>NC_056667.1:124012343-125212343 GCF_018350195.1 Panthera tigris | reverse complement strand
TAAATTTGTGTTGTTTTCAGCCAATGAGTTTGTGGTAATTTGCTAGGCAGCAATAGGAACCTATTATGGCACTCAAAAACGTCTGTTGAGGAAATGTGTGAATGGGCTGGGTTTCCTTTTCTTTGTGGAATGGGAGGCTTGGACTTAGTTAATGATCTCTCAGGCTGTGCTTTAAAACATATTTTGTTTGTTTAACTGAAAATGAATGAATGTGCTTGGGAAACAATTTAAATACTCTGAATAAAGTGTAAGAACAGTAAGTCTCCTATATCCCAAACTTGTAGTCCTTGGTCTCTCTCCCCAGATGCAAACACTGTAACCACTTTCTTATACATGCTTCCAGAGATTCCATGAATACAGATAGCACTTTCCCCTTTGTCCACAAATTACAGTATATTACACACACTGCTTTGCCCACTGCTTTTCCACTAAAGAATATAGTGAAGATTGTTCCATATCTGCATACATAAAACTCCTTATTCTTTTCCAGAGCTGCATAATGTTTCATTCCCTGACGTGGGTGTACCGCAGTCTATTTAACCAGTTTCCCTAGTGATTGTAGGTTAGTTGTGTCTAGTCTTTGCTCCTATAGTCTTTGAATATACATCTTTACACACATGCATAGCTATAAAGGATAAACTTTTAGAAGTGGAATGCAGTATCGAGGAATGGGTGCCCATTTTATTCTGATACCACCAAGTGCCTTTCCAAAGAGGATGTTCCCCTTCACACTGACATTGTAGGGGTCTCTGCTTATTCATGGCCTTACTAAAACTTTATTACTAAACTTAAAAAAAATCTTTATCAAGCTAATAGGTGAAAAATGATACTGTGATGTTTCATGCAAGGTTGACCATCTTTTATGTGGTCATGAGCCCTTTGTGTGTGTGTGTGTGTGTGTGTATAGTTTATTTTTGAGAGAGAGAGGGAGAGCATGTGCTTGAGAGAGCATGTGGGGAAGGGGCAGAGAGAGAGGGAGAGAGAACCCCAAACATGGGGCTTGATTTCGTGAACCATGAGCTGAAATCAAGAGTTGGATGCTGGTTGGTGCCCCAGTATTTATATTTACGTGAATTTCCTATTCATGGTTCTGCTCATTTTCTACTGGTTCATTAAACTCTTAAAATTTTAATTTAGAAGGCATATATATATTAAGGAAGTTAGCATCCTGACATTTATTATACAGGTGTTTTTTTTCAGGCTGTGGTTTGTCTGTTTTTGCTTTGTTCATGATATTTGTCATGTAGAAAAATTTTAATTTTATCAAGTCAAATACATCAGTGATTTTTTTCTATGGCTTCTGGGCTTTGCATATTGCTTGGAAATACACTCTCCATTCCTATAGTGTAAAATATTCTCATAGCCTCTCATACTTTATTCTAATACTTTTATAGGTTTTATCTTTAATGTCATATCTAGATTTACCTGGAACTTATTAGGTGTAGAGATCAGATGAAGGATTCAGTTCTTTTCTCCCCCAAAGCTGGCAACCTAGTTGTCCTGATACCATTTAATGAAGGAGTTGTTGTCCTCATTGGTTTGAAGTGCCATCTTTATCCATTAACAAATTTTCATAAGCATTTGTGTCTATTTCTGGGCTCTTTTCTATTGAATTGAGCTGCCTGTTGAATCACGGGTCACTACCCAGGTAATTCTATTAATTATTGTGGCTTTGATAGTGCATTTTTAAGATATATATCTTTTCAGGGGCTTCTGGGTGGCTCAGTCAGTTAAGCAACAACTCTTGGTTTCAGACCAGGTCATCATGATCTTGTGGTTTGTGAATTTGAGCCCTGCATCAGGCTCTGTGCTGACAGTGTGGAGCCTGCTTGGGATTCTTTCTCTCTCCTTTTCTCTTCCCCTCCCCTACTCATGTGCTCTGTCTGTCTCTCTCTCTCTCAAAATGAATAAATTTAAAAAATATATTTTTTAATGTTTATTTTGAGAGAGAGAGAGAGAGGGAGCATGGAAGGGATAGGGGGCAGAGAGGGAGGGAGAGAAAGAATCCCAAACAGGCTCTGAGCTGACAGGGTGGAGCCCCATGCAGGGCTCAATCTCATGATTCTAGAGATCATGACCTGGGCCGAAATTAAGAGTCAGACACTTCACAGATTGAGCCACCCAGAAGCCCCTGATAGTGCATTTTAATGCGTAGGTTTTGTCTCCTCGCATTTCTCTTGTTTTTCAGAAAATTTCTGGTTATTCCAGTATGTTTATTTTTCCATATGAACTTTAGAATCAGCTGGTTATATTCCCAAAAAAGCCCTTGTGGCATTTTCATTGGGAAAACATTCTATTTATAGATTAATTTATGGTGCACTGATACATTTACAATGTCTAATATCCTTTAAAAATTAGTTCAAATGCTGTTTTTATCATAGAAATAATACACATTCATTGTAAAAAAGTTCTGGCAATTCTGTAATGTATGAAGTAGAGTATGGAAGTTCCATTTCTCTTCCAGCCCTTCACTTCAATCTTTCCCCTAGAGGTAACCACTGTTAGTGATGAGGTGTTCATCCTAGAAGAACACCTAGAAGGTGTTTTTTAATAAGTACATTTGTAGTCATGCATATACATACATATTTTAACCTGTGTATATTCTGTTATAAAGCTATATCTCATTTGACATAACACATATTGTTTATAATCCACTTTTTAAAATCAATTCTGTATCATGAATATATCAGTCATATACTATGTTAATACTTGTAGATCTACCATATCCTTTTAAAGGTCACATTCTCCCCCAGACGAATGTTTGCATTGTTTCCACCTTTTTAAAATTACAGACAATGCTACAGTGAACAGCTTTGAGCATTATTTTTGCACCTTTGTGCAGGCATTTCAACCAGATATATTCCTAGAAATAGATCTGCTGGTTCAAAGTCTAAAGGTCCTTTCCGTGGTGAAGTGTTATGACTTAGGAATGACCACTCCATCAAAGGAAGACTTGTCTGAGAATGTGCCCTTCCCTAACACGACCCTCCCCCAAGCCCAAGTGGTGGCACTGCCAGCAGTGTGGAATTTGGAATTCCTAGGGGAGCTCTCAGTCCCTTTACAAATGCATATGGGTCCAGTGCCTGATTCAGTGAATGAAGCTAACAAGGGTGTATAGAGTTTTGCAACTAACAATAGTGTATAGAGATTTGGTCCCACTGATGAGGCTAGCTCTGAACTCTCACCACTTGTTGGACTGACAGGCAAGGTGAGAGCCTCAGAGATGGATGGTGGTAGGGAGAGGTGTTCCTGGTCTACTGAACTGTAACCTGGAATACATTTTCCCACAGAAAGGTTATAATTAGTAACAGTGGGAGATGACATTGAAGGCTTAATACAACATTAGTTCATGACTTCACAGACTCTGAAGAATAAATGCGTTTTGAGAGACTGCTGGCTGGAGAATCAAACCATTGTAAACTGTAGTTCCAATAGGAATATACTTCCTGTGTCTGACAAATGTTTGCAAAACTCGTTAAGTTGTCTAATTAGAGGCTGTGCATAGAAGACAGTTCTCCAGTCTTGACCGCTCCCCACCACTGTATTTCCCAGCCTTCTCTTCTTTCTCTTGGGTGATCCCAGATCTCCAGTTCTTGTATTGGTGCCAGAATAGATCTGTGATCCCTAGAACGTTCCTTGTGGTTTAGTTACATCCTTTTACTTGTCTTTAGTCCACTCTCCCTTCTCTTCCAAACCCTCATTAATTTCCTTAAGCCCTTCACACAACCCCAGTTCTCTCATAGTTGGATGGCTTTATCTCCTACATGACCAAAAAAATGGCTTACATCAGGGAAGAACTGCCTTAATTTCCTCCTTCCCACTTTACCCCTGTCCAGTCTCAAAGGATGAAGATTCTAATTAAGGCCATCCTATGCTCTCTATCCCCGCCCTGTCTTCTTCTTCATCAGTTATTGATATGAGGATAAAATAAAATAACAAAAGTAGATAACCTGGGCCATAGTGAGCTCAGTTTACTCCCTTCTCTAAGTTAGACCAGACTCTTAGTACTAACTGGGACCTCAGAGGTTAGCTACGCCAATGCCTCCTATTTTGGGTCACAGAGCAAGTGGGTGCTAGAGCCAGACGCAGGGAAGAGATGACAGTAGTTTAGAAAATAGTTGGGGAGAAAGGTCAGACTAGGAATATAGCATGAAGGTTTCACCAATAGGATTTGCTGATGGCATAGGCATATAGGTGTGAGAAACCCAAATCAGGATGCTTCAGGGTTTTTAGATGTTGCTGAGATGGGAAACCTGGAGCGGGGGTGGTGATGGTTAGAATTACCATGGCTAAAATGGGAAGAAGGAAGTATGAAGTTTTCAAACATTCTTTTTTTTTAATTTAAGTTTTTATTTTAAAGGAATCTCTACACCCAATGTGGGGCTCAAACCCACAACCCTGAGATCAAGAGTTGCACACTTCACTGACCAACCCAGCCAGGTGCCCCTCAAATATTCTTACCTTCAAATTCTTCATTTTACAGGTTTAGGAATACTTTATGTCATATAGAACAATGGGAAATGTCTAATCCATAGATATAAAAGATGTCTAGAGATTTCCATGCAATTTAGCTTCTTACAAATTTCCCAGGACTCTGCTACCTAATGTTTATATCTGATCAATCTTTTTTTTTAAGTTTATTTATTTATCTTGAGAGAGAGAGAAAGAGCAGGCACATACATGTGTGCATCAGTGAGGAAGGGTCAGAAAGGATCCCAAGCAGGCTCTCTGCATTGCCAGCATGGAGACCAATGCGGGGCTTGAACCCACAAACCATGAGATCATGACCTGAGCTGAAACCAAGAGTTGGATGCTTACTTGACTGAGCCACCCAGGTGCCCCACATCTGATCAATCTTTAAAAAAAAAAAAAATTAATGTTTATTTTATTTTTGAGAAAGAGAGAGAGAAAGAGAGAGAGAAAGAAAGAGAGAGCAGGGGAGGGGCAGAGAGGAAGGGAGGCACAGAATCTGAAGCAGGCTCCAGGCTCTGAGCTGTCAGCATAGCCCCAAGTTGGGGACTAGAACTCATGAACAGCGAGGTCATGATCTGAGCCAAAGTTGGCGCTTAACCGACTGAGCCACCCAGGCACCCCTCGATCAATCTTTTAAAAAGTCACATTGAAGTTTAAAAGTAGTCTTTGCTTGGGGCACCTGGCTCAATCAGCTAAGCGTCTAACTTCGGCTCAGGTCATGATCTCACTGTTCATGAGTTCTAGCCCCACACTTGGGGCTATGCTGACAGCTCAGAGCCTGGAGCCTGCTTCAGATTCTGTACCTCCCTGTCTATCTCTGCCCCTCCCCTGCTTGCTCTCTCTCTCTCTCTCAAAAATAAATAAACATTAAAAAATAAATAAATAAAAATTGTCTCTTTGTGAAGTGAACATGCCCTCTCTTTGACTCACTCCACTTGATACAAACAAAGGATGAAAATCAACCCATCTTTGCCTTTCTGTAGACCCTGGAGACTTCTGGGAAATGTCTTTAAAATCTACATCTCCTGTTCCCCATAAAATGGTAGTTTTTCTTAATTTAGGGGACACCAAAGGGGCAGGGTTTCAAATGCAACCCAGGGAGGTTGGTTTCGCTTACCTGCTCAAAAGCACACCTTCAAATACTGGTTCTTCAGCAGCCAGACAAGATGTGGTCCTTATCAAATTGAGTAGATGCATCCTCTGAAGTACTGGCCAGATACCCAGCCATAAAAAAGTGTCCTTAATCACCCTTGCCATAGAGTGGTAGCCATGGGTGGGGTCATGGGAGTCAAGGAAAAGATAAATCAGCAAAAAAACTTTGAGAATTCTTAATGATCACTTAGATCAATGGTCCTGAGCCTTGGCTATAATTGGAATCAACTTGGGGGATCTTCCAAGAATACTGGGTTCCACCACCCAGAAATTATGATGTAATCACTTGGGATGTGGCCAGGGCACCAATAATTTTCAACTCTCCCCTAGTGATTCTAGCATGCAGCCAGGATTAAGCACAGGCTTTGTTCCATTTTCCCTTTATAGATAAACTCATTGTGTCCCAGAACTACAATAAGACCACATGGCTCATTAGATTCTATATGAGGATTCAAAGTCAGGTTTTATAAATCTTCTGTCAGTGGTTTTAAGAAAAGGAAAGCATTGCCAGAGAGAAAAGAGGGGAAGACCAATTTAAAGGGTTGGTGGAAATGCTTGTAAATTCACTGAATTCTAAATAGTGTATTGTGGTTCATCCAGGAGTTGTGTTTGGATCACATTAAAATGTTCCCTAGTGAGAGGGCATGGCATGGGGAACTGTAGACACCAGCTCTGCTCACCCTTTCTCTTCCAAAGCCATGCCCTCCCATGGGAGTGGTGCTTCCCACTCTGGGTGAAGAGAACATAAGTGTGAAAGAACAGAGTTTACAGAGAATGCTGAGCTTTTGATCTTGGTGTTTTTAGGGCTAAAGAAATGTGAATGAGAACAGAACATCCATGCTCATGACACTGAAGAGACACTAGACAAGTTTATAGGAACCAATTAATAGGAGTCAAGCATTGTAACATTTTATGTCTGGAGGTTCAAGATGGTGATGTAGGAAGATCCTGAACTCACCTCCTCCCATGGATACAGTGAGTCTATGGCTACATATGGAACAATTTCTTCATTAAAAAACCTAAAGGCTGGCTGAGTACAGACTATAGATAGGGCAAACAGGAATAAAACCATACTGAAGCAGGTAGGAGAGAGTAGGACATAATATCACATAAACCCCACCCTCCACTGCAGCAATGCACAACCAGGAGAAAACTCAGAGATTCTCCCCAAGGAGAAAAGGGTCTAAAGTCCACATAGGATACCTCTACTTTCAGGATATGTACCTGAAAGACAAGCCTCCCAAACATCTAACTTTGAAAACCAATGGGGCTCATGTCCCAAGACCCACAAGATTATGATTATGAGAAATGGCTCTTAAAGGGCTCAAGAACTCAGACTCAGTTGCCCCGTGGCCCAGCTGAGAGGTGGTCAATCATGCCCACAATTTGTGAAGTGAAGGAGGCCACCATGGTTATATTAAAGTGCCAGCCTGAGGGGTAGACATCTTTTAAAAACATACACCTAGGAGCCTGCTGGAATACTCTCTAGGGTTGGAGTCTGGTGGGCACATCTTTGAGCTCTCCCTTTGCCATGCTCCAGAGCACGGGTATCTCCTGGAAGGGAGCTCTTTCATGTGCCTGGTGACCCAATCTTTGTGGCTTCCACCCAGAGGATGCCTCTTGACCACCTGGCTCTGGAGGCCAGGGGAACTTACTTTCCAGGTCCTATGGGACTGTAATAATCAATGTCACCTAGAAAGGAGCTTGTACCCTGTCTGGCACTGATTTTTGTAGCTGCTACTAGGGGATACCTCTGTATCACCTGGCCAGTGCAGCTTATGCTTGTGGGTCCCACAGGACTGTAACCAATGGAGAAAGACTTCTTAAATAGCTACCATCCCAGGACACACCAAAAAGCAATATGCCCAAGAACTTAGTCTTTCTGTGAAAGATGACTATTAGCTCATTATCATGGCTGTGGCTTGAGAGGTATGCCCCCTATTTAAAACACATCTATGAGCTAATCATCACCCTTTCCAGACCCCACAAGGATGCAAACTGTATGCTCTCCCTCTACTGTGCTCCAGAGCACTAGTGTCTTCTGGAGGGGATCTTTACAGGTGGCTGGTGCCCTGATATTTGCAGCTGCCACCCAAGGGATGCCCCTTGGTTGCCTTGATCTGGTGGTGAGGGGGGCTTGCATTCCTGGGTCCCATAGGACTATGGCAATCAGAGAGACAGTTCTTGGAAAAACTGTATAGATGGCAGACTGAGGCATACCTCCCTTTCCAGTTTTCTGTGAAGGAAGCCACTTGGCTTGTCTAGGAGCTTTGGTTTGAGGGGCAGGCTTCCAGTTTAGCACACATTTAGTGGGCAATGGGGTTGCATTCAGGGAATGTAGAATGTGGATGTCAATTTGGTGCTTTCTCTCTGTCTTGCTCCAGCTTTCTAGTATCTCCCAGCAAAGAGCTTATACACTCTTCTGAAGCTTCAATTTTTGTGACTGCCACTCAGGGAATACATTCAGGTGACCTGGCCAGCAGGGCTTATGCTTGCAGTCCATAGGACTATATATATTTGCATACTTAAAAAAATATTTTTAATGTTTATTTCTGAGAGACAGAGAGAGACAGAGCACAAGTAGGGGAGGGGCACAGAGAGAGAGAGAGGGAGACACAGAATCTGAAGCAGGCTCCAGGCTCTGAGCTGTCTGCACAGAGCCTGACGCAGGGCTTGAACCCATGAATCTTGGGATCATGACCTGAGCCGAAGTCAGTCACTTAACCGACTGAGCCACCCAGGTGCCCCTATACTTGCATACTTTTAAAAGGTGCTGCTTGAGGGTCTGGCTTCCCAATAGCATGAATCTAGGTGCTAAGATCCTCCCCTTAGGGACAGGGACAGGGACAGGGACAGGTCTTGGTATATCCTCAACTACTGGGAGTCATTAAAATATAATAGACTGCTTGAACATGCACATAGATTGGAGAGATGACGAAGACATGGGGCAGGGTTGAACGGCAAGATTCATCTGCTACACAAGGCCACCCCTTCAAGACTGAGAGAGGTAGTTGTTTCATCTACTGTATAGTACCAACACAGAGAGTCAAACAAAATGAAGAAACAGAAGAATATGTTCCAAATGAAAGAACAAGATAAAACCACAGGAAAAGAAAACCTTAATGAAGGAGAGATAAGTGATTTACTTGGCAAAAAGCTCAAAGTGCTTGTCATAAAGATCTCACCAAACTGGGGAGTAGAATGGATAAACACAATGAGAATTTCAGTGAAGAGATGGAGAATAGAAGAAAATACCAAATAGAATCCAGAGAGTTGAAGAACACAATAACTGAACTAAAAAGTAGTCTAGAGGGGTTCCACAGCAGCCTGGATGAAGTGGAAGAAAGGATCAGTCAACTCAAGAACACCTAATCAGAACAGCAAAAAGAAAATAAGAATGAAAAAAAGTGAAGATAGCTTCAGTTGCTCATGGGACAACATTGAACAGACTAACACTCACATTATAGGGCTCCTAGAAGGAGAAGAGAGAGAAAGGAACAGAAATTTTGTTTGAAGAAATAATGACTGAAAACTTCCCTAACTTGGAGAAGAAAACAGATATCCAGATTCAGGAGGCACAGAGAGTTCCACATAAGATGAACCCAAAGAGACCCACACTGGGGCACATTATAATTAAAATGTCAAAAGTTAAAGACAAGGAGAAACTCTTAAAGACAGCAAGAGAAAAATAGCTTATTACATACAAAAGAACTGCCATAAGACTATCAGCAGATTTTTCACCAAAAATGTTGCAGGCCAGGAGTGACATGATATATTCAAAGTGCTTAGAGAAAAAAAGTTCCAAGAATACTCTACCCAGAAAATTTATCATTCAGAATTGAAGGAAAAATGTTTTCCAGACAAGCAAATGCTAAAGTAGTTCATCACTACTGAATTGGCTTTTCAAGAAATGTTAAAGGGACATCTTTAAGCTGAACAGAAAAGGCACTAATTTGTAACTTGAAATATATTAAAGACTAAATCTCGCTGGAAAGGTAAATATATAGCAAAGGTAGTGTTAGTCACTCATATAGCTAGTATGGAGTTTAAAAGACAAAAGTAGTAAAAGTTAGAATAAGATCAAACTTAAGTTATTATCAACTTAAAATAGACTATTATAAGTGGTGATATGTAAGCCTCATCATAACCACAAAGGAAAAAACCTATAGTAAAAACACAAAAGATAAAGGAATATAAGCATACCACTAACGAAAATCATCAAAACACAAAGGAAGAGAGCAAGATAAAGAGAAAGGAACAGAGAAGAGCTACAAAAATAGCCAGTAAATAATTACCAAAATGGCAATACACACATAACTATTAACAATTACTTTATGTGTAGATGGACTAAATTCTCCAATCAAAAGACATGGAGTGGCTGAATGGATAAAAAAGAGAAAGACCCATCTGTATGCTGCCTATGAGAGACTCACTTCAGGTGTTAAGATCCACACACTTAAAGTGAAGAGATGGAAAAAGATATTTCATGAAAATGGAAACCAAAAGAAAGCTGGAGTAGACTTTAAAACACATGCTGTAATAAGAGACAAAGATGGGCATTACATAATGATAAAGGTGTCAGTCCAGCTATAACATTTGTAAATATTTATGTATCCAACATAGGATAACCTAAATATAGAAAACAAATATTAACAGACATAAAGGGAGAGATTGAGAGAAATACAATAATATTAGGGGATTTTAATACTTCACATGCATCAATGTCATCTAGACATAAATCAATGAGGAAACATTGGTATTAAAATATACATTAACCAGATGGACTTAGTAGGTATATACAGTACATTCCATCCAAAAGCAACAGAATACACATTCTTCTCAAGTGCACTCAGAACGTACTCCAGGATAGATCACATGTTAGGCCACAAAAGAAGTCTCAATAAATTTAAGAGGACTGAAACTGTATTAACCATCTTTTCTGACCACAATGGTATCAAACTAGAAATTAATTGCATGAAGAAAACTGTAAAATTCATAAATAGACGGAGATTAAACAACATACTCCTGACCAACCAATGAATCAAAGAAATCAAAAGAGAAAACAAAAAATATCTTGAGACAAAGGAAAATGGAAATATAACAAAATGTGTGGAATGCAGCAAAAGCAATTCTAAGAGGGAAGTTTATAGCAATACATGCCTACTCCAAGAACAAGAAAAGTCCCAAACAACCTAACTCTATACCTAAGGGAACTAGAAAAAGAAGAACACAGAAAGCCCAAAGTTAGTATAAGGAAGGAAGTAACAAATATTAGAGCAAAAATAAATGAAATAGAGACTAAAAAGACAATAGAGAAGATCAGTGAAACTAAGAGCTGGTTTTTTGAAAAGATAAACAAAATTGACAAGCCTTTAGCTAGACTCCCCAAGAAAAAAAAGAGAACTCAAATAAATAAAATCAGAAATGAAAGAGAAGTTACAACCTGATACCACGAAATACAAAGGATCATGAGACTACTATGAACAATTATATGCCAACAAATTGGACAATCTAGAAGAAATGGATATATTCCTAGAGACATATAACCTACCACGATTTAAACCAATCACTAGTGAGAAGATTGAATCAGTGATCAAAAACTTCCCAGCCAAAGTCCAGGACCAGATGGCTTCACTTGTGAATCCTACCAAACATTCAAAGAAGTATTAATACTTATCCTTCTCAAACTCTTGTGAGAAATAAAAGAGGAGGGCACTCTTTTGAATTCATTTTATGAACCCAAAATTACTCTGGCCACAGACAAGGGGGCCACAAGAAAAGAAAATTACAGGTCAATATTCCTGATGAACATAGATGCAAAAATCCTCCACAAAATATTAGCAAAATGAATTTAATAATCCATTAAAAGGGTCATACACCATGATCAAGTGGGATTTATTTCATGAATGCAAGAATGGATTCAACATCCAAAATCAATGAATATGATACACGACATTAACAAAATGAAGGATAAAAAGTCATATGATCACTTCAATAGATGCAGAAAAAGCTTTTGACAAATTTCAACATTCATTTATAATAAAAACTCTCAAAGTGGATGTAGAGAGAGCATACTTTAATGTAATAAAAGCCATATATGACAAGCCCAGAGCAAACAGCATACTCAGTCTTGAAAAGCTGAGGACATTTCCTCTAAGATCAACAAGACAAGGATGCCCACTTTCACCACTTCTATTTAACGTGGTATTGGTAGTCCTAGCCAGAGCAGTTAGCGGGGGAAAGACATCCAAATTAGAAAGGAAGAAGTAAAAGTGTCACTATTTGGAAATGACATGATATTATATAAAGAAAACCCTAAAGACTCTATCAAAAAAACCTTTCAGAAATAATAATTTGGTAAAATTGCAGGAAACAAAATCAATATACAGAAACCTGTTGCATTTCTCTCCACTAATAAGTAACTATCAGAAAGAGAAATAAAGAAAACAATCCCATTTATAATTGCATCGAAAATAATAAAGCACCTAGGAATAAATTTAACCAAGGAGGTGAAAGACCTGTATATTGAAAACTACAAGACACTAAGGAAAAAAATTGAAGAAGCCCCAAATAAACAGATATGACATAGGTATGTTATATATAACATATATAAAACAAACAGAACAATAAATTAAAATAATGTCTGTAACAGAGTAGTTTACAAATCTTGCAGTGCTTCTGAATCATCTGAGGGAATTTGCAAAAAATGCAGATAACATGACACAATCTTTAGCAATTGTGATTTGGTAGAATCGGACTGCAGGATCTGCACTTAAACAAAAAGTGCTTTCTCCCAGCATCCCATCTCTCCACTCACATATAGGCTAAAACCCTCAGCATTGGGTGCTGGGGATCCATCAGAATTTAACTGCAAAATATAACACAACTATCATTACAGCACAATTCCTCTCTACCCTTCTCTTTCCTCATTGAATGTTTAAATCATAAGCAGTCTTGTCAACTCTATGAGGCCAATGTGTCCAGAATCCCACCAGTTCTTATCATATCCGCTGCTACTGTGCTGGTTTAAGCCACGATCCCCTTCAACTTGGACCAATGCAACAGACTGCTAACTGATCGTTCTTTTACTCTGATCCTCTGCAGTCTTATGCTGAAATACACCACATTTTGATGATCTCTCCATAGTTAATAGACATTTTGATTATTTTCAGTTTTTAGCTATTATGAGTAATACTATAAAAATAATACCATACACAAAAAAATTACAGGTCTTCATGTGGACATGTTTTCATTTATTTTAGGTAAATATCTAGGAGTAGAATTCTGGTTGTATGGTGAGTACATTATTAGCTTTTATGAAACCGCCAAAATATTTTCCAAAGTGACTGTGCTATCCGACGTTCCCACTTGCAGTGTATGAATGTTCCAGTTTCTGCATATCTTTGCCAACACTTGGTATTGTCAATCTTTTTGACAGCTCTAGTAGGTATCTAGTGATATCTCTTTTTAGTTTTTTTCCCCAAGTTTTTAGTTAAATTTCAGTTAGTTAACATATAGTGTAATATTAGTTTCAGGTATAGAATTTAGTGATTCAACACTTACATACAACACTTGGTGCTTATCACAACAAGTGCCCTCCTTAATCTCCATGTTCTCTATAGTTAAGAGTCTGTTTGTTGGTTTGCCTCTCTTCCCCAGCCCACCCCCCACCCACATTCATTTGTTTTGTTTGTTAAGTTCCACACATGAGTGAAATCCTATGGTATTTGTCGTTCTCTGACTGACGTATTTCACTTAGCATAATACACTCTAGCTCCATTCATGTCATTGCAAATGGTAAGATTTCATTCTTTTTCATAGTTGAGTAATATTCCATTGTGTATATATATACCACTTCTTTATCCATTTATCAGTCGATGAACACTTGGTCTGTTTCCATAATTTGGCTGTCGTAAATAATGCTGCTATAAACATTGGAGTGCAATTTTGAATCAATATTTTCATATCCTTTGGGTAAATACCAGGTAGTGCAATTGCTGAGTGATGGGGTGATGCTATTTTTAACTTGTTGAGGAACTTCCATACTATTTCCCAGATTGGCTGCACAAGTTTTCTCATTTTAGTTTTAATTTGCATTTCTTTAATGACTTGGGATGTTCAGCATATTTTCATGTGCTTATTAGCTATTCAAATATCCTCTTTTAGTGAAATGTTTATTCATATCCTTTGTTCATTTTAAAGTTGGATTGTTTGTCATTGAATTTATTAATTGAAGTGGTTTGGGTTTGTTTGTTGGTATGTTTGTTTTTTGATAGATCCCTTAGGATTGTCTGCATAAGAATCATGTCATTTGTAAATAAAGACAGTTTTACTTTGTCCTTTCCAATCTGGGTGTGTTTTCTTTCTTTTTGTTGCCTCATTGCAGTGGCTAGAACCTCTAGTAGAGTGGTAAATGAGAGGGGTGAGAGGGAACATTCTTGCCTTATTCCTGGTCTCAAAGGTAAACCAAGCAATTTCATATCAAGTATGAAGTTAGTTGCAGGTTTTTTACAGATATTCTTTTTCAGATTGAGGAAGTCCTATCAATTTGATTGAAAGTTGTTTTGTTTTGTTTTTTTTACCATGAATGGGTGTTGCATTTTGTCAAATGCATTTTTTTTTTTTACAAGATTAGTGATTTAATAGTCTCAATATTGGACTTAGACCATGAGTGGAGCTAGGAGAGGGAGTTCTGGAAGGTTGCTGCTGAAGGGTCAAAGTCATTAATGATATGCTGCTAGATTCAGACTGCTAATATTTTGTTAAGGATTTTTGCATCTGTATTTTTGTAGATATTATGAAGTCTGTCTGGCTTTGTTGTTAGGATAATACCAGCCTTATAGAATAAATTGAGAAGTGTTCCTGTGTCCTTAATTTTATGAAAGATAAAGTAGTATAGTATTGTTACTTCTTTAAAAATTTTATGAAATTATCCGGGCGAACTTTTAAAAGCATATGTCAGATTATATACCTCTTTAGCTTAAAATCCTTCTATTGCTTTCTATCCCATTTACTTTTTTTTAAGTTTATTTCTTTATTTTGGGAGAGAGAGCATGAGTGCATGTGTGCACATGCATGAGTTGGGAAGGGGCAGAGAGAGAGAGAGAGAAAGAGAATCCCAAGCAGGCTCCACGCTGTCAGAGTGGAGCTGGACACAGGGCTCGAACCCATGAACCATGAGATCATGACTTGAGCCAAAACCAAGAGTTGGGTGCTTAACCCAGCGAGCTACCCAGGAGCCCCTCTATCCCATTTTAAGATCCAAACTTCTCATTTTGCGTACAAAAATCCTACAGGGTCTCTTCTCTGTACTATTCCAAACTCATCTCTTATCTGTCCACCATGGTCTCCACTGGACTTGCACCATCTTAGTCTTTTGTGTGTCCCTCAAACATATGGTCCTTGCTCTGACTGTGCCCAATTCACTTGTACTTCTGGGCCTTTGCAGTAGCTGCTTCTTCTGCCTGCCTGTAGGTTGCCCAGGACATTTTGTCATTGGTGCCATCCCATTTTTCACATCTCAGCCTGAAGCTCCCCTCCTTTCTAAAGAAGTGGCCGACTAAAGTATCTATCTCATCACTCTATCACATCACACTATTTTAATTCTCTGCAGAACAGTTAACCATGCCCTGGTGTGTTTCTTGTTTATTTACTATCTCTTTTCACTTGAATGGAAGCTCCTTAAGAGTAGGAACCTTCTCTTTTTTCTTGCCAATGTCTTCCCACTACCAGAGATGGTGCTGATACATAGTAGGTGATCAGGAATGCTGGTTACACACATTAACATCAATAACAACAATAATTGCTGTTCATTGTGACCAGGCACTGATTTAAAAGCACTGATTTAAGAACCAGCGATTGAAGTGTTTACAAATATCATTGAATTTAATTCTCTGTAATAACCCTAAATACAGATATTATCTCCCCCTATTAACCGAGAAGGAAATGAAACTCAGAGAGGCTAAACGATATGTTTATGGCCGTGTAGCTGTTAGAGCGCAAAGCCAGGGCACGCCCTGGGTTTGTCAGATGGTAGAGCCCATGCTGATCTGTACCTGGACATACATCCTCTTTGGTTATAGGCGGGAAGAGCTGATCCACGAAATTACGGGGAGTGACCTGGGGCTGACACATCTTTGTGGAAGGCAGGGGCAAGGCCCCTGTGTTGTGAACAGCGATCCATGCGGACCCGAGGAGTGGCTACACAGGCTCCCGGACTCCACACCAGCTTGATGACTTGCAGACATCTTCAGAGTGCACTCAGGCTGGGTTTTCACATCCCTTTTTCTGAAGCTGGATTCGCTCTCTTAAACACAGTTGGCTTCATCTCTTACATGATGCAAATTCTTATTCCTGTCTTTGTGAGACCAGTCAGTGTCCACATGACCTTCACATGTCTGTGAGCTAAAGTGCTGGCTATTTTAGATAGTCCAGCCACAGAAGCTAATAATAACTAAGAATCACTTGAGAGCTTCCTCTTCTCCAAGCACTGCACCAAGAGCTTCTGAGAGGTGATGTCATGTCATTCTCACAACAGCCCCAGGAAGCAGCTCTGGTGATTAGCCCATTTTGTGGATTACAACTCTGAGACTCAAAGGGGTTAAATTGCATACCCTGAATCACAGAACTCATTGACGGCAGGGCTGGCACAGGATATGAAGCTAGGTTTGTCTAGATTCCTACCATCTGTTCATGCCTATGTTGTGTGGTGTGGGGCAGAGAATCATGCATTATTTTGATGTTTACTATTACTTTTGCATAACAGGGATAAAATAATAACGATGATGATGATAGCTCCCAGCATTGGGATGGGTACTTTAATAGGGGATGCTGTCAGGGCACACCAGATAGCCTTTACTTTGTTCTATGCCCTGCCTCCAGCAGCAGTGAGTTTGGGTGGCTCCCGGCTCTCATACGCTTCCTTCGGAGCTCCAGGCTGCTTAGAAATGACTGCTTTCCCTCTGGAGGTGACCTTCAGCCAATGACTGACAGATCTGGGGTGCAAAAGCCTGGTCCCTTGTCTCAAGGCAGGATAACTCTGTGGTGCCATTGGTGCTACTGAGCCCCCTGTGGGATCAGGATGAAGTTAGAATTCAGTGAACCTGCATCATTCTTGGCTGCTTCCTTCCTTCTCCTCCTGAGAGCACTCATACCAGGAATCCCCATCTCAGATCTTGCTTCTGTAGAATCTTGGGCAAACCTGAGGAGTCCAGAACTACCATCTGCATGTTACAGAGCGAGAATGTGAAGCTGGAGGTACCGTCTCCACTTTTAAAGACACTCCATCTCATTTCTGGAGGCGTGACATCACCCCGGGATCCCTGCTCACCGGGGAGTGCTTTCCTCAGCTTCCCTTTTGGAATCCACTGCCTTTGAAAGCTAAGAGGAGGAATTTTACCTTCACAGCCTCTACACCCTCTGCACTCACTCTCTCTCATCCTCATTCTCTCCCTGGCTCCTGTGTTGTTATTCTTTCTCACCATCCACCATGGACCATGGCTATCAGACACACATAGACAAGCTAGGGGCTAAGGTAGCCATAGATTGTGGCTGCTGAGCCTGATTTTTCTCTTGTCTCACTGATAGCACACCCTTCCCCCCCTACTTCAGTCACAGTGTGGGCAGGTGACCCAGTCTGGACCAGTGAACCATCCTCTGCTGGTTGCAGAGGTTGGTTCACAAATGAGTACATGTCCGAGCCAGGCCAATCGGAGCCCTTCTTTGGGACTGTTTTGTAGACACCAAGGAGAAAGATAGCCTTCTGCCTTTGAGATGCTGGAAAGACTTAAATCTGAGGCTGTCAGCAGCCATCTTCCCTGATGCATGGAAAAAGCCCTTACGAGGTCATGGAGAAAAGCTAACACCCAGGTACGAAAAGCACCAAGAGGTAGAGAGAAATCTTGACCACACCGAAGCAGTTGTAGGTCTCTCACACTTGATGTACCCTTTCCTTCCTGCTTACACAAGCCAGGGTGAGACTTCCATTGAGTTCAGTTTGTGGCACCTGAAAAAGTTATGACCAACAGTGAACACAGCTAGATGCCACTTCCAGGTGCAAGAATTCTTGGGAACAGTCTAGATTTACCCCAGCAGCTCAGAGGGTGTGGATTGGGACCAGAAATAAGGTCTCCTACAACAGGTCCTGTTCTTTTTATTCCAAACCCCAGCTTTTACAGGAAGATAGTTACCAAACCTTGCACCTGGTAGTGAATGGCCAGGATGTGAATCAGCTGGAAGGGCCCTCTGAGCTGAGGAATCTGATCCAGTCAGAATCCCCTAGGCAGAACCGTCTGTCTCAGCTCTTTTCGGCAGTGAAATATCTGGAAATGAAGTTGGAAGAAGGGGCTAATACTCAGGGTGAGGCTGGGAGTTCTTCTTTTTTTTTTATTTTTTTTTTATTTTTTAATATATGAAATTTACTGTCAAATTGGTTTCCATACAACACCCAGTGCTCATCCCAAAATGTGCCCTCCTCAATACCCATCACCCACCCTGCCCTCCCTCCCACCCCCCATCAACCCTCAGTTTGTTCTCAGTTTTTAACAGTCTCTTATGCTTTGGCTCTCTCCCGGAGTTCTTCTTTTTTAATATATGTTTATTTATTTTGAGAGAGTGCACGCAGGTGGGGGAGGGGCAGAGAGAGAGAGTGAGAGCGAGGGGGAGAGAGAGAGAGAGAGAGAGAGAAAGAGAGGGAGAACCCCAAGCAGGCTCTGCACTGTCAGCCTGATGTGGGACTTGATGTCAAGAAATGTGAGATCATGACTTGAGTTGAAATCAAAAGTCAGATGCTTAACCGACTGAGCCACCCAGGCGTCCCGAGGCTGGGAGTTCTGACCAGAGTTTGTGCAGGTGGGATCTAGTCACAGCTCTGGTGGTGGGTGAAGCAGGAAGTGCTAGTCAGTTTCTCTCTTTGTCCTCCTGCATCACATGGCCTGCATTTTCTGTGCCCATACTCATCCCTGCATTGAAGTCTCTTCTCAAGAGAGGATTGGGTATCAGTCAACTACACCTTCATGTGAATTTAGAATGTTGCATGCTTTTCTCCAGGAGAATATGGAAGCTAGGTGTATATTTGGATAATAAAACAGGACTTTAAGAGACTTTAAAGACTTTAGGGAGTAATGAGTATAAGAGATATTTCTTGATGGAGTGGAAAAAACCATCCTTCCAGAACCTCTTGTTTATATATATGAAGATATCTCTGGCTAAAAGTGCTGTGGAGGCTTTATTCCCTTCCTGGAAGTACAAGTACATGATCATGGGTGCCTTTTGGAGACTCTGTCTTCCCTGAAGTTGCTAACTAATGCTAGTGGACTGATTTTGCGTGCTGCCTTGGATTGAGTTGCTCCTGAGGCCAACTCCGAGACAAGAATTCAGATACAAGTAATTTATTTGGGAAGTAATCTTAAGAAGTGCTGATAGTGGGGTAGGAAAGTGAGGCAGAGAAGGGTAACAAATTTGGGATGTGTTATCAAGTCAGTTACCCCAGTGTGTAACTGAACCTCAGTCCATCTGGAGAACTCTGAATGAATGAATGAATGAATGAATGAACATATGTATGAATGATGGTAATTGCCAATGTGAGTGGTTTGAGGTAAATCAAGGAAAGGGGCTGAGTCCCATGCCTGGATCAGCACAGAGTGAGGGATAGCAAGGAACCCAGAGAAAAGAACTGCCACATGGGTTGAGATGCAGTAAAATCAGGAGTTCAATGGTGGCAGGAGCTCAGAGGGTGTCAGGGAGAGGTGACCTTGAAAAGACACAGTAGGGGTGTTAGCCCAATCTATAGAGCTCAATAACTCACAGAACGTAGGATGGGGGCTGGATCTAGTTTTACTTAATCTTGAATGACAGAGAGGCCACTGTTGATACACAGGTGGTAAATAAACAGAAGCAGCTGAGAGACCTCTGCCCTAGGCCTGGCTCTTTCTTCCTGGTGTTAACTTAAGCAAATATCTTTACTCTATGGGGTAGGTTGAAAATGGCCCCCAGTGATGTCCATATCCTAAACTCCAGAACCTGTGATGTTACTTTATAAGGCAAAAGGGACTTTGCTGCTGTGATTAAACTAAGAATCCTGAGATAAGGAGATCATTTCAGAGTATTTAGGTGGTAGTCACAAAGGTCCTTGTAAGAGGTAGGCAGGAGGATCAAAGAGAGAAGAAGGTGATATGACCACGGAAGCAGAGAGATGGGAGTGATGCGGCCAGAATTCAAGGAGAGCTGGCACCTGTAGAAGCTGGAAGAGGCAAGGAATGGATTCTCCCGCCAGCCCTACTGACACCTTGATTTTAGCCCTGTAAGACTCATCTCTGACTTCGGACCCCCATGCTGTGTGAGAAGACATTTGTATTGCTTTAAGTCACCATGTCTGTGATTATTTGTTATGGCAGCAATAGCAAAATAATGTTCCCCACTATGCCTCAAATTCCTCATCTATATAGGGGGGACTTGGCCAAACTTAGGTGACCTCTGAGGCCTCCTCTAACTCTCATTCTCATATTTGCATTTTACAGTTATTATCTTGGCTTTCCTTTGAGCTAGATAGAATACGTGCCCATGTCTCTTTTGGACATTAAGAAATCAAGGTCCAGTGAGATATAATGAGGACACATTGCTGTGGCAGAGATGAACTAGAGAACCCAATCACGTGTCTCTTTGTTCTCATTAGATTAAAAAGTCATAGAAGAGGTCCTTCTTGCCTGTATTTTGTTTGGATATACAACAATCTGAGCCTATTTCAGTGGTGTTAGTATCGGGAGATGAGAGCTCAAGGTCAGACTCAGAGAGGACTTGAAAGTCAGAGTCAAGGTGATGAGCAATATAGCTCATGGTGATGAATTACAACCAATTCTCAAGTTTATAAACAGCTACAAAGCACTCACGAGGTTGTGTCACCCAGGATTACTATTTTGGAATTAAAGTAACATCAGGACATTTTTTCACCTATTAGGGGGCTTTTCATCAGAAGATCTTAAGGTGTATTTCTACCACTGAGTACTTAAAAATTTCAGTCTCCGTGTGAGGAAAAGGGGAAGAATACATCACAGAGGAGAGAAAAGAACATATTTTCAACCCTTATCTGTGGGTTCACGGAGAATTGGGTTCTAAAAGCCTGCACAGTACTGAGGAGGAGTACACTGAGTACTTTCAATAGGATGATTGTTGTTAAGTCACTCTTGTTTTCCCATTAAACCAAAAAATATTTATTAAATTTACCTAATACCGGGCACCATTCTAGGCACTTTGGAGGCATCAGTGAACAAAATAGGCAAAAGCCCTTGTTTGTATGGGCCACACATTCTAAACATATTTGATGGAGGGTGGCATTATGGATAGGTCGCTTGGGTACAATGTGACCAATGAGAAAAGCTCTGAAGGCTGTAGAATTGGGGGACTGCCCCAGGGCCATTCATGGGAATGGAATCACTTTGTCAGCTTGAGTCTTGGGTGGCTATTCCTCCTTCCCATCCACCTAGCTGCATCTCCTTTCGGTGGATGTCCATGTGGCCCAGCAGGAAGGGCTGGAACTCACAGAGCCAGATTCTTGATTCCAGTTCTGTCAGCCACCCCCAGCTTTGTGACCCTGGGAAAGTCACTTTCAAACTCCCTGAGCTCCAGTTTCCTTGGCTGTAAAATGGAGATGATAATGATTACTTTGTATTGCTGTTGTGAGTGTTAAAGACTGGAAAGTGCCTAGTCCAGAGTAGCTATGATTCTATGACCTGTTCTCATTCCTAGTTCTCGGCCGGATGAGCCCCAGTGCAGACACTTTTTAAAGTAGGTGTGGGACACAGCAGTAAGGAGGAGTGTTGGGACTGAGGAAGCCAAGCCCGTGTGTGGATGGTCATTAGACAGCAGGCACTTGGCAGTGGGCACAGCGGGAGAGGGCAGGGAAGCCACTGAGTCATTCATTCATTTATTCAACAAATGTTCACCAAGCCCTTCTGCATAAACACACACTGTTTGGGACACAGAGATGCTAAGAGGAAAGAAGGGGGAAGTCAGGTGAGACAGACATGCAGCAGTGACAATACAGAGAGGTCATGAGTGCTCTGAGAGAGGCGTGCACTGGTGGGCTTCTAGGAAAGGAGTGGCTCGTCTCCTCACCTAGGCATGGGGAGGGCATCAGAGAAGTTTGCCCAGACCATGCCACCACAGAACTGAAGGCATTAGTCAGGCAGAAGGGCATTTCAGGCAGGGGGAAAGCAAGAGTGATGACAGAAGTGTGAGGGAGCTTGGCGACTTGGGGGAGCCCAGGGGGGATATATAAAGGTGCAGAGACCCTCAGAGGCCCAACACAGAGGGCCTTGGATATCAGGCTTAGGAGGCTGTGTACACCAACCTGAAGTAATGAGTTGTTGATGCATTTGTAGCTGGGGAAAGACATGACTAACTCATGTTTTAGAACTGTTATTCTGACTGCATCAGGGAGTGTGAGTTGGGTGGGGAGAGCAGGAGAGCTGGAAACCCAGTGAGACATTAGGGAGGCTCTTGCTCTTGCTCAAGTCTGGTGACTATGAGGATGGCCTGGCTTTAGGGAACATGGCAGTGGGGCTGCACCAGTGGTTCCCTCTTTGGCTGAACATAGGAATCACCTGGAAAACTTAAAGAAATACCAATATCCAGGCCCCAACCCAGGTTAATTAACTCAGAGTCTCTTGGAAGGGCTTGGGCATGAGTTTTAGAAAGCTCCCCAGGTGACTCTAATGTGTGGTCAGCGTGGAAGACCGCTGAGTCAGAGAGACAGGAAGGAGGAAGTATCTCCGATGGGGCTTCTCAGAATTACCCAGGAGTGTTTATTTAAGGTGCAGGTTCCCCAGGCCCATTACGGCACTAGTGATTCTGAATCTCTGCAGCCCTGGTCTGCGTAGCTGAATTCTCAAAACAGTGATTCTTAGCTCTCCAAGACTGGAAAACCACTGCTCTGTAGGAATGATGAAGGAGGTAACGAGCAGAATCAGGGAGGAGCAGGGCTACAGAGACCATCCATCAGGATGGATTAGGATCCCCCCTAATGACCTCATTTTACCCTAATCACCTCTTTAAAGGTCAGATCTACAAATACAATCACATTCTGAGGTACTGGGGGTTAGAAAGGGTCAGAGCTGGAAAGGGATAATAGGGCAGGCAGGTTTTTTTTTTTTAATTTTTAATTTTTAATTTTTTATTTTTTAATATATGAAATTTACTGTCAAATTGGTTTCCATACAACACCCAGTGCTCATCCCAAAAGCTGCCCTCCTCAATACCCATCACCCACCCTCCCCTCCCTCCCACCCCCCATCAACCCTCAGTTTGTTCTCAGTTTTTAACAGTCTCTTATGCTTTGGCTCTCTCCCACTCTAACCTCTATGGGCAGGCAGGTTTTGACACCCACAAGAAAAGAGAGCACATAAATGGAGTCTTTCTATCAAGGACAGGGTGAGAGAACACAGGCCTGAACAGATGAGGGGGATTTTAGACTAGATATCAGAAAGGAAGGTGCAAAGACTAGAACCCTCATTCAGAGACTGAATCAACTCTCCGTCAAGGAGATGGATAAAAGGGACAAGAGTTATGATGAAAACTAGAAAAATATTACGGAGGGGAGAAAATAAAGAATTGTGTTCATGGTTGAATGCAATGGGAAGTTTGCTTCATGAAAGTTCTTTGAGTCACATATTTTGTATTACAGCTCCAAATTGCTCCCAGGAGGCTTTCTAGCTAAGTTTCTGGGTGTTTGAATGAATTCCAGGGTGAAGGCAAGGGAACAGCTGGGTGGCCGCTGGACTTCATTTCAATCCTCTGATTCCATCAATTTCAGGTTTCTCCTTGGCCAAATAACATTTCCACATCTCCAAATCTGAATTCTGTTTCTGCAACTAGCTTTTATTTCCTTTCAATCTAAAGCAATAATGAAATATTTACTACCCCCTTGACAGAGGAAGTATAGTATGTGTATATATATATATATATATATATATATATATATATATATGTATGTGTGTGTGTGAGTGTGTATACACATATATATTAAACAAAATGGTAAAAGGAAAGGGAATCATTCTTTGGATAATGACCAATAGAAATGTCCTTACCTAACTTTTAAAGAATATTCTGTCCTCTTGTGTTCATGAATTTTAGGGTATAATAAAATCATTTGAAAATATCTTTTTCAAAAATTATATTGTCTGTTTAAGATGTTCAGAAAGAAATGATCATCATAGAATTTTTGTAGGAGAAATGTTTACATTTTTTTTAAACTTTATTTTGAGAGAGACAGAGAGAGAGTGCACATGCATGAGTGGGGGAAGGGCAGAGAGGGAGAGGGAGAGAGAGAATCCCAAGCAGGCTCCATGCTCTCATCACAGAGCCCAATGCACTGGGCTCGATCTCACAAATGGTGAGTCATGACCTGAGTTGAAATCAAGAATCAAAAACTTAACCAACTGAGCCTCCCAGGTGCTCCCAAGGCTGGGAGTTCTGATCAGAGTTTGTGTATCTAGCCACAGTGCTGGCTCTCCATGAACTGAGCCACCCAGGTGCCCCTGTAAGAGAAATATTTAAAACACCTTAAATGTTTGTCAGGGGAATGGTTACACAGATTATTATTTACCCATATGATGGAAGACTCTACAATTTTAAAAGCCAAGGTAGATTTATATGTAAATAAAGTTGCAGAATAGTGTGAGTTACAGGATAACGTGATCTAATTTTAGTTAAAACTTGAATCTATCGATCTATGTTTAGACCAAAAAAAAAAGTCTCAAAGAATATTCACTGTAGTGAATAAAATGGTGGCCTTCCCAGCATCCATTCCAACCATAGCCTATTGTGTAGTAGCTATTTACTCACTTTGGGTAGAAATGACTCCATGCCCAACTCCAGAGGTTGGCCCTGTTCAAGAAGTAAATAGGATAATTCCTGCCATACAGATCAATTCAGGAATGGGAACTGATTTAATCAATACATGGCATTCCCCAAGCCTCAATAGTTGGTTCATAAATCAGCACATGGCCATATTTGGTCCAATCAGAATGAAAACTAGGATGTTCACTCCATGGTTGTTGAGTTTCTCTCTCTCTTCTCTCTTTCCTTTCCCTCACTACTTCCCTCTGATGAAGCAAGTGGCCCTGTTGGCAGTTATGTTTCAATCATGAAGGGAGATAGGCATAGGATGAAGCTGGTATCTTGGAAGGCAGAGCAAGGAGATAGAAACCGAGTCTTTGGTGACATATTTTTATGGCTGAAAACAAATCCTAAAGCCTCCCTACCTCTGGACTTTCAGAATAACTTTACATTTCAAAATGAAATGGTGGATATGGCATTATTTGTAGCAGCAAAACATTGCAAACAACCTAAATATTCATTCATTCAGAAAATGATTAAATAAATTATGAGTCAATATGTTATACTATTGTTCTATCCATTTTGAGTAGAATTATCTCTTTTTTTTTAGTCTTTATTTTTCAGAGAGAGAGACAGAGTGCAAGCAGGGGAGGAAGAGAGATGGAGACACAGAATCCGAAACGGGTTCCAGGCTCTGAGCTATCAGCACAGAGCCTGACGCAGGGCTCGAACTCACAAACTATGAGATCACGACCTGAGCTGAAGTCGGCCGCTTAACCAACTGAGGCATCCAGGTGCCCCTAGAATTATCTCTTATTTTTTAAATAGTCTTCACTGATACTGCACCAAACCATTATAAGTGTTAAACCTTGGGAATGGGGTATTTGTACATGTATGTATTTGGCCAGAGGGTTAATGTGGGGAAATTCTTGCCAACTCTTTCTACATTTTTGCACTTCTGTTTAGTTTCAAATTTTTACCATGAACATATTTTACTTTTTTTGGTATATAAAACATAAAAATGCATAAACTTTTCACAAAATAGTTTTGTATCAAAGCAATGTTGGGATTGTTTCAGTCTACCCTTGATGTGGGGGTTTAGTGATTGAATGGGACAGTAGGGGAGCTTTTGGGTGACTGATAATATTCTGTTTATTGAAGTGGTTCCATGTTCACTTTGTGAAAATTGAGCTTTAACCTTAAGATTTGTGCACTCTTCTACATGTATGTGAAACCTCAACAAAATATTTACATAAAATAGTGCAGGCTTTGGGAAGAGGAACCACCAAGTTTAAAACCATGTAATCTCAACAGCATCTGCCATTGAGAGCTAGATGGGAGGGGTTGTCAGCTGTCTTTAAGAGGGTGGTACAAATTATATATTTTTTTCCTGTCAGTTCTCCCATTTTAGCAATTTAAAAAGGTAGAACATGGATTTCTCTTTCTTTTCCTGTTGATGCAGGGGCTTTGGAGGGGGATGAAATTTTTGGGAACTGCCTCATTTGGCTGGCTGTGAAATCAGTCACAAACAATCTGGTCAACTCAGTTATCTAAGGCATGATATGGCAGTAACTAAGAGTTTATTTTTTTTAAGTTTATTTATCTATTTTGAGAGAGACAGAGACAGCCCAAGTTGGGGAGAGCAGAGAGAGAGGGAGAGAGAAAGAGAATCCTAAGCAGGCTCTGTGTTGCCAACACAGAGCCCAACACGGAGCTTATGAAACTTGAAGATCATGACCTGAGCTGAAACCAAGAGTTGGACGCTTGAACTGATTGAGTCATCCAGGTGCCCCAAGAGTTATTTCATGTATTCATTCAACACTCCCCATGCCTCTTTAACTCTCTGAATGCATGGTGATAAATGCCTGAAATACTAGGATAAATATACTGTGTTCTTGCCTTGAGAAATTTCCCATAAGGCAGAAAGAAGTTGGTATATAAACACATTTAGAGAAATAAAGTGTTATTAGGATATAAATAGTAGGAGAGAAGCAGAGAGACAAATCAGAACCCCTTAGTAGATAGATATATCAGCAAAGACTTGTAAAGAACTCAACTCTTGAAAGACCAGAAGGCACTGGGGTGTACCTGCATTAGGCTGGGGTTGAGAGAGAGCCCACAAGATACTTCCAGGAAGAGGTAATAGCAAGGGCAGAAGCATAGAGGCATAAATGAGTTATCCAGGAAAACTTGGGGAGCTAAAGAAAATTTGCCCATTTGGAGAGATAGGGGCTAGAAGGGAGGGGAGAGGTCAGTACAGTAGGAGAGAGAGGTGACAGGATATAGGTTCCCTACTAACCCGAAAGATTTAAGGCTTCACTCCTGAAGAATGAAGAGCAGCATGGCTAAAGTGATTTCTGGATGAAAGCACTGTCACTGGAGTGTGGAGGATGCTGGGGGAGCTGGACCAGAGGAAGACAGACTGGCCAGGAGATGACTGCGATAATACAGGCGAGAGTGTGTGGGTTCTGCCATAAAGTAATAGCAACATAGTTGAGAGGTGGGATGATATAACAGGGGTGTTAAGAAGGTAGAATCAACAGAAGTTAGTCACCTGCTGCTTGGAAGGGATGAGGAAGAGTGAAGTGAAGAGGAAGTATTGCTAGGATTCTGTCCCAAAATGACAGGGCGGATGGTGCTGCAATTTGCCAGTACTGGGAGATCGAAGATGCACATGTTTGGCGGGGGAAAGATAATGAATTCTGCTTTTGGACACGTTGAATTAGGGGGGGCTTACTCAGTTGGAGAATGTCAGGGACAGTTGGATTTATGGGTCCACGGTGCTGAAAAGGTCAGAAGCGTAGGAGGAGAATCAGGGGAGAGTAGATACCATAACTTTATTTTTCACATGAGCAAAGAAAATATAACAGTATTTTAAAGCTTATATAACTCCCTTTCCCCCTATCAGGTTCAGCTAACTTTATTCTTCTTAATGCTCTACTACTCTTCATATCTTTGACATTCCATTGAGCTGAGTGAGATGACTCATTAGCCCTGCACATGCAGTCTCCCCTAGCAACCTCTGACTGGGTTCTGTACAAACTGCTTTAGCCAGGGAAGACCTCGCCCTCGCAATTTATGTGGCTGTTCTGGATAGAATTTCTTATCAACACTTTTATTGTAAAATAAAACATGGACACTGAAAACCACACCAATCAAATGTGTGGCTTAATAAATTATTATAGAGTAAATGCTGCCCAAGTCAAGAACTAGAAGCAGGCACCCAGAAGCCCTTTCAACATGCCCCAACCCAATCCCAATCCCCTTCTTCCCCCAGGAGTAACCATTTTGTGGATTTGTGCATTTATACAAAGTTTTAGCTAATGTTCTCACAGAATATTCATGCTCACCATTGGCCTTTCCTGGAATGCTCTCCCAGCCCTGCAAACCACTGTTAGCACTCACCCCCACGAAACATTTCCAGTTACCCTTTTCTATGTGTTGAATGCCCACTGTGTATGTTGAGCATTGAGAAATTCAGAAGAGGAGTATTATCTTAGAACCTGCTCACTCTCTGTATTGTATATCATGAGTTATTTATATTTTATGTGATTTTTCCTTTTTGTTAATTTTGCCCCCACATTCCCCCCTTCTCGACAATATTGGAGTTTCTTTCAAAGTAGAAATGCTACTGCATGCCAGACCCTTGCCATTCAGAGGGTGGTCTGTGCACCAGCAACACTCGTGTCACCTGGGAGCTTGTTAGAAATGCAGAAAATCACACCCTACCCCAGACCTACTTAGCTGAAATCTGCTTTTTACCAAGATCCCCAGGTGGTTCTTGTGCACATTCAAGTGGAGAAGCACTATCTTTGAGCAGTGCTTTCTCACCCTTGGCTGCACAATGGAATCACCTTCCTGTGGGCTTGTGGGGGTGGGGTGGGGTGGGGGAGTTCCTTCCAAAACCTTCCTGGCCATGGCGGCTGCCAACCAGAAAAAGCGGGCCATCACCGCCTTGGTGATATTCTCCATCGTGGTTCTGGCTGTCCTCACCATCACATGTGTGCTGACGCACTGCTACCAGGTCCGGAAACACTGTGAGTGGTGCTGGGCCCCATCTGCCAGCATGTGAAGCCCAGCGCCCCCCTGAAGGGAAGGATTGCTTGCTGCCACTCAGCGGTCTGAATAGCTCAGAGGATTTGGGCCAGGTGGACTTTGGCAGTCGGGATCGTACAATGAGGGCTGGATGTGCCAGGGAAACCCGACAGCCTGATTCAACTGGGCAGGGGATTGGTTTGGGCAGCAGGATATTTAGAAGCATCCCAGTAAGGTGACCCACTGAGGGGGTTTCCCAGGACTCAGATTTTTCAGTGCTAAAACCAGGAATTATCCCCTACAAAGCAGGACAAATTGGTGATTGTAACATGCAGACTGAGTGGAGACACACTTGGAGAAAGCACATGGCTAAGGTGGGCAGTGCAGGACTGTACCATCTGTTTAGAATGTGAGTCCCTTTAAGGCGGAACTAGCACTTAACAATTCTTTTGTATGTCTTAATATTACAATATTTTGCACACCAAGCCTCTTCATAATGCTTCCTACTGATACGGTGTTTCTCCAAATGTTCCATACTAATGCCCTCATTTATAATTTTTGTATGGGGAAGGGAGTTTATAGTTTAACAGTCACACCTACAGGCAAGCATACATACAGACACTTCTCACTTTCCAAGAAAACACCTTAGGGTCCTTCTATACAAATGCTGTTCTGGGTTGACTCTGACACTCAGTTTAGATACTCTGTCATGGGACAGTTTACTGCAAGGCGCAGTAAGTAGCTCTAAATGTCATGTTCATTTCTCCAAGACTTCAAAAAGGTGAATATGTTTGTAGTTGGGTTTCCAAAGTCTACATGCAAACGAAATAAAAACAGTATACTTTAATCTAAAATATGATGCAGGGTAATCAGGTATAGAAGCCATCCTCTTGGTCATCTTTGGATTCTTCCATAGTGGCCTTGTAGCACAATGGTTAGGGGCACTGTCCTCGGAGCTCCACTGCTGGGTCCGCTGGCAATGGTATGTAACCTGAGCTTCAGTTTCCTTATCTTCAACACGGGGATGCTGATAATACCTGCTTTATAGGGTTGTGGTGACTAAGTGGACTCTTAGTGGAGCATTTTAGGACTCATGACCCTCAGCAGGTGGCTCCAGCAAGATTAACTGTGACTTCCGCGCCAGCTGAGGCCCTTCCTGCCTCATTTGTTTCCTTCAGCTTCTTGGCTTTTCTTCTCTGTATTTCTAGGATTAGGGATCTAAAGACATTTACTGAAATTACAAAAAAGAATAGATAAGAATAAAAAAGAAGCCATCACTCAACTTCTCATCTTTCAACAGTCAAGTTATATGTCTATAAGCTCTTACCCAAATGTCCTGGTGGAAGCCTGGTGATTTGAAAATTTGAGATTTCACAAAATTTGTAAAATTTCTTAAATCCTTTAAGATACTAAGAATACATTCTGGTAAAAGCCAGTGGAAGAGGCTTAATATTACAAATATTAGTTTAATTCTTGTCCTGTTCTATCTTTCTTGCCATTGTTGGTGAACATTTCTCTTTGGATGACCGTATCAGAGTTTCCAAGTACCTCATATACTTTGTTTTTCCATGGTCTCTCTTCTGTAATGGGCATTCATAGTTCAAGGTTAGGATGTCTACCTTCTAGACTCAAGCCTTCCGATCTCCCTCTATCCTCTTGCCACTTTACCTTTTTTTTTTTTTAAGTAGAATTTATTTTTTAGGACAGTTTGAGATTTGCAGAAAAATTGAGAGGATGGTACAGAGACTTCCTATACATGCTGCACCCAGCTTCCCCTATTGTTGACATCTTACATTAGTATGATAAATTTGCTACAACTAACGAACCATAATTGATATATCATTACTAACTAAAGCCCATGCTTTAGTTAGATACTCCTAGTTTTTACTTAATGTTTTTTTCCTGTTCTGGGATCCTTTCCAGAATACCGTGTTACATTTAGTTGTGTCTTCTTAGGCTCCTCTTGGCTGTGGTACTTAGGGCTCCCTTTTGAGAATGGTTATTTTGTATTATTCACTAGGTGGTCAAGAAATGGATTTCATAGCTAACACTTACATGCTCAAACATCAATATAATGACATAATCATAATAAAGGAGGGGTAAAAGTAAAGCCAAAAAAGTCCAATATGTATTTGCTTTTATAGATGCTTAGTCAGAATTGCCTCAGAAGTCAAAGGGAAGTAGTGAGGTATTTGCACCTACTTATAATTTAAGACAAGACTCTGGAATATTATTGACACCTTTTTTTGACATTTTGAAATAAGAACTAAATAAAAATATTCATGTACACATATGGAATTACTGGACCCGTGTGGCAGTTATACATTCGGCTGGCACAGATGTATTGATTGCTGACTCAGAGGCCATGAGTGGAACTGGCTTCAGTGTCCTGCTTTTCCAAAACAGTGAGCAAAGTGCGATTTTCCCTGGATGTATACAGTTGCATTTACAGAAAATTCAGTGTGGTGCAAAATATTTTGTGTTTATATGTAAAACAGAGTTAGGATTCTAATGTAATTAGAAGCACATTTTAACTAACCCAAATGTCCAGCCTGACATATAAAAGCCATGTGGGACACTAATAATCTTCATTGTGCTGCAACGTTCTGTGCAGGGCAGGACCCCAGTATCCCTGACCCTCCTCTACTAAATGCCACAGCCTAGCTCTGCCCCTCATTGGGGTAACAAATTAAAGCACCTGCAAGTTTCCAAAACATCCCCTAGGGGGCGGTACCACTGTGGGCTGTGGTTCTAGAGTTTAAACAGGAGACTTGCCTTGATTTCTTCCTTTGTAAAGGATAGTAGTAGTTGAGTAACGGAGACAATGCACGTAAAACACTTAGCAAGGTGCCTGGCACGCGGTATGTCCTCCAAGAATGTAAGCTAATATTATCTCCCAATCAGTAGAGATTGGGGGAACACTGTGTCCTTGGCATCCAGGTAGATGTGGGTGGGTGAGTGGAAAGGAGGATCAGACAAGTACCACATTTCCTGCCTCACACTTGAAATAAGCAGTGAATTATTAAACAGTTATAGTTCACAAAAAGGAGCACCCAGGGGGAGCTGGAGTCAGAGAAATCTTTCCGGAGCAGACAAGAATGGCTTAGTGAACTAGGGCAGCTGGAACTTGAAGGAAAATATATTTATTCCATGAATAATAAATAACTCCTAGATTCTCACTTCTCTAAGTGTGGTCTTCAGATCAGCAACTCAGCAGCACCTGGAGGTTTGCAAGGACTCTCAGCCTCCATCCCAAACCAACTGTTAGAATCTGCCTTTTAACACGAAGCCCGGGTATGCACCTGTACATTCACATTTCAGAGGTGCTGAAGTAGAGAATCAATTGAGGAACCAGAAGAAAGAACAATGCTACATGCTCCTTTGAGAGAACACAAACCTTGTGGGGGGAGGGGGGAGAGAGAGAGCGCGAGAGAGCGCTAGCGAGCGAGCAGGGGTGTGTGCATGCATGCAGGGGCAGAGCTACAGTCCACATTGTAGAGGGTGGTAAGGTAATGAGAATTACAATGTGGTCCCGGAACAATCTACACCAGGATATGTATGTGTGTATGTGTGTGTGATATGCAAACGAAGATTCCTAGCCAGACCCCAGAATCCATTAAGTCAGAATCTTGAGGAGCTGTACAGAATCAGCATTTAAACAAATAAATAACTTCCCAAGTGATTCTTAGAATGGGAAAGGAGCTTAAAAAATACCCAAGCTAAGATCCCAGACCAGACCAATTTCATCACCTATGATATCAGATTTCCAGCAGCCGCAGCAGAGCCCTGCGTATTTTTGTTCTTAAAGTCTCCTCTCCGTGATTCTACTGTTTGAGAGCCACTGACAAGAGGGATCAAGTGGGGATAACCTAGAGGGAAAAAGTCTAGGTGAGCACGAGCAACAAACGAGGTGGGGGAAGGTGTCTGCAGTATCTGAAAGCTTGTCTGTCTCCAGGACAGGACCAGGACTGGTGGTATAAGTATTCATGGTTTTTTAAATCCAAGCAGTGATTTTCCTTCTTTTCATTTTTTCTTACTTCCCTTGCTCCTTCTTTCCCTATCAAGAAAGGACATTTGAAATGACCTAGTCCAACCCTTTCAGTCTGTAAAGAAATTAGTGGTTAAAAAGGTAAAGTGAGTAGGGGCGCCTGGGTGCCTCAGTAGGTTAAGGCTCCGACTTTGGCTCAAGTCATGATCCAGCTGTTGGTGAGTTCGAGCCCAGGGTCTGGCCCTGTGCTGAGGGCTCAGAGCCTGGAGCCTGCTTCAGATTCTGTTTCCCTCTCTCTCTGCCCAACCCCCGCTGGCGCTCGGTCTCTCTCTCTCTCTCTCTCTCTCTCTCTCAAAAATAAATAAACATTAAAAAAAGTTAAAAAAGGTAAAGTGAGTTGGCCAAGGTCAACTAAGATTTTCTCATCCCAACCCGACAACACAAAGTAAAACGAGACATTCTTCCCGTTTCTAGTGTCCACTGCACCACAAAGACATTTAAATTCCACTCTGATTTCGGTTGTAGGCAAAATGAAAATGAGAAAGGAAACTGGTTACTCTTCAAAAAAGCGTGCTTCTTCAAAAAAGTAGGCAGGCTTTAAGTGAGGAACTGGCATTTTAAGGGACTCATTAAATTTGAAGTCTGATGTTCATCTACAGATGAAATCTAGACTCTGGAGTTTGGATGTTGATACCGTTCAATTCAAGCTTAATCTAATAAACGACCGGTCCCCAACAGCTCCCCGCTCCCCGCCCCCTGCACCTCCCGGAGCTCCAAGAGAGCTGGCGTGGGCCTTGGCGTGGGCAAGGTGGTTGTCTCGTTGGGCAGACTAGCCCGACCGCTCGAGGGTGCGGGCTCCGCGCGGTCGGCTGCTCCGGGACAGTCAGGGGAGGCTTCTTGCAGGAGGGAGGCTTCCGTCCAAGTCTTGAAGAAATGGCAAGATTTGGATACCACGAGAGGAAATAGCGAGCTGGCAGGGGACTAGCCAGGACAAAGGCCCAGGGATAGTTGCAATGGGGGAGCCTTGGCATCGAAATATCTTCTAGAGCTCGAGTGGTTCCAAGGTTGCCCGGTTCCCTTAAGTAGCTGGAGAGAAAAATTGGGAGGGCAATCAAAGCTCCTTAGAGGAAAGCCAGAGCCGGGAGGGCTTGGCTGCAGGTGAATCTCGTTTTCCCGCGATGGGCAGTGAGGCTGGTAACCCAGGTGGAGACCCTGCACAGCCTCGGAAGCTAGTGCAGCTCAGGAGGAGAAAGGACGTCAAATTAGGGCGCTGCCCGCTCTCCTGCGCGAACGCGGCCGCCACCTTCCCGGACGGCTGGGGAACCGGGTCCGAGCGCGTCCCCTCCGGGCACCATCCCGCGGCGCGGGTGGGGCCGGTCTCCCGTCACACCCTCGTCAGACCCCCTCCTCCCCGCCTCCCACCAGTTCCCGCGAGCCTCCGGGCGCCGGGCTCGGCAGGATCCCTCCCTCCCTACCGGCCTCGGGGCTCCGGCTCGGGCGCCGGGGCCTTGGGGCGGGTCCCTGCAGCCCGCACCTGCCCCCGTGGGCGGAGCGCGGCGGCGACGCTCTGCCCCAGCCTCTGCCACCCGCCGCGCTAACCGCGCGGCTCTCCAACACCCCCGCCCCGCCTGCTGCCGGCACACCTCCGCTCCTCGGCGCCCGTCCTCCCTCCGCGAGCGGTCGGTTCGTCCCTCTGCCGGTCCTGAGCCGCGGCGCCTCGCACTTCTGACTCGAGTCCCCGCCGCCTCGCGCCATGGAGCCGGCCGCGGGCAGCGAGCGCCGCAGCCCCCCGGGCCCCGCGGTCCCGGCGCCGCCCCGGGGCCACGAGCCCTCGGCCGCCGCCCCCGGCCCGGGCCCGCAGAACTACCCAGCGCGAGAGACGCCCAAGCCCGACGAGGAGCGGCAGCTGCGGATCAGCGAGAGCGGCCAGTTCAGCGACGGGCTGGAGGATCGAGGTGAGCGCACGCCGGCACGGCCCCTTTCTCCCGGCCGGCCGGCGAGGCGAGGCGAGGAGCCGCTGCTCCGGGCGCGCCTCTCCTGACTCGCAGGTTGGCGGGGCGCGGTGCTCGGCGCCTCGGGGCGCTCGGGGGCGCGGGGCCGGGACTTCCCCGCGAGGGCGCGGAGCGCGGCAGCCCCACCTCCCGGGGCCGGCGCCGCCCGGGCGCCGCTCCTTCCCCGGAGCCCCAGAACCGGGCAGCCTCCGGGCCGACCCCGCGCGGGCCCGTGCTCTCCTCTCGGCCAGCCCGCTGGAAAAGTTTGCGGGGGGGGCGTTGTTTTTGCTTGTGGAGCCCCATGCTCCCGGGGGACTGCGGGCCTGGCTCAGCTCGGAGGGTCCTGAGCTCAGTACATCCTCCTTCCAAGCCCCCTTCGACCCCCGGCGGCTCCCCGGGAGAACTTCCGTCTGCGGGTTTAGCCTCGGGGAGCTGGTCCATAGAGCCTAGCTGGCTGCCCTGGAGAGGCAAGTCCGGCGGCCCCCGGCCCTCACTTACAGGGGATCCAGTTTACCACGGGTCGCTGCCCCGGTGATGGGAGCAGAGGACCGGGGCACTTGTGCTTGGATCACCAACTTCCTCTGGATGGATGCCACTGAAATCTGGTGCTTTTTGGAGCGCACGTCCCCAGCCCCTCCTGAGACACTGGCCTGGAATCCTGAGAACGTCCCTTTCCTGGGAGGCCAACCCTAACTTCCCGACACACAGCCGATGCCCCCTTTGAGTTGCCCGCACGAAACCGGAGAGACTCCGTTGTTCATTCTCGTGCCTCTTCTCCTCCATCCCTCTTTCCCTCCCTGCTTCGTTTCCTTTCCGCCTGGAGGGAGCCGTTTTCTTGGCCACGTCTATATTCTCTGCTTCTTAATCCAAATTCAGCTCGGCCCCCTCAAAAAGGACTCAGTGGTTGGGCTAAAACTGGTTAGTGGCCGAAGCGGCATTCTTGCAGCCAGGCCCTTTTCAGGGGGAGCCGGCTCATCGCCACTCCACCCCCTTTTCTTGGAAGCCTTATTTTGTTGGCTGTGGCGGATTTTTATATTTTCGTCTTAGCAGGTTTTCCGTCCTATTCTTAGTATCTCCTGTACATTTTTATTCCGGTTTAGTGTTCGGATGCACGATCTTTTTCCTCTTAGAAATTTTAAACTGTGGCATGTGAGATAGAATGACATGGAAACAGCAATCCCAGAGAACCGGCCGGGATTGCTCCCGGAGAGCTGGGGCTGTTCCAGTCATAACCTCTGTTGCGGTTCCTCTCCCCCCTGTTCCGACACAACTAGTAACTGTGATAGAGCCCGAAGGTGGGTGACATCACCAGCACCCGACAAAACCCATCGGTTTTATTATGGGGCACGTTACTTACCTTTCCCTCTGTGCAACTAATATTGTAGGATTTAAACATTTTGTATGGAAGAGCAACAGAAGAAGTCTGGGCTGAGCTTATTTTTGTTGCATTGCAGGTCATTTGTAAAAGCTGGCCTATTTCTCCCCACCCCACAAAACGGCAGGAGGAGAAAAAAGTGCCAGGGCGAGTTAATATTTAGCATCATTTTGTAGCTCGTGCTCAAGTGTAACAAGCCCTTGTGAATTAAATCTTAGGGTTCTTTTTCACTGGTCAAGTGAATTTCATTTTCCATTATATTATAGCATGAAAGCATTCACTGTTTATAAACTGTCACTGTGTGAAAGCACTGTATATCACACACAGCCTCTCTGTTAGGATGGACCCTGTCCTCCAAAGAACCCAGTGCCGTGTGGCATTGAAAGCTGAAAGTCAGTGTGACATTCTTTTGTTTGACCTATTGCTGACAGGAAAGAGTTAATGATGGATGAGTCATTTTTATTAAATAGACCAGGTTACCTGGGGAGGTTTATTGTAATTTTTTGTGTTTGTGTTATTTTTTCTTAAGGGGCTGCATCTTTCCCATATCGATTTTTGTATCCCTTGGGAACAGTTCGATTGCAGCTACCTTTTCCCTAATGGTGAGAGGGTTCGGGGAGGAGGAAGCCGAAGCACTCGCCTGCTGTGCATCTCTCCATCATGCCTGGCTTGCTTTTTTCTAGGCCTAAATATCTATAGGGTGTGTGTGTGGGGGGGGGAAGGGGGTGGGTACCCTGGACATGTTACCTGTATTTGTCCTTGTCCTAACTTCCTTTGGAGCTATTAGACCTGGTTGCAGACTGTGTCTAACTCCCATCAAAAGCTTGCTTTGTTAGCCAGTATTTTAGGACTTTAGAGGTATTTTCCCCTTAGAAGTGATGTGGGCTGCTTCCCAGAAACCCAGCTAGCTGATAGTGCAGTGCCATTTGGTTGAGCCTTGCAGTCAGGGAGCAAGAGTTCTGTGGTCTAATACTTATAGGGGTTAGACACCCATAAATAGGCTAAGTTTATCTTGGGATTTCCACCCCTATTCTTTTAATATCCACTCTTCTTAACACAAGCATTTTCCCTTCATTCTGCTCCAAATCCTAAGTAGGCTTAGAGTGTTACATGCTTCTGCATTTCTTACTACCTTTCTATATAATAAAAATTCCCCATTTTTCAAAAAAATCCAAGTGTGACTATTATGAGAAAGCAATTGGGACTAATTCATACTAGCATGGAAATGACTAATGGCTTCAACCTAACCACATATATTTGCATTTGCCTCTCAAATCCTAAGTTATCAGTCTTTCATTCATACAATGCTTAAGCTTACTAATGTCAGGCCCAGGTTACTAATATATGGAATCTGAGTGAGATTGGAAATCTGCATGTGGAGGCCAACTATGTTTAGGAAGGGACACAGCCCTGCATGCAATAAGCGGCCTGCCTTAGCTTCTCTAGGCTGGGCTGCCTTTTACTTATGAAGCACAGCTTCCTGAAAACTTTAGGAATCCTCCTCACTGCTTGTGAGTTTGCGTGCAGCCAGTGTGGGGCAGAGGTAGAGGCACCTGTATGTAGACAGGTCATTAATGGGTCTTCCTAGGTCATCATACTCCCCTTGGAGGAGGAGAAGTTTTTCCATTCTATGGGGAAAACCAGTAGGAGGAGATGATAAACAAAGGTTGGAAATGGGGAAGTACCTGCCTTCTTGGACAGTCTTTGCATTACAATTATTCCAATTTTTATTTTTTTATTGAAATATTTTTTAATGTTAATTTTTTTATTTTTGAGAGACAGAGTACGAGTGGGGGGAGGAACAGAGAGACAGACAGACAGACACAAAATCTGAAGCAGGCTCCAGGCGCTGAGCTCTCAGCACAGAGCCCGATGTGGGGCTCAGACCCCACGGGCTGCAGGCTCATGACCTGAGCTGAAGTCACTTGCTTCACCAACTGAGCCACCCAGGCACCCCTAATTTTGAAATGGAAAATCTCTCGTGGGGGACACACACAGGATCAGATCTGGGGAAGAATCTCCAGTCCTGCTGCTTTGAGGACTCAGGTGCCCTCTTAGGGCAGTGCAGCCCACGTGCGCCAACCCCCGAGACTCCTTCAGCAGAGTGCTGGTTCGCTGTGGGGTGAAGCATGTGGCAGGTGTGTGTGGTCAGGACCAGTCCTATTGTTGCAAACAGCTGGCTTTGGAAGGAAAAATAAATGTTATACGGTAGAATGGAAAACCCAGATCATTGTCCTTTATCTTAGAAAATTAAATCCTCTAAAAGGAACCTTGTTTTTACCCCCAGTGGATAAGCCTCTTAAGATTGTTGGTGTCAGAATACGTAGCAAATGAACTGCTTATTTGAGTCAGTACGTGAGTGTTACAGCTTCACTTCTCCTCAAAATCAATTGTCCAGAATGAGAGGAAAATTTTTATGTCCTTCTGGAAAAGGAAAATAAATGATTGGGAGGCTGTAGGACTCACTTGATCTAGGTTGACTAGAACAGGAGACTGGGGTGATTGTCGTTGAAAATTAGAATAAGGTGTTGTATGGTAGCTAGGGGAAAAGTAGACAAAGGGAAAAAAACAGACAAGGGATTTTAATTTGAAATCATTTGTACCTAAGGCAGAATTTGAGAAGAGAGGTTTTTTCTTTTTTCATTCAAGTACATGTATTAAAGAAGGTTTGGGGAGATTTTTACAGTGAGGTAATAGAGATGTGTTTATATCTACCTTTTGCAACCTCCTCTACCTTTTGCTCTGATGTAAATCTACAGGTTTTGATTATTTAAAAATCTCTGGGCTGTAGGCTGGGTTCATTGGGCGGTCTCCTTGACATTTCCTCTTGCTTTGTTTAAGGACTTGTTCAAAGTGCTTGAGTCTGGGTAGTAAATGGAATTGAGAAGTTTTAACAGGGTCTTTGTTGTAATTTTTGAAGAGGGTGCAGTATTCAGCAGCCAGAAGCTGAGTGTGCCGCCCCCCTGGTCAAATGGGATGATGTATTTTACGCGGTGTGCCAGGTGTGATCTGTTGCATGCTATGAGACACTGTACAAATGGGTGCCTAAGCTTTGACCACCTATTTCTTCATCATTTGGAGCCGTTAGGATGAAGCTTCTCCACCTCTGAAAGGTGTATTGTGGGCTATTCAGCCAGAGATGTTCTAAACTCCTATTGATACGGAATGCGTCACTGAATTTGGTTCTTCATGCAACTAAGAGATGACATATACGATCTATTTCCAAAGAAGAAGAAAAAGTATAAATCAGGATCATGCTCAAGATGGTTTAGTCCTCAACCCAAGGCAAATGAAGCTTGAGCCTTGCCTCTTAAGACATCATGAATTTCTATTGGTGTCAAGGACTCTCAACATTGAAAGCATCAGAGACAAAATCAAATCTTTCTTACACATGGCTTGCCCAGAAAGTGACCTCCAGTTTTAGCTTTCTTTAATAATCTGAGAGTTGTTTGACATAGCTTTGATACAAAGCGATACATACTGTAGAGCAGAAAGAGAAGGGAAGAAAACATGGCCTATAATGTAGGCCTGATGACCGTTGTTGGTTGTGATCAAAGAGAAATCCTCCTTCTCTTCCTGTTAATTGTTGAAGGGAGCAATGAAGGTATTTGGGGTCCGTGACTCTTTGGGAAAGGTTTCTTCGACCAAGTTGGGGCGGTGCTGGTGGATCAATGCAAATCAATGCCTACAGCTGAGGAGCCTGAATGCCCAGTTGAACGTGGACTAATTGTGCTGTTTTCTTAACTGAAGGGCCTTGTTAGGGCAACACTTACATAGCTGAGTTAATATGAGGGCAGGGGATGACCGATATGGTGAGTGGGTCTGTGGGCTCCTTCTAAAGTGTACAAATGCTGTCACACTGCAGGAATCCATGTCCCGTATTGCTATAGCCTATCATTTTTCACGAGATGCCATAGAGCCCGATTTCCATGTGAACTCTCCTAATTGTTAAAACACAGCGTGGGCCAAACAAAACACATCTTGGCCCACAGGCTGTCAGTTTGCAATCCTTGGATAAGAAAGTGTAGCTCTGGCTGTGGGTTTCTTAATAAGGAAATGTCTAACTTCCTTTTCTCCTTGTTTTTGTCAGGCTTACTAGAAAGCAGCACTCGACTCAAACCTCACGAAGCCCAGAACTACCGAAAGAAGGCGTTGTGGGTCTCCTGGTTCTCCATTATTGTCACCCTGGCCCTGGCGGTGGCTGCCTTTAGTAAGTAGCCCGAGTCCTGCTGATCGATCCGTGCTGCTGTTGTGTGTTTTATTCTTTGACTCCTGTGGGATGTGCTTTTGCTTTTAGTTGACTATTATTGACGAGTAAATTTTTGTAGATGGTAAGAGAGTCAGGGTACTTATAAATTAGTAAAATGGCTTCTCTGCAGAGGGAAGAGGTGGTTAAGAAGAAATGGAGAGGGATACTGGGAGCCTTGCCTCTCATCAGTATGTCGGTTTGTGGCAGTGAATTCTGGCTGCCAGCTTGAATAGGGAAAATACTCTCTTGGTGGATGCCTTCAGCTTGGGCTGACATGTGACAAATCTATATCCTTGAGATTTGTATTTTGAGCCTAATGCAACCAGATGAGTACAATATTACAGTACATCCTCTCTCTGCCCCTTATATCTGTGTAAGGTTTGGATGAAAATCATGTGCACATTTTAATGAAAGAGAAATGGGAGGTCCTTTGTCAAGTTTTCACTGGCAATGCAAACAAAAACATTTATTACAATCAAGAAAAACTAAGATAATTGAACACTTTCTGCTTATGGATAATCTACTTTCTGTCTGTGGATAATCCTGTTTGGGTGTTAGGAAGCCCTCTGACGTGCATTTTCTCAGCTAACATTTGCAGCCTGAAGAAATGTGCATGTGCTATTAATTCTTATTAATTGTGCAGTGGTTTATAAGCTTAAGCAATGACATTAAGTTTCATCTCAACCTTGGTAGAAACCACCATGTTTTTTAATGCTGGGGTAAGAGGAATGTACTTTGTGCATTTTGTGATTAATTCATTACCTTAACAGGAAGATCTATATTCTTAGTGATAAGTGTCATGCAAGATGTCTCATGTGACATTCCTCAGTGGGAGAAGAAAGGGCTGTGTCTGCTGGAAGGGCTGTGTCTGCTCTGTGTGTGTTTAAAATTCTATTCTGCACAGATTGGCTGCTGGAAGGTGGTGTTGGCTCCCAAGAGGCAATATTAGAATTTGACCAAATGCTCCCTGCAAAACTAGGCATATATTACTTGACGCAGTTTATATTGGAAACACTGTACCTTATCTTGGCTCTAGAAAATGCCAAACATTTAGAAGCAGAGGGTAATGCATTTCAGAGTATAAACATTTACAGTGAGCCAGAAATCTAATCAAGAGAAATTCTGATTCCTGAAAATAGCTCTTCCTTCCTCTTGCCTCCTTTTTTTTTTTTTTTTTTTTTAAATGCTAAAGCAAGAATAACAAGTCCCTTTGAGGTCCCTGGAGGGTAATTTGGTTGTGGTGGCTGGTGGTGGGCTCTGGATCCACACCATCATTTACATATGTAAAGAAAGAGATGGTATGAGGGGTGGTGATTTCCCAATAGAATAATAGTTATTCAGACTTGTCCATGTGCCTAATAGAGCTGTTTTGATTTTATCATATGGGTGTTTGAATGAGGACGTGACTGTGAAGAAATACTGAACAAGCCTTTCCTTTGGGAGAATAATACTACATTTGATGTACTTAATCTCATAACCAGGAAAAACTATGAGGAAATTCTGGTTTCATATGGCATGCCTGATCAGTTGGGTTATCTTGAAAATTTTGTTCCATTTCTTTGAATAGGAAGAGACTGTTGCATAATGCATATGGAATTAGAATGTTGCTTTTGAAAAGGGTTTTCTTTTTCTTCTAAAACGATTTTACCACTTTAGCAAGTATTTCATTTAAATCCTCTAAATTCTTGCCTATAAAATGTTGGCATTGGCCTATCATATCATGATCTGTGTTAATTTCTGTAATACATTCAGTTTATTCCCAAGTTGGTTTCAAGTTAAATGAAAAAATGTAGGAGTTCTATTTTTCCCCACTTTAACTATGAAGAGTAGCTTTATTGTGTGTGTGCGCACGCACGCGTGCGTTTATATTTCATATTTTTATTTATTTATTTATTTATTTATTTATTTATTTATTTATCTTTCTTAACATTTATTATTAAGAGAAAGAGACAGACAAAGCATGAGCATGGGAGGGGCAGAGAGAGGAGGAGACACAGAATCTGAAGCAGGTTCCAGGCTCTGAGCTGTCAGCACAGATCCCGATGCAGGGCTCAAACCCACAAACCGCGAGATCATGACCTGAGCCGAAGTCGGACGCCCAACTGACTGAGCCACCCAGGCGCCCCTATAGTTCATATTTTAAAGCTTTGTGGTCCTCTCTGGTTGTATTGTTTAGGGTTGTTCCTTTTATCCTTTAGGTTCCTATATGTATTTGTAATATTAAATATTTAAAACACTTTTTAAAGCAACATTTACATGTTGATAGACTTAAAAAAAATTTTTTTTTTAAGTGCACTCATGTGAGCAGGAGAGGGGCAGAAAGAAGGAGACACAGAATCCGAAGCAGGATTATTTATTTATTTTGAGAGCACACAAGCAGGTGAAGGGCTGAGAAGGAGAGACAGAGAAGCCCAAGCGGGCTCTGCACTGTTAGCTGGGAGCCCGCTGCAGGGCTTGAACTCTCAAACCGTGAGATCCTGACCTGAGTCGAAGTCAGACACCCAACTGACTGAGCCCTCCAGGTGCCCCATTATATTAAAAAAAAAAATTGTCACAAGAACGCTGATCCCCTCCCCACTCTTATTTTCCAGGGAGGCGGTTGACAGAGATGTGATGAAATGGGGTAGGTTAGCTTGGTGAACTCCTGCGTTATCCAACGATAATGGTTAGGTTGGACCAGTTAGTCTTTATTTTTATTTATTTATTTATTATTTTTTTAGTGTTTATTTATTTTTGAGAGTGAGACAGAGTGTAAGCTGGGGAGGAGCAGAGAGAGAGGGAGACACATAATCCCAAGCAGGCTCCAGGCTCTGAACTGTAGGCACAGAGCCCGATATGGGGCTCGAACTCACTCACTGCGAGATCATGACCTGAGTTGAAGTCAGATGCTTAACCAACTGAGCCACCCAGGTGCCCCTATTGAGCAGTTAGGCTTTTTAAAGAGGATTGCTGTTGAATAACTAACTACCTGTGATGCTTTGAGATGGCAGAGAAGTCTTTGCATTTGTGTGTGTGTGTGTGTGTGTGTGTGTGTGTGTGTGTGTGTGTGTGTGCGCGCGCGCGCGCGCGCGCGTTGACAGGGGCTGATAATCATGGCAATGAGAAGAAGGCTAGTAATCATTATGTCTTGCCACTCTGGGAGAAGGAGGAGCATCCATCCTTGTATGGAATCAGTACGCAAGATTGTTGAATGAATGACCTGAAAGAGATTTAAAAAAAAAAACAACAACACTTTTCTTTCTTTTTTTTTTTAATTAAAAAATTTTTTTAAAATTTATTTTTGAGAGACCGAGACAAAGCCTGAGCCGGGGAGGCAGAGAGAGAGGGAGACACAGAATCCGAAGCAGGCCCCAGGCTCCGAGCTGTCAGCACAGAGCCTGACGCAGGGCCCGAACCCACGAAACATGAGATCATGTCCTGAGCTGAAGTCGGACGCCCAACTGACTGGGCCACCCAGGCGCCCTATTTTCATTTTGTTTTTAAAATCAGGTGGAAGGAAAATATTAGAAAAAGACAAATGTGATCTAAAGGTTTATTTAAATACCAGGTGATCTCATTTATTTTACAAACTGTTGACACGTTTTTGGGACAGTCTGTTCCTCATCACGGCCATTCTCTTGCTAAGGGCAGTGTCTTGGAGTGGCATCTACCATAGTCACTTGGAATTCCCATCTTGATCTCCTTACCTGCCATTTTCTATTTTATCCTGGATGCTGATTTTTGCTAAGCATCTTCTAAAGAAATGCTCTTGTCTTTTTTGTGTTTGGAAGTGATGATGGATTGTGTAAGTTTTAGGGATGCTTCTTAGTCTGTTGGAAAGGTTCATATCTTTTACATAGGATGTACATTGCAAATAAAGACCCTTCACCTCCTGTTAAGCTTCCAGGTACTCAGGTATGCTGGTATGCTGTGTTTTCTCAGGTTAGTAATTCCTAAAAGACTAGCTTTGGTCAGTATTACCAAGTTATATCTGTGATAAATCAGTTGTGTATGTAACTATGGTTGACATTCTCATGTCTGATATAGCTTGAAAAATTAAGTGAGCTTTCAAAGTTTGTGACTTGAAAGTGTCTTGAAAAGAATGTGTGCTTTGAAAGGGATATGGATCATTTGTGATAATACTTCGTAATAAAGAGATTTTGGACCCGTTAAAAATGCCGATATAAGACCAGATGGTAATACATCTTGAATATTGCAGAAAGAGCCCTAGTTTGGTTTTAAAATTGGTTCTGTTTATAATCGGTAGGCAGCACAGAAAATGCCAATCGTGTTAGGGACAAACTGAAAAAAGTCTATTTTAATAGTAAGGCTAGAAAGAGAACAGAAGTTGTGTTTCAAAACTCAGGGTTTTGACATCATTGATGTCTTTGTCGGAATGATTTAGGAAGATGCATTCTGACTCTTTTTTGAGGTTTGAATGAGTGCAAGTTAATTTTGAGTCACTCAATACACGTTCTGTGGGGAATGAAGATATATTTGAAACATTCTCAGGGGAAAAACTTTCCTAAGATACCTAGCTCCATTAAATAAAAAAAGTACTCCAAACTAAGATCCCAGAAAAAGCTCACTCAAAAATTTAGTGAATCAATAGATTTAAGAATTAGAAAAACATTTTTGAAAGGGATGGTTTTCTTTTTATATGTGGGGATTTAGAAAAGAATGTATCTGATTTTAGTGTGAACTCTTGTCCCTTAAAAATGATTGGATAAATGGACTTAATTCTCTTTATTTGTAAGTTGTGAGGCCTCGAGTGGATTACACACGTCTTCTATAAACCCAGCAAAGCAGGTCTGAGAACTTTCTTAATCTCAATCTCTCATTTGACATATTGTGAGATGGGGAAGGCATGACACCCTCCAGTGGTTTCTGAGAGTAACATCTGAATAGTGACAGTGGCCTGCAAGGTCAGCCCTGACCTGGACTTTGCCCCCCTTTCTCAGACACCCCAACCTTTCCTTAGGACTGGAGAGCATGTCTTTGAGGCAAGCTCATCTTCCCACTGATCTGTACATGGTTGACCCCTCAAAGAAGCCTCACCAGGCACACAGACTGGACCCATCCCCCATAGGCATGTGATCCATCACACTGTGTATTTTCCTCATTGCAGTTTTTTCTCATTGTGCCCCACCTCCGTTAGATAATGTCACATGTGAGGCCCAAGTCTTTTGTGCCACGTCCTGTAAACACGCACTTCACATTCTGCTTGAAGAATGATCTTTTGTGTAGCTTGTTGATCTTTTTATTGATAAAAACAGTATATGCACATGATAAAAGTTCCTGAGACCAAAGACACAGAGTGCAAATCTCTGTCCCATCCTAAATTCTTTCTTCCCCAGATCCTGCTGCTTGTGGACGAGCTTTGTTGCCAGTGCCTCGTATCTTCTTCAAGATATTTGTGTGCGCTTATAAGCCCAGAGACACCCGGCTTGTGGTTGCTACTTACGTTAGATAGGATGTCTTATCCCTGCTGGTCTTTGAGTTAGCATGGGCCTCTTCACAGGCTGCTGTTTTCACAGTTTAGTGTGAGTGGATTTGATGTGGAGAACCTTCAGGAACAACTTCCCAACCACCGTCTGGCTGCCACTTCTGAGGCGGGTGACGTGGTGAGGGGGATGTGGGCAGGAAGCTTGTGAGCCACATCCTGGGGGTGTTCAGTGGGATAACTTGCTCCTGTCAGTGTGCTGGGTGAATGATAACTACGGGTGCTTCTGAGAGGTGGAAGCCAGGAGGGGAGAACAGGCTGAAGTGCAGAAATGTGGTGGGGAACGTCATCCTGACAAAGCTCCCTGCCCCGAGGTTCCTCCCTCATACCCTCAGGGCCATATCGTCAAGGATTCTCTGAGGGCACTAGCTCACTGAGGGGACATGGAATATGGAGTGGCATTTTAGTCGGATCCCTTTGCCTTGCTTTCCATGAGGACCCCGGTTGTCTTGCCCCTCCCTCCTGGCTGGACTCCTCTTCTCGTCTCCCATTTTCCTGCCACTCCAGCCCACAAATGTTCTTGTAGTACCCCAAACCTTGTGTCCTGCCCTTGGCCCCAACACCATGCACCCCTCAGATGCTCTTTGTTCTTGACCCCACCCTTTGTTTCCTAGTTAAATTTTAAATTGTGATGAAAGATCACCTCTTCCAGGAAGCCTTCCCTTGCCCTCCATGCTGATTTAAATTATCTTTGGTTCCTGTAGCCCATTGGACACCTGTCAGTCAGAAACTTGACATAATACTTGAATCATTGAATTACTGCTCTTTGCACACTCCTCAAAGGTAGGGGCCCTGTCTTCTCCAGTCTGTATTCTTAGCCCCTGATACAGTTGGTACTCAGACATCTGGTGACCTGCACTAATTTTTGATCTCTCCCTGCTGAGGCCTCCATGGCTGCAGCAGGTTCAGGATGTATGTTTGCAGGTAAAGATCCCAGAAAAAGGAATAGTGACTTTTTCAAGTGAATGAAAATAGGGGGAAACTGCAACTTCGTAAATAGTGGGGATGCCAGAGCCCCTTGTCTCCCCCTCCTCCTCCCCCCACCCTCTGCTTCTTCTTGGATAGAAGGGTCCAGGGTTCTATGGAAAGGGTCTCCTTTGCTGCTGTTCGGAGAGCACATCTTCCCCAGATGACGTACTCGTAGCTGCTGTTTCTACCTCCATGTTCTGCCCCCCTTTCTCTCTGTGTGCTGCATACAGCATTTAATTAAAAACGTGTCCAGAGTCATTAGCACAGGGGTGTCCTCGTCACACAGCCGTGGCAGTGGCTCGAGAGCTGGGTGGTGAGCCCCAGCTGGACTCCTCTCAATAGGCCCAGCATGTCCTTGCCTCTCCTTGCTTGAGCCCTGGGCACAAATTTTCCCTGTGGGAAATTTGTGAGGGCTTTCCCTACTGCCTCTCAGTCACTTTTGAGTCATCTTGGTTGGCCAGTTGGAGAGGAAGGGGTTTTTCGGGTCTGCTTGTATTCCAGGGCTGTGATTTCATCCTCTGGGAGTTGTCTCTTGAAGGTGAATTTCTGGTGTAGCTGCTCCTGGACAAGAGGTTATTTTCTGGTACTCTGTTCCCAGGGGTCAAAGTGTAGGCATAGTGAGATTTGGAGATGATGAAGCCAGAGGGAGGCAGAGAACCTCTGTCCCCAGGAAAGGAACCTGTTCCTCACTTGCCACCATCTTCCATACCTGCCCATCCTTCTTCCCAGCTAGTGAATGTGTTCATCCAATCCTTACTGAGTGCCTGTTGGCAAAGCACAGTCTGCTGTGCCAGGTGACACAGAGGATGTTGGGAAGTGGGACAGTCCTTCAGGCCCCTGGAAGAGCTCAGGTCTCCTGGGAAGATGAGTCCTATAGTTGTCAGGGCAAATGATAGGGCAGTGGGGTAGGATAGATAAACTGGAACCTGCTCACCCTCCTCTGTTAGACACATAGAATACTCAAGAAAAGACATCACTGATCTGTTAGAGGCAGGACAGTCTCCAGCCCCCAGGAGCCCTCTGCTGCCCAAAAAGGATGAGTTGAAAATCAGAGCTATTGATACAGAATATGGGATATTCCCTGGGGTGAGAATTCGTGAAGATTGCAGGGCCAGTAGGAGGGGCTTGGGTTATGATGTCCATTCAGGGCTGGAACGTAGTGGCAGAAGTTTTTTGGGGATGCTTTAACAAAGCATTACACACAAAGAGGCTTATACAACAGGCATTTATTTTCTTTCAGTGCTGGAGGCTGGAGTCCATGATCAGGGTGTTGGCACTGTTGGTTTCTCCTAGGGCTTCTCCCCTTGGCTTGTAGAGGGTGGTCTCCCCACTGTGTCTTCACCTGATCTTCCCTTTGTGTGTATCTATGTCCTAATTTCCTGTTCATAAAAGGACACTGTTGGATTAGGGCTCACCCTGGTGACCTCATTTTAACTTCATTCACTCTTTAATGACCCCATATCTAAACGCAGTCACATTCTGAGGTGTTGGGGGTTAGGTCTTCAGCATATGAAATTGGTGGGGTTTGGGGGGAGCCACAATTCAGTCCATAACAATGGCGTTGGCCAGCACCAGGCAGGTGGAAGAAACTAAGTTCTCAGAATAAAGTAAGTACACTAGAGGACTTGACCTTCAGTAAAAGGGTGGACCACAATAAACCTATCCACCACTAAGACAATGAGGAAGGTTGTCTGTCACAGCATAGCTCTGTGTGGAGTGAGGGTAGGGGAGCCTTCCACTAGAATTTATAACCATGAAACTGACTTCATCTATATTTGTGTTTGGAATTTTCATAGATCAATATACTAGGAAATAGACTCTGAGACTCTGAGATTTACTGCAGGAAGTGCATTAAATTGCCAGTGCTGGAGGGGTGGGGGGCTGGAGGAGGTTGTCAGGAATAATACATGAAAGGGAGCAAGGGCAGCAGGATTGGGCAGAGTGAGAATTTGAACTTCAGTGCTGTTGCCTTGTAGTTTTTCCCCAGAGGGACTTAGGAGCTGGGATGGCCCTGCAGTTGTCCAACTGAGCAAGAAGGCCAGACCAGTGTGGAGGGGCTGCCCCAGGGAGAGGTATAACCTTGGGAGAAGTGTAACACCAGGAGAGGCAGTTTCTTTCTGTAGAGAGTATAGGGCAGTTCAGGAGAAGGATGCAGCTATGGGCCATCAGCAGCCCTCACCTCTGGCAACCGGGAGAACTGAGTGCCCAGATCTTGAGGGAGGATCCAAGAGATACACCATGGCATCCACTATAAGGGTTTATACTACCCGCTTAGCCTAAGAACTCTCAAGCTGAGATACAACATGGATGTGGTCTGAGGTTGGAAATGCTCTGGAGTGTCTGAAAGAAGCATATGGAGAGCCTCAACTAAGGCCCAGCAGTGTCTCATTGATGAAGCTCTACCAAAGATGAACTCACAATCTAACATTGATCAGCTTCTGGGGAAAAGGTCCATAGGACTGAGAAACATTCAAGCAGCATGATTAGAACTTAAATTCGAGATAAGAGAATTACTGACAAATTCTCTCTCCCCTGTCTTCCTCTCGCCAACCATTTTACTTCTTCTAATGGATTCTTTTATTTACATATACAGTTGTTCCTTGAACAGCATGGGTTTGAACTGCATGGGTCCACCTTTATGCAGATTTTTAAAGATAAATACAGTACTGTAAATGCATTTTCTCTTCTTTATGAGTTTTTAAATAACATTTCTTCTCTAGCTTATTTTATTAGAAGATGACAATATAAAATACATATAACATACAAAATATGTGTTTTTGTTAGTGGTAAAGCTTCTGGTCCACAGTAGGCTATTAGTAGTTAAATTTGGGGGGAATCAAAAGTTATATCTGGATTTTTGACTATATGGTGGGTCAGTGCCCCAACCGCTGAGTTGTCCCAGGGTCAACTGTATATGTATAAATAACAGGCTTCGTGATTGTGTGTGTGTCTTTAGCCATTATTTGTTGACTTCTCACCACGAAAGATAATTTACTCTTATACCCTCTTCCTGGTCCCATACAAACATGCTGACTTCTGAGTTTTTATCCTTGCATAATAGCCATACTTGGCATTATTATGACTATATAAATCCTGCTCACAGAGCCATATGGTGAAGAACGATTACTTCTTGCCTGCCCTATTTTTTATTCTCTCTGATTTTAATATCTGTTTTGTTTATTCCCGTGTTTGCTTTTCTCTGAATCTGTTTCTTATTGAAGTTGAACTCAGCATTTCTCTTCCAACCTCAACTTCCTTGTGGTATTTTCAGATGCATAGATAATTCTATCAGCCTCTTCTTGAAGAAATCCCTCAGAGCCGATTGACATTCTCGGATTCGTTCTGGTTGCCCTTTTGATTTGGTGCATAGCTGTGCCCTGGGATCACCTGCGATTCACCACCTCTTGGGGTATTCCCTTTATTTCTCTCCTCTGTTGAATTTCCTGTCTCCTGGATGCCATGTTTTTCTCTTCTCTGGTTGGTATAAACCCATTTGGAGGAAATGCAACTTCTCCTAGCTCCCTGGGAAAGTGGCATGCAGGGGGCGAAGCTTTCAAGCCTGAAATGTTGTTAATATATCTTGACACTTGATTGATGGCTAAATAGAAACTTCTCATTAGGAAACAGTGTTCCTTAAGAGTTTTGAAGATTTGACTCCATTCTATTCTTTTTCTTGATGTTGGTATTAAAGTCCTAAACTATCAAAAATCCTAATCCTTTGCATGAGACTCATTGTGGTGGGGTCTTTTTCAACCAGGTACCCCGTACTTTTGTTTTCTATTTGCTCTACTTCTGGGAAATTGACTCAACTTTATGTTCCTACCTTTCTATTGAACTTGTCATTGCTACTGTCAAGTTTTGCTTTAAATTGTCTGCGTGTTCCTTTTAAAAGTCATCCAACTCTTATTTTATTGATCTTTCTAATAGATCTTATCTTTTTGAGAAACTATTAGTGATAGTTAAAAAAAAACATCTTTTTTGTTTCTTGTCTTCTCCCAAGATTCCTGCCCCCCCCCCCCTTCTGCCTTGGGTTCATCATTCATGTTAGGGGAGGGATCCTGTGAGAGGTGATCTTTGATACTTTGCTCATAGTGACAGTGAGTGTTAAACTGACCAGAGCTCCAAGCTTGTGGTGGCTTTTACTGTAGAGACACAGACTGTTTCATTGGAGTTTCTGGTTTAACATTTCTAGATCTGTCCTCTTGGGTTGCACATGTTCCACAGAGGAGGGCCTTCTGATCTGGCTGGAGTTTGAGCACCTGACTGCATGAATTCTGGAAGCTGAGTTGAGGAGGAAGATTTTGATCTCTCAGTATTCTACTTGGAATTCTTAACTTTGCTATTTTCAGTTTGGTTTTCTCACCTTGAGCTGAGCCTGGTGTCCCTGACACCGGAGGCTGTTGTACCTCATCCAGAAGATAAACCTCCAGTCATCTGATAGCAGAGTTTGGGGTGGGGGCAGGGTATTGCCTTTTGGTGCAGAACTGGGGAGGGAATCCAGAGAACTGCTTGTCCACCAGGCCTTGTACCAAGCACACTATTTTCAGTCTTGTCTTTGTTACATCTTGCTACCAGTTTTCTGTTTCCTGGTGTCCTGAGGTGTAAATTGGGTTGCCTTTTTGCTTTCGCAGGGCTGTCTTAGGAATTTGCTTTCTGGAGTCTGTTAAATAAATTACTACTTGCCCATATGTTTTCTACCTTCTAAAAATAGTTCTTGTTGCCTCCTCTATCTTCTTTTTCTAATGAGTTTTCTTAAAAAAAAAATCCCTCTACTCTTAGTTTAGCGGGTATTTTAGAGGAAGCAAAAGTAAACGTGAGGAACTATGCTGCCACATTTCTCTGGAAATGTTAAACAGAGCAATTTGTAATGAAATATATAGTAAGTGAATCAGAAACCATTGAGACATAGTTAGTGAACCAAAATATAGTCTGAGGAACTTACCCAGAATATAGCACAAAGTGATACTTCCCTTTCATATTTTCTATTCAAGAGACATGGAAGATAGGAAAAGTTCCAATGGAAACAAGTAAGAATTCTGATAGCAAAGAAGAGAGGAAATAGAGACTAGTGTTTTTATGAGTGTCGGAGACTGGGAATTGATGGGAGGGATGGAGTACTTCTCAAACCATTGGAGGGAAAAATAAATGAGGAAACAGACTTTCTTCTGTAGACAGCTGAAGTGAAAAAAATGGCACAAAAAAAGGAAAATAAAATGTAGAAATCAACCCAAACATTTCAGTAATTAAAAAAGTATAAATGGAGGGGCCCCTGTATGGCTCATTCGGTTGAGCATCTGACTCTTGATTTTAGCTCAGGTCGTGATCTCATGATCCGTGGGATTGAACCCCATGTCAGGCTTTGCACTGACAGCATGGAACCTGTTTGGGATTCTCTCTTTCTCCCTCTTTCTGCTCCTACCCCACTTGCATTCTCTTTCTCTCTCTCTCTCAAAAAAAAAAAAAATATATGCGGATTAAATCCATCAGGTTAAAATACGACATAGATTGATTTTAAAAATCTATGGCTCTACTGTTAATAGGAGACAAATTAAAAACAGAAGGTCACAGAATGGCTTAACTAGAGGGACAGAAAAAGATCTATTTGGCAAATACCAATAAAATCAAGTTGGTGTAAAAAAAAAATCAAGTTAGCATAGCTATATTAATCAGGGAAAATAGACTTAAAGACAAAAACATTATTAGGCATTAAAGGGTGTAACTATATAAACAAAAGGGTCAATCCATCGTGGAGAGAAAACATTTGTGAGTTTGTATACATCAGAAACACTCCAAGGCACCTAACTGAAAATTGGTGGAGTTACAGGTAGAAACAAACAAATCATAATCATAATGGTAGCCTTTATTGTACCTCTTCTGGTAGTCAGTAAATGAAAGATAAAAAATTAGCGAAGACATTGAAGATTTAATTTTTTATTTTGAGAGAAAGGGAAGGTGCAAGTGAGTAAGGGGCAGTGAAACAAAGAATCCCATAAGAGACAGAGAGAGACTGAGAGAAGTGGGGCTCACCCAGGGCTCGTGCTTTTACCTGACGTGGGGCTAGTGTTCATGTGATGCACAGCTGGAGCTCACCTGATGTGGGACTTGAACTCACAAACTGTGAGATCATGACCTGAGCTGAAGTCGGATGCTTAATGACTGAACCCACCCAGGCACCCGAAGATTGACTTACGTAATTGAATATTTTTCAAACATTTTTGACTGCTGTCCTTAGTGAGATAAGCATATGTGGCCTAGTATAAATGAACTTATGTGTATATATACTACATGTCATCATATGTAAGCCTTTTTTTTTTTTTTAAGTTTATTTAGTTTGGGAGAAAGACAGCACAGGCCCAGGAGGGAAAGAGAGAGGGAGGAGAAAGAGAGAATTCCAGGCAGTCTCCTCACTGTCAGCTCAGAGCCCGACTTGGGGCTCGAACCCATGAACCATCAGATCAAAATCTGAGCTGAAACCAAGAGTCCGACATTTAACAGACTGAGCCACCTAGGCATCCCCCCCCCTTTATTTTAAAGTTTGTTTTGAGTCAGCGATAGAGAGAGAGAGAGAGAGAGCGAGCGAGCGCATGCAGGGGAGGGGCAGAGAGAGGGAGAGAGAGAATATCCCAAGCAGGTTCCTCACTGCCTGTGCAGAGCCCGATGCAGGGCTTGAATTCACAAACTGTGAGATCATGATCTAAGCCGAAATCAGGAGTCCGACGCTTAACCCACTGAGCCACTCAGGTGCCCCTATGTGTAGGCTTTTGATTATAATATGCAACATGATTTTTTGTGCTACTAGGAAATTTTTAAAAAGTGCGGCCATTGAACTATATCGTGTAATTCATTGTGTGAGTGACCTGATGTCAGATATATTAAAATTAGGAAAGAAAAATGATGTGCGCTATGATCATTTTTCTTTTCCCTCATTTAAAAAAGTGCTAGTCACAACCTATCTGATTGATCTTATGCCCCACTAGTGGGTTTTAACGTTTAGTTTAAAAAGCCCTGGTCCAATAAGTCAATATAGAAGCATGCATTCTGCAGTATGTTTTAACATCATGTAACATGTATAAAAGGTGACCACTTCCATAGTGAGAAAGAAAGATTCATCAAATTACTAAGATGGGTATTTTATAGATCGTATTCTCTGCCTACAATGCAATGATCATTTGAAATCAAATATAGCTAAAATACCCCTATAGATTATGATTTATGTTGGGAAATTGAACACATTTCTGAGCATTTCAAGGAGAAAAGTTTTAAATATTAAAAAGTACTTTGAACTTAAAGTAAGAAACTGAAATTGGTGAACAAAACTGCCTAAAACAGAGGCTAGGAAACAGAAAAACAATCATCCGCAGTAAGTGGAAAAAAAGAAAATAATGCATTTAAAAGTACAAACTAATGAAAGAAAATGATAACAGTAGAATCCACAAAACTAAAAGCTAATCAAGAATAATAAAACATGCTGAACTCTGGTAAGATTAATCACAGAAGAATAGCAATGAATAAAAAGTAATGAGAAAAAAGAAAAATTTAGAAAATGAGACTATTGTTATATGTTTTAAGTCTATAACTTTGAAAGTTGAGGTGAAATGCAGAGTGTCATAGAGTAATAATCTGCCAAGATGTCTCAAGGAAAAAAATGCCCAAGTACATCTGATTTAAATTTAAACAGTTACTGTAGGCCAGTGGTTTTGCATCCCCTTCCAGTCCCGTTCCATTCTGTCAATATCAGGACACATTTTTGATCATCACAACTTGGAGTAGAGATACTCCTGACATCTGGTTGGCAGAGGCTGGGGTTGCTGCTACAAATCCTATAATATACAGGACAGGCCCCCATGACAAAGAATTATCTGGCCTCAAATGTCAGTAGTGCCGAGGTTGAGAAACTGATCTAGGCTAACATGTTTTTTTTTTTTTATTGGTGCTTTTATGAATATTCTAGCGTCAGATAATCCTAACCTCATGTACTCTGTTCCTACAGCAAAAGAAGGAAAGCTAGGATCCTATATCATTCTGAGACTAGTACTAACTTGATACCCAAACCAAAGACCATAGGGAAGAATTTATAGATCAGTATCCCTCGTGAATACAGATGCAAACATCTTAAGATATTAGCAAACCGAATCTCTTTATGTTTATGTAACGAAATAATAAATAACCATCAATAGCAATGGTGTTTATTTTAGGAATGCAAGAATGGTGTAATTAAAGTGTTATATCATTCACCATGATTGTAAGCGAAGAGGAAAAATATACAATTAGTAAATATACAAAATGCATTTGATAGAATTCAAGGCAAGATAAAAAACTTGAAGCAAACTAAGAAGGGGGAATTGTTTGAATGTGATAAAGAATTTCTAACCTAAAACAGCAACAATTGTTAAGTGGTAAATATTAGAAGCAGCCCCTTAAAATCTGGAATGAAGATAAGAATGCCTGCTATTACCAGTTATTCTCAACATTATTCTCGATGCCCTAGCCAGTATGGAAAAGAAGTAGAAGTATATGGAACGGAGAGGGAAGAAAAGTAACCACTACTCATGGAATTATAGTCTATGTAGAAAAGCCAAGGGAGCCTGCAGACACTACTAGAAGAAATAAGAAACTTTAGCAAGGCTAGTGTGGATGGATAGAAGTTTAATATACAAAAATCAGTTGTGTTCTTCTATAATGGCAACACAGAAGTAGAACTTTGAACTGTCATAAGAAACTATTCCTTAAAAAAAATTTTTTTAATGATTATTCATTTTTTGAGAGAGCATGCAAGAGTGAGTGGGGGAGGGGCAGAGAGAGAGGGAGACAGACTCTGAAGCAGGCTCCAGGCTCTGAGCTGTCAGCACAGAGCCGGACAGGAGGCTCCAAACCAAGAACTGTGAGATCATGACCTAAGTCAAAGTTGGACGCTTAACCGACTGAGACACCCCAGTGCTCCCGTCCTTTTTTTATGTTAAAATTTTCTTTTAATGTTTATTAATTTTTTGAGGTGGGGGGAGGAGGGGCAGAGGGAGAGAGGGAGACACAGACAAAAGGAACTATTTCTTAGAGTTAAAAACCAAACAGAATCTAATATATGTACAATTCCTTAGTGGAGAAAACTTGTCAAAACTTTAAAAACTAGGGCAGATTGTGATATTTTTAGGGACCAAGGAAGTTGGTTCCAATGGACCAATGAAGTTGAATAGGGAGTTTAGAAATAGTACCACACATACATGGGAATTCGATATGTGAGAGAGGCATCATTGCTCATCACACATCAGGGAGCACAGTGATGATACTGGGACAATTGATGGTGTAGAAAACCTGAAGATCTCTCCCATGGTACCCAAATATAAATTCCAGGTGGATTAAAAGACTTAACCTGAGAAGCAAGAATTTGAAACTTTTTTTTTTCAATATATGAAGTTTATTGTCAAATTGGTTTCCATACAATACCCAGTGCTCATCCCAAAAGGTGCCCTCCTCAATACCCATCACCCACCCTCCCCTCCATCCCACCCCCCATCAACCCTCAGTTTGTTCTCAGTTTTTAAGAGTCTCTTATGCTTTGACTCTCTCCCATTCTAACCTCTCTTTTTTTTTTTCCTTCCCCTTCCCCATGGGTTCCTGTTAAGTTTCTCAGAATCCACATAAGAGTGAAACCATATGGTATCTGTATTTCTCTGTATGGCTTATTTCACTTAGCATCACACTCTCCAGTTCCATCCACGTTGCTACAAAGGGCCATATTTCATTCTTTCTCATTGCCACGTAGTACTCCATTGTGTATATAAACCACAATTTTTTTATTCATTCTTCAGTTGATGGACATTTAGGCTCTTTCCATAATTTGGCTATTGTTGAGAATGCTGCTATAAACATTGGGGTACAAGTGCCCCTATGCATCAGTACTCCTGTATCCCTTGGGTAAATTCCTAGCAGTGCTATTGCTGGGTCATAGGGTAGGTCTATTTTTAATTTTCTGAGGAACCTCCACACTGCTTTCCAGAGTGGCTGCACCAATTTGCATTCCCCCCAACAGTGCAAGAGGGTTCCCGTTTCTCCACATCCTCTCCAGCATCTATAGTCTCCTGATTTGTTCATTTTGGCCACTCTGACTGGCGTGAGGTGATATCTGAGTGTGGTTTTGATTTGTATTTCCCTGATGAGGAGCGACGTTGAGCATCTTTTCATGTGCCTGTTGGCCATGCTGATGTCTTCTTTAGAGAAGTGTCTATTCATGTTTTCTGCCCATTTCTTCACTGGGTTATTTGTTTTTCAGGTAAGAATTTGAAACTTTTAGATGAAAATGGGAGAATATCCCTATGACCTGGACATAAAGATTTTTAGAATTTAAGACACAGAAAGCACAAACATCAACAAATTTAACTATAGCCAAAATAAATAAATAAATAAATAAATAAATAAATAAATAAATAAACTATAGCAAGTTTATGCAAATTTAACACAGTGGTAGATTTCACATCAGTAAATAGACATCCATAAAGTAAACATCATTCAGTTTAACTGCAAGCAGACTAAGAACACTGGGCATGAGAAAAACCACATAAAACAAAAGATGACCTTCTGACTGGGGGAAGATATTTATAAACATGTAACTTTTATATGTGTTTCAGGAGGTGTGTGGACTATTGATAGCACTTTTGTTTGAAACAGCAAAAAACTGGGAGGGAGACAGATGTCAATTAACAGGGCATTTGATAAACTGTAGTGTCTTAGTGTCTTCATATAGTGTCTTAATATAGTTGGTCTACATATAAAGTTTTCTGCTTTATCAGACCCAATGTACCCTTTTTATAATATTTTATGCCCATTTTTCTATCTTATAATTAATTCTTTAAAAAAATTTTTTAATGTTTGTTTTTTGAGAGAGAGAGAGAGAGGCAGAGTGTGAGCGGGAGAGGGGCAGAGAGGGGGAGACAGAATCTGAAGCAGGCTCCAGGCTCTGAGCTGTCAGCACAGAGCCTGATGCAGGGCTCGAACCCACGAACCGTGAGATCATGGCCTGAGCCGAAGTGAGATGCTTAACTGATTGAGCCACCCAGGCACCCCACTTCTAATTAATTCCTATCAATATGTGCCCTTTATAAAAGTAGGTATTCTATCCTAAATGCAATATAGTAGAGACATCAAAGGAAGGTAATTGTGAAGAAAATCGTGTATTTTTGAATCTATAAATATTTGTTTTGATGTTAATAGATACACCAAGTATGTAGTTGCTTACATGTGCATATAATGAGAAAGTTGGACTCTAAGAGAAGAAAAGACTCATGTATATTGTGACCTGTTTGGTTTTTTTTTTGTATGACATTTGAAATAAGGGCTAAATAGGTGTACTGGTTATACATGTGTAGTATCATCATGAATGTGACTGCTGTGAGAACAGATTGATACAAGTTTTTTGTATTCTGTGTTGAGTACCTGGAATGAAGTTGCCATTGGTGACATTGGTCAATTGGTTTATCACTCTCTGTAAAGGCCTGAGTAAAACCAAATACACTCTGCTCTTGACTTACACTCCAGTTACTTTCCTGGACAGAATCAGTATACGCTGATGAACAAACTCTCCCTATACAAACTCTCCTAAATAGAGTTGAGTTCTAGACTTAGATATTTTTTCACCTAAATGTGTATCTTGTGGGTTTTCTGAAAGCCTGTGGGACTAGAGAAAATTCTTCATAGTGGAGGACTCTTGAATATTTTAGGATACTAAGATCCCTGGCTCCCACCCACCTGCTAAATACAGTGATCACCCCAGTGCAGTGACAGTCCTACAGATTTCCAACATGCCCCTTAGGCCGCAGTACTGCCCTGTTGAGAACTGCTGAACTAGAATCTCTAACTCAGGGTGCAGGTAGGGGTGGGGGATCTGAAAGACAATGTTGAGGGATAAAAAAGTTGTAAGACTCAATCAATTATGTAATCTTAACGAACACAACATACTGCTTGTGGATACACAAGTAGAGAATAACATCCATCATAGGAATGATAAGCTAAACTCAGGATGGTGAATGTCTTGGGGCGGGCAAGACAAGGGAGTAAGGAAGGATGTGCAGAAGGCTACAACCATAGCTGTGATGTCTGTAAAAAAAACAAAAAACAAAAAACAAACCAACAAACCTCCAGCCACTTCTGGAACAAATGTATAAAGTGTTAGCATTTGTCACAACTGGGTGGAGAATATGCTCGTGTTGGTTCTCATCGTTTTTTATATCATTATATGCTGAAAACACCTTACAGAATAATCTGGAGACAACAAAGCAAAAGAATGAGTAAGACAAAGGTCAAAAGGTCAAATAAATGGTTACCATGTATCTAAAGCTTTATGGGATTCCTTTTGTTCTCCCCACCCCAACAGTTTTGGCTGCTGTCTGTTAATTCCTTGCTATGCATCTGTATTCTTTTCTCACACACCCCTGTTTCCCACAGCATTTAATTTGAAATAATAACCTTTTACTCACAGTCTGTATCCATAAGGCCATCAGTGAACCTATTCTTCTTTTCATGTACTCTTTCCAGTGCTTTCCCCTCCTTTAAAACAGTGTATAGCATCTATGTTGTTAGATCATACAGATATTATGTACTCTACTGTTTTCCTTATAACCATCATTTAGTTTTAGTTCTGTGGGTTAATATATTTTTAATAGTCACTGCCTTTCTTATACTGATGCTTCATTTCAGCTCTTTATCCCCTGGATTCCTCAGGGAGAATTCATGGGAACAATATTTCTTGAGCTCTTGCATGTTTATAATATTTTTTTCTGTGGCATTTATATTGAAAGGACATGTTGGTAATGTAAAATGCTTGGTTCACATTTTCTCCCCTAAATATCTTAGGTATAATACACTGTTGCCTTGTGCTGTAAAGCATTGCTATCAATGTTTGCTAACAGTCTGATCTTTTTTCTCTTAAAAGTGACTTGATCTTTTTCTTGGATGCCCAAATAATTACCTTTTTTCTTTTCTTCTTCTTCTGTTTTTAATGTCTGAGAGTTTTACCAAACTGTGTCTTGGTGATGACTATTTCTCTGACTTTTCCTAAGTATAGGGTGTAGTTGCTTGTCTGTTTCAGAAAAGTTTTATTGCTTGCTTTATGATTTTTAGAATTAGTTTGGTTCTATTGCTTTGGTTTTACATCTTAGGAATTTCTGGTATATGTATGTTGGATCTTCCTTATCTGTCATCTATATCTGTTCATTTCCCTCAAATCTTTCATTTCTTTTTGAATGTAAAGATTTTTCTCCTTTCCATCTTGAGCTCTTTAAAAGTAGTACTGTTCTTCTCTGTTTTTTCTAGTGTTCTGTTTATTGCTGAAATGGGTTTTAAGCCTTTCTGAGTTCTTGTATCTTTTTTCCCCACACGTGCTTTATTTCTCTAATCACACGTATCTGAAATTTAAATTCAGATTTATGTGTACATTTCCATCCATGTATCATTTTCATTTCTTTTTGCTTGTTTTAAGAAACTATGAGTTTGCATCAGTGCGGTAAGCATGTTTTTTCTTGGTGTGTGCTAATCACATATCGGGACATTTTCCTGCTTTTGTATTTATTTGTATAATATCTGAGTTTGAAACTTCTTCTGTTAGTCCTATTAAGGAGAAATGAGTCTTGTACTTTTACAAGAAGAGTTAAGTCTGGAGAACTTTCTGAGCATCATGGCCCTAGAACTCTCCTCTCTCCTTTTTTCACAGGGTAATGAAAAAATATGGCCTCCCCTGTTGGTTCTGCCTTATGTTCGTTGGTTTTGCTCCTTTTCCTCATTTTCCATTATGATTCAGCTTTCCTTTGCACTTGTTGTCTTTGGCCTATTCAATTTGGATTCTACTTCTAGAAATTTCTTCTCAGTGAGGGGTTTTGTTCCAAAAGGGAGCTTTGACTTGTTAATTCAGAGCGTGAAGACAGCGTCTGCACCATCGGACTTTGCTGCTGTTCCTGTGTACTTCACTACAAATTGGAGCTTGTAAAATTTTCATTCATCTTTGGCTACCTTTCTTAGATTGACCTATTCATTCCAGTAATTATCTATTGATTTGGGGGTTCTTTCCTTCCTCTGCTGCTTTTTGATCATTGCCGATAGTATATAGGTCAGTGCTCATATTTTATGTTTTGTGGCAAGCCTTTCACCTAAATTTTATAGATTTTTGAGGTTTTTGTTTTGCTTTGTTTTAAAGTAGGCTTCACCCCCAGCATGGAGCCTGAGAGAAAGGCTTCTTCCCCCTTTCTCATGACCCTGAGTTCAAGACCTAAGCTGAGATCAAGAGTTGGTGGGTTAACTGACTGAGCCACCTAGGTACCCCGAGATTTTGGTTTTTCTATCCTAGTTTCTCTAATGTTTTTAGCGGGGTATTCGGGGAGACTTAAAAAAACCATTCACCACCATTTCTATCTTTACAGAAAATCTTGGGTTTTGTCTTTCCTACCTAGGTATCTTTTCCAGGATGACTTTATTTATCCAGGGAGTTTCCTGGCATTCTTGTTAACTGCAATTAGAAACACTGTAGCATTTTCAGATGGCAAGTGAACTTGGTTTATCGGTGGTGAAGTACGTTTTCAAAATGGAGACTTCTTTTTTTTTGAAAAAGAGTATGTACATATGTAGTCATTGTGTGACAGTTTGGATCTGATGCCAGGTTGTTAATTAGTGCAAATGAGGAGATACGGTATCAGAACTTAACAGATGTTTATCGTGGAGCTATTGATGTACCAGTCTCTTGAAAGCAGAAGCTTAGACTTTACATGACCCATAAAGAGAGCAATCTTAGGGAATGATTTTTAAATGACAAGAGGTGGCTATATTTTGTTCTGAGCAAGGAGAGGTGCAATTTATCTCTGGTGAAAATAAGAATAAGTTCTTAGTTGTAAATAAATCTCATTACCTTTATTTTTTTATTTTTGTAAAGTTTACTTATTTATTTTGAGAAAGGGTGCAAGTCCTGGAGGGGCAGAGAGAGAGGGAGAGAGAGAGAGAATCACAAGCAGGCTCTGCACTGCTAGTGCAGAGCCCAGTGGGGGGTCGAACCCATGAACCGTGAGATCACAACCTGAGTTGAATGAAGTTGGATGGTCAACTGACTGAGCCACCCAGGCTCCCCAATCTCATTACCTTTAAATGGCAAAGTCACCATGCTAATGGCATTTGTCCTCCAGTTGTCCAATACTGTGATTGCCATAGGGCAGTGGGAAAATTGCTTCTTTCCAGATACCAGCATGTCTAAATCGTCATCACTGAGATTCTTAACTCTGTTCAGGTAAATTCTAAGAGTCCTTGAATACTTCTTTGGTTTGAATACTTCTAGTCCTGCAAATTCTAGTAATTTCCTGAGACCCAGTTTATGTTATCCAGTCCTAAGTTAGAATATTTTTTAATTGTCAGCAGAAGAACTGCTTCTTAGTAATTATTTATTTATTTTTTTTAGCTAACACTTATCAAGCACATGCATGCCAGGCACCGTGCTAAGTGCTTTATGTGTGTAATTATACTTAATTCTCTCAGTGCTCTGAGATAACATTTTCATCTCCACTTTGTGGATGGTAACTTTAAGGCTCAGCAGAGTCATGGAATTCTGTGGAGGTCCCATAGCTAGTAAGAGGTAGAGACTGGATCCACATCTTGATGTACCTGACAGTCTGTGCTCTGAACCGCAGGATGGTTCTCACTTTCCATGAGGCAGATCTTGGGTGTGTGCTTACCCTTCCCTCTTGTCACCTCTTCTAAAGCCTCAGCATCTCGGATTCTTCAGTTTTTTCCATGTGAGATGGTTTTTGGAGACTACCCTCTTGGCCAACAGTGTCTGGACCTAGAGGTGTCCTGTTTAAAGTGATCCTCAGAGGTGAATACTGTCCTGTGTTATGTCCTCAACATGGAATGTTTTATCAGCCATTACCTCTGAAGTGCAGAAGTCACACAAAGTCACATGAACATGGGGAAAGTTGGCATTTGTTTTAGACGCTTCATGCTGGAGGCTCTGGTTCAATTTTTGTCACCTAAAATGTTGGAGTTAAAATTTGTTTTTCAATTTTTATTTTTTATTTTTTTACATTTTGTTCTTCAGGCAGGGCTCATACCAATATCTGCGGATGCTCATGGTTTTTTGATGATTTGAGAAAAATAGCTGGTTTTGGTGGCAATGATGAGGGCGAGGCCAAGCCAGGGCAGGGGGTGGCTTCAGTTGTTGATACTGAGTTGAGGTCCTGCTGGTACTTGGAGAAGAAACATCTGGTGGCCATTTGGAAACCTGTTCCTGGAGACTGAGATAGGTAGGGCAGAGAGAGAGACAGTGGGGGTGTTGTGCTTTAGAGAAGTGGGGTGGGTAAGACAGTGGTGTAGGATCATGCTGAGAGACAAGGTGCCAGGAATTGAATTTTGTAGCCAAAAATGCATATGTTGAAGCCCTACCCCCCAGTGTGATGGTACTTGAGAATGGGGCATTTGGGAGGTAATTAGGTTAGGTTTCCATGAGGTCATGAGGGTGGGGCCCTCATGATGGGATCAGTGTCCTTAAAAAAAGACGAAGAGGCACCAGAGAGCATTTTATCTTTTTTTCTCTCCCTGCCTGCACATACCAAGGAAAGGCCATGTGAGGACTCTGGATGTTCACAGTCTACAACTTAGAGAGGCTTCACCATAACCCAACCATGTTGGTGCCTTGATTTTGGACTTCCAGTGACCAGATGGTGGCAAATAAATTCTTCTTGTTTAAGCCACCAGCCTGTGGTGTTGATTATGACAGCGTGAGCTAAGCCAGGAGGGGATAGGGCAGAAGACAGAATTTGGAGAATGACTGACCCCTTTTGGGAAGACAACAAGGAACTAGCAGAAGACTCAGAGATCAGAACAGTTGGGGTGGAATGTATTAGCTTCCTGTGGCTGTGGTAACAAACTGGGGCAGGGGACTTGAAACAACAAGAATGTATTCTCTCTGAGTTCTGGAGGCCAGAAGTCCAAAATCAGTACCAGTGGTTGAAGTCGGTGATCAGCAGGGCAGTGCTCCTCCAGACGCTCTAGCAAAGAACCTGTTCATTGCCCCTTCCGGTTTTTGTTGGCTGCTTCACTCCATTCTTCAGGCATTTCCAAATCTCTCTGCTCTCTCTTCGCATCACCTTCTCCTCTGTGTGTGTCCAGTCTCCCTGTGTCTCTCTTTTATAAGGACACTTCTGATGGCATTTAGGACTCACCCGGGTAATCCAGGATTATTTCTTCATCTAAGGTTCTTCATTTTACTCACATCTGCAGAGACTACCCCCCCCCCCCCGCCAACTTTTTTTCCCCATTTAAGGTAATACTCACAGGCTCCAGGCAACAGGATGCAGATATCTTTCGGGGACCATTTTTCAGCCTACCACAGGGAATAAAAACTGTACAGGGATATAGGTGCTGAATAAAACACTTGAAGAAGTAAAAATGTGTCCAGCAGCGTGATGGGCTACGTGGGGTCAAGCCTGAGGAGTCTGTCCATTACCTTTGGTGTTGAGGAAGTCACTAGTGACCTTGCAGACAACATAATGTCAGAGTGCTAAGGCAGGAGAGCAGGCTGCCAGGAGATAGGAGTGGGCCCTGGAGAAAGAGAGGCACTGTCAGCACAGTGTTACCTGTTGGAGAAACTTGAGGATGCCTCAAGGTGGCGTAAAAAGGGTGTGGGTGTGTGAGTGTTGTTTACATTAAAATTTTTCTTGGTGACCCAGCAACTGACATCCATTTTCTCTTCTGAAGTTCAGAGCCAGTTGAGAGAAGGATAGAAGTCAGACAGATGGAGAGCAAAATATCAGTTGCATTGCTGATAAACCCAGGTTGGAGAATGGGGCTTTCGATGGAGTCTCAACAACTTCTTTGCATTTGGTGCCTAAACTAGACAGATGTAGTGACTTGATTGCTGCCTGCTCCAGGGAGGCACACTGCCTCTCCACACTGCCCTGGAATGAAGGTGCTGACTCCGAGGCTTTTCTGCAGGAGGCCAGCTGCAGAGGGCCGAGGAGGGGGCGCTGCTCTGCCTTTTCGTGAGACTCACCAGGCGTTTGAGTTGCTCTCCTGTTCTCCCGGAAGTCTCACCCTGCTCTGGGTCCCTGCTGCCCTCTGTATGGACCACCACCTGATGTGTCCCCTTTGGTTGTCAGCGTGTCTCCCCCTGGACCCCCCATTGCACTGTGAGCATCTCAACAGCAGTTCTCTGTTCCCTTGGCCAGCACCTCGGATGCTATCTGTCTGGAGGAGAGTAGACGGGCAGTCAGAGGTTGCTGAATAAATTAACGAGTAAGGTGTCTCAGAATTGTTATTAGGGCTCTATCTTTATTTTAGTAGTGTGTTTGGGTTTCATTGGCATTTGCGTTTTGCTAGTATTTGGCTTTACACTGGTGGGAACAGCCACAACTTTGAATGTTCACGGTCTGATTAGACAGTGGTGGGAACAGCCACAATTTTGATTGTTCAAGGTCTGATTAGGTAGCCTGGAGAATAGCAGAGTAAAGAGAGCCAAGGTCAGGAAGTTTTTAATTGTACTGAGCTGAAGTCAAAGGGAAGCATTGTGTTTTCTGATAGTTGGTTCAAGGCTCTGAAGAATTTAGTGGTTTCTCCTCTGATGAAATTAAATCCACCCTTCAACTTGATTAGTGACTTTTCTCTTGTATGAATTGCTGATGTAGCTAAAGTTTGATAAATCAGTGGTTATTTAGTTCACATAAAAGCAAAGGGCAGTGTGAACTGTTTTCTTGGGCTGTACATGCAGTTCTTGGGAGAGACTTTTGAGGGGGGCTTATACTTGCTTCGTCATTTGTTTGAAATAAAGTCCACATGTAACTTTACAGTGTGTGTGTGTGTGTGTGTGTGTGTGTGTGTGTGTGTGTGTGTGTTTTGTTGTTGTTGAAGTTAGGAAGCCAGAGTATTTGGTCAGAAAACCTCAAGCTATTAATTTTTCAGACTGCATCATTCATATGTGCCATAGAAAGAGGAAGGGCAAACATTCTCCTGCCTCTTTCTCCCAGTCCTGGAGCAGGGTGCCCCCCATTCCCCAAAAGCCTCTGGGTCCATGTTCCCCTGAGTTGTGACAGGTCTCTTGGGAGGGACAGCTTGGAGGGGATGTTACAGCACCGATCACTTTGGGGTGTGCTGGATGAACTGTGTGTCTAGAGCAGTGCCCTCTAATAGAAATAAAATAGAATGAAGCTACAAATGTGAGCCACATATGTAATTATAATTTGTCCTAGTGCTACCTTACACAAAGTAAAAAGGAAACAGGTGAAATTCGTTTTATAGATCTTTTTTTTATTTGCCCCAACATATCCAGAATAGTATCTCAGTATTTAGTAATAAAGCATAAGAATTATTAATGAGAAGGGCGCTTGGGTGGCTCAGTCCATTAAGCGTCCAACTTTGGCTCAGGTCATGATCTTGAGGTCCGTGAGTTTGAGCCCTGCGTTGGGCTCTGTGCTGACAGCTCAGGGCCTGGAGCCTGCTTGGGATTCTGTGTCTCCCTCTCTCTCTGCCCCTCCACTGCTCGCTCTCGCTCTCTCTCTCTCTCTCTCTCTCTCTCTCTCTCTCTCTCAAGAATAAACAAACATTAAAAGAAATTAAAAAGAATTATGGATGAGATGTTTTGTTTTCATGCTAAATCTTGGAAATCCAATGTGTGTTTTACACCTGAAGCACGTTTCAGTGTGGAGTAGCCATGGTTCGTGTGGTCAGTAGTTCCATGTGGCTAGTGGTTACCATGTTGGATTGCATGGTTCTAGAGAGTGTGCGTATTTGTGTCCTGGGAGGAAGATACTCCATTGCTCAGTATTATGAGATACGTGAGTAGGATTAAACTTTGATGAAAACTGAGGGTCGTTTTTTCCATTGCTGCCAGATGTCATTTGTTTCCCTGGAAATACGTAAAGAAGAGTGTGTATAAATGCATCTATTGGAGACACAGTGATGGCTGATAGGAGGCCGAAAATTATTTTCTACCTAAATGCCCAAGTGAAATGTGGCTGATTATTCTTACTTGTTTAAGCAAATTTTGAGGATTAACATCCACATCTAGTAGGGATATGTATGAAGAGGAAATTTGTAGGGGCTAGGGATTTTTTACCTTCTCCTTGGTCACTGGCTAATTGCTAGCTTTTCATGGTGTGTTCTGTACACCCACTGTGATGATGCTTTTGTTTTATTTTCTGTCTGCCAGCCTCTGAACCCCTCTCTCCTTTTTGAGGACACTCACCATTTGTGTGTTGGTGAGAGGGAAGGCAGGGCTCTGGGAGGCTGGAAGAAACTTGTGTTCCCAGGATGCTTGCAGCTAGGGCTAAGGCACATAAGTGAAGCTATCTCAATACGGAAATTCCCACTTGGGGTTTTGGGTGTGGCAGGAGTGCCTTGTAAGAGTCCCTCCAGCTTTGGGGACGACTGCAGCATCCCGGGCTCCACGGCGGAGAGAGCAGCCCAGCCAGGAGTCAGGTACTTGGGGCTGAGCAACCATTGGAGGCTTTGCAACCCACACTCTCCACGATGTTGTCAGCAGTTGGCCTCCCTCAGTTTCCCCCAGCTTCCAGAGCTAGTTTTGTCAATCTTTGCATCAGTTCTCTGAACTCTGAACTCCTTCCAGGGCAAGCCCCTTCTCTGTTTGTTAACCAGAGTTGGTGGATGGTGTTGGCAGTCTAGATTGAAGCTCCTTGAGTTTGGGAATCATTTGAATACTTCCTTTGACCACCTCATTGTACTTGGCACACAGTTTGGTGTTCCATTATTTGGCTGAAAAATTAGGTTCTGCTTTTTGCCAAAGATCCATTTTTTCTAATGAAAATAACATGGGATACATAAATGTTGACCGTGGCATGTGTGATTTATAAAGACCTGACCTCCCCTTGTAATAGCTTTACTTAAATGTCAGCTGGGTCACGCATCTCACAGTTAGATGTCATGTAAGAATGAGTATGGCCACCTCTGCTGGTTGTACCTCATCGCAGCCATGCTGTGTCCTTCATAGAGAGGTCTCTGGTTTTCAGAGTTTGCATAACATTATCAGAATTGGTTTTTTTTTAATGTTTTTATTTTTGAGAGAGAGAGACAAAGCACGACTTGGGGAGGGGCAGAGAGAGAGGGAGACACAGAATCTGAAGCAGTTCCAGGCTCCGAGCTGTCAGCACAGAGCCCGAACATTGTCGGAATTGTATTTGAAGGTTAAGTTTATTTATCATAATGATGCATGTTCATGATTTCAGTCAAATAGTGCTAAAGTTGATAACAAAAAACCTGTTCCCTTTGTGCCCCCTTCCGTCCTGTCATTTCACACAGCTACTTCTTACACCAGAGGCCACCACTTCTCAATGGTTCTTTGTGCTTTTGTATAAACCCTGTGTTTCTAAAGGTCATCACTTTTTGGCATTTCTACTAACTTATTTTCGTAGGTAGAGATTTTAACTCTCTTCCCTGTTGGGAGATAGTTCTTCCTGGGTCTCTCATGTAACTCCTTTGTTTCAGATTTTCTTTTCAAAGATACTTTTATAGTGACCAGCCTTGGAAGGTAGATACAGTATCTCCTCCAGAGCAGAGGGCCGGCTGGTTTACAGCCTCAGAAGGCAGAGATGATGTGTCACGCCAGAGCAAAAGCAGGCCTGCCTACTGCCCATGATGAAAGATTCAGCTTCTCTAAATGTGGGGTTCCTCTCCTGTAACACAGCCCACTGTGTGCTCAGGTATCACCAGGACCTCGGTGCATGGCCAGGGGGAACGGGGACCTGGGGAATCAAGGCAAACATGTTGATCCCCTGGCTGTTGCTATTGCTGTGAGTAATACATTGTCCTTTGTCTCTGACCCAAATCTCATGCCTTCTGCCAGGATCTGTGAAGCTGGCAAGCTAACTTGTTAGCTTGGAGTCAGAGAAAATCTTAGACCTTTCATGCTTTTTCATTTCCATATCCCCAGTTTTCCCAGTTAGGTCTTTGGGTTACATCTGTATCAGGTATATTTATAATTTTGACTATATACAAGCTGTACACTGAGGAGCTGAGTAGCATGCTCTGATTATATCTCCTTTTCTGTAGCTCTTTTGTTGCTCCTGAAGTCATTAGTTGCCTCTTAAAAATATTCATGTGAGGGGCGCCTGGGTGGCTTGGTCGGTTAAGCGTCCGACTTCGGCTCAGGTCATGATCTCACGGTCCGTGAGTTCAAGCCCCGCGTCGGGCTCTGTGCTGACCGCTCAGAGCCTGGAGCCTGTTTCGGATTCTGTGTCTCCCTCTCTCTCTGACCCTCCCCTGTTCATGCTCTGTCTCTCTCTGTCTCAAAAATAAATAAACGTTAAAAAAAAATTAAAACATTCATGTGATGATTTTTCTTGAACTTCTAGTCAGGTCTTCCCTTGCTCTCTAACAACTGGTTAATATGTAAAAAAAACAGCACATGGCTAAAGTGTCAGGTCATCCTTTGTACTGAAGACCTACTTCTCGGAGCAGTAACTGCTCCCCACTGTGTCCTCAGTTTGGAGCTGCACACCTGCTTTTGCTGAGCCTGGTGGCAGGGTCCCAACTCCCATTCACAACCTCTCTCCGTTCTTCTGTCTGCTTCAGAGACTGGATAAGGTATAGTTCCTATTTTCCAGCTTCCCGTGCCATCGAGGGTAGGTGTGCAAGTTTTCTGGCAATGACACATGAGCAGAGGTTTGTCATTATGGTGCTGGGTTCAGGGAAAGTTTTTGCTTTTCTGATATATATAAAAAAAAAAAGAACAGGAAGGACCATATAGTATTCCTTTTCTACTGGGTTCATTGTAGGCATAGTACCTGGCAGGCTTTTCTTTGATCAGGTGTGACGGGTCCACAGGATGGTAGAGCCTTGTGCTGAAGCCATACCTAAAGCCAGTCTTGCTTTAGACTTTTTCTCTTTGTGACACGAGTCAATACATTTCCATTTTGCTGAGGCCCGTTTGGTTTGGATTTTCCACTTCTTGTGCTGAAAAAGTCCAAATGAATATGAAACCTGGTTGCCTTCCCTGAATAGGTAACAAAGAGTATGATTATGTTCCAAGAATCTCTAAGGTGATCGTTTCAGAAACCACGTTTAATGATACGTGATTGATTTGTAGACAGAGAATCTTTTCCTTGTTTTGACTTTGTTTCCTTCTACATGTTCCTTTCATAATAGTTTTGTAGTGATTACATGAAATGCTGATGGAGATGCGTGGTGTGTAGAGGCCATAGTGGGGGGATTCGGATCTAATTAAGCTCCTACCAAACCTTACAGTGACTTTTCTGGGAAACTCCTTACTTTGTAACTCATATAGGTGTAATATGATGCCAAATTCTGCTTTTGTACTCATAAATAATTCATTTCCATAATTTGATATTCCTAGCCTTCTGAACTGCTATTTTTAGCAAAGAGCAAATTGTTCCCCCCAAAATTGCTCATGATAGAAACTTAGAGTTACTGATTGGGTTGTTGGTTGTTTTCTATCTATCCACAGATCTTCCTGGATTAGGAATTCTTGTGTTACTCAAGAGGTAACACATCCTTTGAAGACTTATTTAGAGGGAGAAAGTACTGAGGCCTGGGGTTATGGTGGAAGTCTAGGGCAGCTCAGTGGGACTTCTGGAAACAGTTATTTTTGAGGATCAGACATCTTGGAGATGTAATGACTGATTTTAGGAGCCGGCTCAGCCAGGATCTTTTTTTTTTTTTAATTTTAATTTTTACATTTATTTATTTTTGAGAGACAGAGAGAGACAGAGCACAAGTGAGGGGGCAGAGGGAGAGGGAGACACAGAATCAGAAGCAGGCTCCAGGATCTGAGCTGTCAGCACAGAGCCCGATGTGGGGCTCGAACCCACGAGAACTGTGAGATCATGACCTGAGCCAAAGTCGGATGCTTAACCGACTGAGCCACCCGGGTACCCCTTAGCCAGGATCTTTAAACGTGATACCATGTGTGACCCCTCACTAGGCACACCTTCAGCTAACTTGCCAGCTGAATCTCCAAGGGCAGGTGTGGAGAAGCAGATCTGGCTTTATTTCAGTTCTAACACCAACATGGTGAGGACATGAAGGCTGAGAGCTAGGTTGGAGGGTGTGGGAATTGTTGGAGTGTCTGGCTTTGTGTGGACTTTGTTCTTGCGAGCTGATGCATTCTTGGCTCTTAGGATGTCTCTCTGTGTTTCCAGAACACTGGGGTTGTAGGGCTCCATCTGTTTTTGTGCCCTTTCATTTGGTACCCCTGGAGTCCAGCCCCACCAGCTGGTGGCTCCACCATACTCATGGGTTTCCCTCAGGAGAAAACCCCCTTCCCATTGTCCCTGGCCTTGGGAGAATCTTCCACCCATCCCAGGCTCTGAGCCTTTGCTCATGCTCAGTGTCAGAATTACTTATGTTTCCCCTGCACTCGTGCTCTTAAAGCACTGCTACTCAGGGTTTTAGTTGGTGTTCATTTCATTTTGCCTCGTGGGTGATAGTTGGATATGTCTGTAACCCTCATAAGAGAAGCCCCTTAATGGTAAGATAGATGTTGACAAATTTTTTCAAGTGCTGGTTGATAGAAGTTACTCAGTTCAACATTTGTTAAGAGAGTGAATGAATGGGGCAGGGGAGGTGTATAGTTTGAGGTAAAGACCAAGTACTGCTTGTTCTCTCTGTGGCCTTGGACAACTTACTGAACTTTTCTATAGGTTTTGCTTGCCTCATCTGTAAGGCTAGAGAACAGTACTGACCCCAGGGCTGTGGTGAGTACGGGGGCCAATGTATGCCACTGCCTAGGTTGTTACAGTACAAACAAGCAGCCACAATTGTCATCAGTCAATGTTAATAAATTGCCTGTTTTGCTGCTTTGGATTCAAACAATCTGATCCCCTTTAGAGACCAGTAGAAGCTGAGGGCATAGAGATGCCTGGGTGGTGTAGTCAGTTAAGCAGCCAACTTTGGATCTTGGCTCAGGTCATGAACACATGGGGCTCTGCCCTGATGCACGGAGCGTGCTTGAGATGCTGTCTCTCCTTCTCTCTGCCCTTCCCCTGTTTGTGTGCTCTGCACTCTGTCTCTGTCACTCTCAAAATAAATAAATAAACAACAACAAAAAAGGGGTGTGTGTGGGTGGCTCAGACAGTTAGGCTTCCAACTTCGGCTCAGGGCATGATCTCATGGTCATGGGTTCAGGTCCTGTGTTGGGCTCTGTGCTGACAGCTTGAGGCCTGGAGCCTGCTTCAGATTCTGTGACTCTCTCTCTCTCTCTCTCTCTCTCTCTCTCTCTGCTCTTCCTGCTCATACTCTGTATCTCTCTCTTTCAAAAAAATAAACATTAAAAAAAAAAAGAAACTAAGGGCATAGTGTTAAATAAGTGTTTGTCCTGTGTTTCCCACTGGTGGGGATCTTAGTGTTGACACATCAGGTTTAGGGAATTGCTGAAGCAAGTCATTCTAGTGCCCTCATTGTCCTTCACCTGTCACTGGCCGTATTTGTTTTCATAGCAAAATCTGATAAGCTCCCCCACCTCTCTCCCCACCCCCACATGTCTACCAAACACCTGCCTTTAAGCAGAGGCTGTGTGGGGGACACAGGAGTCATTAAGACCTGCCACCTGCCATTCAGCATGCCCGGAAATGAGCATGACTTATTACAGGTTTAATGAATACATTTGCAGAACCTTTACTACACAGAAACTTAGGTTCTCGTGTCAAGTGAGTCAGACTTTGAAATCGCCATGTTGTTTACTCTATTAGAAAGTTATTTTAATTGTTTATAGCTTAACAGATGCATTTGTTTAAAAAATTTCTAACATTTATTTATTTTTGAAAGACAGAGCGTGAGCAGGGGAGGGGCAGAGAGAGAGGGAGACACAGAATCTGAAGGAGGCTCTGGACTCTGAGCTGTCAGCACAGAGCCTGATGCCAGGCTCAAACTCACAAACTGTGAGATCATGACCTGAGCCGAAGTTGGATGCTTTACCACTGAGCCACCCAGGCACCCCAGATACATTTGGTTTTAAATTAAGGAGTTGGATGCAGTGGAGAGAGTATGAAACCAGAGGCCCCAGCTCTGACAGCTCTGAGGTTCAGGGATTGTAGATCCTGGAGCTGTGGCTTCCATATTCTTTTGTAACGTATGAGGTTGAAGGACTCTATCAAGTATGCTCCAGCTTTAACAGCCAGTGGTTCTGCGAGTCTGGGCCCACATTCTCCCTGATTTTCTTTCCATATGTCTCTTGTAAAGGGATGGGCCCCATTTGCTTTGGTTTACTGTGGACGATGCTGAGGCACAAAATGCTAACTGAGACACAGTTTTGGCCCCCAAAATAGATGAGGCTTGATACGGTGCGCGTTCTTGGCCTCCACAGACATAAAGACACATTTTCATTTTTGTAAAGTGATAAAGAAAATAAAAAATTGCAGGAAGATCCCCTTTCCCCAGCCTTTCTTAACCTCAGTTGTGCAAGAGAAGTAAGCCCTAATGCCCTAGAGTATTGTATGCAATGAATTCACTGTTTCATGCATCTAGAATTGGAGTAGCCATGCACCATGAATCAGGTTGCTGAGAAAACTCACTGCAATCATTTTCTGTGGTCTGTGGCTCAGATGAGGACTCCTGGTTGAGAAGGGCTTGTAAGGCTAAGTGGTATCCTTTGGGTTCATTGCATACAGATTCTGTATTTTTTCCTCAGACATCTCTTAAATAGGTATGTAATGAAAAAAAGTTGTTTGTCATGTGTAATGTGCATCCCCATCTCCTCACAGCATTATTTAAACAAAAAAAAAATTCCCTTTGTGTCTGAGTTCCAAATTTACACTTAGGAAAATATGCCTACTATGAGGATGCTTTTGGACATAGGAAAGTAACTTGGCCATATAAGGACATTAGGATCTTTTGTTACTGGAGGAAAAAGGTGCTTATTGGACATTAGGATCTTTTGTTACTGGAGGAAAAAGGTGCTTATTGGTGACCTGTCCATTCCTCAGACCTTGACTGGGGTCTCTGCATGCCTGGGACCAGGGTGTTGTTCTGGGGCAGGCAGGCAGGGATGATGTGTAAACCCCAGAGTATACCCTGTGCTGCGGGGATGCTCTGCTAGGGGAAGGCATGATACCTGAGCCCAGTTATGGAAGCTGAAGAGTGGGACTTCCAGATGGGCTCTTCATTCCTGTTAGGGTTGGGGTCGGGGGGAGGTGGGGGGGGAGAGAGCGAGAGCGAGAGCGTGCGCATGTGTGTTGGGATAGGGTTCCTCAAAAGCCTTGTGCCTTTGGGGAATGGCAGGAGGGTAGATCAGTTTGGGAGGGGCACAGGGTCGGGTCTGTGCAAGAGGAGGTAGGAGAAGCTAAGCAGGAGGAAGATGGGGGCAGGGGACGCAGGGCTGCGTAGCCGAGGTTCTCGTTCGGAGCAGGTGTGTCACGGTTGGTGAGTTGAGAGCGTGGCCTGAGCCGGTCCAGTGGCGTGGAGCAGGGTGCCACGTCAGCAGGCTGTGGCCGATGTTTTCGTGCAGAAGAACCACCTTGGATATGAGTCCCATGTGAATTGTGTGGAGATGGGCGAGAGACTGAGGAAATTCCAGTAGCTGTTAAGGTACTTAAACTGCCCCAGCATCTCAGGCAGTTGATTGAAGTGGTGATGGAGCTGGGAGAAGGTATGCTTTTACTACTCCATTTCCCTCCCAGATTATCAAACGTGCCTGTTTCACTGTGTTTCATTCTAGTAGTCCACAGTGGTTGTAGCCGTAATAACTCTAAAGCGAATCTTTATTGAGCACTTAATGTGTGCCATGCGATGTTCTGAGTCCTCCACGTATTTCTGTGTGATTCTCACAACAACTATGATGAAACACAAGCATGGAGGTTAACAATATGTGCAACACACTGCAGCCCACACATGGTGGCGTGGATTCAAACCCAGGCCCGGGACGGTGGTCATCGGACATCTCCATGCACCAGGGAGAAGCTGTGCCTGCCTGCAGCCTTCTCTGACTCTCCTTGCGAAGAGATTGGCCTTCACGAGGCTGATAGGAAGCTTGCACTGCGATCTGGTCCCTGACCAGCGTTTGAGAATACAGCACTGGAAGGGAATATCCAGATTTGGTGATTTATGTAATGAAAAAGTGAAGGATTTGCAGGAGGTAGATGTTTGGCTAAATTTGATCAGTGGCTTTTTATTTTATCTATTCATGTATTTGTCTATTTATTAAAAAAAAGTTTTTTAAATGTTTATTTATTTTTGAGAGAGCATGAGCAAGGGAGGGGTAGAGATAGAGGGAGACACAGAATCAGAAGCAGGCACCAGGCTCTGAGCTGTCAGCACAGGGCCTGATGCAGGGCTTGAACTCATGAACCATGAGATCATGACCTGAGCCAAAGTTGGACACTTAACCGACTGAGCCACCCAAGTACCCTGACCAGTGACTTTTTAAAGGCTAGTTGGGTTTCTTCTTGGTGTGTTAAATCCCTCTTTGATTTAGTCTTCTTATTTAATCCTTTTACCTATCCCTTGAGGGTAAATGTCCATTTAAAATGAAGACCCCGTGAAAAGACAACAGGATTGAATTATTTAGAAAATGATTAAAAATTCTTTTAAGGCCTCATTTTAAATGGTTTATTCCAGAAAGTTTTGTAGAAAACCTGATTTTCTCATGAAACTGTTTCCGAGGTTAAGAGACTTCTTAACAGTTCCGAAGTGTTGCCTCAGCAATGTCCCTTTTCTAGCCATTGTGCCCTAGGGCACAGAACCACATAACCTGAGGTATTTCTTGCACATGCTTTGTATTTTTGTAGGAATTGGTGATAAAGGAACGTGTCAGAATAGGTTTATTCTGGCAGGCACAGGGTGGCGTGGTTAGGGGAACGGGAAGCAGATGTGGTTGCAGAAGGACACAGCAAGCTAGTAGGGGCAGGGGCAGTGAGGGCCCTGTGGCTGAGCCCCTCACCTCTGCATCAGTCAGTTGTGGGGTGGTGGTGGGAGCTGGGGAGTAGTATCCAGAGTTAGGAAGCTTGTTTCTAGCCAGGACACCCTTTACTATGTCTGTGACCTTGTGCAATCTACTGAGTCTCTCAGAGCCTCTTTAATCATTTGTAGAATGTGGAAGTGATAATCACCGTTGGTCCTTTCCAACATAGGTGTAGGAATCAAATAAAATGCTTTTGAAAGCCCCGATAAGTTCCAGAACAAGTTTGTGCTTCATGTTGTGCTCTTCGTTTGAACCCAGAGCACTGTGTCGTTCACTCTCACTCTGGGTGAAATTGTTCTTTGCAAATGTGAATCCTCACAGGGGCCAGGCGGGTATGGAACTAAGTGAAGTGGGTGGGGTGGGTGATGGCACACACCTGTCACCTACATGAAATGCGGGTCTTGCCCGAAGTGAGGAAAAGCTCTGCTAAGGTTAGGATGTGTGACCTGAAGTGAGTGAACTTGTCCAAAAGCTGATGGAACAGATAAATGAGGTCAGGCAACATACACCAACCGTAAGGCTGGCGGTCAGTGGGTACCTACCAGGATGACTGGCTGGTAAAACAGCAGAGTGGCTTGGTAACCGGCCACTGCCCCAAGCCTCCTGCCTCCACCCTTGCATCCACCCCCACTCCTTCGATCCTTGGGTCATACCAAAAACCTGGCAGCCCAAAGGGCTGATGCCTGGGAGTGGGCCCCTGGGGCCTACCCCAGCCAGGGAGCAGATGCTGTCCCTTACGGCTGATGGGGGCCAGAGCTCTGCTAGTTGTTAAATATTCTGATTGTGACCCCTGTGTGCAAATCCATTATTATCATGTACATAGATGGATCTTGGAAAGTTTTTTTTTTTTCTTTAACCTGGTGAAAGACAGTAGCAGCAGTTGAATTAACAGTTGTTCACAAATACAGTACCCTCATTAAATGTGGCTTATCTACTTGAAGTTCAAGTAGAACAAAACAACTCAATAAAAAATCATTTTGAAGCAATTAAAACCCAATAACTTGCAAGGATTAATTTATTTAGCAGACATTTATTGATCACCTGCTTTGTGCTTGGAAAAATAATAACTTCTCTAAAACAGTTACCATTGGATTGCCTAACATGAATGTGCCAGGCTTGTGGTGCATGCGGCCCAGTGAATCTGCTGGGGTTCCTGTTGTACAGGTTCAGGGATGAGAAGGAACTCTGCAGGGTGACACATTTTGGGAGGAGCAAAGCCTGGGTTTGAACCCAGGCGTGAAGGTTCCAGACCTGCTGCTCTAACTTCGATACCCTTTAGCCTCTCTCCTGCTAGATGACATGAAGGAAAAGTTGTTAAGATAGAGACACCCTTGTCCCTTCCCATAGGATCTCATTCTAGTGAGAAGGATCTTGATAGAAAAATGAATAGTCCCCACACGCCATGTTACTTACCAAAAGACAAAACTCTTTTTCCTTTTTTTTTTTTCCCTCCAGAGCCACTGGTAACCCATAAAGTCTAAGAACATACCCAGATCAACAAATTCATGTGCTGACCTGAGTAGGCATGCCTTTTGCACTGTTTTGACCTTGAGTCTCACAAGACGTTTGCTCATTCTAGAGCATGAAAATTCCTCCCTGCTCTGGTGTAGTTCTCGGATGTGAACCTTCAGAGCTTCTGAGGGCCTGTCTCAGCTCTCTTTACCTGTGGGTGTTGGCTAGTAGACCGGGGAAGCAGATGTGTTAAAAATGATTTTAAGTTAGCTCAGTGCAGTTCTTGAAAATGTGCATTCTGGAACTAAAACAGTAGAATCACTTAGCTAGGATCCATCTGCTTTCCTGGGACCAGAAAGAAACCCTGATAGTGCAGGTCAGGGTGGGGCAGTGGGGCCCTCACTCGTTTGCTGCATCTGGTTGTAGGCAGGTTTCCTGGAAGGTGGAGGGACTTTTCACAGCTGGAGTGCTCGCCTTGCTGTCCAACTACATGGACTGACCTCATTCATTCAGCCCCATGTGTCCAGCGATATTGGAGGAACAGCTGTCCATTATTACATTATGAGTGGGTGATATATGGGTGCGTTTCTTAGAAAGATAAAGCTTACTTAGGTATTTATTGCAAAGTAATATTATAAAAATAACACTCATTTTGAAGAAAACTGAGAAAATAATTTTCCACTCTCTTGTTTCCCAGGGATAGTCATTTTACTATTTTTGGTTCATCCCTAGGACTTTCTTTAAAAAAAATTTTTTTTAATGTATGTTTATTTTTGAGAGAGAGAGAGACAGAGCATGAGCAGGGGAGGGGCAGAGAGAGGGAGACAGACCTGAAACAGGCTCCAGGCTCTAGGCTCTCAGCTGTCAGCACAGAGCCTGACACGGGGCTTGAACTCACAAACAGCAAGATCATGACTGGAGCTGAAGTTGGATGCTTAACCATCCCTGAGCCACCCAGGCGCCCCCATCCCCATGACTTTCTTAATCCATTTTCAGAAACATAGCTGCGGTCGTGTTATAAATAGAGTTTGGTATTCTGGTTTTGGGTGACTTTCTATAAAAAGACTTTTCAGAGACTGAAACTATCTCCCTTTCCCCCCAAAACAAAATTTGCCCTTTGCTTACAAAAGTAATAATGGATGGTATAGTTCAAAAAAAAAAACAAAAAACAAAGGTGGTTTGTTTCAAAAGGCATCTTTATTTTCAGTCTTCCCTGTGCCTTATCCTGCTTTGATTTTGCAGTAAGCCTTTTGCCTGTAGTGTGTCTCTTACAAGGAGTGACATTTTCTTCTGAGGGAGGTCCGTGGCAAGATCAGCAGCTAACACCCTTAAAAATAGCTCCACGTGGTGGTCCACCGGGGCCACACCCAGCCTCTACAGCCTCTGTCCGGATGTGGGATCCTGGAACATCTTCAAAGCTGTCATTCTGTTTGCAAGGTCAAAGCCACAGTGTTTGTGGGAGGAAGCTGGCAGAGCAAGGTCACCAGAAGCGGGCCTGCTTTGATTTTGGAGCATCACACATCACCCTAATGGGGTGTGACCTTTTAATACTTTTTATCTCTTTCTCCTAGGCACCTGTGTCTGGTTAAAATACCTTCTTCAGAGAACTGTGGGAGACCAGTTGCTGACAGAAACGTGAATGTGTCACATTCTCTTGGATTTTTCCCCACTCTACTTTTGGTGTTTTATCAGTTGGTTCTACAAGATAACAGTGAGGGTGATTATTTTTCATGACCACTGCCTCATACAGTACCAATTAAGTATGGTCTGTTCACCTCGAATATATGTATGATACGATATGATTCCACGTATGTGAAATATCCAGAAGAGGCAAATGTGTGGAGTTAGAAGGTAGATGAATGGTTGCCTTTGGCTGGGGGTGTTGGGGGACAGTGAGAGGTGACCCTCAAAGGTAAGGAGCTTTTGGGGTGATGGAACATGTCCTAAAATTAAATGTAATGGCTGTACAGCTCTGAATATACTAAAAACTATTGAATTATACATTTTAAGTCAGTGAATATGGTGTGTAAATTATGTTTCAATAAACTGAAAAAAATATGAATTATGTATGTCTACTGCAGTACTAAACAATGCAGTTAATACATAACCCATTGGAAGGACATGTCCCTTAAAGAGAGAATTCCTCATGCTAAGAATGCATCTAGTTGTGAGAGATTTACATTTCTTTTTTTCTTTTTATTAATTTTTAAAAAATGTTCATTTATTTTTGAGAGAGAGAGAGTACAAGCAGCGGAGGGACAGAGAAAGAGGGAGACACAGAATCTGAAGCAGGCTCTAGGCTCTGAGCTGTCAGGACAGAGCCCGAGGTGGGTCTTGAACCCGTGAACCACAAGATCATGACCTGAGCCAAAGTCAGCAGCTGAACTGAAGGAGCACCCAGGTGCCCCTGTTTATTTGAAGCATAAGTAGAGAGCTACTCAGTGGAGTTAGCTGGCTTGTGAAAGGCAACTGTTACATTTTCAGGATTTTCGTAAACTGGTAACATCAGGTTGATAGCTTGAAAACGGCAGCTCTGTGGACTGTCTGCTGGTAAGTGGTGATTGCGTTGGCGTGGTCTCTTGCTTTTGAGAAAGAAGACAATTTGATTTCCCAGATCCTGAGAGCAGATTTGTTCATGAGCATCATTCTCTCACTTAGAGGCTGCCCTACCTGCTGTGAGCTCTCCGTGAAATTTGTAACTGGAACTTGTGAAGTTAAGGCGCAGAATCCACTTTGCTTGTTATTCATCTTCTTTAATTAATTCAATCTGATTTAGGCTTATATACCTAAAAGTCATTTTTTTTTCCAGACAGGAAATATCTGAATTATTCATATTCTTCCCATTATGAACTGTGCATATTGGTCCCTTGAGAAATCAGTGCAATATATCTTACCGCTGTTCCTATGTGTGAGTTTGTCAACAGCTCTCAGTGAGATTAGTAATTAGACAGCCAGCCACACTGGAAACCGTGCAGATAATAGAGGGTTTGGGGAAATCTCAGGTGATACAGGCAGCCAAAGTTTAAATCCAGATAGAATTCTCTGCACACCTACATGGTTCAGATTTCTTTCAATGGTTATTTTTTTTATTAATAAGAAGAGTAGCAGGATGATATATTTCATAAATTTTACTAAAATTTGTATGAATTTTTTCTTTGTGCAACAACCAAGATGACATTTTGACATGAAATTTTTCTGAGAGTCTTTTCTTCAAATGGAAATGTATTCATGTATTTATTTTTGATAATGCATATTATAATTTTTTTAATGTTTATTTATTTTTGAGAGAGAGACTGAGTCTGAGTGTGAGCAGGGGAGGGGCAGAGACAGAGGGAGACACAGAATCTGAAGCAGGTTCCAGGCTCTGAGCTGTCAGCATGGAGCCTGACATGGGGCTTGAACTCACGGACTGTGAAATCATGACCTGAGCCGAAGTCAGACGCTTAACTGACTGAGCCACCCAGGCACTCCTGATAATATATATTATAAAATACAGTTAGCACATGGAAAGTAAAACCTGATGCTTAATCCTGTCCTCAGAGATGAGGAAGAGATACTTTTAAATGAATTGTGATGATCCCTGTGATGTGTAATGTATTAAGTGAAAAAGGCAGATTAGAGAACATTGTACACAGTATCATGTGATTGTGCAGAAAGTATACCCCCAAATATGGAAGAATTTCTGCCCTTGACAAAAGTGTGTGTAAGCGTGTGTGTGTGCATATGCGCATGCACATAAATAAGCAAATAGAGCAATCTTTTCCTTCCTCATAGATGTGAAGTACTTCATTATATGTAGGGACCATAATATATTTAACCAGGCTCCTATGGATGGATGCTGAGAATATCACAGCTTTAGAATTCTAACGTTATGTAACTAGAATACACAACAACATTGGTTTGTATAGTAGTTTGTATTAGTTTGCTATTGCTGCTGTAACAAATGACCACAAACGTGGTGGCTTAGGAATACAAAGTTACTATCTTAAATTTCTGGAGGTCAGCGGTCCCAAACCTGCCTCAGTGGGCTAAAATCAAGTTGTTGACAGGACTGTGTTCCTTCTGGTGGCCCTGGGGAGAATGTTTTCTTGCCTTTTCCAGTTTTTACTGGCTGTCTAGATTTCTTTTCTTTATTTTTTTAAACATTAAAAAAATTTTTTTAAATGTTTATTTTTGAGACAGAGAGAGACAGAGCATGAACAGGGGAGAGTCAGAGAGAGAGGGAGACACAGAATCTGAAGCAGGCTCCAGGCTCTGAGCTGTCAGCACAGAGCCTGACGCGGGACTGGAACCCATGGACCATGAGATCATGACCTGAGCCGAAGTTGGACACTTAACTGACTGAGCCACCCAGGTGCCCCTAAACATTTAAAAAAAAATGTTTATTTTTGAGAGATACAGAGCGTGAGCAGTGGAGGGGCAGAGAGAGAGAGAGAAAGAGAGAGAGAATGAATGAATGAATGAATCTGAGGCAGGCTCCAGGCTCTGAGCTGTCAGCACAGAGTCCAATGCAAGGCTCAAACCCATGATCCACAAAATCATTACCTGAGCTGAAGTCAGACACTTAACCGACTGAGCCACCCAGGTGCTCTTCTGGTGGCTGTCTAGATTTCTTGACTTGGGGCCTCCATCCAGCCTGCAATCCCATCACTGCAATCTGCTTGCAATGTGGTCCCTTTCTGTGACTCTTCTACCTCCCTGTTTGCCTAGTGGGGACCTCTGTGATGACCCTGGGCCCAAGTGAATTATCCAGGATAATCTCCCCATTTGAAGGTCCTTCATTTAATCACATCTACAGGATCCTGTTGGCCACTAAGGTAACATCCTCCCCGGTTCTGGAGTTTAGGGCATGGCCATCTTTGAGGGGCTTGATTCTGTCAACCACAAAATTTAAGACAAACTGTTAGCTTAGAGTAAGCTTGCTTATTTTCTAGCACCCATTTCCATGTCTGAACTCTTGGTCCTAGGGAGACAGAAATTAATGGTGTAGTTTTTTGCTTTTCAGCAGGTTTCAGAGCTTTGAAAGGAGAAGGGGACTCATGAAAGAATGGGGGATGCTAGAGGGTCATTTTAGTACAAGGCAAAAAAGAGCTAGAAATGAAGGTAGTGGGTAGTTGGAGGCAGACCAACTTGTGTGAGCTCATGCGTGCATTTTCCCGTGGAGAGGGTCTATGATGTTTATCAGATTTGCAGTGGGCTCTGTGAACTCAGAGTTCAATGCCACAGCTGTGGTCGATGAAACCTCAAAGGACTTTACTTAGGGAAATGACATGATTAAATTTGCATTTTGGAAAACCAGCCTGGGGTGGAAGAGGGGAGAGGCTGAGACATCCTTAGGAGATCCCTGCAGTGGAGCCAGGGATGATGAGGTTGGACAGGTGATGGAATAGAGCGGCAGTACTGGTCTGCAGGAGATAAGGGAGGTGGAACTGACAGAACTTCAATGACATTGACCGAGGAGGGTAGAGTTGTGGACGAATGAAGGCCCTGTTCATGGCCTTAGGGAATATAGGATGATGATCAGGAGTGGGGGTCATTGTGGAGTGAGAGGGAGATGATAAATTGAATTTCGTGTATGTTCATGTCATATGGGCTATAGGACATCCACATGGAGGTGAGTAGTATATAATAAAAAGGCATAGAGATTTCTAGAATATACAGGTATAGATATTCCTGACCTATATTTCTGTATTTTAAATTCTTCCTACTGATACCCACCACTCTGCCCCTCTACGGTAGCATTAAACCTTTAAAATGAGCAGGACCCAGGTTAGGAATTTTTTTTAAAAAAAATTTTATTCATTTATTTTGAGAGAGAGAGACAGAGAGCATGAGTGGGGGAGGGGTAGAGACAGAGAGAGAGGGAGAGAATTCCAAGCAGGGATTCTCCGCATTGATAGTACAGAGCTTGATCCCATGAACCTCGAGATCATGACCTGAGCTGAAATCCAGATTCACACATTCAACTAACTGAGCCACCCAGGTGCCCCAGGAAGTTTTTTGAGACAGTAGCCACAGCTAACAAATTTTGTGTGCTTTTGTAATTTACTAGGTACTTTTCACAAACCAAATTGCATTTTATCCTTAGAGCAGTCATGTGAAGGGTGGTGCTGGGTGAACTGTAACTGTCTTGTGATGGTAATGATAATAAATAATGATTATAGATAATATATATATTGAGCATTTACCATGCCAAAATAGGTTCTGAGATTATCATTATTTATTAGCTTGATTCATTCTCACAATAGCCCTATGAGATAGTTTATTATCCCATTGTGCAGATGAGGCAGTGAAGGTTCAGAGTGGGCTTGAGTAACATGCCCTAAGTCACACAGTTAGTGAGGTATGGAGCTAGGCTTTGAACTCAGAGAATCAATGTGACTACTAAAGCCTGTGTGAGGCCCATCAGTGGTGGGGCTCAGGCTGTATTCATGATTATCAGCCCATTTCCTGTGTCCCTTCTACTCTGCCGTGCTGTCTCTCCAAGGAAGTGAGAGCTAAGTGGGCTATGTGGGGTAAGGTAACAACATTTCTGTTTGATAGCCAGTTCTGGGGAGAAGAGACCTCTGGGAGACGGTTGGAGGGGAGTGTCAGCAAGGAGCAGAGAGCAGCCACATTCCTGGGGTTTGCAGCATGAGGGAGGGGGTCTTGGTCACCAACTATGGGCAGAGGGGTTGATTTGGAGCTTTAGCCCAGGGTGGTCGGTCAGTGTTCGCAGGTTTAGGCTGGGGAGAGAGAGATGTCAGGCACAAGGGAGGGAGTGTAGCTCTTTGGGCACCTGTCACTGGATCCAAAATAGTTTTGGAAGAATTGGTGATAGATCCTAGGACCAGGAGTTAGGGAGGGTTGGGTCTCTTTGCTGATGGAGCTACTTGGGCTGGCCTCAGACAGTGTCTGTGCTCTTGGGAATCAACTTAAGTTTCTCTGGCCCTGTTTTATTGGCTTTGCTAGTTGTGAGGATTCTGAACAGCAGGTGGGACTTGGAGCCTTTGGGAACCTGAGCGCTGTGGGTCTGATGCCAGTCTTTGCATTATTTGCTATTGCCCTTTGTTGTGGGTCCACAGACTTCTGGTGAGGAAGGATGGGGACACCATCCCAGTCAAAGGGCTGCACACAGGGCTTGACAAGACAAAAATCATCCCCAGAGGGAAGCCTTTGCAAATAATGTGGTGTGCAGAGGGCAGACCTTTCACAGGACAAGGCACTGAGTTCCTAGATTTGTGTCAAGATGCATAAACTATTAGGAAGAAGGGATCAGCGATGGAAAGAAAAAAAAATGAACCATTCTGTTTTGTTTTCTCCCCTTCCTCTACGTTAATCTGTTCTGTTCCTTCAGTTCCACATATGGGTAAAATCATATGGTATTTGTCTTTCTCTGACTGACTTATTTCACTTAGCACAATGCATTCTGACTCTGTCCACACCATTGCAAATAGCAGGATTTCATTCTTTTTCATGGCTAAGTAATATTCCACTGTATATATAGACCACATCTTCTTAATCCATTTATCCATTGATGGACATGTGGGCTCTTTCCATAATTTGGCTGTTGTTGATAGTGCTGCTATTAACATTGGGGTGCTTGTGGCTCTTTGGATCTGTACTTTTGTATCCTTTGGGTAAATACCTAGTAATGCAATTGCTGGGTTGTAGGGTAGTTCTATTTTTTAACTTTCTGAGGAACCTCCGTACTGTTCTCTGGAGTGGCTGTACCAGTTTGCCTTCCCACCAACAGTGTAAGAGGGTTCCTCTTTCTCCACATCCTCACCAACATCTGTCTTTTCTTGTGTTGTTAATTTTAGCCATTCTGACCGGTGTGAGGTGGTATCTCATTGTGGTTTTGATTTGTATTTCCCTGATGATGAGTGATGTTGAACATCTTTTCATGTGTCTGTTAGCCATCTGGATGTCTTCTCTGGAGAAATATCTATTTATGTCTTCTGCCCATAAGAGACTCTTAATCATAGAGAACAAACTGAGGATTGATGGAAAGAGGTGGATGGGGGGTGGGCTAAAATGGCTGACGGGTATTAAGGAGGGCTTTTGTTAGGATGAGCACTGGGTGTTACATGTAAGTGATGAGTCAGTCACTAGATTCTACTCCTGAAACCAATATTACACCATGTGTTGACTAACTAGAATTTAAATAAAAACTTGAAACAAACAAAAAAGGAAGAAGTGAATCAGAATCTCACAGACAGATATTTTGTTTATGCAAGCACTTAGGTGGTGTTGGTTTCAAAGTCCTTTAAAATCGGGGACTTTAATGTCAAGTAATTGACTCTTTATGGAAAGGTTTCCAGTTACGAATAGGGAGCAGGTGATCTCAGATTCCAGCCAAACTCAGTTAAAAGGGCTTTGGTTTTCTGAAATGGAACCTCCCTCCTCTCATGACACACCCCTTTCTCTTCTTCCCAGCTTTGGCCTCAGCTCATTTTAATAATAAGCCTTTCTTCCCCTTACATGTCATTTGCCATTGTTATCCACAGCCATCGGATTCCAGCAACTGTAGCCGATTTAGTGAATGTCACCAGTCCTGTTCTGTTGTTCTTTATTAATAAGTGAGCCTTGGTTTTTAGAGGCCTGCTCCATCGGTGTGGTGTCACGGGGGAAGAAAGGTGGTGTAAGGGCAAGAAAATTCAAGAGGCAGTGGGAAGGTCCAAATTTTGCCCAGCTCTGCCCTTCCCCCCTCTCCTCCCTGGCTCTGGGTCTGCCCTTGGGAAGCACCGTAGGGTCATATGCTTTTAGCTACGGGGATTGCCTAACTCCAGTTGGAGATGCTTCAAGGTCTATCAAGAAATCTTGAAAGAGGTATTGTGAAATTCTCAACATGTTGAAGTAAAAATTTAAACACTTATGTATGAAGATAGAAGTGCCATTATTTTACTAGGAGATTGAGTTGTGAAATGAAACACTGACCAGATGTTCTAAACCTACCACAGAGGAGGTAAATTGCCATCTTGGGAAAAGGGGCCATGTCTTCTAAAGGTCCTGTGTTCCAGTCACTGTGGCTGCATAAAAGCATAGTGGCTTAAAAACAATTCACAAGGTTTCTGTGGGTCAGGAATTTGGGAGCAGCTCAGCTGGTTTTAGCCCAGGGTCCTTGGTGAGGTTGTATTCAGAGAATTGCTAGGGTTTGGGTCATCTTGAAGCCTTCTTTACTCACATGTTGAGGGTCTGGTTAGGGAACCCTTGAAAAACAGGGAGCTGGAACAAACAGGGCTCCTTGGACATCTCTCTCCATCCTTTCATTGCCTGTCCGTGTCTTCTCTCTAGCATGGTGGCTTCAGGGTCACCAGACTTCATCTGTGTTGGCTCAAGGCTCTGAAGGTATGTGTCCCAAGAGAGAACCAGGTGGAAGCTGATTTGCCCTGGACGCCCCCGCTTCAAAAGTTGTGCTGCATCTCTTTTGCATTCTCTTGGTTGAAGGAGTTACAAAGATCTGCCCAACTTCCAGGGAGGAGATTTAGACCCACCTGTCAATGAGGAGTGTCAGAGTTACATTGTGGGATGTCCACACAGAAGGGGAAAGAAAGTGGTGTAGCCGTCTTTGGAGACTACAATCTGCCACACCCTAGGATAGGGAATTTTGTTCAAAGCTGACTTACTAAAGCTGACGGGCTTTGGGACAGTAGTATTAGAGTCTTCTTTAGTTGCTTCCCTTTGGAGGCGATCAGAAGTGAGAGCAAGAAGAAAAGGACATGGAGGTGGCCAGAGCTTATGACTCTTGACACTTCTTTGCCCGGTGATTGGAGGACAGAGCTAGACTTTGGAAGTCCCCAGTGGCCATTGACCAAGCAAAGACTTTCTGAAGGGAAGAAGCAGCTTAGAACACAGGAACAGCCTTCAAAAGGGGTTAGTATTAGCTCTGGGGAGGGACTTTTGGTCCTTACAGTGCCAATATATCATGAAAGTGATCAAAAGACTTTTCATTCATTGCCACCATCCTGTTCTTCAGAAGTGAGGGAGAGTAGCCTGAGGCTCTGCTCTCACAGGATACTGCTGTGGTTAGGAAGTGGCCACGGGTGCCCTGGCCTCTTGTTTGATTCCCTCCTTGGTCATGGTCTCTTTGATGTAGAACACCCTGGAGGTTGTGAGCCAGTGTGTTTCTCGGTGTAAGAGTTTCTTTAGGAAATGTAGTTCGGTAAGTGAAGTGGAGAAATGCCAATAAGTGGTAGATTTTGGTCTTGCCCGTGTGAAGCAGACATGGGCTCATCCTGCCTCCAAAGGAAAATGATGTATACATTTAACCCCCTTTGTAGGTTATTTTGTGGTTGGCTTCTTTGGGGATCAGTCATTTCTTTGAAACAAATTAACTATGTACTTACCATGTGGTAAGCGCACATTATGATGTGAAAAAGAGAAAGGGCTCCTGAAGGCCCATATTTTACAACTATGTTCTTTAATCCTAGTGAAAGAGGAACCAGAAATGGCCAAAAGGACTCCCCCCAAATGAGTGAGGATCTGCTCTCTGGGCTTTGAGGACTTGAATTTTGGGTCTGAGTATTTGGAAGAATGTTAATGGCAATGAGCAAGAGATGGGGCTCTGTAGACCCCATCCCTACATTCTCTTCCCCTCTGAATTACCTGGCCAAGAGGAAGACGTGTCCAATAGTGAACACAGATGGAAACTCTGGGCTTGTTCCAGGAGAGGGTTGTGTGCTGACTGGGGATGGGTGGTACTATGGCCATGGCTCACAGGTTTGATGGGCTATTGTGGGGAATAAGCTTAGGAATTCCCTGAGCTTAGTCCCCAAGTTCCCCACTTTGAAGCTTATTCCCACAAGCTATTTTTTTGGTTCAGGTTTTTCATTTTTTGTGCTTACTAGTTTTGTTTCTCCTGCCAGTTGCTACTTTTGGGCCACATCTTTCTTTGGTTGTGGAGGTTTGGTTCCTCCTCCCTTCTGAGTCTCTCAGCCTCATTGCTTTTACAGATATAGAAAATGAGGCCTGGAAGGGCTGTGTCCACAGCCCAAACCTTCCAGCAGCTACTCCAGAGCTTTGTCCATTAGAACAGCCCACATTCTTCCAACTCTGTGGTCCAAAAATTTGTTAGAAGAAAACTTTGTAGATGTCACCGGATGTGTTTGGGACATATTGGTGGATTTAGACCACTGGATAGGTTTTTCTTCCCATCTCAGGAGATGTAATGATTAACTGTACATAGTGTGACTCATTAAACGAATACTACTCTAACACTGTAGCTGAACAAGTGTTACCTTCCAAGGAGTCACTTTGGGAAATGTCACACAATATTATCTTTGCTTAAAATATATTTTAAACTTTTGCAGATACCTTAAGAAGCTATTAAATGTTTGAATTAGTTGAAATACAGGTTCAGTTGCTGTAAGAGATGCCAGATAGTTGTGGCTTAAACCTGTAGCCTGGCCGTAAGCACTCTAAGGTTGCTGTGATAGTTCCATGATATCAAAGACACTGTTTCCTTTCTTTTTGCTCTGTTTACTCATGGACATGTTGATCATGTCCATGTGGTTAGAAGAGGTTTCCACATTTCACATTCCGTGGCTACCACATCCACATGCATACCTGTTTGAAGGGAAACAGGGGAGCAGAAGGATTATCCTTTTCTGTTTCAGAAACACCTGGAAGATGTGATTCTCCCTCAGATCTCATTGGCCAAAACTTCTTCACATGGCCATCCCCAGCTGCAGGGAAAGCTGGAAATGAAATCCTTCTCAATACCATGTGCCCAGCTAAAAACTGGAGTTGTTACTGTAAAAGAAGGAGGCAATAAATATCTGAGGATAACCAACAGCCTCTGTCCCAATATTATTTTTGATGATTCTCAGAAGGAGCACATCATTGGGTGTGGGTTTGACTTTTGAGTATCATTTGGCCCTTTGAGCCAAGTCTGATGAATAAGGATGTTCCAGCACTGGTTGTGCTCCTCCTAGTATAAACAAGGGGCAATCATCAGTGATGAATGGCTTTTTCTAGCGTGGCTCACATACTGGTTCTGAGAGGTACAATATCACAGAGGGGCGTTGGTGATATTCAGAAGAGTGGCAGCTTTGACAGAAGACCGTATCCCAGGATGACGTCTCTGAGGGAGAACGCTCACAGGTGTGAGTCCTGGTTAACAGTTAACTTTTACTAGGTACTTACTTACTGTATGGTAGACATCCTTTGTTACATAGGCTATCTCATTTAATCCACATAAAATCCTTATGTGGGAGGCTAATGCTATTTTAATCTCCTTTTCATAGATTAGGAACTGGAATAAGTTGCCTAAGGTTATAAAATGAGGAAGTGGTGGAATAGGGTTTTAAACCCAGGCACACTGGCCCCAGAGTTCCTGTTCTTAGTCTTGAGTGAAACTCTCCCCACTGGACAGTAAAACTTTGTAGTAGTGTTCACCCCTTGTTCCAGAACAGTAATAGCCCAACTTTTATCATCCCTTGCCCCGTAACCTGGCAGGAGCACAGAGGACTCCTTCCTGAAGACGGTCAATGTATCATGGCTGTGCTGAAGGTGGGGACCAGGAAAACTCTTTCAGGGCAGCGGAAGAGGTGTAGGTGAAAGCAGAAACAAGAGTGGATTTTGAAGAAGTAGTTTAGTAAGTTTGGAAGTATATAGTCTATGTGGGAGTGGGTATGGGTGAGGAGTGAGAAATTAGGCTTCAGAGACTAGGTCCCGTGACAGAAAAAACTTTGATAATTTGTAGATGATCCAGTGAGATCTCAGAGGAAGCTACTCATTAATTTTTGTCAATAAAGGCACCTCATCAAGGAGAAGGCTTCTGTTGATCAGAGCAGGGCATATGTGTTCAGCTACTTTAAGTAAAATAATAATATTAGTAGCAGATGTTTGGTGAGTGCTTTCTATGAACCAGGCAGAACATAAACACATCATCTCACTTAATGCTGTCTATAGTGCTTTGAGGCTGGCAGTGTTGTTCCCAAGTTGTAGACGCAGAAACTGGGGCACAGGGAGGTTATGAGACTGGCCAGACCACAGGACCAGAGAATGGCAGAGCCAGGTTTTGAACTCAGTTCTGCAACCACTTTGCTGTGCTCTTTCCCGCTGAAGGAGTTAAAGAGAAGGGAAGGAGCTGGTGTGGTGTGTACTCCCCTTGTAGTGTTCTGTTTAGAATTGTCATCAGATCTTCCAGGACGCTGTTTCCACAGACCTTGATCTTCCAAGTGGCATTAGGTATGGTCAGGGATAGATGGAGTGCAGGGTTCCCAAAGTGTGAACCCCAGCCAGCAGTTCATCACTGGCTGAATTAGTTTCCTGTAACTGTTGTTATCAGTATCAAAACTTTGTGGCTTCAGTTGTATTTTCTTACATTTCTGAAGGCCAGGAGTCTGAGCCGGTTCTGAGGGTGCTAAAATCAAGGTAGCAGGGCTGGCTCCTTCTGGAAGCTCCAGTAGAGAGCCCATTCTTGCCTCTTCAGCGTCTGGCGGCTGCCAGACTTCTTTGGCTTGAGATTGCCTTATGGCAGTCTCTGTTCCTCGTTGTCACATCGCCTTCTCATCTGTCATTGAACCTTCTTCTGCTTGCCTTTCATTAGGGCCCTTGAGATTGTATTTATGACCACCAGAGAATCTGGAGTAATCTCCCCATCTCAGGATGCTTAATTGAACCACATCAGCAAGGTAACAAATATGGGTTCCAGGGATAAGGACCTAGATATCTTTGGGGGGGGCATTATGCAGCTTGCCACACCTGGGAATTTGTTAGAAACATAAATTCTTACACCCCACCCCAGATTACTGAATCTAGAAACTCTAGGTATGGGGCCAACAATCTGAGTTGTAATGAGCCCCTTAGATCACACTGTGGATGCTGAAGTTGGCATTGAGCCCACGCAGCTCAGCTTTTACTTGGAAACTGTCCACTGAGTCATGGGCTGAGAAATGGTAGTTAAGGCTTTGTGCATCTTGTGTTGTCCTTGATTCATTTCTCCTCAAGGATATAAAGTGGTAACAAGAACCAGGATGCATTAGCCATGATGAGAACCTGTCTTTGCTGCTCATAAGGAAAGCTAGTCTGAAAACTCCAGACCTGGTTTTAGGAAGGCGTAAGGGCACATGGGTCTAGATGAAAATGCCATGGGACAGGTGGGGGAAGAGAAGAGCTATGGAACAAAAATGGGAGAGATGGCATTGTTTGGTCCTTCAGACAAGACCATGCCTGCAGGGTCACTGAAGGTCAGCAGATTGTCCAGGTTGGGAGTGCACCTGTTGGGGTGGCCTTGAGGTAGGAATTCGTCACTGGTAGCTTCCAGAGCATTGCGTGGTGGAAAGGGCGAGAATCAGATGTTGAGAGTCGTAGTGTTGCCACCTACTAGCTGGGCATCCTAGACGTGTTGCCTAACGTCCCAGCACCACCCCCCCACCCCCCACCTCCAGCCATGGGTTGGAGGTGATTCCTGCTTTGCAAGGTGGGGGAGGGTGTGTGCAGAGCATTCAGTGTCTGTGCCAAACAGAAGGAAGATCAGCACGTTGCTCCTGGTGATGCTTCAAACTGAGGCTGCAGCAGGGACATCAGGCAGAAAGGGCTCTAATTTAGAGCCCTTTGGTGCACTAATTTAGAGCACTTGACCACAGCTTCTAAGATGTTTCTCTCCAGATCCATCCCAGAACACAATGCAGTACTGGTCTGAAGAGCCAAAGCCAGAGCCTCCCTTAGGGGTTTATTAGCTTTGAATTTTTAGGAAGTAGCAAGAAGTTAATGAGGAATTTTGAATTTGATGAGCTTCTGGGACCTCTGCTGAATTCTGTCCTGCATGTTTGCCTCACTAACCAGACCAAGAATCTTGGGGGCCACCCAGCAGGCTTTGGAATATTAGGGCTAACACATTTCTAAGTAACGGAAACCAGCCTGAGCTATTTTAGGTGAAAATCAGTTCTTAATCGTAAAGCTTGTTCGTATAAGAAGAGGATCTGGAAGCTCAGAGCCAGGACCCTAGACCCCTTCAGGCCCTCGAAAGCTCTGGGCATCATCTCCCACCTCTCTCAGGGCTCTGCACTGGGCTTCCTTCACTCTCCGGGCCACAGGGTGAAGTGTGGCTGCCTACGAGAGAGGGTCAGTCACACCAAAAGATGAAACAGTCCTGCAGATCTGGTTTGGGGTTTCCAGTCCAGAGAGTCTGACTGGCCCACCGTCGGTGGCCGGTTTGAGCTGTGGTGTCAGCGGTGGCTGGGAGGATACTGTCACCACCAGGCACCTAGTAGCCTGGGAGTGGGCTTGGTGCATGCTGGTTCCCAGAGAAAGGGGGGTTTTCTCAGCTGGGCAGACAGCCCCAGGGTCTGCCAGGCCTGGCACAGAGAAACCGTAATTCGGTTATTATGTATAAAGTGTCACTGAAGGTCTTGGAAAGCTTCTCGTTCTCCCTCACTCCTGACAAGGCCGTGATCTGTTAAGTCTTGGTGCATTTCAGGTCAGCAAGGCTAAGAGATTACAACAAAGAAATTATGCCCTTTCTCCCTTCGTTTTTTTTCTTTCCTAGGAAATAAATATAAAGGGGAGAATGGTGACTCACCTCTCAAATCCCAGAGTGAATCAGTATTAACATTTTAGTCATATTTGTAGCTGGTCTTTTTTTCTGTATGCATACAGGAATTGAAATTAGATGAAAAATCATCTCATGAACAGAACGTTACAGATAAATCTAAAGTTTTTGATTACCATTTCCGTTTTGGCCTTGTCTCCTCCATATCTAAAGATATCCACTTTTATGAGTTTGGCATTTATCTTTCTTGTACTTTTATTAAACCTTTCCTTACATCTTTGTGTATGAAGAGCTCACATCCTAGCCAGTTCAAATACCCATGTTAAAGAAGGAGGAACTATATAATGGGATGCACAGTGGTTCCAAGAGTGGAGATTGAGTGGATGAAAAGTAATAAACCCAAGAATACTTTTTTGAAATACTTGAACATTTTATTTCCAACTCTGAGGTCCATTAAAAACAACAACAACAACCCTTTTTTTTTTATTTTTTTTTTTCAACGTTTTTTATTTATTTTTGGGACAGAGAGAGACAGAGCATGAACGGGGGAGGGGCAGAGAGAGAGGGAGACACAGAATCGGAAACAGGCTCCAGGCTCCGAGCCATCAGCCCAGAGCCTGACGCGGGGCTCGAACTCACGGACCGCGAGATCGTGACCTGGCTGAAGTGGGACGCTTAACCGACTGCGCCACCCAGGCGCCCCAACAACCCTTTTTAAAAATCATGTAATTCTCCAAAACATGTATCCCCCCACCCCCAAAAACTGGGGATCCTAGCTGGCAAAATGGTTTTTCAAGAGTGTGTAAGTGTGTGAATTGTGCACACATTTGCTTAATGTCTGAATGAAAAAAGTTAAATTTGTTGTGTAGAATTTAAATGGGTTATGTATTATAAACGACTCCCTGAGGGCATCATAAGCCTCTTGAAACTTTACAAATGTTGCTGTGTCCCACCTGAAAGATTCAGGAGCCATAACATTGAACCTTGTTTGGATTTGGTTGCATGAGCTTCATCTAGATCTGCTGTAAAAAACCCTTAGGAATGATGCTGTGTGCCTGCCTGCGTGAAGTCATTGTTAGGGAAGAGGAATCTGGTGGCAGATTTTATTCACCGGCCTAATGAAGTAAGTTCTGTGAATAAGCACATGGTGAAAATGATCCATTTGTATGTGAAGGTCTTTTTAACAAGGTCTTTTTTAAATTTCTGAACTGTCAGTAAAAAACTACTCTCTCTCTTTTTTAAAGCGAGTGGGCAGTTGTTTTAGAGATCTCCAGCAATACCCCTGGGGATGCCTGTGCCCACTTGGTTCAACTGTTATAAGTGCAAAGCTAGTGAGAGTCTGACTTGGATTTCTCTGATGGACTGGTTTCTCTTGCTTGTCTCTGTCACGAACTGGCTCCACAGTAGACCTCAGGCCTGGCTTTCTAATGCTGGCTATGTGTTAGCAGGTAGGCCCCTTTGGAAGATCAGGCAAATCAGTACGCCTACAGAGAGACATCATATAGCATGCACTGCTGATTTGGGCATTAGGAAGATAATTGCTTTTTATTTATTTATTTTATTTATTTATTTTTTGATAATTGCTTTTTAAATAAAAACAATTACTTTCAAAATCATCTTTGAGATTTTGATATTACCCCCCCCCCTTTTTTTTTTTTTACCCCTGCATCCAGTCCAGTCCGTCTGTGGATTCTGTTAGCAGTTGTCCAAAACGTGTCCTTCATCCACCCATTCCTTGCCATCTCTGCTGCTTCAGGCCACTGTCATCTCTTGACTGAACATTCCCGTGACCTCCCACAAGCCCTGTTTCCAGTCCCTTCCAAGCTGGCTTCCCCCTCCCCTGCCGTAATAGTTAGATCATCTCTTTGAATTATAAATGAAATCTTCCTACTCTTTTCCTTTATAATCTTTCAGTGGTCCACCATTGCCCTTAAACAAAAATCTAAACTTTTCACCATGGTTAGTGGTCTGACCCCTGCCAGCCCTCTGGGCCGATAGGAGCATTTGGCCTCACTCATTCCCCTCCAACTGCAGTCACCTTCTGTTCCGTCCCCGTACCCGATCCCCCCATGTGCTCAGATCACTCATTCACGTCTTGACTCTGGTATCTCCTCTGCAGAGAGGACTGTCTTGACCCACATCTAAAGTAGAACCTCCCTGCCCATGTTACTTGATTAAATCACCTTGTTCTGTTTCTTCATAAACTTGACATTATGTGAAGGCTTTTTTTTTTTTTCCTTTGTCGACTTAACTATTTGTTTCCCTTTGCTTGAATGTAAGCTCCCTGAGAACAGTGGCAGGGACTTGTCTTTCTCTTGCACCTCAAAGCTTAGAACAAATAGAAGGTGCATGGCAAATATTTGTGGAGTAAATAAGCCAACATGCCAGCAGGAGATGGTGTGTCCCTGCTGAGAAGCAAGTGAGTTCGCTGCCGTCTCCAGCTATTTATGGAGTGTCTTGGATAGTGGCATCCTAAGAGCTGCTTCAGAGTCACCCCATGCTATAGTCTGAGAGTCATTATAGAGTGCGTGCTCAGTATGGGGGTCGGTGGGGGGGGGGGTCTCAGTTGTCTTCCGGGATCTTCAGACTTCAAAGCCTGTTATCCCCATTCTTTCTGAAGTATTTTGAGTTTCTTTGCAAGCCCAAGTGTCATAAAAACATGAAGGATTTTTATATTATCTCCTGCTTTGGACTGGGCACTTTGCTTTTCCTCCATTAGCATGATAGTTGTTTTGCTCATACTAATACTCAAAACAAGACCAGGATATTTGTTCTGGAAACTTACTAAAAATACATAATTTTTCGAGGTGCCTGGTGGCTCAGTTGGTTAAGCATCTGACTTCAGCTCAGGTTATGATCTCACGGTTGGTGAGTTTGAGCCCCACATCAGGCTGTCTGTTGTCAGCACAGAACCTGCTTTGGATCCTCTGTCCCCTTCTCTCCGCCCCTCCCCTGCTCGCGCGCGCGCTCTCTCTCTCTCTCTCTCTCTCTCTCTCTCTCTCTCTCTCTCTCTCTCTCAAAAATAAACATTAAAAATCTTAAAAAAAAAAAAATAGGGTGCCTGGATGGCTTAGTTGGTTAAGCATCTGACTCTTGGTTTCAGCTCAGGTCATGATCTCATAGTTTATGATTTTGAGCCCCACATCAAGCTCTGTGCTGTCAGTGTGGAGCCTGCTTGGGATTCTCTCGCTCCCTCTCTCTCTCTCTGCCCCTCCCCACTCACACTCCATCTTTCTCTCTCTCTCTCTCTCTCTCAAAATAAATAAACTTAAAAAAATCTTAAATATATATGTCTAATTTTTCCATTTTATACACTGACTACCTTTCAGCATAATGCCACCAGGAGAACTAACCCTTTAAAACAAGCTACACAAAGGCCCTTTTGCATGTTGCTTTTGTCCTCGGAAGCAAACAGAATCCTGAATTGAACACTAGATTTTTGTGACCTTAGAGCTGTTAAGTTGTGAGAGTGAACATTGCTGAATTTTTTTCTTAGCTGCTTTTCTCCTGCAAGTTCTGCTGATCTTTGGCGGGTGTTGCCTTGTGCCCTCACAGGCTTTCACTCACACATCTCAGAAGTTCTCTGACTTTTCTGGGAGTCTGCAGGTGAATGGCTGTGCCCAGCCTGCCACTGAATGATGAAATAGTTGATTCTTAATCCTGCATGTTAGAGCAACTGCAAAAACAGACTTTTATTTAGAAATACACCTTTGAAGCTTGTTTTCTATCATCATCTGTAATATCACTGCTTCAGCATTACTATTTTAATTTTTTGTTGATTTCAGTTTGATAGTTGAATATACAATTGGCCTTTTTTTTAAGTTGAAAGTACTTAAGTTGTTAATATATATATGATAGAGCAGGGAATAAAGTTAAAAATTTAAGTTTTGGGGCACATTTTTAAAGTGTTAATGATTTGATGTATGTAATTCTAAATTGTTGACACACATACACATACATAATAAGATATGGTAGAGTGTAGTTTTTTTCTTTTTTAAATTTTTTTAAATGTTTATTAATTTTTGAGCGAGAGAGATCGAGAGAGAACAGGGAAGAGCAGAGAGATAGGGAGACAGAATCAGAAGCAGGCTCCAGGCTCCAGGCTCCGAGCTGTCAGCACAGAGCCTGATGTGGGCCTCGAATTCACAGGCTGCGAGATCATGACCTGAGCTGAAGGCAGACACTCAACCGACTGACCTACCCAGGTGCCCCGAGTGTAATTTTTTCTATACAAAAATATGGTCATGTTGTACATATTGCCCTAACACCCTCCTTTTCTCTCTCAGTAATATACTGGGGACATCTTTGCATGCCAAAACACACAGACCTGCTGTGTTCTTTATCATGGCTTTATGTTCTATGGATGTACCTTATGTTATTTTACCCATTTCAATACTGGTTGACATTTAAATGTTTTCAAATCTTGAGTTGTTAAAATACGCATTCATATTTTTTTAATTTTATTTATTTAGAGCATGCATGCGCATGAGCAGGGGAGGGGCAGAGAGAGAGAGAATCCCAAGCAGGCTCTGCACTGGCAGCACAGAACCCCATGTGGGGCTCGAACTCACAAACCTGAGCCAAAATCAGGTGTCAGATATTTAACGACTGAACTACCCAGGCACCCCTATGCATTCATATTTTAATGCAATTTCAGTGTACTTACAGGTTTTTAGCAATTATAAACATTTATTCACGTTTCTGTTTGTTATTAAGATTACAGTTTTTAGCCATAAAGTCCCTAAACATTCCCCAGTTGTTATGCTCCTAATCCCACCTTTTTATTAGTATAGAGAATGCCTCAATGGGTTACATTGCACTATTGTTTGCAAAGAGGATTGTAAACATTTCCAGTGCAGCTAGCACTTTGAGGATGCATTGGTCACGTGTGCTGGTTCTGAGCACTGGGGCATGAGAGGGTGAAGAGTGAGAATGAGTATCTGTGTTCTCCTAAGCAGGAGGATCCCTTAAGTTTTGTTTGGTTAGTAATTGAGAAAGAACGCTTCAAGTATTTCTTTGCATTTCTGTTAATTTTACATACATTTTGTTCATTTATTTCTTGAAGTTTTGACTTCTTTATGAGATTGAAAATTTTATGCATTATAGATGTCAGGCTTTGTTATATTTCATGTAAATAGTTTCTTCAACCCTTTTGCCTTGTATTTTGTTGCACACACTTTTTTACTTTGATACATTCAAAAATGTTTAAGTTTTCTTTTGATATGCCATGGGACAGAGAATTCTGTCTTGAGAATTCTGCCATTCAACTCTGCCATTCAATTCTGACATGTCAGTTCTGATACTCATTTTTTCTATTTTGTCTTTTCCTACTACAAATAAATGGATATATAGCAATTTCTTAGTGTTCAAAATGATTCTTCAGCATTGTGGAAGTTTCTGCCATGAGTCATCAACTCTTGTACCTGAGGAAGTGTTTACTAATGGTTGAAGTGCATCATGTATGTCCCATACTGGCAAGGGCTAAAAAGATATGAAAACTATTACAATTTAATACTATTGGCAGGAAGCAAATTCTTAGCACCACGAATCTTGCTACCCATTTCAGAAAGCCTATTATAATTAGAAGTGATAATACTTACACAGATTGACTACTTACGAGTTTGTGTGGAGTTGTTGTCTTTTGCTTTTATGTCTTTGAGCATGCAATTCAAATAGAAATGTAAATATAATAATTTGTGGTTGTTGCCAGCTTGATGGTATTCTTCTTCATATCCATAATAGGAGTCTTGTCTACTCCTCAGCAAGGTTTTCTGAATACTCAAAACTGGTGGTGGGTGATGTGTTTTTCATCTGTTAGCTATTAACATCTGTGGGGCATAGAGAACATAAATTCCTCTATCAGTTGTGCCAGGAGACTCAGTCTACAGTCTCCACAATTTACATCGAACTTGACTGCCTAATGTACAGTCAAATACAGATGGAATGAAGGTCTAGAGGGTCTATGAGTGCTTGGGAATTATTGAAGAGAATCCTCTGTAGGTTATTTTAGATGTGGGTAGGACATTGAAAAATCATTAGATTCTAGCTCCTTTTGAGAGGTGTGGGCTGCTGTTAAAATTGCATAACAAGACTGAGACTATTCTTTTTACGACCTTCTTTGGGGCATAAGTGCTTCCTTAGTTTTTAATGCTTCATAGACATTTTGGTTAATGAGTTAATGAATAATATGAACTCCATTTGAGCTGGAAGGGAATGTGGAGGATATTGCCATGGAGAAGTTGGATGACTTGGCCAAGAACACATAACTGATTAATGGCAGATTAATCCAGTGTTTTTCTCTTCCTTCTCAAGACAAAACCTTACACTTTGGTGCTTTGTTTCTTTTTCTTCTCTCTCTCTTTTTTTAAATTAAGTTTTTAAATGTTTATTTATTTTTGAAAGAGAGAGACAGAGAGCAAGCAGGGGAGGGGCAGAGAGAGAGGGAGACACAGAATCTCAAGCAGGCTGCAGGCTCTGAGCTGTCAGTCCAGAGCCTGACCCAGGGCGCAAACCCAGGAACCGTGAGATCATGACCTAAGCTGAAGATGGATACTTAACCAACTGAGCCACCCAGACGCCCCTGAAACTTTACTTTCTAAATTAACATAGAGTAAGGGGCCCTTGGTGGTTCAGGCAGTTAAGCGTCCCACTTTGACTCAGGTCGTGATGTCATGGTTTGTGAGTTCGAGCCCCCTGTTGGGCTCTGTACTGACAGTGTGGAGCCTGCTTGGAATTCTCTCTCCCTTTCCCACTCACTCTCTCTCCCTGTCTTTCTGCCCCTTCCCCACTCGCTCGTGAACTCTCTCTCAAAATAAATAAATAAAAACTGACAAAACCCAGAGAGTAAAATTGACTTTGTTTTTTGATGTATATAGTACTGTGACTTTTAGTACATGTTTGCGTTTGTGTAACTATCACTTATAATTAGGATGCAGAATAGTTTCAATACCTCCCTCAAAATCCCTTTGTACCAACTCCCCACACCTATACCCTAGCAATCACCAGTTTGTGTCTCTTAGTTTTGTCTTTTTGAGCATGTCCTACAATGGCATCGTACACCATGTAACCTTTTGACACTGGTTTCTTTCACTCAGCTTAATAAATAATTTTTATAAATAATTTTATAATATAAAATAATTATAAATAAGTAATTTGATAAATAATCTACTTTTATTGTATGATTGCATTTATCTGCGAAATATTCTCCTTTCATAATTTTCTGACTCCTGATTATGGCGTTTTATTTCCACTCAAAGAATTCCCTTTAACATTTCTTGTAAGGCTGATTTAGTGGTCATGAATTCTTTTAACTTTTCTTTGTCTGGAAAACTCTTTCTTTCTCCTCTTCTGAATGATAGTCTTGCTGAATAGAGTAGTCTTGGTTGCAGGTTTTTTTTCCTTTCAGCACTTTGAGTATATCATGTCAGTCTCTTCTGGTTTGCAAAGTTTCTGTTGAAAAGTCAGCTGATAGCTTTAAGGGGGTCTCCCTTGCATGTAACTGTTTACTTTTGCTGTTTTTAAAATTTTCTCTGTATCACTACTTTATGCCATTTTTTGTTATTATGTGTCTTTGTGGGCCTTCTTGGGTTGATTTTGTTGGAGGATCTCTGTGCCTCATGGTTCTAGATTTCTGTTTCCTTCCCAGATTTGGGAAGTTTTCAGCTATTATTTCCTCAAATAAATTTTCTGTCCCCTTTTTTCTGTCTTCTCCTTCTAGGAAATCTGTAATGCCAATGTTACTACATTTGATGGTGTTGCTGAGTTCTCTTAATGTATTCAAATTTTTTATTCATTTTTTTCTTTTTATTGTTCAGCTCAATTGCTTTCCATTACTCCATCTTCCAGCTTGCAGATCCATTCTTCTGCTTCCTCTAGTCTACTACTCATTCCCTCTAGTGTATTTTTTATTTCAGTTATTGAATTCTTCATATGACTGGTTCCTTTTTGTTAAAGTTCTCACTGAGGTCTTCCACTCTTTTCTCAAGTCCAGTGAGTATCTTTATGACCATTAATTTGAATTCTTTATCAGGCATATTGCTTACCTCCATTTCATTTAGCTCTTTGTGATTTCATTTTGTTCTTTCATTTGAGACATAATCCTCTGTCTCCTCATTTTGACTAACTCTCTTTTTATGTTTCTATGTTTAGGAAAGTCAGCTACCTCTCTTGATCTTGAAGGTAGTGGCCTTATAAGGAAGAGGTCCTATGGTACCCTGCAATGCAATGCCCCCTGTTCATCAGAACCAGGTGCTTAAGGGGTGTTTCCTATGTGGGCTGTGTGCACTTTGCTGTCATGGCTGAGCTACATTTGCCTACAGTCCAGTTGGCTGTAATGGCCCACTTTGCCTTTTGTAGGCTCACTGGGCAGAGTTTGGTCTCTCTGCTGTTAGAGGGTCTGCCTAGGGCTACTGCAGGCTTATGGTTGGGCAGTGTCACCAGTTAGACCATATGACTGTTCTTAGTCTATCTGCTAGGGCTGTTGTCACACCAAACTGCAGGGTGCTCTCCCTGTGAGGCCCCCTGAGAGGTTACATATACGTATAATAAAAGTAATAGATTAATCACTTATAAAACCAGCATGAAGGTTAAAGCACACAAGCAATAAAATCAGTCTACAAAGTATGTACAAAAATCAGTCAAGAGATTCACAAAATAAAATGATGAAAGGGGCGCATAGGTGACTCAGTCAGTTAAGTGTCCTACTCTTGATTTCAACTCATGTCATGATCTCATGGTTCATGGGAGTGAGCCCTGTGTTAGGCTTTGTGCTGACAGCATGGAGCCTGCTTGGTATTCTTCCCCCTTCCCCCTGCCCCAGATCCTCCCTCACTCATGCACATGCTCCCTCTCTCAAAATAAATAAAACAAAAAATAAAAACAAGATATAAAATATGACTCAAATACATAATAGATACATGTGGTCAGGGGGAGTAAAAATTTAGTGCTTTTAGAATGGGTTTGAACTTAAATGGCTATCAGTATAAACTGGTATATGTGTAAGATGTTGCATATGAACCTAATGGTAACCATAAATTAAAAACCTATAATCAATACATAAAAAATAGAGAAAGGAATCCAAGCATAACACTAAAGAAAGCCATCAAACCACAAAGAGCAGAAGAAAAGATTAGAGAACTATAAAAGCAGCCATACAAGAAGTAACAAAATGGCATTAAGTACATACCTGTCAATAATTACTTCAAATGTAAAGGGACTAAATGCTCCAATCAATTTCTTCCTTTATGTCTGTGACTGAATGGAAAAAAATGGAAGACCCATCTATATGCTGTCTATAAGAGATTCATTTCAGACCTAAAGACGCCTTAGGTCTTGAAGGGATTGAAAGTGAAGGGATAGAAAAACATGTATCTCACAAATGGAAGGGAAAAAAGAGCTAGGGTAACAATACTTATATAGGACAAAATAGACTTTGAAACAAAGACTACAACAAGAGACAAAGAAGGACGCTACATAATGATAAAGGGGACAATCTCACAAAAGGATATAATAGTTATAAATATCTATGTATGCAACATGGAACCACCTAAATACATAAAGCAACTATTAATGGATATAAAGGAAGAAACTGATAGTAATACAACAATAGTAGGGGATCTTTACACCCCATTTACATCAATGGGTAGGTCATCCAGACAGAAAATCAGCAAAGAAACAGTCTTTGAATGACACATTAGTCTAGATAGACCTAACATATATTCAGAACATTCCATCCAAAAACAGTAGATTAGATTTTCTACTTAAGTGCACAGAGAACATTCTTCAGAACAGATCACATATTAGGCCACAAATCAAGCCTCAGTAAATTCAAAAGATTGAAATAATGCATCTTTGCCAAGCACAATGGTATGCAAGTAAAAACCAGTCACAAGAAAAAAATGTGGTAAGAACACAATCTGGCAAGAATACGTGGAAGCTAAGTAATGTGCTACTAAACAATGAATAGGTTAACCAAGAAATCAAAGAGGAAATAAAAAAATACATGGAGACAGATGAAAATGAAAACACAATGGTCTAAAATCTTTGGGATGCAGCAAAAGCTATTCTAAGAGGGAAGTTTATAGCAATACAAGGCTACCTCAAGAAACAAGAAAAATCTCAAATAATCTAACCTTATAGCTAAAGGAACTAAAAAAGAAAAACAAGACATGCTTTGGGTAACATTTATTTTAAATTAAAATACTGTTGTTGTCTTCAGCCTAAGTCCCAACACATGCTAGTTCATTGTGTTGGAATACGAAGGATGAAGGAGTAGCTTCACTGGCATGTACCTTGTCTTGGCTGCTAATTCAGTTCTATGACATTGGACCTGCCTCTTGGCCATTCTGGGCTTTAGTTTTCTCATCTGTAAAGTGGATATGGATAATGACCCTTTTCAGGTAGAGCAGCAGTACCAGGGGGTGGTTTCGCTCCCCCAGAGGACATTTGGCAATGTCTGGAGACATTTTTGTCTCTACCCAGGGCTGCAGCTAAATACTCTCATTACCCAGGGTAACCCTCACAACAAAGCAATAGCATTAAGGTTGAAAAATCTTAAAGTAGAGCAGACTGTGACTCAGAGTCTTATTTTAATTAATTGAATGAGTATTATAAACCTGATATTTTAATTTTAATTTAATAGACACTTCTTTTTCAAGAGGTGTACTAAGATGCAAAATTGTTTTCATTTTCATAGTGTTTAAGCTAATGGGGATAATTAACATCATTATGGAGGCTTAAAATGTGTGTAATATAAAATAATACCCACCTTCATCACATCGGGTCAGTAATTCTCCAGGTTTCTCTCTCATTATTAGAACATTTGAAAGAATTTGTGGGGAGGAAGTTCAAAAGAAATGGAAACCATGTGTAAGTGGGCTGAACACGCATGGGCTTTAAATAACCAGAAGAAATAAAAGTGAAACTTTTTTTTCCCCTTAATCCCCTAAGTACCATGTTTAAAGGTTTTATCTGGGGAAGTTCCTGAAGGCCTGATGAGGGTGGAGTCTGGGAAGCTGGAAGGTGGGAATATTTGCCATTCCTTGGGACCTGCAAATGTACCTAGTTGAGTGGTACTTTACAGTTTAGAGGGTTTGTTTTGTTAAAAACACCAAAGAAAATAAAGAAAAAAACAAAGAAAGCTTGTTTCCTCCAGGCACAGTGCTTGTTCCTTTAGGATGCTGACAACCTAGTCTGCTCCCCTTGCCAATGGCAGACACCAAGGGGGATTACCTTTCACCATGTAAGGGTTTGGGGCAAAGTGGGCAAACAAGATCATATATTTGTCCTTCCTCCCTTCTTCCAGTCTTTTCCCCACAGGTGAGTTTTGGAATGCCACCAGGTGCAAAAAGAGAAAAGCATAATTTAATTTATGGAGAATCACTCTTTTGGAATGAGCTCAGTCCACTGAAGGCAGTCCACAATGCTGTTAGGGGTCCAGGCCCTCTACCTTTTGCTTCTCTAGCATTAACAGTATGGGAGTTTTATTGTCATGCTCCTAGGATAGTTGTTTTACCTCCACGCATGGCAGCCCCAGCCCTGGCAGAAGGTCAGAGCATGTACAACTGGCATCTCATGGGCTGGTTCTGATTTGTGTGGCCACCTCCAGTTGCAAGGGAGGCTGGGAATCAGGCAGCCTAACCTGGCATATTGATGTCCCATCAGAACTGGAGTTCGTGGGTGCCTGGGTGGCTCAGTCACTAAATATCTGACTTTAGTTCAGGTCATAGTCTTACGGTTCCTGAGTTTGAACCCTGCTTCAGGTGAACTCGTGCCCCGTTTCAGGTGAGCTTTGCTTTTCTCTCTCTCTCTCTCTCTCTCTCTCTCTCTCTCTCTGTCTCTGTCTCTGTCTCTGTCTCTGTCTCTCTCATCCTAGCTCACTTGTGCCCTCCCTCTGTCTCTCTCTGCTGTCTCAAAAAAAAAAAAAAAAAAAAAAAAGTTCTCGGAGTGCCTGGGTGGCTCAGTCTCTAGAGTGTCCAATTCATGCTTTGGTTCAGGTCATGATCCCAGCGTTGTTGGATCAAGTTGATCCATGTGCGTTGCACTCTGTGTTGAGCGTGGAGCCTGCTTGGGATTCTCTCTTTCTCTCTCCCTCTGCCCCCTCCCCAACTCGTGTGCTCTCTAAGAAAAAAAAAAAGAAAAAGAAAAACTGTGTTAAAGACTGTAAAGAACAGGAGCTCTCATGGCAAGACACAAAGGAAAATGGATCTTTGGGAGGCACTAGGAGTGTCTATCCATTGATGTTCTTGCCCATCATCCAGCAGACCCAGGCAGGGATTGCAAACTCATTCCTTTGTTGGCCTTGGAGAAATCAGGAAAAAAAATTTTTTTTTTCCCTGTGTTTCTCTGCTACTTTTTTGTTTCGCTGGCTGGGCTGAAAGTGGTTGTCTTATATCAGGATTCCTTTTTGTTACCAGAAAAACTTTAAAACTGTCTTTTGTTGTGTGCAGCATCATTGCGCTATTTGAGGTCTCTACTAGGACTAAAATTTTAACTCCCCTCTTTGGGGCATCAATCTGGCTAAAAGGCCTTTGAAGGCTGCTCCAGTGAGAGAGGCTATATAATGGGGGCACTTTTTAATTTAGAGGAGCAAGAACCCCCTTCTGTCATGTTGGTTAAGTGTGAGGTGAGATGTTTTTTGAGAGAAAGATGACCCAGCTGTACAGGTTACCTGTGTTTCTGGAATTTTCTACTCATGAACGGGTGACAGTTTTGTGGAAATTGTAAGTGGTGACGGCCACATAGGTATAGGCTTAAGTGCTGTGTCCGTAAGGTGTGTGTATACATGCCTGCCCACATTTTATTGTTCTTTATTATTTGCTGTGAGTACTGAACAAGCTATGTTTATTTTGACCCTTCTCACCTGCCTGTGAAGTTAGAACCTCTCTATGCACCTTCATTTATCTCCATCCACCCCCATCAAAGATCTGGTAAGTCTCTTTCAGGTCTGCTTTTTCCTTTTTATTGGGACATCCTTCTCTATGACTGGAAGAGAGGCTCTGGGCTGCCTTTTCATCCATTCCTTTTAGGCTTGCTCTTGTACTTGGTTGCTGATTTTCTTTTTTAAACCAATTTCTCTTTTTCTCAAGTGTTTGACACTTAGCTGAGTGAGGCTGTCAAAATGTTTTACTTCTATCATTAGCATACTGTGTCTTAACTCTGCATTGTGTGTGTTTGTGGTGGTTTTTGTTTAATCTGCTGAGCCACGCATTAACAGCCAGAACTCCCCCCTCCTCTCACACATCTCCACACAGATCACAGATAGAAAAAATTAGTCTCAAAAAGCATTCTAGACATTTCACAGTGCCGAAGAGAACAGGCTGCCTGCTTCAGACTGGAGGTGGTATGTCTTCTCAGGGAGGGTTGCCATGGTGACTGTGTGACAGCTAACTCAACCTGGAGGGGGGGAGGGGTAGAGGGGCCAGGCTGTCAGACCCCTGTTTGGTCCCACAGAAATGTCTTACTTCTTACTTCACTCTCGGGATTAGTCTGTTACTCTCTAAGAACACAATGGAAGTGCCTGTGTGGAGGTGGCTTTGTTGGCTGGGCCCTTATGTATGTTATTTGCTGGTGCCGTTCTGTCACATTCCAGTATCAGGTGTTTTCCCTTTCTTTCTGCATCTCTTATTCTCTGCACAGTGCTACATTGGAGATGAGGGACTTAATAAAGGACATTCAGGTAGAGCTGGACATCACTGATTAGAAAATGCTGGAAATAAAAGGAGTATTACTTAGAGGTCTTTTTTTTTTTTTTTTTTTTTTTTTTTTTTTTTTTTGGTGTTTCTGGAAATAAGCTATGACTTGGCAATAGGCTAGTTGTGTGGCAGGGGCATTAGGAGTGATGAAACTCTCCATTTCTTAGGTACCTACCATGTTCTAGAAACTTATTGTGTGCTGCCTAATTTGATCTTCATAGTAATTTCAAAGGTGTGTTGTTAAGATTCTCATTTTACGCATGAAAAAAATTAGGATCAGGGAAGTTAGGTAACTTGCCTAAGATCACACAGCTACTAAGTAACAGAAGTTCTAACTAACACCCATCCTGTTACTCAGTCATGCCCTGTGAACAGTCTTGATAGACGGCAGGCATGTAGCATGCATGTTGCACCAATGAGAATGCATCACTACTGACGAGATCCTCGGAGGACCTGTGAATACTGATATTGAGGCACAGTTCAACATATCCTCAGATTAGAAAAGTGGATCATCAGTGTTAGATATAGATCTTCCCATTAGTTTATACCTCTATCTGGAATGCCTGGTCAGCACCCATCAGTTTGTCCACCCAATGCTGTCTTCACAAACAGCAGATGTCAACCTTGAGCCAGCCCTCTTGAATTGACAAGTTCTGAATTGGTGTTCTGTTTATTAATAAGTCTGTACCCCTGTGTGAAACTTGTGCAAATAACTCTGATTAATATAGTAATGAAATTTTACTGTAGAACTTGACAGAGCAATACTGAAATTTATTTAGAAAAATACGCAGGGGTGTCTGAGTGGCTCAGTCAGTTAAGAGTCCAACTTTGGCTCAGGTCATGATCTCGTGGTTCATGGGTTCGAGCCCTACATCGGGCTCTGTGCTGACAGCTCAGAGCCTGGAGCCTGTTTCGGATTCTGTGTCTCCCTCTCTGCCCCTCCCCCACTTGCACTTGGTCGGTCTCTCTCAAAAATAAACAAACATTGAGAAAAATTAAAAAAAAAAAGAAAAAGAAATATGCAAAAATAACCCACAATTTGGACAGAGATTGGTAAGGAAGGACAAGTATAATCAGAATAACAGTGAAGTTGAGGGCATTAAAATAAAACACAGTGGTGTAAGGTGTGATCAGTGAAAGAGAACACCAAAACAGGCCTGTGCCAATGTGTCAATAAAACTGGGCATATGATAGGCAGATCTCATAACCTATAAATAATTATTATAACATTAATATGTGCTTATGCATCAAAAACAATACATATGAATGTTCAAAGAAGTCCTATCTTCCTGTAATCTTACCCCCAACAAGAAACTGTTACTGATATTTTTTGAGGTATATTACAAATATACCTAGAGATATGTACACATGTTGAAAGAGAGGCAGCATGGACTATTCATTAAAAATGTTGCCCCTGATGTAAGACAGCTTGATTTCAAATCCTGGATGTATTACCTTGGATGTGTTATTTAATCTCTGTGTGCCTCAGTTTTTCTCATTTTTAAAGTGATGATGATAGCAGTACATACAGGATCATTGTGAGGATCAAATGGAGTAATAATATATATAAAACACTTGTATAAAGCCTGGTGCACATCACGAACGTTCAATAAATGTTAGCTTTTTTTAAAGTTTATTTATTTTTAGCGAGAGAGAGAGAGCGAGAGCAAGAGAGCATGAACATGAGCAGGGGAGACGTAGAGAGAGAGGGAGGGAAACCCAAGCAGAGCCTAATGTGAGGCTCAAACTCACGAACCTGGAGATCATGATCTGAGCTGAAATCAGGAGTCCAATGCTTAACTGACAGAGCCACCCAGGCACCCCAATAAATTTTAGCTTTAAAAAATGCCAGCCCTGGGGTGCCTGGGTGGCTCAGTCAGCTAAGTATCGGACTCTTGATTTCGGCTCAGGTCATGATCTCAAGGTTCGTGGGATAGAGCCTCATATCAGGCTCTGTGCTGAGAGTGCGGAGCCTGCTTGGGATTCATTCATTCATTCATTCATTCATTCATTCATTCATTCTCTGTCTCTCTCTCTCAAAATAAATCAACATTAAGAAAAATAAACATGTCAGGCCATACGGAATTAACTGGTCATTTAACAACATACTGTAGGCATCTACTGTGAGTGTATACTTACCCACATATATCTCTTCCATTCCTTTTAATGGTTGTGTATTATTGCATTGTATCAGTTTATTGAAATTCTTGTTATAGTGTGTTGGGGGTCTCCAAGACCACCCTTAGCCTTGATGGTTTGCTAGGACGACTCGAAAGACTCAAAAGCTGTTATATATATATGTAGTGATGGTTTATTACAGTGACATGACACAATTTCCAGTCAACAAAGAGAAAAGGCACATGGTGCATGGGGTGAATTAGGAGAAACCAGGCGCAAGCTTCCAGTTGTCCTCCCAGTGTAGTTGCATGGATGCGTTAAAGTCTCCCAGCAATGGTGTGTGATTAACATACACCAAGTGTTGCCATGCAGGGAAGCTCACCAAGCCTTGGTGTCCAGGATTTTTATTGAGAGCCATTATATAGGTATGTGGTGCCTGTGTGACTGGCCTCAGCACATCACTCTCCAGCCCTTCAGAAAAAAAAAAAATGGTGTCAGCCGCATATCATATTGTTAGCATAAACCATCTGATGAAACCAGTATTGCATGGCTCACAGCCTCAGGCATACAGAAGCAATCTTAATCAGGCAGAATATTCCAAGAGTTCAGAGCTCCCAGAGCTAGCCAAGAGCCATTCCTGAGATAATTCTTTCTTGGGAATGTGCAGAGTTTGATGAATCCAGATTTGGTGATTAACCAGCACAAGTAGGCATTTAGAACATTTATAGTAATTTGCTAGTGTTGTTTGTAAATAATACTAAAGAGGTAGCTGCACGCACATTGTCTTATAAATTCCTGTGAGAGTTTTTGTGGTTAAAAATGAATACAATTTAAATTCTAGGGTCAAAGAGCCAGTTAAATTCAACTTTTGATAGTTTTATAATATTGTCCCTAAGAAGGTTGCTCTCACACTCCCACCAAGAAAATCAGGGTTGATATTTCCCCACATCCTCTCCAATGTTAAATATATATATTATAGATCTTTATGCTCTTTTCTAGTCTGATAGTGACATCATGTAAATTTAATTTGTGATTCATTGTAGTTAGGGCATTTTAGGTGCATTTTTTTTTTTTATGTGTACTGGCCATTTTGATAGCTTTTTTGAATTTAAGTGGCATTTGAGTTAGAAGAATGGAAAGGTATAATACATAAGTATTGGGGCACTTGCAAATTTCTTTGAAAGAAAAAGGTTTATATTTTTCCCCATATCCCCCCCTCCCCCACTCCTGGACATTTCCAATGAGTTACTTTTTCTATAAGGGACCAGGTAGTAAATACTTGAGGCTTTGTGGGCCAAACTATCTCTGTTGCACATCCCTCTTTGTCCCCTCACAAACAACTCATAGGCCATAAAAAATAAGTAACACAGAAAGTTTGCTGATCCTTCATTTAAATAACTTAATGTAAAAAATAAGTCCTTCTGTTTTTACATGGTTTTTATCTGATTTTAATATGAGAATATTTTTGTGTTAAAACTCAAATATGCGACGTTTGCTGCTTGCAGTTCAGCGTTCATTTACACTCCAGTTTAGGCTTATAAACAATAAAGGAAGTCAACATAAGGGAAAATACATACTAAAGGGAAAAGCCTGACAATCAAACAAATTTTTTTTATGAGGATTCAACTTTTTAGTCCTAAACTTCCATAAGTATCCTATGGAAGATACTGCAAAAAGAAAATGAAGAACTGGATATTTGAAGAATATGCCTGTAAGAGATGAACCCAACAACAGAAACCTATTTCCCACAGCTCTGGAGGCTGAAAGTCTGACATGAGAGTGCCAGCATGGTTGGGTTCTGGCAGACCCTCTTTCTGGTTGGGGATAGCCAACTTCTCATTGAGCCTTCACATGGCAGAGAATAGTGAGGTGGAGCAAGCTTTTGTATCTCTTCTCATAAGGGCACTGATTCCATTCAAGCCCTCGTGACTTAATGAGCCCCAAAGGCTCCACCCCTTAATGCTACCATCTCATGGTAGGTTAGGATTTCAACATATGAATTTTGGGGGGACACAGACATGCATTCCTTTTTATGGTATATATTTTGGCATTATAGAGAATAGCAAAAATTTTAGAAACAACCTAACCAAAACAATAAGAGAATATCGGACTTATTTACAAAATGGATTACTAAGCGTGCGTTAAAATCAATATTCCTGAAGAATGTTTCAATACTAAAGTGTGTTGGGTAGAATAATGGCTCCCATAGATGTCCATGTCTCCTCCCTAGCACCTGTAAATAAGTTACCTTACATGGCAAAATGAACTTTGCAGAACTGGGTGTGATTAAGTTCAGAATATTGAGATGGGAAGATTATTCTGGATTTTCTGGGTGGCTCTAATGGAATCACAGAGCTCCTGAGAAGGAGAGAAGAGGGTCAAGGTCAGAGCAGTCAATTTAATGATGGAAGCAGAGGTCAGAGTGATGTGGGGTCGTGAGACAAGGAATGCAGGTAGTCTTTAGAAGCTGGAAAAGGCAAGGAAATAGACCGTAGGGTCTCTGAATGGAATTCAGCTCTGTCAACTCCTTGATTTTTGCTCAGTGAGACTGATTATGAACTTCTGATCTCAGGTATTGTCAAATAATAAATTTGTGCTGCTTTAAGCTACTCAGTCTGTGGTTATTTGTTACAGCAGCAGTAGGAAACCAGTACACTAGGGAAAAGCTCACAGGCTGGAAATGGGTCTGGCAGACAGGATGTCATCACAGGGAGATGATTGGTGGGCTGAGGTGCTCCCCCTTGCAACAGACTCGTGGATAAGCTGTTGACCCTGTCTGCCAAAAGTAGAAGCTTGCCGGATTAGAAAAGCTCAGGCTTAATTTTGTCCTATGTCATAGTCCCTTTCTTGTTGCTGTTCAGGAATGATCTATGAAAGGATCTTTTTTTTCAATAGGTAATATTTTCAGCCATTCAGGACCTAATTTGGGTTTTGAGGCCAAAGTTAGTATCAGCAAGGCGACATCTCACAGAAGAGTCAGAGCCACTCTCCAGGTATCCCTGCTTCCAACTTCCTGATATCCCCAAATCCTCATTTCCCCATAGTGACTCTGGGAACTGCATGTGATGAGTAATCATGAACCCACCACTCTCCCACTGAAGGGAAATGTGTCTGTGTGGCGTTGTTCCATTAAGAGATGGCTCTGTGTAGTTCTAGGCAGAAAAAAGGCTGGTGACTGATTCTAGGTGGGGGTGGTGGTGGTTAGGGGTGATTTCTATTTTCTTGTCGATGCTCCTTTGTTGAGTCTACTTCTGGCAATGAATGTGTATTGATTTCTTTAAATATAGCAGTACTTTGTTTTTAAATTTTTTTTTTTTACATTTATTTATTTTTGAGACAGAGAGAGACAGAGCATGAACAGGGGAGGGTCAGAGAGAGAGGGAGACACAGAATCTGAAACGGGCTCCAGGCTCTGAGCTGTCAGCACAGAGCCCGACGCGGGGCTCGAACTCACGGACCGTGAGATCATGACCTGAGCCAAAGTCGGACGCTTAACCGACTGAGCCACCCAGGCGCCCCAATACTTTTTTTTTTAAAGGAAGAGAAACTTCTAGGTCCACTTGATGCTCCTTTCTATGTAACTCTACTACCTGACTGTAGTTTTAAGCACTCTTAGTGTTAGCAGGTATTTATTTTAAGACTTAGATTTATATCAAAGAAGTGGTAGATGGTGGTGCCTGGGGATTCTTGTTTCTGACCATTGATGAAGTAACCTATAGGCCAAAGATTGTCTGCTGTCTTCATTCAGTGATTTCCTTACTATAACGTCTTGATGTTGATTAAGAAACTCTAGTTGTGGAGTGAGATGTTTGTATGTGTGCACTGGCGAGAGCAAGAAGTTCTGTTACTGTCTGCTGTCTTTGGTCTTGGATGATTTTTGTGTTGTATAAGTGACACCTGGAATTATGGAAAGAGCACTAAACTCAGTCAGAGCCAGAGTTCTTGCTCTAGCCTGTTGCTAAGAGCACCTTGTAAAACTCAGTTCACCCCTTTTGGCCCCATATGTCTATGTCCCTTTTAATAAAATAGGGGGATTTGGATGTTGTGAACTTTGTGGTTCTTTCCATGTCTAATGTTCTAGAATTCTTAATTGAATCTAGTCCTCAGGTATGAGTGCTACTTGGCAAAGTGTAAATGGAGGTTATAGATGAATTTAAGTGCAGTCCTGGGTATGTAGACTTAGTTGGTGGCTTTCATCAGACTTTGTGATCTGCATTGGTATGGAGGAAGAAATACACAAAGCCAGTGTGGATGAGAACATGAAGTTTCTATTCCTTTATATTTTCTTTTGCACCACCATCAGAAATCTTCAGGAGAGAGAGAGAACAGGAGGGGAGGGAAGAATTGGAGCAGTCCACTGAAAATCTTTCTTAAGAACTTGGTGGCACTTGGGTCTGAGGTTAGGGAACATTTCTTGGTCATTTGTGTGGTTTAGATACCACCTCTGTTCTTCTGCCTTCCTCTTTTCTACTTGTGGTGGGCAAAGGAGATTTGTTTAATATTAAAATAAGGGCCTGCCCTTTGCTTCCAGACAATCAGTGCCTCGTTCAGCAAGTAGCCTGATAGTTTCTCAGGACTTGAGGGAACTACTTAATATAATGAAAATCAATGCACACCACAACTTAAATGGTCTTATCTGTGCTGCATTTGTAGTTTTCTTCTAGTACTTTTTAAAAAATGTTTTACTTATTTTTGAGATGGGGGTGGGCAGAGAGAGGGAGACAGAATGCAAAACAGGTTCCATGCTATTAAGTGCAAAGTGCGATATGGGGCTCAAACTCACAAACTGTGAGATCATGACCTGAGCCGAAATCGGACGCTCAACTGGATGAGCCACCCACTGCCTCTCCTAGTACTTTCTACTGGGAATTTGCTTTTAAGTCAGTGGGATAAGCAGTAACCACTATCATTTGCCCCAGTAAGCATATCAGATTATCAGTCTTGGTGCCTTTTGCACTCTGAAGCCAGATGCTTCACTGCGACTCACTTTTACCCATCTGTTGGTGATGCGAAGACATAGCCTTTGCTGTAATTTAGCAAAATGATCTTCTTGGCATGTTCCATCACACAATTAGCACCTTCCCTGTAAGGAAGTGAAGCCATTGATTCTCTGCTGTGGAAGTGACAGCGGCATTGTGGGGATGGAAAACAAACATATTTGCCATACCATCCACGCTATGATTTTTATTGAAGTACAATTTACATAGGAAATTTGCCAGTTGTAAAATTTATAAAGTGATGTAACCGTGATCTGGTTATAAAACATTTTATCACCCCAGAAAAGTTCCCTCATGTCATTTGGGTTCATTACTTGCCCCCAGCCCCAAGGAATCACAGGTCTGCTTTCTGTCTCTCTAGTGTTGCCTTTTCTGCAACTTTCATATCCCTGGAACCATGCAGTGTGAATGTTTTGTGTTTTGCTTCTTTGATCTACCATAATGTCTTTGAGTTTCATGTTGTAGCAAGTGCTGGTAGTTAATTCTTTTAAATAAATTGACATATAATTGACATAACTATTGCGTAGGAAATATAATTGACATGTTGTGTATCAAAACATGCTGATTTGATATATACACATGGATAGATGTGGCAATATGATTACTGTCATAGTGTTAGCTAACACCTCAATCACATCACATAGTTATTATTTCTTTTTTATGGTGAGAATGGTTACAGTCTAGTCTCTTAGCAACTTAGAAGTCTGTAGCACAGTATTGTCTGTAATTCCCCTGCTGTGCGTTAGACCTCCAGGACTTATTTATCTACTTGTTGCAAGTTTGTATCTTGAAAACTACATTTAAAGAAATGTTTATTTACTTATTTTTGTGAGAGTGAAACAGAGCAGGAGACAGAGAATCCCAAGGAGGCTTCACACTGGGCTTGAACTCACAAAGTATGAGATCAGTACCTGAACCAAAATCCAGAGTCAGACGCTTGACTGAACTGCCCAGGTTCCCCTCAAGTTTGTATCCTTAAACAGCATTTCTCCTACTCCCCTGTTACCTAGTCCCTGGGAACCACGCTTCTACTCTCTGTTTTTACTTATTTGGCTTTTTTTAGATTCTGCATGTTAATGATATCATAAAGTATTTGTCTTTCACCATCTGACTCATCTCACTTAGCACAATGTGCTCCAACCATGTTGTCCCATTTAAATGGCAGGATTTCCTTCTCATGGCTGAATTATATTCCATTGTATGTATGTACCACATCTTCTTCAACTATTAATCCATTGATGGACAATTAGTTTTTTTTCCATATTTTGGTTATTGTGAATAATGCTCCAATAAACAGAGGAGTGCATGTATCTTTTTGATACATTTGTGTGTGTGTGTGTGTGTGTGTGTGTGTGTGTGTGTGTGTATAGTGTATTTTTGAGTGAGAGAAAGAGTGCACGAGCAGGGGAGGGGCAGAGAGAGAGGGAGAGGGAGAATCACAAGCAGGCTCTGCACCATCAGCCCAGAGCCTGATGCAAGGCTCCAGCCCACAAACTATGAGATCATGACCTGAGCCAAAATCCAGAGTCAGAAGCTTAACCGACTGAGCCACAAAGGTGTCCCTATCTTTAATTATTTGAGGAACCTCTATACTGTTTTCCATAGTGGCTCACCTGATTTACCTTCCCATGAACAGTGCACTAGGGTCCTCTTTTCCCCACATCCTCACCAACAGTTGTTATGTCTTGTCTTCTTGTTATGTCTTGTCTTCTAACAGGAATGAGGTGATATCTCATTGTGATTTTGATTTATATTTTTCTGATGGTTAACGATGTTGAGCATATTTTCATTTATCTGTTGGCTTTTTGGCTGTCTCTGGAAAAGCATCTATATAGTTCCTCTACCCATTTTTAAAATTGGTATTTGTTGCTGTTGAGTTGTAGGAGTTCCTTGTATATTTTGGATATTAACCCCTTATTCCCTATTTGTTCTGCATATATTTTCTTCCCTCCCATAGGTTGCCTTTTCATTTTGTTAATTGTTTCTTTTGCTGTGCAGAAGCTTTTTAGTGTTATGTAGTTGATTTTTGCTTTTGTTGCCTGTGCTTTGTATCTAAAAAATCATTGCTAAGACCAATGTCAAGGAGCTTCTTCCCTATGTTTTCCTCTAGGAGTTTTATGGTATCAGGGCTTATATCTAAGTCTTTAATCCATTTTAAGTTAATTTTTGTGACTGGTGTAAGACAGGTGTCTGGTTTCATTTTTCTGCATGTGGCTGCCCAGTTTTCCCAGCACCATTTGTTGAAGAGACTTACCTTTCTCCATGGAGTGTTCTTGGCTCCCTTGTCCCATATTAGTTGACTGTGTATGTGGGGGGTAGTGTGTTCTTTCTAATGATTGACAAGTATTCTATTGTATGAGTACACTACATTTTATTTATTCATTCAGTGAATGGACATTCAGATTGCTTCTAGCTCAGGGCTTTTATGAATAATGTGGCTGTGGATATTTCCATACAAGGCTTTGCGTGGATATATGTTTTTATTTCTTTTGTGTATATACTGAGGAATAGAATTGCTGGATTATATGGTAACTTTTATGTTTAACCTTTTAGGATACTGTCAAACTGGTTTCCAAAGTGGCTGTAGCATTTTACGTCCCCACCAGTAATGTATCAGAGTTCCAGTTTTCCTAAATCTTATGTCTTCACTTATTACTGTTTTTCTTTTGATTATGGCCATTCTAATGGGTATGTAGCAACATCTCATTGTTTTTTAATTTGTATTTTCCCTATGACTCATGTTGCTGAGCATAGTTTCATGTGCTTATTAGCCATTTGTATGTTTTCTTTGGTAGATGTCTATTCCAATTATTTGCCTGCTTTTTTAAAAAAATAGATGTATATTTATTTTTTTAAGTTTATTTATTTTATTTAGAGAGAAAGAGAGCACAAGCAAGGGAGGGGCAGAGAGAGGGAGAGACAGAATTCCAAGCAGGCTCTGCACTGACAGCCCAGAGCCTGATATGGGGCTCAAACCCCATAACTGTGAGATCATGACTTGAGCCGAAACTGAGTCAGATGCTTAACTGACTGAACTACCCAGGACCCCCATTTGCTTGTTGTTTAATTGAGTTGCTTGACTTATTGAATGATATGAGATACATATACATGTATATATATTTTTTCTAGATACAGGTCATTTATCACAAAAACGATTTACAAGGTTTTTCCCAGTATTGGCTGATCTTTTCATTTTCTTAATGGTATCTGTTTAAAAAAATGTTTATTTATTTTTTTTGAGACAGAAAGAGAGAGTGTGAGCATGCACATGAGAGAGGAAGAGACAGAATTCCCAGTGCAGAGCCTGCCGTGGGGCTTGATCTCACCACTGGTGAGATCATGATCTGAGCCAAAATCAAGAGTCCGATGCTTACCCTACTGAGCCACTCAGGGGCCACTTAATGGCTTTGAAGCACAGATGTTAATTTTGATCATGTCCAATTTATCAACTTTTTCTTTTGTGGATTCTGCTTTTGGTGTCATATCTAAAAAACCTTGACACTTAATCTGAGGTCACCTAGATTTTCTCCTACGTTTCCTTTCACAAGATTTATAGTTTTGGGTCTCACATTTAGGTTTACTATCCATTTTAGTTAATTTTTGTATACGGTATGAAAAAAAGGTCTGAGTTCATTTTTCTGCTTTTGCATTTCGATATTTAGTTTTCCCAGTGATGTTTGTTGAAAAAGATTAGTATTTCCTTTATCAAATTGCATTGGCACTTTTGTCAAAAGTTAATTTACCATAAATGTAAGGTTTGTGTTTCCTAGATGCTCAATTCTGTTTCAATTAATTTTTTTAATCAAAATATATTTATGTATTTTTTTCAGGAATAGAATTTAGTGATTCATCACTTACATATAACCCCCAGTGCTCATCATAATAAGTGTCCTCCTTACTGCCCCTCACCCCTTTAGTACTTCCCCCCCCCCAACACCCTACCGGCAATCCTCAGTTTGTTCTCTGTATTTAGGAGTCTCTTATGGTTTGCCTCCCTATTTTTATATTATTTTTGCTTCCCTTCCCTGATGTTCATCTGTTTTGTATCTTACACTTCACATATGAATGAAATCATTTGTCTTTCTCTGACTGACATATTTTGCTTAGCATAATACACTCTACTTCCATCCACACCATTGCAAATGGCAAGATTTCATTCTTTTCGATTGCTTAGTAACACTCCATTGTATGTATATACATCTTCTTTATCCATTCATCATCGATGGACACTTGGGCTCATTCCATACTTTGGCTATTATTGATAGTGCTGCTATAAATATTGGAGTGCATGTGTCCCTTTGAAACAGCACACCTGTATCCCTTGGATAAATACCTAGTAGTGCAATTGCTAGGTTGTAGGGTAGTTCTATTTTTAATTTTTTGAGGAGCCTCCATACTGTTTTCCAGAGTGGCTGTACCAGTTTGCATTCCCATCAGCAGTCCAAAAGGGGTCCCCTTTCTTTGCATCCTTGCCAACATCTGTTGTTGCCTGAGTTGTTAATTTTAGCCATTGTGACAGGTGTGAGGTGGTATCTCATCATGGTTTTGATTTGTATTTCCCTGATGATGAGTGACGTTGAGCATTTTTTCATGTGTCTGTTAGCTATCTGGATATCTTCTTTGGAAAAGTGTCAATTCATGTCTTCTGCCCATTTCTTCACTGGATTATTTGTGTTTTAAGTACTGAGTGTGATAAGTTCTTTATCAATTTTGGATACTAACCCTTTACCTGATACGTCATTTGCATATATCTTCTCCCATTTTGTCAGTTGCCTTTTAGTTTTGCTAATTGTTTCATTTGCTGTGCAGAAGCGCTTTATCTTGATGAGGTCTGTCTTTATGCCAGTACCGCATTGTTTTGTTTGCTGTAGTTTATTTATCCTGCTGAAATAAGGTAATGTAGTCTTTCAACTTTGTTCTTTTAAATAATTGTTTAGACTTTTGTAGGTCCTTTTTATTTCTATATAAACTTTATAATCAGCTTGTCCATTTCTTAAAAAAATGGCTTGGATTTTAATAATGTTTGTACTAGATCTATAGATCAATTTTTGGACAACTGCCATCTTGATATTACCAGCTACCACCATGGAATATCTCTCCTCTTATTGAAATCTTTACTTTTGGTAAAACTTGTAGTTTCTAGTGTACAAGTCTTGAAATTCTTTGGTTAATTTTGTTCTTATTTTTTTTAAGCTATTTTGAGTGAGAATAGTTTTTTAATGTCCTTTTCAGATTGTTCACTATTAGAATACAGGATATAGAAATACAGTTTCCCCCAGCACCCCACCCCCACCCCCCCACCCCAGGGAATATGTTCTAAGACCAACAGTGGATTCCTGGAATTATAGATGATACTGAGCAATATATATATATATATATATATACGTGTATATATATACGTATATATACGTATATACACGTATATATACGTGTATATACGTATATATACGTATATATATACACGTATATATACGTGTATATACGTATATATATATACACGTATATATACGTACATGTCTGTAATAAGGCTTAGTTTATAAATTAGGCACAGTAAGAGATTAACTTGTTATTGTTTAATTTATAATAAAACAACAATTATAACAATATACTATAATAAAAACTGATGTGAATGTGGTCTCTCTCTTACAATACCTTCTTGTACTGTTCTCTTTTTTGTGTGATGATGTGAGACAATGCAGCAGGATTCTCACACAGAGAGTCTTGACACCGGTGCTGGGGATATGATGACTAATGAGACAAAGGTCAGAAAGAGGCAGTATTGTGGGGATGGGCTTTTTAGGGAGCCCCAAGCCCAGTTTGCTCCCTCTGGTGGCTGCAAAGCGACTGCTTTTCTGTCATTGTGGTTGCAGGGCTGCTGGATGTTAAGGCTACTGTGGAGCCGGAGAGAGAAGGATGGGAGTAAGCTGAGTTAAGATGCCCTGAGCCAACTATACTTACTGAGGTTCAACATATTAATAAATTGTAAATGCTGATTGAAGTATTCTAAGTCTTTGGTTAATACCCAGACTTCTTAAGAAGTTGATTTTGACCATTTTTTTTTTTTTTGATAATATTGTTGGTCCTTTTTAACCTAGATCTGTAGTCCATCATTCTGCAAGTCCCACACAGACAGTTCCTGTTAAATATCTGGCTTATCTTTCAGTCAGCATACCCCAATAAGAATTGCAACTTCAGGCTAGGATAGGTGGGCTTTTCATATTATTCACCGGGCATGGCTTTTCCCTGCTGGGGTCCAAATCAAGTCAGCCCCTTCCTAGCAGCAGAGCTACTGGTTTTTGTAGCTAGCTCTGCCTTTGTGTAACTATTCTGTTTATTGAGCTGGGCTTGGGGGTGATGGTAGCTCTAGGCAAGAATCTAACAGACTCCCACTCAATATATTGTATGTCTTTTGGTTGATTTCCAGAGACCTAAAATTATTGGTTTTTTTTTTTGACAGTTTTATCTACTTACAGTGTTGTATTTTAGAGAAAGGATTTAGTGACCTCTTCCCTCCTTCATTGCCTGCAGTCTTGCCTATGATTTAAAATGTCTGGAATATGTGGAGCATTTGAAAACAGCTTGGTGGAGGATATGTTAGTGCTTAGTAGAATAAAAACAAGTTTATAATGAACATGGATGTGACATTCTCAGTTAAATACTTTATTATCATTTAGTAAGGTGAACTCAAACTGAGTCTACTGATCTAGGTTGATGGGATCCTGCATCATGATTATTCTGCTGTTGTAGTATACCTCTTGTTTAGAGAAATAAAGAAAAATATTTTTGTGCTCATTTTTCTCTGTGATAATCCATAAAGATAGGACAATTAATGGAAGTTATATAAGAGAAACTAAAATACTGTTAAAACTGGGCTTGGTTAATTTGTTACAGACATTAATACTGGAATATTCAAGCCTGCTATACTTTGAGCTTCATTGGAATTTACAGAAGAAAATACAGTTTATAATCCAACTTAACAATGCCCTTTAGATCATATAATTAATACTGTTTTAGTCATTTCTTGGTTGGTCATTGAAGATTACTGTGAGCTTTAAAAGTCTCAGGTATTACACTAATTAATCACCTAACACATGCAATATTATTTTAAAAAATTTAATGTTTGTTTACTTTTGGGAGAGAGAGAGAGAGAGCGAGCAGGGGAGGGGCAGAGAGAGAGAGGGAGACAAAGAATCCGAAGCAGGCTCCAGGCTCTGAGCTGTCAGCACAGAGCCTGATGCGGGGCTTGAACCCACGAACCGTAAGATTATGACCTGAGCCGAAGTCAGATGCTTAACTGACTGAGACACCCAGGCACCCCCATGCAATATTATTTTAAATTCCTAAGACCAGTGCTCATTCTTCAATGCGCTATTCCATTTTTGACAGAGATACCAAAGATCATTTTTCAAAAAGGCAAAATTATTTTATTTGAAAAGTTAAAATATAGGCTATATACTAGCAAGCTGAATCCTTCAGGTTGTAAAAACATTATACACAATAACCAGGAGTGCAAGGTTAGTTTAACATCTGGAAATCAATTAATGCGATACCACATATTAATAGAATATGACAAAAAACAGAATAATCTGAGTTGACAGAGAAAAAGCATTTTATAAAGTTTACCCTTTCTGGATCAAAACACTCCACAAACTAGCAGTAAAGGGAACTTTCTCAGTCTGATAAAGAATGTCTATGAAAATCAAGCAGCTAATATCATATTTAATGGTGAAACATTGGATACTTTCCCCCTAAGATCAGGATATCTTCTCTTGCCATTTCTATTCAATATCGTGGTGAAAGTTTTAGTCAGGATGATTAGGGGGAAAAAAAGAAACAAAATATATGTGTGTGTGTGTGTGTGTGTGTGTGTGTGTGTGTGTGTGTATATATATAATAGAAAAGGAAGAAATAAAAAGAAATAAAAGTATCTCTACTTGCAGGTCACATAGTATTGTATTTGGAAAATACTAAGAATCTACTAAAAAGCTATTAGAACTAATAAATGAGTTTAGCAAGATTGTAGGATACAAACAAGATAAATATACAAAATCAAGTATATTTGTATCAGTAATGATGAAAAGTTTGGAAATGAAGTTAAGAAAACAATTCCATTTATAGTATCAAAAAGAATAGGGGTGTCTGGGTGGCTCAGTCAGTTAATTGTCCAACTTTGGCTCAGGTCATGATCTCGTGGCTTGTGATTTCACACCTCGTGTCAGACTCTGTGCTGACATCTCAGAGCCTGGAGCCTGTTTGAGATTCTGTGTCTCCCTCTCTCTGCCTCTCCCCCACTTGCTCTATGTCTCTCTTTCTCTATCAAAAATGAGTAAACATTAACAACAAAAAAAGAATAAAATACTTAGGAATAAATTTAACAAACAAGTGCACAACTTGATCTTACAAGTACAAACCACTGATGAAAGAAAATAAAGAAAACACAAATAACATCCCAAATTTGTGGATCTGAAAACTTAATATTTTTAAGATTGCATTACTCCTCAAATAGATCTACAGATTTAATGCAATCCCTATTGGAATTTCAGCTTCTTATTTTGCAGGAATCGACAGGCTCATCCTGAAATTCATATGGAAATGCAAGGGACATGGAATTGATAAAACGGTCTTGAAAGGAAGAAAGTTATTGGACTAACCCTTAATTCCAAGACTTATTAGAAAACTACAGTAATCAAGGCAGTGTGATATTGGCATAAGGGTAGACACATATGGAACAGAACTGAGAAATAGACCAGCAAGTTGTGAAGACAGTTCAATGAGGGAAAGAATAGACTTTTCAACAAATGGTTTTGGAACAACTGGATATCCACCTGAGAAATAGTGGATTAATGCTGGACCTCCTTAATCACACCATACACAAAAATTACCTCCAAATAGATCGTAGACTTTAACGTAAGAGCTAAAATTACAAAACTGTTAGAAAAAAAATACAGTTAAGTCTTTGTGACCATGGGTTAGGGAAATCCTTCATAGATATGAGTACAAAAGCACAAGGGACAAAATTAAAAGTAGATAAATTAAACTTTATTAAAATTAGAACTTTTTTGCCATCAGTAAAGTGACAAGGTAAATAATGGGAGAAAATATTTGTAAATCATGTCTCTGATAAGGCAATAGTATCCAGGATACATAAAGAGCTCTTACAAGTGAACGGAAAAAAAAATAATTTAAAAAGAGGCAAAGGGGGCACCTGGGTGGCTTGGTCAGTTGAGCGTCTGACTCTTGATTTGGGCTCAGGTCTTGACCTCATGGTCCTTGAGCTTTCGCCCCACATGGGGCTGTGCACTGAGAGCACAAAGCCTGCGTGGGATTCTTTCTCTCTCCTTCCCCACCCCTCCATCTCTCTGTCGCTTGCATGTGTGTTTGCTCTTTTTCTCTCTCAAAATAAATAAATAAATAAATAAATAAATAAATAAATAAATAAATAAATAAATAAATAGAAGAGGCAAAGAACATGAATAGACATTTTCCTCAAAGATGATATACAAGTGTTCAAAAAAGAACCATGAAAAGTTGTTCATCATTAGTTATTAGGGAAATGGAAATCAAAGCCACAATGAGATAATACTTCACATCCACCAAGATGGCCATAATTAATAAGAAAGACAATAACAAATGTTGGCAAAGATGTGGAGAAATTGGAATCTGCTGGTGGGAATGTATCGTGGTGCAACTGCTTGGAAAACAGTTTAGCAATTGCAATACGATCCAGCAATTACACTTCTAGGTGTATACCCAAGAGAAATGGAAACACACATTCACCACAAAAACTTGAATGATCTCAGTAGCATATTCATAAAAGCTAATAAGTAGAAATGATGCAAATGTTGATCATCCAATGAATGGATAAATGTGCTGTATGTATATAATGGGATATTATTTGGCATTAAAAAGGAATGGAGTACTGGTATAGGCAACAACATGGCTGAAACTTGAAAACATTATGCCAAGTGAAAGACCATATGTTGTATGATGTCATTTATATGAAATGGAATATATACAGAAAGTACATTTGCAGATTAGGATGGTGGGCTTGGGAAGAATGGGGCATGACTTAATGGGTACAGGGTTTCTTTTTAGGGTGATGAAAATCTTCTAAAGTTGATTGTGGTAATGGTTGCAAAATTTTTTTTTGGTACACTAAAAACTACTGAAACACACTGTTAAAATAAGTGAATTATGCTATATGAATAATAACTCAATAAAGCTATTAAAAACAGTTTTATTTCTCATGGGAATTTCATAGGGGTCATTTATTCTTGAATTTATCAAAACATGTCTTTCCATATTAATTGTTTTATTGTCTTCTCTGTTCATGAATTGTTAGGTTTTCACTGGGCTTCTAGTGAAGGAGATTATATTTAGTGCAAGGCAGTGCATCATCTTCTAGAACTTTTTATTGTTGCATATTCCCTGAGGGGTTTTGAGAGACATAGAACAATGTTTACTTATTATCAGCTTATTATTGTAACATACTGATTACCATCAACATTTCTAATTCCTGGGAATCATGCAAAAGCCCTTGAGATACATATCCTCATTTAGTCATTTTGAAAATTCTGTGAAGAAGGTGGCATATCCATTTTTCAGTTAAGGCACTTGAGTCTTGGATATGAAGCAGTTCTAGGTTACAATTGCTGAGGGAAATGCTAAAACTAGCACTTAGTTTTCATTGATGTTAGTGATTTTGTATCATTCCTTGAACTACATTGTGCCTTAAGTGATATTAAGGATTCAGTATATTTTCTGTTCGTACCAGGTGGGCCAATGTTTTTGGGGAAACTTGTGGGTTCACTTATGAACCTGTCATTATGGCTATTGTTGGATTACTTTTCTGCAAGTGCCCATTGTTTATACCTGTTCACTCCAGTATGATGCTGTGCTGTTTGCTCTCTGCTCTTGTAGTCGGATGTGAGGTCTGCAGGTGGTTTCTGGTGGGTCAGCATCTCTTTCTGCAAAGTCTTGGTGTAAACTCAAAGTGCGAAGAGTCCACTGTGGCAGGTCTCCTTCGACTTACAAAAAATGTGTTAAATGGGTTGAGCCCAGCACTATTTTCAGGAAAATAATGGGATGTATATTGGCCTGTCTTTAATCTTTTGCTTTTCACTCCCTGAAATGCCCTTCCTTTTTATTATCCCAACTCCACCCTAGTAAACGCCTCTCAATATTTCAAGACTCAGTTGATTTTCTGTATCTCTGTGGAATCATACTTACCAATCCCTGCTCCCCTAGATAAATACAATGCACTGACTCTTATGGCTGCACTGTACTCCATAGAAATAGCTGTCATGGTGCCTTTAACACTTCATTATACTTTTTGTTTGTTTGTTTAGATACTTGTCTCTTCCCTCTAGCCTGTGCATCTCTATGATTCATAGGGAGTGTATTTCTCTGTTTTATTAATTTTTGCATCACTAGTACTGTGCCTGAGGACCTACTAGATTTTCAGTAAATGTTTGAATGGGTGTCAAAATTGGGTGAGGCCCAAGTATAGGTAAGTGATCATGATTTTTGCCATTCTGAGATATCCTGTTTGCTGTTCGGTGGAAATCATAGGTTTGTTTGTTTGTATGTTTTAAATGTTTATTTACTTTGAGAGTGAGAGCAAGCGCACACACACATTCAAGCCTGAGAGCAAGGGAGGGGCAGAGGAAGGGAAAGAGAGAATCTCAAGCAGGTTCCTTGCTCTCAGTGTAGAGCCCAATGTGGGGCTTGTTCTCATAAATGGTGACATCATGACCTGAGCTGAAATCAAGAGTCAGATGCTTAACTGACTGAACCACCCAGGTGCCCCTGTTTGTTTTTTAATGGAGATAAATAGTGACTGACTTTTGGCCACAGGTAGATTTTTTGGGTAATAGTCCTTAAATTTTGTGTTAGTTATACAGACACCACTGACCTGCCTCTTTCATAAGACAGTTTGGCAGTAGAAATTACTGTCTTGGTAAAGAAGCTCTTTGGATTTAAGGATTCTTCATAATCTTTACTCTCCTCCCACTGATGCCCTAAGGCTGTGGTTTTCATTTGTGACTATTCATTGCCTGTACCAGGGGAGCTTAAAAAAATACTCTTGGGCCCCTCCCCCAGACAAACTGCATTAGGATTTCTGGGGGGAGACCCAGGGATGGATCTCATAAAACTTCCCAGGTGACTGAGGTGCAGGCAAGGTTGAGACTCAAACCTTGCATGCATCCTGGAGGTCTTTTAAACGTGGTGCTGCCAACACATGGGTGAACTTTTGGATGCAGATACCTTCTTTGGGCAGAAAAATTAAAGCATCAAATTCACAGGCGATGCTAATGCTAAATGGGAATTCATTTGACATATACGTCCATGGGTCTCTGTCCATGATTCTGGGGTCGATCAAAAACTCAGGTGGAGCCCAGCAGTCTGTTTTCATAAGCACTGTGGGTGACTGATGGTCCCAGAGGAAGAAGGGGAGAGTCCTTATCCCAGGGACGGTTAAGAGTTACAGCTGTCACCTGCCAGGTAGGACCTGGCATATGCTGAAATCATGAGTGTGGGCATGCTTGTGGGCTTGTGTGTGCATGTATGTGTTGTGTGCATGTGCATGCACATGTGGTCTCACCTGAAGTCCTGAGGAGTGTTATATGGCATGTATGTGTATATGTATGTGTGTGTATGTATATATATATATATATATCAGGGAAGGGACAGCAATTCTACTAGTGGTTTCCAGAAGATGCCACAGTAGTCACCTCACCTTACCCTGGGAAGAAGGCCGGAAGATCCCTTCTTTATGGACTTCTTTCACTAGGACATCCAGGAGTTCATGGGTCACATTTACTTACCATCTTAAATGACTTTACTAAAATCTTTGGTGCTCTTCAGTTCAAATATAGCCTTTATGGCCACATCCACACTATTTTAGTAAAATGAAATTCTAGCATCTTTTAAAATAGCATTTAGAGCCTTTGAACTTGAACTAATTTAGGGGAGAGTCTAGTAACCAACAGGAAGAAGCCTTGTTAAAAGGTAATATCTGGTGGCACCTGGGTGGCGCAGTTGGTTGAGACTTTGGATCTCAGGGCTCATGAGTTCAAGCCCTGCGTCAGGATCTGTGCTCACAGCTCAGAGCCTGGAGCCTGCTTGGGATTCTGTGTCTCCCTCTCTCTCTGCCTCTCCCTCTCCCCCACTCATACTCTGTCTCTCTCTTTCTCAAAAATAAATAAACATTAAAAAAAAGTTTTTAAAAAGGTAACATCTGCACATGCTTCTTGAAGATTTCTTGGGTGATCTCTTCCCGCAGAAAGAGATAAGGGGGCAATGATCTGTGGTTGGTTAGGGGCCTGGGCAAGAAAATTAAGAGTCATGAGAACCTCTGAGTTTGTAATTCAGGGGGTCAGAAGGGTAATGGTATTGCTGATCCAGCTGACTGTAGATGGGACAGCATGTTCTGTAGGCAAGATAAATCTGTGCTGAAATACAGTTTTATGTTTACAGTGCCCATGTACCATGCATTAGGATTCTCCAGAGAAACAGAACCAATAGGATATGCATACATATATATATGTGTGTGTGTGTGTGTATGTGTGTGTGTATGTATGTATACACACACATACAAGGTTTGTTTTCAGGAATTGGCTCTTATAGTTATGAAAACTGGGACTTCCCCTGATCCCATGATCTGCTGTCTGCAAGCTGGAAGCTCAGGAAAGCAAATGGCATAGTTCAGTCTGAGTCTGAAGGCCTGAGAATGAGAGGAGTCATTAGGATAAGTCTCCATGTAAGGGCAGGAAAAGACATTGTCCCAGCTCTATAGTCAGGCAGAGATGCAAGTTCTCCTTTTCTCTGCCTTTTTGTTCTGTTCATCCAACCCCTCAATGAATTGGATGATGTCCACCCACTTTGGGAACAGCAATCTGCTTTACTCAGTCTACTGATTCAAATGCTAATCTTATCCAGAAATGTCCTTACAGACACACCTAGAAATAATATTAGCCAAATATGTGATTACCTTGTGACCCAGTAAAGTTGATACATAGAATTAACTGTCACACCCCGTCAGACAGATGTGTTCAAATAGGGGTTATAGCCCAAGAGATAGGTAAGGACTATAGATAAGGTGGGAAACTCTTGACTGTACAAGAGGGAATTGAAGCTTTCAGAGCAAGTAGGATCCTCAGGGAGAAAGTATGTTAGCCATCCCAGGGATAGGCAGGACAAAAAATGGAATGGTCAATAAGACAAGCAGAAAACCAGGGAAGGACTTGGTTCTAGAAGCCTAAGGAAGACAGAGTTTTAACCAGGAAAAGACGAAATAATGTAGACATATTGAGTAGGATAAAGGTTTAATGAGTGTCCTTTGTCCTCAGAAATAAGGAGATCTTCATTCATGCTTTTCTGGGCAGTTTCAAAAGAGGCATTAAGCCTCAGTGATGTTGGTCCTTTCCATTTTAAGTATCTGCTCCATAGAGATGTCTACTGCATTAGTCAGGGCAATTCAAGCCAGCTGCTTTAATAACAACCCTGGAAATCTCAGGGCTTAACCACATGAACTCCTGGTTCCTTGCTCATACCATGTCCTGTGTGGGCAGCCCTCCTGGACAGCAGTCCTCCCAGAAGTGACTTGGGAATCTGAGAGCCTTTTATCTTAGGATGCTGCCATCTTTGATTGATTAGATTGATTGAGACAGAGTGAGCAGGAGAGGGGCAGATGGAGACAGAGAGAGAGAGAGAGAGAGAGAGAGAGAGAGAGAGACAGACAGACCGAGACAGACCCAAGCAGGCTCTGCACCTGCACTGATCTCACAAACAGTGAGACCATGACCTGAGCCAAAATCAAGAGTCAGATGCTCAGCTGACTGAGCCACCCAGGTGCCCCTGATGCTACCATTAAAAATGAGCTCACTGCAGGGACCCCTGGGTGGCTCAGTCAGTTGGGCATCTGACTTGAGCTCGGGTCATGATCTCATGGTTCGTGGATTTGAACCCCGCATCATGCTCTGTGCTGACATCTCAGAGCCTGGAGCCTGTTTCAGATCCTGTGTCTCCATCTCTCTCTGCCCCTCCCCCACTCATGCTCTGTCTCTCTCTCAAAAATAAACATTAAAAAAAAGAAAGAGCTCACTGCAGTTGCTGTGGAAGGGGCAAGACGAAGCACAGACCAGCATGCATGCAGGGGGTGTATGGCCAGGTCTGGAAGCAGCATAATTAACTTCCACTCACATCCTGTTGACCAGAACTACATCACATGATCTCAACGTAATTGTACAGGAAAGCCAAGACTAAGAAACAGAATTGGTGAGCATTTAACTCTACTCTGCCAAAGTACCAAAGACATACCTACTGTCCTCCTCTCTCTCTCCAGTTATTGAGTCCACATGTCTAATTTCTTAGTGGACATTTCAGACTCAACTCGCTCCAATTAGATCTTAACAACTCCCTAGCTCCATCTAAAGTAGAGATTGCTAGGGGCGCGCCTGGGTGGCTCAGTCTGTTAAGCGTCTGACTTTGGCTCAGGTCATGATCTCACAGTCCGTGAGTTCGAGCCCCGCGTCGGGCTCTGTGCTGACAGCTCAGAGCCTGGAGCCTGTTTCCGATTCTGTGTCTCCCTCTCTCTCTGACCCTCCCCCATTCATGCTCTCTCTCTGTCTCAAAAATAAATAAACATTAAAAAAAAAGATAAAGTAGAGATTGCTTTCAGCTTCTGGTAACAGATTTTAATTTTCTCCTTCAGGGAGTAGTCCAACAGGTACATTTCTATCTCCAACATTTGTTCAAGCTGTCCCCTCTTTCTGGAATGCTTTTCCCCCAGGTCTTTATCTCTCTGCACTTATGTCTTTGATGAAACCTCATTTTCGTGGTGAAGATGGGCTTGTCCCCTGTGTTCAGCACCCAACCCCACTAAGAATTGCTGATCCTCCTTCACTGCCCCACCTCTTTCTCCATATCTCCTACTACTTTTGGATGTACAATATCGTTACTTGTTAGGCTTATTTGTCTATTAGCTATTGTCCCAGAATATCAGCCCAGGGCAGGGATGTTTGTTTTATTTCCTAATCAACTGTCTTGAACAGTGTCTGGCCTAGAGTTGTCACTCTATAATTTTTGTTGAGTGAACTGAATTTGAAGCACTTAGACCAGAAAATCTTGGAGCCAGTTGAGGACGTAGGAGGACAGGAAGAATATGGTTGGCGGTCGAGTCAACAGAGTTGTCTTTGCAGTTAGCTGCCTTGGCATCTGTTCCTCGGCACATTCCTCGTTGAGTTACTTCGACACCGTTGGGTTGTTTTCCACCTCACTGGCCTTCTTGCCCCCAGGACTCCAGCCTGGCCTTCTCCTGTGCCTGTTGGACATGTAGCCAGACAGGTGTTCCTGTGGTGCTCCCCTGATCCCATGACCGTGTGCTATATGAACCAGCTCTGTGCATGGTCTGGTTTGAGGTGGGGAGGAGGGCTGGGCTTCCATGTTCATGTGGAATACGTTTAGGTTGAGGCACTCTCTTGTCTCCACAGACATTTTCTAGGGTCTGTGATCCCTTCATATGGTGCCTGTGGAAGTATTTTAGTTTCTCTAAAAATCAATAGAAAATGTTTAGGTCAAAGAAAATGTTTTAATATATGATATTACCGTACTTACCTATACAGTGGTAAAATATACTGTGTAATTAATGTGTTTGCTATGTAATTTATATGTAATTGCTGGACAAAGGGGCAAAAGTGCCCAGAGCACACAAAAATCATAATGTAGCCCTGGTTATGAATTTGCCTGGGGTCAGAATCTGGTGGACTTGGGTCTAAAATTGTCTTCAAGTTCTTGGGGAAAATGTAGCCCCTTTCACAGATGAGGGAAATGGGGACTGAGAGGCTGTGCTTGGTTGAAAACCACATTGGTGAGCTGTTAATGTCATATTCAGTTCTTTTGAGCCACTGGCTAATGCTTCTTGGAAAAACCTTCCAAAGAAGTAGCTTAGATGAGTGTTGTCTCTAAGTGTATTTCATTTATTTTAATTATTCAGCAGTTGCTTATTGATGCTGCATCCCCTAGTCATTTGTAAAGAGGTTACCTGTCAGTGGCTGTGTTCATTCCATTCTGTCATTCTGTGAGGCACACAATTTACTGTGTTGCTAATCAGCCAAGTCTGAAAGGGAGGGAGGGACTTATTAGGTAAGCTGTTAAGACTCAGAAAGGGGTTAAGACCTCCTTTACAGATTTTTGTGTTTAAAGTGAAGATGTATTTGGAGGCATCTGGTACTTAGTAGGCCCTCAGGTATTATATATTCCCTTTCTTTTAAAAATTTTTTTTTAACATTTATTCATTTTTGAGAGACAGACAGAGTGTGAGTGAGGGAGGGGCAGAGAGAGAGAGGGAGACACGGAATCGGAAGCAGGCTCCAGGCTCTGAGCTGTCAGCACAGAGCCTGATACGGAGCTTGAACTCATGGACCCCGAGATCATGACCTGAACTGAAGTTGGATGCTTAGCCGACTGAGCCACACAGGCGCCCCTATATATTCCCTTCCGTTCCTTCCACTAGATAGCATTTTGAGTCCTCTGCACACATTATACTTTTTGCCATTGTTTGCTCATTACACTCTTGGATCAGAGACAGCTGAAGAATTAGACCATTAAATAATTAAGACAGATAGAAACCACATTCACCTTCATTATCGGTGAGGGTCTTTTCCAATTCCTTGTACGATTTTGCTTATCAAGACCTCATTTCACCTAGCAAATATTACAGTTGCACATAATTCTCGTTCATTCAGTTATAAAGTCATTCATTCAGCAAAGATCAGTGGATTGCCTTTTATGTGGCTGGTGTTTTTCTAGGGTATATAGAAGTGAACAGAGCAGGCAAACCCAGCTCTTAAGGAGCTTGGTTTACATTTGGGGCAACACTAGACTTATTTAGACAGAATTTTCTGTTTTGAGATACTTGATAGCTCTGGATGTGTGTGGGATGTGTACATATCAACATACCTACACACAGTGGAAGCCTCTTTACCAGAGGTGATTAGGAATAGGTGTTGGGTTTATTAAAAAGTAGGGTAAAGCTGGGGACATACATGTCTTTACTGTCATATTTTTACTTTATATGTATAAAGTTTACATGTCTATACCTACAACATGTAGACCCTTTCTTTGAATATAGATACAGTGGCCGGAGTTCTGAATTCAACTTGTTATAAGCCGTATCTAGAACATACTGCCTCTGATTTCCATTTGCTTGCAGTTTAAGCAGAATGAGTAAGTACATACTTGTCGTCTGAGCCCAGAATTACACATTTTTAATGATTTCCCCCCAATCTTTTACAATTATTTTACCACACCTGGTAAACCTGGTATGAGGTCAACTGTTTTTCCACAAAATAGTTTCAGTTGAGTCTTTTTAAGTGTTAAGTCTAATTTCTAAAATCTATTTCTTTTTTTTTTAATTTGAGAGAAAGAGGGCATGAGCAGGGGAGGGGCAGAGAGAGGGAGGGAGACAGAGAGAGAGAGAGAGAGAGGAGAGAGGAGTGAGAACCTTAAGCAGGTTCCACAGTTAGCACAGAGCCCAACACAGGGCTCAATCCCATGACCCCAGGATCATGACCTGAGTTGAAATCAAGAGTTGGATACTCAACTTACTGAGCTACCTAGGTACCCCTAAAAACTACTATTTCTTTTTGCGTTATGAATAGCAATTTACCTAATATTTGTGCAGCAAAGGATAGTCATTAAAAACATTGGCTGTGGATGGGGTGCCTGGGTAGATCAGTTGGTCAAGCATCTGACTTCAGCCCAGGTCATGATCCCATGGTTTGTGAGTTCGAGCCCCGTGTCAGGCTCTGTGTTGACAGCTCGGAGCCTGGACCCTGCTTCAGATTCTGTGTCTCCCTCTCTCTCTGACCCTCCCTAGCTCACGCTTGCACAGATCTCTCTCTCTCTCTCTCTGTTAGAAATAAATAAACTTAAATAATTAAAAAAAAAAAAAGAATTGGCTGTAGAGCCGGACTCTCTGAGCTTTGCTACTTTTAGCTTAAACTCAGGCTATGGCCTCAGATTTTTTATTGGTAAAATAGGCCTAATGATCAGACATACCTCATAGGACTGCTGTGAGAATTATAACCATCAATATAAATAAAGTCCTTAGAACAATGGTACTAGTACATGTTAGCTATCATTGTTACTATATTTAGTATTATGTAGTTGTACTAACAAATACAATGGCAGAAGCAGGTTTGAGAACAGATTACATGATTTCTTGGCTAAAAACTCATGATGTAGAACTGAAACAGCGTCCAGAGAGGGTAGCCTAGATAGGTCAGTATTCTGGAGTGGCCGCTACTTTGGCAAGTGCCCAAGTGGAGGTCAGTTAAGAGAGGTTTTCCTCTGTATATAATTGATCATCCACTTGTACATACTGGAATTCAGAACACGCATGAAGCTGCCTGGAAATATATTTTCCATCTTTTTTTTTTAATATATGAAATTTATTGTCAAATTGGTTTCCATACAACACCCAGTGCTCATCCCAAAAGGTGCCCTCCTCAATACCCATCACCCACCCTCCCCTCCCTCCCACCCCCCTATTTTCCATCTTTTTTGTTGTTGTTCATTGAAACTCATTACCTTGCTCCTTTGCCACAACTTCTCCTTGCCATTCTGAGAGAGAGTGAGAGCACAGGAGTGTGCACAAGTGAGCGACCTTGACCCCATGCTGCATGTTGCATTGTAGAGTCCATATTCTGCAGATTCCGTGGGATTCAGAGGATTTGCCAGCATGCTTGTGTGTGTGCTCGATGAAATAGTATTTACTTGCTGATCATCTAAACTAGTAGATGGAAACGGATCTAAATTAACAAACTCAGCAAGCAGGATTTCTGCCAATGGGTGCACCTCCCGGATTTACAGTTCTGCTACATCCTGGCTCTCAGGGAACCGGAGAGTAACTTTTTGTGTCACATATGTCTTTGTTTTTATCCTGCTGTGTGTGTGAGAGGGCACTGTGACAGGCAGCATATAAATAGCTAGCTTCCATTTTTATTTTTAGTGGTAATGATTTAAAAAAAATGGAATCTCTTATTTAATAAGTTATGGGATGTAATTACCACTTCTGCAGAAATCAGGCAGCATCACACTCATTAAAAATCTTGGTAATGTTAAAGTCCACATATAATGGAAGAAAATAAACCTGGTGATGAAATAGACAACGTTTAGGCTACCTTAATGTCCAGCATTTCCCCCTCTCCCTCCTTCTTTTTCTTCAACCCCCCCCCCCCACCTCTCTCCTTCCTTCATTTCTTGCAAATTGGAATGAGGTAGATTAAAAGTGTGTCTGGAGTGAGCTAGATGGCACATGCTTTTGGTTGCTGGGTAGCATGGGGGAAGCTCTTCCCGGCACTCCCATTGTTGCACTTATAACTGGACTTTTTTTCTTTCCTCTTTGCTTAAGAAGTTACCCCTGACCTTCAAATTCTCCACCTAGAGAACCTGAACACTTCATTAGATGACCTTCTGTCTGTCTCCAGTGTTGGTTTCCACACTTCCCCCTGGAAGGAATGCTCCAGAAAGACTGCATGGCAGCTGAGCAACCTTTGTAGGGGTTAATCGCTACAAGGCAGCCAGCATCTTCCTGAGTTAAACCTCCGCATGTAAAAAAGTCCTAGAGTCAGAGTCATGTTCAATTTTTTATGAATCAAGCTTTTAGGCACTAGAAACTATTAACCCTGCAGTAGTGCATGTTCTGAACTGCCTGGACCCAGACTGATTGATTTGGAGAAGGAATCGCAGTCAGTTCTGGGCTCGGCTTACCTTCCACCCCTCCCCTCCTTTCCTGCCCCCTCCATCCTGCACATCCTGCCCTTCTCACCACCTGAATTTCAACAAGGATGTTGAACAGAGCAGTTTCTGAGGATATCTCTTTCAAATAGAATAGCACCGGGTATGTGCCTTCTGAAGAGCCTGGTGGTGAACAGTCCTGCTCAGATCCTGGGAGATGTTCATGGTGGGGGAGTGGGACCTGTCAGCTTGAGCAGCTCTTTTCAACAGTCAGACCCAGGGGGATGGGTGGTGTTGGTCTGGTTTTATTGTCAGCTCTCAGGCTCTGTGTTACAGAAAGGGGGTTCCTAATGAAATCTGAAATGAATGCGTTTAGAATCACAGTGGAATTTTGAGGGAATTTGCATGTTTTCTGAGAAGCTGAGAGTGTCGGTCTCTTCTTCATATGTCTTAATTCTGCCCTCAGTTTTAAAGCCAGCCCAAGAGCTCATCCATCTTTGATGCTGGGTCGTGCCAGCTCACATGGATTTCTCCCTTCTCTGAGCTCACAGGAGCTTAATCTCTCCCACACAACCCAGGTATCGATCACTTACTGTCTTGTCTTCCTAAAAGCTTCATATTTTGTATTCCCAATGAAACAGAAGCTCCTGGAGCCTGAGGATGCTATGTAACTTGGGGAAAAAGCTGGGCAGAGCATGTTAATTATGACACTGCTTTTCTCTCATATATATGTATATGTATATATACATATTCTCTCATATATATGTATATGTGTGTGTATATATATATGTATAAAATCAGAATGACAGCCTTATATGTGCACATTTATGGGCTGTGAAAACTGCAGAAAAACTTCAAATGGTTGTTGCTCCTAAAAGCCAAATGGGAGCTAGCAACATATTGTAAGTGGTGGCATTTGACCAGTGGTGGGAGTCCCTGAATGTCAGACTATGGAATTTGAGCTTTGTTTGGCAGAGCTATGAATGTTTGTAAATGGAAGTGGTGTGATACGAATCTGGTTTTAGGCAGATTTCTGTGGGAGCACTGGGCAAGAACTGGGAGAAACCGGATCAGCAGTGTGTGGTTAAGAGTAGTCACAGTAGCTCAGATGGCAAGTGACAGTGATCAGGCTGAGTTGAGGGCTCTGAGAATGAGTGGGCTGGGTGGGAAGTTTCATGGAGGGGACACAAGTGAGAACATGAGGTGAGACACACACCAGCTGGTTTGGCTACTGAATGTGTGACCTTGGGCAAGTTACTTAACCTTTCTGAATCTCCACTAGATCCTTGTCTGAAAATGGGGATTTCATATTACTGGTTTGGGTGTAGGTTGTCAATACTCTTAGAAAAAATAAGAATCATAGGCTTGGACTGGATGGTAGGAGAAGGCCTGGAAGATGATGGGAAGTTTAAATAAAAGCAAGTCTATTTATCCTTAAACCGCAATCGTACAGCTGTTGCATTATAGTGTGGTTGTTGATTTTCTGCCTCTCTTAGGTTTCTGGAGGGTTAGGGTGTGTCTTAATCATATATTTGCATTGCCAGTGCAGCGTACACAGTAGGCACTCAGCGAGGGCTAAATGGGCCATTTTCCCCTAAGCATTGCTTTCTCTTTGATTCTTGCCTTCTCTTGTCCCCCTTTCAGCGCCTGGATCCTGTGTATTCTGTGTATCAGAGCTCATCCATGTCCCTGATGTCTTTATGCTGCCTCTCAGTTTTGCATATCATGACCTTGTGCATGTGCTGTTGTGATAGCCTCATAATTACACTCCCTGCCTTTAGCCTTGGTCTCATCCAGTCCATCCTAGGGGTTACTGGATAATGGAGTAAACTTTTGAAAGCACATCTTGTATTCCCTGTGACATTAAATGGCCCCTGTTACCTGCTAAATACAGCCCATCCTGTTCTTGAGGACCCTTGATGAACCCCACACTTCAGTCTGCTTTTCTGCCCTCCACTGGGAATGGAGTCTCCTCTACAAAGTTTTGCATATCTCTCCCATATTTTGCAATTTTTGCTGATTGCCACCCTTCATTATTGGCTGATATGTCACCTGTTCCATGCAGCCCTTCTTGATTCAGCCATCATCAAGTGATAAATCATATGGCCCTTTGTATACTTTGATAGAAAACTTTACATTGTGATATATTTGCTTTATTGAGTGAGTTTCTAGGCATTCAGGTCCATGTGTATATTCTGGGGTATGCACATAAGTAGGTTCTCCTCTACCCCATTTACATATGGCCTTTGCACACAGTAGGCATTTAATGACTGTCTGAATGGAAGATTATCCTTCTGAGAGGAGCTGTGGTGTTGCCTTGGTTGATGGCATGTGCTAGTTGAGTGTCATCTCCCTACACCCTGGGATGGCCTTGTCTTCCTTCTCAGATGCAGCACCTTTCCATTTTCATCTGATTTAGGAGCTGTAGAGTGGACCCCAAGGTGGTAATTGTCTTCTTTGTTTGGCTTTGCTTCTCTGGCCAAATGATGATGTGACGAGATGTGACTGGCATAATTTAGATATGGTGGCAGATGTCTCTTTTGCAGGATCACAGTTATTCCCCGCCCCCCGCCCCCCTTTCTTGTTCTCTGACTCACTCTTGTCTCTTGGAGTTGTCAGAGAAAGGAAATTCCATTGACAAGTTACCAACTTTATAGCCTGTGGCTGGACTGTTTGTCCAGGTTCCTCTTGAGCTCTGTATGTGGTAGGTGTTTTGGAAAGACAACAGTCCTCATATTTACCTGGTGAATTCTCTTTGTTCCAGAAGTGTTCATGTAGGGCCCAAAGGGAAGTGGACTTTGGCTCAGGGAAATATTACAAGTTGGATACAAATCTACATGACGTTGAAGGCATTCACATCCAATTTTTTTTCTGGGCTTCTGTAATGTGTTATTTGGATGTGGTGATTCACAGAGACTGTACAGGACAGAATGATTTTTCATGTAACACAAGAGAATACTATGAGTCGATTTCCTTCTGAAAATAAATTAAATGTACACGCTCTGTAGTAATTGGATTTGGAGTGCATCCCTTCTTGTTATGTGTTTGAATACCTCTTCATCAGTCAGTGCCTAGGAGGTCTCTGGAGCCTTCCAGGTTTTTGATATCATGTGGCGAAACTGAATTTGTTACCAAAGAAAGGAGTCCAACCAGCCAGAAACCCTGACGTAGCATTTAGGGCTCTTTGGTTAAGGAACTACTTTCTTATTTAAGGTTTTAGTACTCCAGAATTAGAATAGTGAGGAAACAGAGTTCCTCGGTGCCCTTGCTGTGTGATTTGCCTGCGTGTTCTGGTTTCTTCTGTGTCTGCAATGGCCTTTGGCACAAACATCTACACCTGGACATGTGGGAAGGCTGGCATCAGGGACTGAGAGTTATGCAGAAGTTCAGTTTGCTATACATAGTACCCTTAACCCAGTTTCCCGTATGATGGTGGGGGGCAGGGTACTTTGGTTCAAGGTCAAGGGTAGATCTTTTTGGATTCTGTTTTTAGGACTTTAAAGGCCATAGTTTTTCAGGTCTCTGGGACTAGATAATAAATCAGAATTGCCCTTTCTTAGACCCCAGTTTTCCCACCTTTTTTATTTTGCCCAGATCTCATGAGAAAGGAAGTGCCACTTTGTCTACTGTTTCTAGGTGTGGAAAGGATAAAAGGATCCTTTTGAATTTTTCTGGTTGATTAAATGACCAAATATAGGTGATTCTTGACTTAAGATGGCTTGCTCTATTAACCCCTGCCACTATATTACATTTCTGTGGTTAATTAAATAAAGCCTTCAGGAATAGCCAGCACTGGTACTTATGGCCCTCTCATGGTGGGCTTCGAGTTCTGTTGGGGTGGCTCACCAATCCAATTGGTAGAAGCCTACTAGACTCCATCAACGGCTGTTGTGGGTTGAATTGTGTCTCCCCAGGTTCATGCGTTGAAGTTCCAACCCCCATTACTGCACAGTGTGACCTTATTTGGAAATAGGATTGTGCAGATGTAATTGGTTAAGATGAGGTCATACTGGAGCAGGCTGGACCCATGATCCGATGTGACTGGTGTCCTTCTCAAAAGAAGAAATTTGGACACAGACACGCACATAGGGTGAAACGCAGGATGAAGATGAAGGCGGAGAATTGGGGTGATAGGACAGAAGCCAAAGAAAGACGAAGAGAGCCAGCAGACCCCATAAACTAGGAGAGAGGCATGGAGCCCTTTCCCTCTTGTAGCCCTCAGAAGGAACCACCCCTGCTGACGCCTTGATCTCAGATGTCCAGCCATCACAACCGTGAGACAATATATTTCTATTGTTTAAGCCGCCTAGTCTGTGGTGCTTTGTCACGGCAGCCCTAGCCGACTAATACAAGCTTGGCTGAGATTAAGGGATCCCCAAAGAAAAGCAAGTTGCCCTGGAAACAGTCCTTTCTGTAACAAGTATCATCCAAAGACTTTGAATGGCATTTGTGTACTTGGACTCAACTATAAACTTGTTACAACCGACGACCCAAATTTTGAACACTGTTTAGAGGTCCTTAGAGCCTCGCTCGCTCTTCATTACAGACTTCGTTGAGCTCTTATTTCAAAAAGCATGTGTGCAAAAATCATCCCTGGGAGGAACATTTATGATAAGGCTTTGATACTAAAATTTTGGCTTTATTTATGTTTAATAAATAAAAAGGCAGGTAGCTATTCCTTTCTTTTCATGGTTACTTTTCCTTAATGAAATATCCCAATTTTGTCTTACATTTATATGAAATAATAATAGCTAACTCTTACTGAGCATCACTTACGCTGGGTACCATTCTAAGCACTTTACTGCATTAACTCATTTGCTCCTTATTACATCAGTGCTCTAAGAGGAAATAGAGGAGAACAGAGAGAGTAGGTAATTTGCCCAAAGTCACCCAGCTAGGAAGTGAAGATGAGATTATATGGGCTTTTCAGATGATTCAATTTGCAGCCATTACCTGGGAAGTGATTAGGTTTAGAGAATGAGGCTGTGAACTCTTTCTACTCCTATTTCTAGAAGTAGAAATTGAATGTATACATTTAATAAACACCTCTACATGTGATGTGGTTATGATAGAATGAAAATGTCTGCAGGCAGAGCATGGAGGCTTGGGGACTGTCTCTAAAGTTCCTAGCCAAAGATCATTGAAGTGTCCTGGAACTGTCTTGGCCGTGAAGCTCTGTGAGGTAGTGAGCCGATCTCACCGTGTGCAGTGGGGGTCCAGCTCTGGGCCTTGAACCGGGTTCTACAGCCTACCTGCTCTAAATCACAGCTGACGGTGGGCCTCAGCTTCCGTAAGTTTACGTGCCAGGTGCGTTGCTCAGGCATGTTGTCGATAGTTTCACATTGTAGATAATTTGGACAAACTGTCACATATGAATCCAGTACAAGTTCTGCCCATACTTCCTTTTTTTCGTTAGCAAGAATATGGGTCTTCATCCTGTGTTTTTGGTCTTTTATTTTTTTACAAGCAGTTTCAGACAGGTTTTCTAAAATGAAATGGACTTCAAACTCCTGGTTGGGGTTACTTTGCCTTTCAAATAAATGTTGAGGTTTGAAACCAAGTTTCTGGGAGGGATTTTCTACCTGGGATTTTCACATGGGCGACAGTGAGGTGGTTGTACAGATCACCTGGCAACCTTTCTAAACACTCTTTGAGTGTTTGTTGCATGACCTTGTGGGAGCTCCGTGAATACATGCTTTTGTGGATGTTGCTTTGAATATCATGGCTGGGCAGTGGGTTGAGGTGATGCCCTTCTCTGATCCAGCCCTTTCTTGGCAGTGTGATATGTTTGTTATTCATTTCAGGAGTTTGTGTTGTTTCTAAGCTCTGTTCCTGGCAACAGTTGAGAAACTTTACATGGTATTACTTAGGGCATCCAAAAATGTGATTTCATCCTAGAAGAGTGAGGGCTGTTGAGTGATGTGTTTGCTGTCTTGTTTCCTCCTGCCTTCTTTTTTTTTAATTTGAGAGAGAGAGAGAGAGCGAGAGAGAGAGAAAGAGAGTGAGCACATGCAAGCTGGGGAGAGGGGCAGAGCGGGAGAGAGGAGAATAGAGAGAAAGCAGAGTGACAGCAACAGAGAGAGAGAATCATGAGCAGGCTCCACACTCAGCACGGATCCCATGACCCTGGAATCATGATCTGTGCTGAATTAAGAGTTGGACACTCGGCCAAGTGAGCCACCCAGGCACCCTCTTCTCCGTGGAATTTTGAGTAAGAGGCTTCATTAGCCCTGGGTTTAGCTTGATTGATTTTTTCCCCTTTAATCTATAGGAACCTCTTAGCAGATTTTTGTCTTCTGAAAGTTTTATCACATGCATGACAAATATTAGAATCCAGAGGTACGCCTGAGGAGAGCTGATGAGTTAAAGTTTGCATGCCAGTAGGTGTTTACTGTGTGCTGTGAATGCTTTGCCTGTGTCAATGCCTTCAGTACACAGCAACTCCGTCAGTTAGAGATTATTATTCCCCTTTTGCAGGTAGAGAAACCAACACATAAAGATATTAAAGAAATATCTTTACATGCTTATCGAGGGTGGGGTGAGGATCCAAGTATAGGCAGCTGGCTCACAAAGCTGGCCCTCTAAGTAACTGCTATGCCAATACTAATGTTCTTTAGAAGCTCCAAGGTCTCTCTTTTCCACAGGAGTGAGCAAAAATGAGTATCTCCTTTTCTCCAAGGAACCATTACACAGAGATTCCTTCCCAAATGGAGAAGTGTGTTTTGGTGCCATTTTTAGTGGAAGTGGAAGTAGAGATGTCTTAGGAAGCCTTTGGTGTATGTTCAAGCAGGTGGATTCTTTTCCACTGCTTCCAGCTAAGAGAGAACTTAGGCCTCTTGAGTCCCAGAAGCAGTTTTTCTGCCCCTGCTTCCCCTCCTCTCAAGGTGGAGCTTGCCCCTAATCACTCCCACCTGACAAAGCTCCATCACCTCCTCTTCTTCAGCCACCAGTGACTTAATGTTGTCATAAAAGAAGACATGAGTTGGATTTTCTTCCTCCTTCCAGCATTTCTTATGACTAATTGATAGGACGCAAGTCATTGTGCACCAAGACCAGCTCGTGGGTTAGGCTTTCTGATTAGTCCAAGTGCATACATTTGCAAAATTTAGACATGCCTTTGCAAAACTTACCCTTGCCTGCCCCAGCTTCTGTCCCCTTTTTAGTTCCTTTCTGTCTCAGCAGGCAGCTTTCCATAGCATACAGCTATCTTTCCCCACTTTTTGAAATGATCACCCTTTCTAGGAAACCCATTGAAAGCTTCCTCAAATTCTTGCATTTCTTGTGCTCTGTCACGACCCTCTGCTGTTTGGGGTGTGCGTGTGTCTGTGTCTGTGTAAACCTGAGAAGTTATGATAGAAGTATCTCTTGATATTTCCACCAAAACTCAGGGTTGCAGAGACACCCCTCAAGCTTCATGACATCTTCAGGAAGGACAAAGTCCTCAAATGCAGGCAGTCATATGACGAGCCACTGAATATTTGAAACAGAGAACCAGTGGTCCAAAGGTAGGAGGGATAGTTGCCTTTTTGATTCTACTGCTTCATGTAAAGTTGGAATTCTTTATGGCCAACATGGAATAATCAGTTACATGTGCTGATGTGTATAATAGGAAAGGATGAGGAAACTAAAAGTAAAATATTTCTTCATGACCTTCATAAAAAGCTCTTCCCACCTCCAAAGAATGTTTTAAGCTCCTATAGGGAAGGGATTGTTGGAGGATGGGATTGGGGAGGATCAGATGGTAGCTGCTATCTTATATTTGGGTGAAAATGGACCCAGTTCTGAAATGAATGTGAATGTTGACATTCACTTTTCCTCACCAAAGTGGAGAATTTCAGAGATTTTCTGAAAGAGGCAAGTATGACATGTTGTTGAGGCTATTTGCATGTAGACACTTACAAAGAGAGTGTGAAAACTGTTTCTGTGATATGTATTTCCTAGTTATTTTTTAAGAAGTAATTGACTTTTTAAAAGGTTTTTTAAAAGTTTATTTATTTTGAGAGAGGAAAAGAGAGGGGGCAGAGAGAGAGAGAGAGAGACAGAGAGAGAGAGAGAGAGAGAGAGACCTTAGGCACAGGAGGGGCAGAGAGAGAATCCCAAGCAGGTTCCCCTCTATCAGAGCAGAGCCAGATGCGAGGCTCGATCTCACAAACCGTGAGATCATGACCTGAGTCAAACTAAGAGTTGGACGCTTAACCAACTGAGCCACCCAGGCGTCCCGGAAGTAATTGATTTTAATGGGAAGAAGACTGTTGAGTTATTTTTCAAGTAGCTATGTTTGGTGATAGAAGCTTGGTTTAAAAAAAAACAAAAAGAAGATGAGGGCCAACCGAGATGGTGTCTCAGGATGCTATGATACATTCTGGACTCAGTGCTCTTGTCTACCTGATTTGCCTCATGTGTCTCTGACCCTTATTGCAGACTTCTCCCTGGCACCAGCATCAGTAATGGTCAGGAGGTTTGTCTTCTTTACGGGATCTCGGAACTGAATTGAGCCTCGGTGGTCATCTCATGAAACCCTTCCTGGGGAGGGAAGTTGACCAGAGCTGGACTGAGCCAGATCCACCATCCACTTCTTGCCTCTGTCCCAGGGTTGTGTGGTGACTTATAAAAGCATTGATCTTGGGCCCAGTTCCAGATTAATTTCTTACTATTCCCAAAACTGACATCCTTTGCACAATGAATGAATGAATGAATCAATGATATTATGTATATATTATTATATATTTTGGAGCGAAGCTGGTGAGCCCTGAACAAGGATTTTATTTTACTCTTCTTTTGCAAAAAGAACACATTGTAGCATTACATTGTATGTTCTATCAACCTGCTTAATTGGGCTTGACAGTTAAGTTTTGGTTCTTAAACAGTTTTATAACCCTCCTAATTAAAATCCAGAGTATGGTGTTATGTCTCTTAAATTGATGGCTGTGACTTGTGGGGTTGATATGGACTAATTAATTTTCGACCCTGAATGAATTCTCTTTTCACCTTTGTTTCCTTCCCTGTAAAAAGTCCTTGAGGTCTAGGGAGGAGCTTTTAATGTGCCATGAAAATGCATCTTCTCAATTTAAGAAAATTCCTTTACTACTGAGTAATTGGACACATATAATACTTCTGCTGTTTACTGAAGTTCTTGATTAAAGCCTGGGGTTGAGATTTCTTTTAGGTACCAAATCTTCTGGCTTAATAGTTAATCTTTGATACATATGGTATTTCTTGTTTCTTGTTATTTTATTTTACTTTATTTTATGACTAGATTTCCCAATTTGGTATCTTGAGATCTTTCATGTCATATGTAAGAAATCATTACTATTTTTTATAGGATTAAAAAATTTTTTTAATGTTTATTTCAGAGAGAGAGAGCAAGTAGGGGAGGGGCAGAGAGAGAGGGAGACACAGGGAGCCTGGCTCCAGGCTCCGAAAAAAGCCTGGCTCCAAGGCTCTGAGCCGGCAGCACAGAGCCCGACGCAGGGCTCAAACTCTCGAACGGTGAGATCATGACCTGACCTGAAGTCAGATGCTTAACCAACTGAACCACCCAGGAGCCCCAAGAAATCATTACTATTGACCAAGGGCCAAAAATTTGTTTCTTTAGCAAGAAGTATTTGAGAAAGAAATTAGCAAGAAATACTCATGCAGTAAGAGGTAAGTGGTTCACTGTGTGACTCATACTCCTTCTAATGTTCACAACTTCTCAAGTCATTATATCACTTTGCAGATAAGAAAGCTGAGGTTTGGGGACATTGAATGATTTGTCCTGTCGCATGGCTGATACAGGGTTGTGACTGGATTCAAATCCACGAGTGTCTGTCTCAAGGCCGTGTGCAGCCAACCTGACCACGCTATTCCTGAAAGAGTATTTGCCCTTCCCATTGGGTCCCTCTTAAAGGGGAGATTAGGGGGTAAAGGGATGAACGTGATTCAGCGATGACAGCAGGAATATTGAGAACTCAGGTGAATCCAGAACTTTGTAATTCGGTGGCTGTCCATTTTTCTTAACCCCTCAAAAAGTACTTTGTGGAAGAAATTTCAGATTTACTTGCAAAGAAAATATCCTGGAGGAATCATCCTGAAAAATTACCAGAGGTAATTATAGGGTCTGAGTCTTGTAGGTAAATAGGTTTATGGTGGAGTGGTTTTAAGTCCATTTTATATTATAGTATGAGCAAAACAAATGGAGTTTTGAAAAAGAATTCTGTGTCCATATTATATGTGTTTTGGAAAAACTGGAAAACTTAGTGATAGTTCTTGCATTGAAAGCTCTTATGGGACTAGTTGCCCCTTGAATGGACCTGAGTTGAGCTGGAGCTGGGAGCTGTGGGGAAGCTTTCACAGGATAGCTGAGGTTGCTGTAGTAAAGTGGGGTGGGGGTGATACACTAGACCCCCCTCCAGTTCTAGGAGGGTTTGATGCCATCCTACTGTTTGGGGTTCCTTCCAAGCACTGTACCTGCTGGAAACTTCTATGCCTTCTTTTGATCTCCTGTTAGAATAATTGAACCATTTTATTTCCTTTTCTGATTGTCTATTTAAATACTGGATGGGTTCAGGATAGAGGTTTGTATCTCTGTGGTGGGGAATTTGGGGATGGAAGAAGCTCTTGGGGAATAGAGCACTCAGTCTCGTTTTACCCCTCTCTTTCTTTAGAACACGGTAGGCTCCACTTGGCTGAGCTGTCGAGAAATTATTGCTTTGTATATGCACATTCACACAGACTTAGTTATTTATAATCCACTTAGGCTGTGAGGTTTTACATGATCAGAATTACCATGTCCAGGCTGTGTTTCAGATTACTGGGACAAGATAGATGGAGAGTAGTCACAGCTGCATATTAATATTATTTTGGATGTGTACACTATTTTTTATATTAGCTCTACCATGGGGAAGTGTTGTCTGATGCCTTTTGCAATTCATTATCAAATTAATCTTCTCCAAATGGATGCACACGACATTACACATGCAAAATCTAGCCACGTGGTAAATGCTTCACAGCTCGTGTGTGTAGCAAGATGTAAATATAATTGGTGGATATGAATGTCACCCATTACATTTCTGGTTCCAGAAAGGCTGTACCAGTGCAGTGGAGCCATGAACATAACCAAAACGTCTGCTCTTCCCTGAGGTGGGTGAGTCTGGGTTCTCCTCTTTGGCTTTGATGAGAGTAATCGTTTTTGAAATGGGCAAATCCACAACCCAAAATAGTGTGAGAAAAATCTATATGTGGACTTTGCTTTTTCTAGCTAAATCCTGTGATCAAGACTTTAAATGGAAGACTGCCAAAATAGTGCACATCTCATCTGAAAACTATCCTTTCTCTTCCTCTTACTTTGAAATTACGAAACAAATATAACTGTATTATCAAAGGTAGGAACATTGGAGGGGTAAAAGAGTCAGTCAGCCATAATTTCCCCTTGTTTAGGACAGAAGTAAATACCCTGTGGGCACAGCTGCTCACAATGACAGGTGGGGGAGAGCTGGGGAAATGACTCCCAGCTGGTGTGGGTGTGGCCTGAGTACCTTGGGGACACCTGGAGGAGATAGCAGGGAGTAGGGAGAGTGGTCCAGACACTTCCCTCTACTCTCTCAGTCTGGGCTCTGAGCCTCTGGCATATATGGTAACTTTTTTCTGGGGTATCACCCCTTGCAGGGATCCAGTTCCTGCTGGCTCTGGGGACACTGTCTCCTCCCCTTGTCACTCCAGCCCTAGTGTGGAACTGCTTCTGACTGTTACTGGTTTCTGGGTGACTTACTGGGTCCAGTTTTGACCTTTAACCCTACAAGGTAAAGTCTCTTCTTTTGAGGCATCTAGGGTGACTTCTGTTCCCTGCCGGGACCTTGGTTAATAGAGGGGACTTTTGGGGGAAGGAAAGGACCATCCAGAAGAGAGATGATGTGATTCCCATAAAGAACATAGGTTTTGGCTCTTGAGAGAAGGTGATTTAGAGTTGATACTTACATCTCTCTGTGTGTGCGGGGTGTGGGGGGGGGTACGTGTGGGTGTGTTATAGTGTGTAGTGTATATATGTGTGTGTATGCGACCTGTATATGTCTATCTAAAATGCTAAAAAAAAAAAAAAAAATGGCAGCTGCCTTCAGTTCAGGAAATATCTATTGGATGCTGTTTTGTGTCAGCCTCTTTGCTTAGCACTGGGGCAAGCTTGGAGGAGGGGTCTGCAAATAAGAATAAGGTAGTTGTGGACCCTAGTAGTGTGGATGGGATGGCTGAAGGGATTTACAAGTTTTAGAAATAGCTCGCTGTGCAGCATTTCAGCAGGGAGCACATATTAGTGTCTTTGTTTAACGATACTTCAGCTGAGGGGATTTTAAGGGGTTCTTCCTACCTCTCATCTTGAGGCAGTGTTTATAGCAGGAGAAGGAAGGAAGGACACCATGTGCATCAGAAGCATGGAGGTGGACCTGTCTGCAAGCGCACAGTTGCCCTTTCTGTTGGGGACTTGAAACGTTTGCAGATGCATTAGATTTTCAGAAGGTTTGTCCCCTGCAGGCCCTAAACCCTCAGCTTTGTAAGCCGAGTGGCTCAGGAGAGGCTAGGCCATTATCTGCCTCTCCTGCTGGTTTGTGTGGGAGACCTTTCTCTCCTAAAAAGAAAATCTTGGCCTCTGAAAGGCATTCAGCTTGATTGGTAAGGAGTCCTGCTGGGCCATTTGTTCAAGGTTAAAATTCTTACTTCCACTTAATGGGTAGCCTTTTATATTGAGAAAGCCTACCTTGCAAGCTAAAATTAGGCTCATCTGGGATCAAGCCCTTAAACTAGGGTTGCAGCTTTCCCAAAAACATGCTTCAAAAGGCCTTATCGGCATTTTTGGTATCCTAATTTAGGGCTTAGAAATATTTCAGTAACAGGCTCGTGGATGACTAAAACCACTTCATAGACTTTCACAGCCAGGTCATAATCCCCTACCTAATACTTCATGACTTTCTCCTTCAGATCACCAAGAGATTTCAAAATCCTCATATCCCCTCTATTCTCACTTTGTGTCCCTCATGCCCCCCTCGACTGACCAGTCAAGTGTCCTTTCCTCAGGGGCTTATCCACCCATGGACGCTGTTGATGGTCAACCTCTGAAAACCCTTCCCTCAACCACTAAGGTACTAAACCTTCCAGCTCTCATTTGTCCACTCACATGGTTCCTTTTGTTTTCTCCCTGACTCCTCCATCTTTGCTCACCTCTTAAGCATAGGCGTTGCCCAAGGTCCTTCTTCATTCTTCTTGACATGGAGAACTATCTCTCCATGTCCCTGGACCTGACTCTTGGGGGGCAAGTCCCAGGGCCCTCCCTAAGCTTAGTGATTGTCCTGAGGCTCAGCACTAGTTGGAAGCCTGTCTCCCCAAAACTTGCCTTGTTTTAACATAGGATGTTCTCTTCTGCTTACCTGGTGAAATCCTACCCAACTGGAAATAGAACTAGGCTCCCTGGTGAAATCTTCTCTGTTGCCTCCCAGCCAAACTAGACAGACTGCCCAGCAAACTTATTGTGTCTTCTTAGGGGTTGAGCAATGGCCAACCTCTTGAGGCGAGAGAGTGTTATTGCAGGAATGTGACACATGGGTGGCATGGCATGAAATAATCCCATGAATCCTGCCTATGTGTCTGTCTCCCCCAGTAAATATGAGCTGAGGGGCAGGGATTGTTGTGTTCACTTCAGCCCTGCAACCCTGCCCACACCGCAGGCCCTCGGTAATGAGTGTGTAGAGCTAAAATGAAGGCAGGTGTGAGCATGACCCGGGAAATTGTCTGACAATGGAGGGGGCAGTTTCTTAGCCTTGCCTCCTGGATGAACAGAGGCAGGAATGGTAGGGATTGAGGGTGGGGGACCTCTGACTGTGGTTGAGGTGGATTTATTTCCAGACTGCTTTAACCAGGTTCCATTTCGTAGGTGAAAAATCAAGGCCAAGCATCTTTGTTTTTTGTTTTTTTTTTTAAGTTTATTTTGAGAGGGAGAGAGGGAGAGCGAGCAAGCCCAAGCAAGGGAGAGGCAGAGAGTGAGAGAGTCGCAGAGCCTGACATGGGACTCGATTCCATGAACTGCGAGATCATGGCCTGAGCTGAAATCAAGAGATGCTTAACTGACTGAGCCACCCAGGTGCCCCTAGGGCAAGCATCTTTGTAAAGTTATCCCCAAATATCTGTACTTGTGCTTTGTGATCATTTCCTTCTTGATTCTTCTCACCCAAGCCATGCTGAAAAAAAGTCCAAGGGCAAGTAGGTAATTTTCCCTCCCCCACCCTCCATCTGGCCCCTCATTCTGCATGCTCAGGAACCCTATGTTGCCCCTTTTTCTCCCCACATTCCCACATGTTTGGGCTGCCTTTCTTGGCAAGTGGTTCCTGCCTCTTTGTCTCTACTATGCACTCTAATTGCTGTGAGGTACCTTTGAGCGTATTAGAAAAATAAAAGTCTTTCCTGAGTGTGGATATGCTTCTCTCATCAGGGTGCTCAGCTTGGCTGGCCCACTGGCCTGGGTTTCTGCTCTCAGTGACAGGAAGCCCTTGGGCAGTGAACAGCCTGCACAGCTGTATGTGGGGCTTTGTATCACATGTAGCCATCATGCAATCAGCTGGGAAACCTGCAAGCATATCAGCTCCCACTAACGAGTTTACCCTCCCATTTGGTTTTCAGATAATTTCTTCATCTAAATAGGTGTTTTCTGATTGCAAATTAGTTTTTTATATGGTTTTTATTATTTTATTTTATTTTTTATTTTTTAAATTTTTTTCTGGGAGCAAATTTGAAGAACAAAAGTCCTTGGCAGGTAGTAAATAATTCTGGAGAAGGTGATGTTTGAACACACCTCCCCCGGTCTCTGGTACAGCCTGCACTGGCTGTGTTTTGCTGTCTTCATGCTTGGCTGTTTTTCTTTTCTGTAAACATACCATGTACAGATCTTATTTATCTTTATTGTATTCACCTACTTGGTTTCCTAAGTTACCAGGATCTGCTCCTTCTTTACTGTTTGGCAATATGGGTTTTATTTCTCAATCCTAATTGCTCCCTTGGTTTACCAGTGTTTTCATAGTGGTTTTGAAAATTTTACTCGAAACCCTTAGAAATGTAATTAAAGATACAAACTGCTGAGCGGTAGCTAGAGGCTCTGGCCTGAAGGCCGTGTAACGGTTGCTGGCTGTCTCAGCAAGCTCTGCTCTGTGGGTCCTTCTCCAGGTTTACAGAGGGTCCTTCAGTCCCTGGGAGCTCTAATAATAGAGGCAGATCTGCACCTGCTGTCCCAAGAATAATGACCAAATTCCAGCCAAACGGCATTGGAAGTTTTGCAGAATGAAGGGACACGAGCCTTAAAGCACTGAATTAAACAAACTAAAACTCTGTCTAAAATTTATGTCATCTGGACTCCTCCGGTTAATTGAATTATGCCTTTAATGCCATTTTATCGTTTGAATTGAATTTACCTTTATCCTCGTATTCGACACTTAAAACAGCACAAAAATCTCAGAATTAATTTATCCAGATACTGTCGAGAACTGCGAATTGGCCTTTATCTCTTGAAAGCAGGGCTTCACAACCTTGGTACTTTGGATACTTGGGGCTAGATCATTTTTGTGGAGGGGGTTTTCCTGTGCATTATAGGGTGTTGAGCGACAGCCCTGGCCTCTACTCACAAGATGCCTGGAGTATCTGCCCCCTTCCTCAGCTGTGACGACAAACAGTGGTCCCCAGAGGTTGCTAAATGTCCCCCGGGGGGCCAACATGCCCCCAGTTGAGAAGCAGTGGGTTTACACTTTTCTCATACAGCTTGAATGTCACTGTCTAGACTGAGTTCCTTCAGTCCATCAGTTTTTAAATTTGACCTGTATTTCATACTAGACTGTGGAAACATCCTCATCATTTTGGTTTTCCCAGTTGGTAGATTGCACACAATAAAAATCTGTGCTGAAGAGAAATGACTGGTCTTCATGTGCCTTTGTGGCTGGCTGTCTTTTTGTGGTGTGCAATGATAATGTGCAGGGAAGCCTAAAGTCTCTGTTTCCTCTGACCATGTAAATAAGCCCCATATTGTTCTCTCCTGTATACATGCACAGCTTGCTCAGCAGGTCCACAGAGTGTGGAAGGCCCCTTGATGGTCAACCCAGTGGCTTCATCTGTGGGTCATAGATGTCTCCGGCATGTTGAATCTTTGCAGATTCAGCACTGTGTTTTACATCTGGGTAATTGTGAATATTTAAAAGGGAATGCATACAAATAGCACGTAAATGTCCTATGAAGTCTCCTCCAGTATAGCATTTTTATTAGCTCTCTTATATGAAGAATATTGGCTTTTTACAGAACTGTAGACACTTCCCTGCACAGGTCATGAGCAGGAACACATTTCAGATCATTATGCACTTAGGGGCCTGTAATAAGCACGTGGTCTTCTGAGCTCCGAGCTTGGGCTGATAGGACAGCAAGACGCACTAGGAGGGCACGTGACTTAACGTCAGGAGAGCAGGACTGTGGCACATGTTGATGCAGTCTCCATCAAGTTGTTTCCCTGTCTGGAGCCCAGTGCTTTTTCTGTTAAATAGAGATATAGTACTAGATAGACCACCTCTGAGGACTCTTCTAGCTTAAGTGAAAATGTATGATTTTAATTAAAGTGATAATGAGCTTGGAGTTTTCAAATTACATTGAGTCAGAAAGGTGTCTTTTTCTAAGAGGAAGGATAGTGGTAGGCGCTTAAACGTTATATTTATTCCATCAGTGAAACTTTCAACCGATGGATGTAATTAATGTTGCCATGGAGAATTTGTGGACTGAGAATCACAGCTGCCTTTGTGTCTTCTTCATTTACAGCCTTAGAAGCGAACTTCACTGGAAAATATGTGTGCATGTGTCTGGAAGCTGAGGGTGAGGGTGGCCGTATTTTCCCCTCTCTGCAAATTCGGAGACCTGGGTGCTAGTTTTAGCTGTGCTATGTGATTTTGGGCAAGCCGCTCCATGTCTCAGGGCTCAGCTGTCACCCTAATGTGAGGAATTGGGCTTTGGTCTTGTGCAGAAAAGGTGTGCACATAGCACATGTGCCTGTTTGTCCTTAGAAAAGCCTGCTTGCAAGGTTTGTCTTTGGGTGGCATGTTGGGCACCTGGCAAATAAACACTTTTCTACACTGATTTTAAACTTTCTCTCAGCGGTAAGAGAGGCTCACTGAGCCTGAACGTTCTGTGCAAGCAGTGTAGTTTATGCTGAACACCTGTGTGCCTTCTGGGACTCTGGAATTTTGGTATGTGCTAGACAGAAGGTTCTTACGTGGTGAGCCCCTGAGAAAATCCCTGGGTGCTGACTCTAACAAGCTTTCCTGGTAGACGACACTTTGCACGTGTTGTCACAACTTGGTGGGGGAATTAAACACACCCTTCCTGAATTCTCTGGGAGAGGCCTCTTGGAATCTTCTGCCTTGTCTTCTCTGCATTTTACTTCATGCACTTTTTCCCTCCCCTGATTTGGCTTTGTATCCTTTTGCTGTAATAAATCTCAGCCATGGGTAGAATTACATGTTGAATCCTGTGAGCCCTTCTCGTGAATCACCAAACCTGGGGTCTTGAGGACCTCTGGTAAAAATATTCTAAAACTCTCTAAAAATCTATAAAGTAGAATTCTTGGGATTTTTTTTTTCCTGAATAAAAATTACTTCCGTATCTTAGGCTTTTTTCCCCTTCTTACCTTGGTAGTGAGACAAGGTCATGGTAGAGAGTGAGCTGGCAGAAATCCCCCTGTTTTGTGGTCAAGCCATAGCTTGGTTGGCCATTAGAAGTGTGCTTTCGACTGTAAGAAAATAAATACAAGTGAGAAAAGGTCAGTGCAAAGTGAGACGGTAACCAGGCAATATCATTTTAGCCATTATCCTATTAGTTCTATATTTTACCCATTGTGTGTCCTTCTATGTTGTTGAATTGAATATAATTGGAGTCTTAAGACTGAGGCTATTTATAATTTGAGAGGAGCTTATTGTTTGAAGAAATCCTCCTGTGAATTGATTCCTAATTTATCTTTGAAGTGAAGCCAAATTGAGTGGGGGAGGAGTGTGAGCCTTAGCATTGAGTGATCTGATTGAAAGAGGTGTACGTATGTTGTAGCAGTCAAGAGTGTTCCAGACACAGACAATAGAAAGCCCTCTTATTAGTTTAAGCAAAATAAATGAGAACATATTACAGAATGCATTTGGCTGGATCCATGGCCTCAAGTGATATTGTCAGAATTCTGTTTGTTTCCTTCTTTCCTGCCTCCTTCCTTTTCTGTCCTCTCACCTTTCTTCTGTGTCAGCTCTTCATTCTCAGGCCAGCTCTCCAATATGTGGTGGCCTTGCATTGTCCCTGAAGGCAAGGTACCCCTCCTGGGAAGGAAAGGAGTCCAAAAAAGAAAAGAGGATTTCTTTTACCAAAAGAAAAAAGAAAGCAGAATGAGCAAAAACAGCTATCTAGTGTATATGTCTGTGTGGATCCCAGGAAAAGTTTCCATGGTATCCACAAAGTTGAGTGTTGTGGGTCCCATTGATTGGTGGTAGCTGATGGACATCTTTGAGGACCATCTCTGAGTATGGAACCAGAATATGGCCTTACTTTGCTGATGGGCAGTAACTGTATCAGAGGCTTGATCTGGGCTAGGGACTGGGGATGCGACTGTGGTTAGAGCACTAGTCCTACCTACAAAGGATGGTATGCAGTGTGAAGACCATCCCCCTTATTGATATGGATAGGAAGTCTTCATTTATATAAGTGTTTTTCAAGTGTTCTTTTTAAATGAATCCATGCAGTTAAATTTTGACAGATCCCCCTTTTAAAAAATTTAAATTTAAGTTAGTTAACATATAGTGTAGTTTTGGTTTCAGGAGTAGAATTTAGTGATTCATCACTTACATGTAATACCCCGCGCTCATTCCAACAAGTGCCCTCCTTAATGCACGTCACCCATTTAGCCCATCCCTCCCCACCTCTCCTCCAGCAACCCTCAGTTTGTTCTCTGTGTTTAAGAGTCCGTATGGTTTGCCTCCCTCTTTGTTTTTATCTTATTTTTCCTTCCCTTCGCCTGTGTTCATCTGTTGTGTTTCTCAAATTCCACATATGAGTGAAATCATAAGATATTTTTCTTTCTCTGACTGCCTTATTTCGTTTAGCATAATACCCTCCAGTTCCATCCACCTTGTTGGAAATGGCAGGATTTCATTCTTTTTGATTGCCAGTATTCCACTGTATATGACACACCGTTTTTATCCATTCATCAGTTGATGGACATTTGGGCTCTTTCCATACTTTGGCTATTGTTGATAGCACTGCTATAAGCATTGGGTCCATGTGCTCCTTCAAATCAGCATTTTTGTATCCTTTGGAAAAATACCTAGTAGTGCAATTGCTGGGTCATAAGGTAGTTCTATTCTTAATTTTTTGAAGAATGTCCATACTGTGCCATCCATACAGCCTAAGTGGCTGCACCAGTTTGCATTGCCACCAACAGTGTAAGAGGGTTCCCCTTGCTCTACATCCTAACCAACATCTATTGTTTCCTGTGTGGTTAATTTTAGCCATTGTGACAGGTGCTAGGTGGTATCTCATCATGGTTTTGATTTGTATTTCCCTGATGATGAGTGATGTTGAGCATCTTTTTTCATGTGTCTGTTAGCCATCTGGAGGTCTTCTTTGGAAAAGTGTTATTTATGGAGAGACCTCTAATTTTTAAAAGAGGTGAGAAGGAAGTTGCTCTAATTGAAATATTGAAATGAGGGTGTGTGTGTGTGTGTGTCAGAGAGAGAGAGAGAGAGAGAGAGAGAGAAGAAATCACTGTGTGATCCCTCAGTGCTTAAACCTATAGTGTTCTGAGAAATTATTTTGAAGAACTCTGTGTTGGATGGGCCAACCATGCCAGAGAGTTTTGAAATGTTTACTTCACTGTCCTGATGCCTAGTTATGAGTTATTTGTCAGCACTGAGTAGAAATAAAGTTGATCCTATCCAGGGAAGAATTATTGTCATAGGATCAAGAAAAAGCTTGATTTCTTACTCTTATTTTCTTTTGGGGGCATCAGCACTGATTCATCTTTGATTTATAGCTCAGTATCACTGGGAGATTGTCCCCATTCATGTAAAATGCCAAAAACACAGCTTTCCATCTATAACATCCTATCAGAGCTCAGTTCAGGTTATTTGTATCAGGGTAACTAGCTGCTCTATGGGTCTTTGGCTTAGTGACATCGTGGTGTCTCTGTAAATCACTTTAGAGGGCTGTATCTTCCATGTTTCTTCATGTGACTCATCCCTAGCCTTCTCTTGTGAAGTTGTATTGATTGTATGATGGATCTGATGATGTCTTTATTTGCTGTTGTATATTCTTCTCCCTTCAGAATGCTCACATGGCACCTGTTATGGCTAATGCATTTGTTGACTTAGAACCTAGCCTTAAAATTTCTTCGCTTTTGTTCTTGTTTCTATCATTTTGTAGGCCATAACAACTCATGCTCAAGGTTAATGAAAGCTGGTGATACTTTATTGGAATGTAACAGACCTTGGTTATCCCAAAATACATCAGTTAACACAAGCTTTCCTATTTGTTGAGTAAATTACCGTATTCTATTACAAATCTTATTTGGGTCTAGTTTTATTATTTTAAGTGATGAGAATGCTAAGGTTTTGCAATTAACTACTTCAGGTATGACAGCAGTGTTTAAAAAAGAGAACCTAGAAGTTTTCCGGCCCTAACAAATGAGGCAGTGTAGTTGAGTACCTGACCCACAAAACCAGTGCAAGATAAGTTTCCTGACCTTTGTGTCTACCCAGTGAATGTCCAGGACAGTTGTGTCTTCGAGAATATTCACATTTGTTCCTCCTCCTCTTGAGTCTCCATTAGTGTCATACTCAGCTGGAAAGAAAACAGTTTGCTGCAAATGGAGAAAGGTGCTATTTGGGGGGCTTTGATTTTGGGAGATCTCTTATTTTATTTTGTGGGTGTTGACAAATAGTAGATGTATTTGATCTCTCACTGGAGAGCAGGCCCAGGTAGTCTCAAATGCCAGTCACTGCTCAAATCTCTGCGCAAGTCCTTTTTGGCTAAATCCAGTTTAAGTCCAAGACAGCAAGCAACCACATAACTCATCCACAGCGGCCATGTCACAAGGCATTAGGCTTCTTTCTTTGGTTGTGGCACATGAACCTCTATCTCCACTTTGAGAATACATGAAGGCACATGCACAGAGTAAGAAAACCAAAGCACACAAAAGGATATGCAGTGGAATGAAGGCGTGCTTCCCACGTCCACTGCCAGTCATTCCTGAGGCGATCGCCATCCACAGGCTGTTACATAACTTCTCTGACATTTTATCTGCATACGTGTGTTCTTAATTATGTGTACACACGCACACACACACACACACACTTTAATAATCACTCTATTAATTGACTTCCTTTCATCACTCATTACATTTTGCATCATTACAAATCTTTTGAAGAGCTTATGGTATCATTCCATAGTATGAATGTACAATGACTTATTAAATTACTCTCTTATGAATGGCTATGTGGCTAATGATTTGCCGTTATGCATTTGTAATAAACATTTTTGTGTGTATTCTTTCTGCACCTGTGCCAGTACAAGTACAGAATACATTTCTCAAAGTAGAACTGCTGGGTTCACTGGATCTGTGTTATAAATTTTGCTAAACATTTCCAAAGAGGCTTTCCCATTGGCACTGCAGGAGAGAATTTGTATCCCCATACCCTCACCAACCCTTGGCACTTAAAAAGTTCTTTTATTCTTGCCATTCTGACAGATGAAATAAAACTGATGTTTTCTTTTATCCAATTTTGCCATCTTAAGTTTATTGGCTGTTTAAAGTCTTTTTGTGAAATTGCTAGTTCTTATCCTTTAGGCTCTTGGGGTATTTTTATTTTATTTTATTTTATTTTATTTTATTTTATTTTATTTTATTTTATTCTATTCTATTCTATTCTATTCTATTTTAATTTAATTTAATTTTTTGAAAGAGTGTGTGTACATGAACGGGAGAAGGGCAAAGAGAGAATGTTAAGTAGGTTCTATGCTGGGCACGGAGCCCAATATGGGGATCCAACTCAGGACTGTGAGATCATGACCTGAGTTGAAATCAAGAGTTGGCCACTCAACTAACTGAGCCACCCAGCACCCCCTCTTGCTTTTTTTAAATGCTGATTTGTAAGTGTTCCTTTCTTAAGAACTAAAGTATAATACACGTACAGAAGAATGCACAGATCAAAATGAGAGTTTGATGAATTTTCACAAAATGAATGTACCTGTGTAATGACCACTCACACTTACTCATCTTTTTACTTGAGAAGACCTTCTTCTGTCCCCTCCCACTCACTACTCCCTATGCCAGAGGTAATCACATCTTGAATTCTACCACCATACGTTGCTTTGCCTGTTTTTTGAATGTTATACAAACAGAACCATAAATAGATCCTCTGCTCAGTGAATGCTTTATTTTCCTTCCTTTCTCCTTGTCATTATTTGTCGGGATTCATACATGTAATTACAAGTAGCTGTATTTCATTTATTGTCACAATTGTCCACTATTCCATGGAATGAATATACCACCAGTATATCCATTCTACGGTTGAACATTTGGATTGTTTCCAGTTTGACAATTAGGAAATGTGCTGTGTTAACTATGCTGCTGTGAATGGTTTTGTAAGTGTCTTTTCATATCCATATATATATATTTCTTTTGGGTATATATCTAGGAGTGGAATGGCTGCATCGTAGAGTGAGATAATTTTTTATAGATACTGGCAGCCAGTTTTCTAAAGCATTCATACCAATTTACATTTCCACCAGCAGTTTTTAAGAGTTCCAGTTGGAACACATCCTTGCTAGCATTTGAAATGGTCAGCCATTTTTCTTCTGTAGGGGTATCTCTTTGTGATTTTAATTTTCTTTTCCCTGGTTGCTAACGAAGTTGAGCATATTTTCATGTGTTTATTCATTATTTGTATATCATTTTTTTTTTCATAAGAAACCTGTTAAATCTTTTGCCCATTTTCCTTTTGGGTTGTTTTTCTTTTATTGATTTGTAAGGCTTCTTTATGTATTCTGGATACAGTGCATTGTTAGTTACTAGTATGTAAATATCTTCTTCCACTCTGTGGCTTGCTGTTTTGCTCTTTTAATGGGATCTTATAATGTAGTTTAATTTACTGATCTTTACCTTTATGATTAATGTGTTTATGTCCTGTTTAAGAAATCTTGTCCTTCCCCCAAAGGTATGAAAATGTTCTCCTGTGTTATGAAATACATGTCTCAAATAGATATCTACTGTATTATTTTGTACTTATCATATATACCCACAGAACGTCTCCAGTTGTTTTTTGTGTATGGTGAGGTAGAGTCAATGTCTCAGTACCATTTATTGAAAAGACCTTTCTTGTCCCCAGTATACTTCAGCAGTGCCTTTGTTATAAATCAAGTGACCACATATATGTGGATCTTATTTTGTTCTGTGGTCTTTTGGTTTATCCTTTTGCCAATACTGTTCTGTCTCAATTAGCAGAAGATTTTGAAATAAATCTTGATATCTGGTCATGACTGTCTTCCAGGTTTTTTGGTTGTTGAGTATTATCTTAGCTATTCTTGACTCTTCAAGTTCCACTTAAACTTGAGAATCATCTTATTCTCTCACAAAAAACCTGCTAGAAGTTTTGTTGCTAATATCAAATTTTGTAATCTATGAACATTGTATATCCCTCCATATATTTAGTCTTCCTTAACTTCTCTCTGTAATGTCTTATTATTTTTCTAGGCAGAGGTATTACACCATTTTCATTAGTTTATCTCTAGATATTTGACTTTTTCGGTTCAAAATAGTATCTTTTTAGACTTGGATTTTCTCACTGTTGGTGACTAATATAGAAATAACTGGTTCTTGTGTGTTGATTTAGTGCCTGGTGGTTTTATGTATGCTGAATGCACATCTTAATCCTCTTTGCTTCTCTGATTCTGTCTGCCAGTTTGCCAGTACCTCACTGTTCAAAAACTGGGGTTTTATGGAGAGGAGGGCATGAAAGGAGCAGCATGCAGTTTTAATTTGAGTATCTTTTCCCAGGGTGCTTTACCTCAAATCTTGATAATCTACCTTGACAAGCATCTTGCTTCCTTGTGAGCAAGAGAAGACTGTGTGGTCCACTGTGCAACCTCTGCTCTTTTTGAAAATGCCATTGGTTTTCCAGCTGCTTGATACTTATACCAGTGGGTGTCTGAGCCCTTACTCCTTTAGTTTCACTTCCCTTTCTCTCTAGTGTGTGGATTATGGGGAAAAGGTTAAGGAGTGGCTCTGGATCAGGAGCCCCATCTACTTACAACCAAACTTGTTATGCCTGTAAGTGGTAATTGTTTGGGCTATAGATAAGCTATAGCATCAAATTGTGGAAAACTCTGAGCTCTGCCAAAGATTAGATTCAGGTATATTATCAGCTCTCAACATCTTCCTCAGTATAATGTAAATTTTAATGTATTTGTAGATTTTCTTTGTAATTGGGGCTTCAAGGTTGACCATTGGCTAGTTTCTTTGATCATTATATTTTTTCTCTAGCATTCCATGCTTTGGTGGGTTTTGTAGAGGAGAGCGGTAGGAAGGGAGGAGACAGAAGATCTTTATTCTATCAGGTTTGACTTTTATTCTCCAAGTGATAATGCTGATGATCTTCTAATGGCTTTGATTTAGTACCATTGAGTAAATGTTTATTCAGCACCATTTCATTAAGCCAAATTTTGAAGTCTTATTTAGTGTACTCCTCTTCCCCATAATATGTTCTTTTTTTTTTTTAAATTCCTTTAGTAAGTCTTTAAACCAAAGGGGTCCATTGTGTGGTTTTATGTGTCAGATGAAGGGCCGTCTTAATGATCTTACAAGGATGACCTTAAGTGACAACATCCATGCTATTGCTATCTCTCATTGCCCAGGACATTAGCTTTTGGTTCTGGTGTGAATTAATCATTGCATGTTAAATAAAAACCAGACATTACTATTAGGTTTAGGGATTACTCAAGCATTTATTTATTTTTTTAGTAAGAAATTACTATTTTTAAAAAATGCTAATTTGTTTTGAGGGGGAGAGAGAAAGACAGTGTGAGCGAACGCATGTGCATGAGTGGTGGGGAGAGGCAGAGAGGGGAGAGAGAATCCCAAGCAAGTTTTGTGCTGTCACTGTGCAGCCGGACATGGGGCTTGATCTCACAGACTTTGAGATCATGACCTGAGCTGAAGTCAAGAGTCAGATGCTTAAGTGATTGAGCCACCTAGGTACCCTGCTCAGTAAACAATTATTGAGCACCAACTAGGTACTAGTGCTTTCACAGGCCCTGGGTATAGAGAGTTGAATACAATATAACCCCAGACTTAGGTTTTCATAAGCTGGTTGGGGAAGACAAGGATCATTTCTTGTGTTACAAGATGAGGGCAGTAGAGGTGGGAGCCTTGGGTGGCAGAGGAGGAGTCCTGGGCCAAGTTAGATTCATTCTTCTACATGTTGGTGTCCAGTTTTCCAAACACCATTTGCTAAAGAGACTTTTTTTCCACTGGATACTGTTTCCTGCTTTGTCAAAGATTAGTTGGCCATACATTTGTGGGTCCAATTTGGGTTCTTTATTCTATTCCATTGATCTATGTGTCTGTTTTTGTGCCAATACCATACACTCTTGATGATTACGGCTTTGTGGTAGAGGCTTAAGTCTGGGATTGTGATGCCTCTTGTTTTGGTTTTCTTCTTCAGTATTACTTTGGCTATTTGGGGTCTTTTGTGTTTCCACACAAATTTTAGGATTGTGCGTTCTAGCTTTGAGAAGAATGCTAGTGCAATTTTGATTGGCATTGCATTGAATGTGTAGATTGCTTTGGGTACTATTGACATTTTAACAATATTTGTGCTTCTAATCCATGAGCAAGGGATACAGGAGTGCTGATGCATAGGGGCACGTGTACACCTAAGTTTATAGCAGCACTTTCAGCAATAGTCAAATTATGGAAAGAGCCTAAATGTCCATCAACTGATGAATGGATAAAGAAGATGTGGTTTATATATACAATGGAATACTACTTGGCAATGAGAAAGAATAAAATTGTGCTATTCGCAGCAATGTGGATGGAACTGGAGGGTGTCATGCTAAGTGAAATAAGTCAGTCAGAGAAAGACAGATGGCATACTTTTTCAGTCATATGTGGATCTTGAGAAACTTAACAGAAGACCATGGGGGAAGGGAGGGGGAAAAATAGTTACAAACAGGGAGGAAGGGTGGCAAACCATAAGAGACTCTTCAAGAGAACAAATGGAGGGTTGATGGGGGGTGGGGGAGAGGGGAAAGTGGGTGATGGGCATTGAGGAGGGCACTCGTTGGGATGAGCACTGGGGGGTGTTGTATGGAAGCCAATTTGACAATTATATTAAAAAATAAAAAAAAATTAAAAAATAAATAATGGGCTGTGAGTGAGCATTCAGGCTTGCATTTCCCAGCAACTGCACTCAGAACAGAAGGCTAGAGAAGACCAACTGTGAGGGTTCTGTTTTGTAAAAATTTCCCCATCTCTGTTTTCTATTGAATGAATGCTTTATTTACTAGGTGAAAATAGCAGTGTTCTGTGATGAAGGGCTAGTTAGTGCATTAAGAGGCATATTTCATCAAATCGTTCAGCAAGTCACCGCAATATCCCCAGCTCATCGCAACAGTAGGCAGCATGTAGTAGATACTCAGTAAACATTTGTTTGTTAAATGAAAGAATAATTGGTGAGCTCAGGCTGTCCATGTTGGTCTGGACAGGGTGGGTTGCAGGACAAGGTCTGAGTGTAGTCTGAGGATGCCCAAGCACACCCAGTGCTCACAGGCAACAGACTACTTTCTTGAAAGCCATGCTGGGATCACAGGGAACCACAGCACAGAGAGGAGTCAAATCACATGTAGTGGAAAATATGTAATTGACATTCAGCAAGAACCCTGCTCCTATTATTTGTTCTGGTCAGTGAGGTCTTTGGAGTCCGTGTACCAACAAGTGAGGGAAGATGGTTCACTTGATTGAAGATAGTCCATAAATATTCATAAAAGTTAGGTAGCCAGGGCTTCAAGCAGCTTTCCCTCCTCTTCATTCCCTCTTCTTTGTAGAAGAAGCAAAGTGAAGGTGTGTGTGGTTGAGAAAACCAGCATGGCTCTTGGTTTTTTGTCCCTGAGCTGGTGCCTCCTGTGTTTGTGGTACTTCTGAGAAGCTGTCTAAACTAGGTGTCTTCTGTTGAGTGGCGGTTGTCCTGCCTACATTCCAGTAACACTGACTCTAGTTCTGGAATGGGGGTCAGGTGTGTTTCATGTTACACTAACTGAAGCAGGGTGAATATATTGTGTGTGTCGGAGGCAGTCAGGGTGCCCTGCTCTCCTTGGGGGGAAGACTCTCCTTGGGTTGTTTTCATTCTAATTTTTTTCATTTGTATTATTCTGTGCTAGTTCTTGGCTTTCTGGTTTTAGGGCTGTTCTTGCCCTCCCATAGTCCTAGGTATTTGCTATTTGCAAATGCTCCAAGTTCTCCTTGAAAGAATGGTCCTTATAGAGGCCAGTTTCTCCATTGTGCCCCATAAAGTGCTGTCAATCCAATTGCTGATGGAATGGCTGCCTGGTAACACAGATGGGCCTCAATGTATTGAATCTGTGGTCCTGTCTGCCTTCTGTCTGAAGACTCAGTTCACAGCAAGCTGGAGCTAAGGAGAAGTTGTTGTTTCAATCAGTCAATCAATCAAGGAATCAATCTGAATGCTTTCATGTGTTTATGCACTGATACAGGTATGTAGGAGACATCAGGAAACAAAGCAGAAAAGCTTATGAACTTTGTAGTGCTTACATTCTAATGGGTCAAGGGGGGCATAATGGTATGCGATATTTATGAATAAGAAATCAGATAGTGGGGTAGAAGATAATATGTGCTCTGGTTAAAGAAAATGTAGAGCAAGATCAGGGGGAACTAAGATGTGGGAACTGGGGCAGGCTTCAGTATTAAATAGGGGGGCCGGGACAGGCCCAGGTGAGCTTTGGCCAGAGACCTGAAGGAATGGAGTGGGCCATTTGCATCCTGGGGTAGGAATGCTCTCTGCTAGAGCCCAGACCTGGCAGGAGGCCAGTGAGGAGGCCCCTGGGCTAGAAAGCAGTGAGCTGGTGTGGCTGGTGGTGGGGGGGGAGGTCAGTGCACAGGGATTTTGGCCTTTACATGGAGTACAACAAGCAGAACCACTCTGGCTGCATGTCATGGATGCAGGGGCAGAGGTACAGGCAAGGGGGATGGCTAGGAGAATATGAGGAGTCTAGGCAAGACATTTTTGCGGTTGCCCCCTCTTATAAACCTGAATGCAAATGTATCTTTCATTGTAAAGTGGCCCAGGCCACTATTAAATGACATTTGGACCTCCACAGCACTAGAACAAAGGCAATATTCTCCAACCTCTTCAAATCCTCTCTTGCTGTGGGTTACAGATGGTCTTGTGGGTATGTAATTGGGAGAGGGAACATTTGGCCACTTTCTATACATGACCACATACCTCTAGGTCATGTCAAAGAGAGAAGGAGAGTCTCATGATTATCCCTGGGGTCTTGGCAAGGCTTTGCTTGTCTACAGGCTGACAGAGCCCAGGAAGGTAGGGGGAAGTGTCCATAGCAGGCCTGGGACTAACTAATGGGTCTCCATTCTGGGGAAGCTCTACAGAAATGATAAAGGCTTTAGAACCTAGTCCATGGTAGAGCTTGTTGTAAATTCCTACTGTAATTTACAGTAGGAAACACCAGAGGCTACTGTCCAAGCAGCACAATGACTGGCAGGCATTTTGCTGAGGACTGCAGATATGGAGGTGAATCTACTGTCCTTTCCCTTAAGCTGCTCATGGGCTGCATCTAAAGTCCCATAATCAAGCCTGCTGGGTCAGCTAGATAGCAGAGGTGGCCAGGCAGGTAAGGGAGGCCACCTGGGTCTGATGCTGCAGGAGAGGCAGGTGACCAAGAGCACATGCCCTGTCCAGCAATGGCCTCACTGGGAGAAAGGGATAGACCCACACCGGCTGATCTCAGGTTTTCCAGAGAAGCCAAAAATCCAGGTCTTCTTCTTTGTTTTAATTTATGAAGTCTCCTGATTTAATTTTTTTTTAAGGTTTATTTATTTTTGAGAGAGAGAGATGGAGTACAAGTGGGAGAGGGGCAGAGAGAGAGGGAGACACAGAATCTGAAGCAGGCTCCAGGCTCCAAGCTGTCAGCACAGAACCCAATGTGGGGCTCGAACCCACAGACAGTGAGATCATGACCTGAGCTAAAGTTGGACCCCCAACCGACTGAGCCACTCAGGCGCCCCATGAAGTCTCCTGATTTTAAAATGGCAGTAGCCAACTCTAATATTTGAAGAGTACTATATAGGTCAAACAAAAACTTTCAAATTTCATCCTCAGGTGGCCCTTTTGCCAACTCTGGTCTAAACAGATAAAATACAAAGTCAAGTTGCTATGCTGCGACTGAGGAGGAGTAGTCTAATGGGCAAAGCAGTTTTGAGTTTTCAAACCACTTCTCCCTCTTTTCTGCCAGTGATAACTGAATTCAGCATCCTATCGCAGATGATTGTAGTCTAATCTGTTTGTGTGTGAGAGAGTCTGGAAGTTATTGGACGCTCTGTGGAAGTGAGTTGGAACGTAGATCAGTTAATTTTGACTCCTCTCAGCTCCACCTCTTCTGCCGTCCAGGCAGTAGCAAGCACGATGAAGGTGGTGATGGAAAGAATTCTCAAGTTGGGTTAATTATGAAGCTGTGGGTGAGGCGGTTGCCAGGCGTCTGAGTGACAGAGATGGTTTAATTAAAGTGGGATTGATTTATTAGCGCTTTACTGGCCACATAATTTAGCAACTCGGAGGTGTTACGTGGCCTGGGGTATTGCTAAAGAGTGCTAAGGCTCAAGATAATTATTGCCTTACTTAGGAGAGAATGACAGATGGGACCTCATTGTTGCCGTAAATCTAGCCTGCAATGGAAATGGCATTCTTTGTGTAACGTTGTTGAGGGGCTCTCTGGCTCAGACCACAGTTGCCTTGCTGGCGCTCCCACCTCTCTGTGCATTTCCAAGGCACTTTGAACCTCCACACCCCTCTCTCAAGCTTGGGGCTTATTCAACTGCGTGATTTGCATTTGGCTTTGCCCTAACAATGGGTTGCCTGGGTCTGCTCCGTTTTCCAGCTGTCTTTCTGTTTGAATTTTGAGTTTTCAGTCTGATGGACTTTCTGGCCCATGTGTGACTTAGTCAAGGAAGGTCTTTGACCAGACCTGTATAAATATTTATTTAAGACTTCTGTTGTCTGTGTGCTTCTGGGAGTGTAGCTGTTATTACCCCTTCGACACAGAAATGAAAGTAGAGTGTAGGACAAGAGAAAACCTGGGAGACAGGAGGTTCCATGGACAGAGAGGGACATTTTACTTATGTGCCACACCCTGGCTCACCTGACCCTGATGTGTGCTTCTGCAAACTCTCTGGGGCATTAGCAGTCCACTCAGGTAGGTGATTTAGCTTAGAGAAATGGATTTCAGAAACTGAGCTGTAATGAAGACATGTATGATAGTACGTTTTCCTGTTAGCCAGAAGCCCTGCAGCCTGCCCCCCAGTGTACATCATAAATCTGATTTCCGCTCTTCTGTTTTAGATCTTTGGCTATATTGTTAGGCGTTGGGTAATTTTTCCCCCCAATAAAATGGATTTCCTTTTTCTAATTTGAATGGCCATGTATAATGGTTGTAGAAAAATGTGGAAAATACAAAAAAAATTGATAGGAAAGAAATCCACTCAAATATCCCCACCCACTAAAGACTGACCACTATCACCATTTGAGCTTTTTTTCTAGTTGTTTGCAATGCATCTTAAAAACATGGTTGTACTGTAAAGCTAGTTATACACATGTATTACCCTTTTCTACCTCATATTTTTGCTCAAACAATAAGGAAATCTATTATTTCACATAACTTTCCTCCACTCCTTCTTGCATCAGGCAAAATGGCCTCACACATACCAGACATTCTATTTCAGGGCCTTTGCACTGACCCTTCTTGTTATCTGGAAGGTTCTTCTTCTAGGTGATTGCATGGCTCACTCCCTCACCTCCTCCACGTCTTTGCTCAAATGTCATCTTTGCAGTGAAGCCTCTTCTGACCTCCCCATTAAGTTTTCACCTGTGCTAGCCAGATGCCTCCTGACATAGGCCCATCCTTTTTCATGGCACCCAGTGCTGATGACACCTATCATGCCACCTATGTGTTTATTATCAATATCATTATTCTAACTAATGTGCTCATAGAAGCATTAACTAAATGTACTTTTTGTCAACATTTTGAAATACCTTACATGTAGCTTAATCTTTTTAATGGAGTGTACTTTAATCATCACTCTGTTACTGGACTTTTAAATTGCATCCAGTGTTTTGATCTTCTAAATTACATAAACCTATGATGAACCTTTTGTGTATAAAGTGTTTTTCCATATCTTTTTTTAAAATATGTTTTTATTTTTGAGAGAGGAAGAGAGTGCACGAGTTGGGGAGGGGCAAAGAGAGAGGGAGACACAGAATATGAAGTAGGCTCCAGGCTCTCCACTGTCAGTACAGAGCCCAATGTGGGGCTTGAACTTGTGAACCACGAGATCATGACCTGAGCTGAAGTCGGATGCTTAACCAACTGAACCACCCAGGCACCCCATAACGTGTTTTTCCATTTCTTAGTCATTAAAAGAGATTCTTGGACATGGGATTACTGAACAAGGTAAATTGTCTTCAGACTCATGGCTGCAAGTGGTACAAACTCAACTCAAGCTGGCTCAAGCAAATTAAAGGAAATTACCAGCTGACATATTTGAAAAATACAGGGGTAGACTTCAGTTAGGGCTGATTCCAGAGGTTCAGTGCATGTTATCAGGGATCTGATATCCTTCATATCTGCTTTCCTTTGTGTTGGCTTCATTCTAAGTCAGCTTCTCCCCATTTAGGACAAAATTGCTACCTGTAGCCCCTGTTTTCATGCTGCCAACTATAGAGTCCCACATTGGAAAGACATCCCCTTCCCAGTATTTTTTTTTTTTTCAACGTTTTTTTATTTATTTTTGGGACAGAGAGAGACAGAGCATGAACGGGGGAGGGGCAGAGAGAGAGGGAGACACAGAATCGGAAAGAGGCTCCAGGCTCCAAGCTGTCAGCCCAGAGCCTGACGCGGGGCTCGAACTCACGGACCGCGAGATCGTGACCTGGCTGAAGTCGGACGCTTAACCGACTGCGCCACCCAGGCGCCCCCCCTTCCCAGTATTTTTGGCACAAACTCCGGACAGGTTCTCGCTGGCTCACATTGAATTGTGCCCCTCTTGAATCTTTACCTTTGGCTGTGGGACAAGGGTATATGAGAGTGGAGCTGATGATGTCATTCAACACAAACCACACACGCTGAGGATAAGGATGTAGCTCTCCCCAGGGGAGACTCAGGGTGCTCTTACCTCAATGGGGAATGGATGTGGGGAAGGCCCCAAAACTACAGATCTTCATTTTACTTAGGAACATTTTAGAAACTCTGTGCTTTCATAGGGGAGAAAAAAAAAGGCACGGAAAATGAAGGGAGTCCAGTCACATCCTAAGCATGCGTGTTTGGATGTGCGAGGCCAGCCCAATCAGATGGTGGTCTACTGCTGCTCTCTCCAGGGAAAGGGAGGCAGGCGTGAAGGGGGAAATGCAGGCCTGGGCCCCCTGGGGAATGAGGCTCCAGTGGCCTGTGATTGCATGCCTCGTCGGCTGTTGGCAGCCACTGGCTCCCGGAGTGCATGTTTAAATTATGAGCAGTGGAGACAAGTTCTAAATGTGAGGAGCAGAAGTGTTCTGGAAAATTTCCCTAGGGTGTTCTGATAGCAATGCTCTCTGGATGAATTTAGAGGCTCCTGACAGTAGGGCACTCCATTCCAGAGCAGCGGTGGTGTTTGTCATGCAGGTCCCGCACTGCCAGCTGACAGCCTCAGCAGCTTCTGTGGCCCTTGCCTTGACCCAGAGCAATCTTCGTAAGAGAGCTCCGCTTCACAGCAGCCCCACTGCCTTCTCTCTGTGCATATTGCCAGCTGGCAGCATAATTTTGAGGTCGAAAGGGTCCTTATCTGTCACCCACTGTTGAATGTACACCTGCCTTCAAGGTATTGCTAGACTTTTGTTGGACCTGTGGTGGCTTTCAGCTACCCTAAGCCAAGTATGATTGTGGCTCCAGGGGCACCTGCTTTGTAATCCCTACCTTGGTGGTCAGTCATCTTGGCTCCAGTCTGCTGTTCTCCAAGTGGGAACTGCCCACAAAGGGAAGCTGTCAGAGCCAAGGCCCTGTGGAGGGCCCCTCAGTGTACCCCAGATTCCCCACACAATTTAGCATTATCTCCCTTTGCAGCTTATCAGGGAGATCAGATGGAGCCAATTTATAAGTAAATGATACATGTTAGTCCTTCCCTTCTGTGAAGGACTCTGGTTAACCTGGAGCTCTTAGTCAAACTTTCTTTGGTGCACGGAGGATAGAATAATATTAATATTCCATTTGTGCTCTAAGTTATTCATCCCCTGGGCAGGCTTGAAGTACTCACCCAGTCAGAACTTTCCATATGATTCTGAGAAGGTTTGAAATCATAGACACTGACTCCAACTGAATCAGGGAAACCCCTCATCAATGGCCATCTCCTTTGTGGGATTCCAGAGTCTCTAAGGTAAAGTTCCTTGAGTTTGTCGACATAATCAACTGGGTGTACACCTCTTTGAAATCTGTAATCCACTGTGTAAATGTGTGGTCTTACTGAATAGCTGATTAAAGCTTTTTACAGTAACCGGTAACAGTTTACCTCTTGGGAAAGCAGGCAGTCTTCTGGGATGGCAAATGTGGTACTTTATCCATTGTGCCCTCCATTCCATGGTGCCCAGGGCAGACAGTGATGGGTGGGGACAGTGCGGGAGCTCTTCTTTATCTGCTGTGTATATTGAGCATCTGGGCAAGATGTTAGTAGGAGCTAAAAAGGTTTCCATTGCTGATGAACAAGTAATCCACAAAAAGCACAGAGCCAAGATACTGTAAAAACAGGCTGTAAAGTAAAAAAAAAAAACAAAAAACAAAAAACAAAACAAAACAAAAAAACCAACAACAACCCAATACTTGTTTCTGTGAAATTTTATGAAGCTTAACAAGTTACCGAGAACTTGGTGCAAGTCAGGCTTAGCGTCCTCTAGTGTATCTTGGTGCTCAGTGCAATTCCTCAAGGGATCTCCTGCTATATTTGCTCATGTCAATGTGGCCTGTGAGTTGAGTTCTTTGGGAAGAGCCAGAGCCCCTTTGCATCACCACGGCTGTGTTGCCCACAAAAGCTACACCCCATCACTGCTCACAGCTGGCTCTGCCCTTCTCCTTATGCCCAGGAACAACGCAGGGATAATGATGCAGCTCATTGCAAGAGCCAGAGATGGTTGGGAATTGAATGAATTGCATTGGTCTTACACACCCTGAGGGCTGGAGTGTAGCTGACTCCCTGGAAGGGCTTGGAAACGTGAAGAAGCCAGTGGTTCTCTTGCCCCAGAATTGTATTTACCCTATGCTTGTCTCTCCACTCCTTGGTGTTTATAGCAAACGATGGCCAACTCCACTTCTGTGTTCTTAGGTTTCAATTCTCACAACATTAATCAACCATCTAGATTCTCTCTTGGTCTCAATTCTTAATTCACAGAAAATGAAGTATGCTTGGTTCACATTGGGTCAGATGACCCCATAAAAGCTGGGGGCAGGGGCACAAAGCACAATATGGCTGTCCAGGGCCCATTCCTGGATGTTATGGGGAGGACAGAGAATGGGGCCATGTGGTGAGCTGAGTTGGGGCTCAAATGGGTATGGACCTCCATGCCCCACACCTATGCCTCACTTACTCCATGAGTCAATGTTTTTCATACCTGTGCCTGGGACAATCTACTTCAAACCTTTGCTGACCCACTGGGTAGGGTTTTATTCTTTGTTGGAGGGTGGACATATGCTTGATAATATGGCTTTAAGTCAAACTGAGAACAACAGTCTTTGAAGCTGGACATGGGCACAGAACAGATCACAGAATTAGACAGACACACCACTCAGTTGACTTTCCCCCCAAAAAGGTAGATAGATTTTTGAACATGGAGAAATGTCCTTATTACAACTTGTAGACATCTCTTATTTGTAGACATCTCTTATTTAAGATCATTTGCTATGGTTTTTCCAAACTGTTTTCTTGACGCCTACACTGGATTTTCAGCTCTGATGGGAAAGAGATTTCTCTGAACTGTGTTAGCAGTGGCATGTGTGTGTAGATACCTCAACTAATTACCTGATGATGGGAACATTGTGGATGGTGGCACTTTTACCCTGGCAGTTTCATGTGGTTCCCAGCTCTCTGTTCCCAATTGCTAAAGTCTCAAAGTCTCAGCAGCCATTTGATTGACAGGTGCTTGGACATTTTCATTCTGAAGCCAGCCCTTTGGTGCTAGAGGATGCAGTGGGAAGGGTTGCTGTTGCCAGTGGAGTCCACAATCTTTTCACCTTCACTTTCCTTTTTTCAGTTCATAGGGTTGACAAGTACAGTTAATTTTTAACTTAATGCTCTTGGAACTTTTCCACTGATGTTTAAAAGGCCCTATCAACTATATTAATATACTCATAAATGAGAGAAAATATCCATGAGGTCTTAAAATATGCTGAATAATATTTTCTTTCTTTTTAGCTGTCTCCGTTATGAGGTACAGCGCCTCTGCTTTTGGGTTTGCAGTAAGTAACCTGAAATGTACTTTTATGAAGTTTTGCACGTTTTTCCTGAGCCCACAAATCTCACTCTGGGCTGGCAGTTCAGAGGGTGGTTAGCTGAAGAGAGCTTAGCGTGACAAACCTTTTATGGAAATAGCTTCTATAAAAAAAAAAAAACAACAACTACAATTTTGAAGGAAACAACGATACTCTACACGTCTCCAGAACAGATTAGGGGACCTCATTTTCCACGCCTGGTTGAGAGGATGGTTTTAGCCTGTTTTTCTCCCTCAAGGTTGTAGGTTTGAAAGTGGGTACACACTGGAGTGAAGCATTTACTGGTACAGGCAGAGGTGTTGGGGTTAGGATTGGGGCTGCTGGCACTAGACAAGTCAGTCTGTAGCCCCATTAGGAGTAACCTGGGTCCTGAACCTGTTTCCTGATGGGAATTGGTCAGAGAAAACAGGTCTCAGATGTTTTATAGGCTAGGCATGTTGCAAGCTTGGGTGTAGTTTCCCCACATTCCTTCAAGACAGTGCTAGTGCTTGGAGTTTTCCAGCTGAAAAGTGAGATGTGGTGCAGTGACTCATCTGGAGAGCTCCAACATCCTCCTATGTAGCTTTAGGGTTTCCTGTACCTGAGGGCATGTGTTCCTGTTCCCAAACCCACTTCTGCCCTTTGATGTGAGAACTTAAAGTTTTGGAGGTTGTAGATTGTTTTCAGAATCTTTTGAAAGGTATGGACAGTCTCTCCAGAAAAATGCCCCCCCCACACCCACCCCTCCCTTTTATCCCCTTTCTTCTGTCTCTGTCCCTCACACGTTCACTCATTCATTCAAACAAGAGCATTGAATTTTGTATACAATTCTGAAATGTTCGATTTCCCAGAATCCTTGGGGTATCTCACCCTGAACCTTACTCTCAGTCTCACCCTTGAACTTTATATAGAACAATCGCATCGAGAGCCGGAAACATAGAATCCTTATCCTGAATCTTTTACTTGGGATGTAGGGGAAAGTGCTGCAATTATTTGTCTGCTGGGGGATATGGGTCAGAACAGTACAACTCTCCCCATATCTCCCTGTATCTCCAGAGCGCTAGAAGCTGGGGCCCAGGGAGCAGAGCCCACTGCACCACAGAGTGTGCTTTCTCAGTCCGTGGGAGCAGTGGGAGGTCTGAGGAGAAGCCATGGCACTGCCACCAGGCCAGCATGTCGGGTGACCTCAGCTCCATATTCCCAGGACCCAACATGAGGATGATGAGTAGCCTATATCATGATGATGTGAAGCTTCTTTGCTCTGAGATCACTGGCTCAGATTCCAAGCCTTTGTGTCTTGTGTCTTCACCGTCATGCTTTTTTAACGCTGGAAAACACTAATGCCATGTCTCCTTCTCCTAGTTTGATGCCATCCTCGACGTCCTGTCATCGGCGATTGTCCTGTGGCGTTACAGCAATGCTGCCGCTGTACACTCTGCCCATAGGGAGTACATGTAAGTGGATTTTTATCTTGTCCCAGGCTGCCGAACCCTTGCAAAGGAAGGCCACGTAATTAGGCTGTCAGCATAACTCACCTTGCAACTTTGGTTCCAGGGATGAGAATGAGGACCCAAGTTTACTTTGAGCGTGCCTGCTGTGATATCAGCCGTATGATAGGCACCTTCTGGGATGGTCACAGAGATGGGACATCCTTTTATAATTCTCCCTGTCCTCTGCTCTTGAGTCTGGAGTGAATGTTTGTATGCTCATTTGTCTGTCCTTCTGTCCATCTATCCATTGATCTACCTATGCTTCAATCCATCCATTCTTCCATCCTCTTTCTCTATGTGTTTTTGGAATCTTTGTTCTCTGGAATTTTCATGCTTTTTTTTTCTTCGTAAGTAAGATGACTTTTCCACTGTAATTTATGGGAGATATCTTGAGGGTGTTCTAGATTACCCTACTGGTCTTACATTCCTCTATTAGAGGGTGTGGCTTCTCCCAGTCTCTACATCCTGTGGGTGATGGTTTTGTCTTTGAGGAATTTGAGTTTGTGACCATAAAACACATCTTTTCCAACTTGCATCTCTTTATTCCATTTTAAATCTCCAGGCTGATAGCACAGGTTCCAAAGTTAGATATCTTGGCTTTGAATCTTAGCTTACCACTTGCTAGCTCTGTGACCATAGGAAGTTGCTAACTGTTCTATGCCTTGTTTCCTCATCTAGAAAAGCAGAAAAACAACAATAACTCCTTCACAGAGATATTGTATATATTATATATGTATAATGTAATGTATGTTATATTAGAACAGTATGTATATGTGTATATATATGTATATATAATGTCTGTGTATATATCTATATATCTATATAACATATATATAATATATGTTTGGCATGTAGTTCAGGAAACCTTAGCTGCCATCTTTATTATTAGGTAATTATTAAGGGGGCTCCTCTGAGACTGAGCCACCACTGGTCATTTACCCCACCTCTGTACTTTTGGACAATTTAATACAAATGAGTAAATGTTATCCACAGTGTGATTTGTGTGGTGCCCAGACAGAAGGTTCTCTTGATGAGGATGCTGTGTCATACTTAAAGGTATGAATGTTGAGATACAAACGTTAGGTGCTAGGGGACTCTGGTAGTAATATATCTGGGGTTGCATATGCCAAATGGAAGGCTTTTGAAAGATGATGCTATAGCTGATTCACAAATGAGAACACATTTTATTTCATTGTTGGCTTTAGGTAGAGCATAGAAACTTCTTTTAAGTATTACATATTTATTTAAATGTACATTAGCTCTTTTACCAAATATGAAGTATCGAATGTGTGATGCCCCAGATGATATTGTTCAGGATAAAGTTGATTTTTTTGAGTCAACTTATGGTTGAAAAACTTAAGAGAACAATTGTAGTAAATTGATTTTGTGAAATTTCAAACTATGGTACTATAATGATCAAAGTTGAGTTAACAGTGGTGCAGCCAAAGGAGCAGCCAATGCAACAACCCAAGTGGTTGCTGGCTATGATTTGAGGAATACAGTGAGAACAATCTAGAAATATGCTCACATTTTAAGAGTTAGTCCTGTCTCTCTCCGAGGATGATATGTTCTTTGGTTCTATAGTTGTACTGTCTGGTGCAATAGCTGCTGGTGGCTATTCTGGCACTTAGGTGTAGCTGGTCTGAACTAAGAGGTGTAAGTATAAAATACACACTACATCCCAAAGACTTAGTAAAAAAAAAAAAGTAAACATTTTATTCATAACTTTAAAAATATTGATTGTATGTTGATATAAGAATATTTTGGATATGGGGCTCCTGGCTGCCTCAGTTTGTAGAGCGTTCAACTCTTGATCTCGGGGTGGGGGGGTGTGAGTTCAGGTTCCATGTTGGGTGTAGAGGTTACTTAAAAGTTAAAATTAAAAAAAAATTTTTTTTTAAAGATGTTTATTTATTTTTGAGAGAGACAGAGCACAAGCAGGGAGGGGCAGAGAGGGAGGGAGACACAGAATCCGAAACAGGCTGTAGGTTCTGACCTGTCAGCACAGAGCCAGATGCGGACCTTGAACCCATGAACTGTGAGAGCATGGCCTGAGCCGAAGTTGGATGCTCAACTGACTGAGCCACACAGGCGCCCCCAAATCTTTTTTTTTTTTTTAACGTTTATTTATTTTTGAGGCAGAGAGAGACAGAGCATTAATGGGGGAGGGGCAGAGAGAGAGGGAGACACAGAATTGGAAGCAGGCTCCAGGCTCTGAGCCACCAGCCCAGAGCCCGACGCGGGGCTCGAACTCACGGGCTGTGAGATCGTGACCTGAGCTGAAGTCGGACGCTTAACCGACTTAGCCACCCAGGCGCCCCACCAAATCTTTTTATTTTAAAGAATATTTTGGATATATTGGATTAAACTATTATAATTAATTTTACTTGCTTCTGTTTCTTTTTTCTAATGTGGCTTTTAAAAAATTTTAATTACTTATGTGGCTTATAGTATAATTCTTTTGGGCCTTGACCTCAAAAGAGAGAGCTCTTCCCTCTCTGTCTTTTCTTACTTTAGAAATAATAATCCAGAATTTGATTTGCGATTCCAGAAGGAATTGAGTTCAGTGTTACTCAATTTCTCTCTTCTAATTTGCTCTTTTAAATCTGATTTCCTTTATGCTGAAATGAGTTTCTTATGTATTAGTCACAAATCTACAAATTATTGTAGCTTTTCCATAGAGTCAGGATCTCTTTGAGCATTTGCCAGGTGGCCTTGAGTTTTCCAAGATGAAAAGACTGATGACAAGAAATGTGTTTTGGTTTTCAGTGATTGCAAAATAGGTACCATTACAAAAATGTATATCTCTCATGATACCCCAAAGGCAAAAATTCCGAGTAGTTGCTTTGATAATTCCCAGATTCATGCAGTGATGCCAGTGAATTTATTTGGAGATTCTTAAATGTAGGGATTAAAACAATATCCCACAATCCATTGTATTGTTGGCTTTAGTTTAAAGTTTTAATCTCTGCCTCATCCCATGTAAATTAAAAATTCATGGAATCACTGCCAGATGAGAAACCGATGTTTGCGTATTAATGGGCATGAATGAATTATGAGAGGCATAGCTAGAAAAACCACTGGTTTTCAGTTAGTTGCTGGAGAATAATAAATGAGGAAATACCCAACTGGTCCTTAGTTAATTCCTCTAATTTGTCCTACTTTGACTCTAAGCTTCAGAGAGAATCTTGAGCTTGGAGTTGCCAGTACAGGGAGCAGTGGGACCTTTGTCAGCCTTGCTGCCTGATACTGTGTGTGCTGGCTGTGTGCTTGATGCCCAGCGGAAGAGAGGATGCCTTTAGCATTACCATAGGGTGTAGCCCTCAATCATTTTGTTTTGCACTTCCTTTTTATTGTGGTAAAAAACACTACCACTGGATTTACCATCTTAAACATTTTAAGTGTGTGGTTTAGTAGTATTAAATATATTCATTTTACGGTTGTGAGCTCCTTCATCATGCAAAGCTGAAACTTCATACTTACTAAACAGCTTCCCTTTTCCCTCTCCCCCAGCCCTTTGCAGCCATGATTCTACTTTGTTTCTATGCATTTGATTACTGTAGGTACCTCACATAAATACAATCATAAGCTATTTGTTTTGTGACTGGCTTCTTTCACTAAATGTAATGGCCATGGCAAAATTAACAAATGGCCCTCATGGTTGAGAAATCTTGCTTAGGTAGACAGTCCTAGGTGTGGGGCACTGATCTGAGAATGAGATGCTCAAATCCAGCATTTCACAGGCGGTTTGCCTACTGGTGTGAATTTAGGCTGGGAATGGGTGGCTGATGTCAAGCAAGAACAAAAGGTCAGGGACGTACGTTCCACCAGGTATTGGCCAGATGCTCCATCTGGGATTGAAGCAATGGTTGCAGAGTTGGGGAGGAGATGAAGGCAGTGAAGCAGGTGTTGTTTCCATCAGCCAGGAAAAGAGAGGGACCAGGTGGTTGGGGCTAATGGCAAGGAGGCATCCTGGCTGGTTTAGCCTGAGACTGACTGGGAGCATGGAAGGGAAAAAGCCGGAGGACTGGTTTGTAATTCACCATGAGGCACATAGGCTGCGAGTATGTGGATGAGAGAGAACACACTGCCTCTGCTTCCAAGGTGGGGGAGGCAGCTTCCTCAGGGAGCAACCAGGTTTTTCTTAGGCCAACTGGTGAGAGCAAGAGTCGGAAAAGAGTCTGAGGATGTGGAGAGTGGGATAGGATGAACGTGTTTTGGGGAAGGAAGGGTGCAGGGCCACACAGGGGGACACAGAGGAGCGTGGCTAGAAGGATAGGGTGGTGATGGTTGTCCTGGTGACAGTAGATTGCTGTGAGGCCACTAAAAGAATGAAGCACTATGTGTACATGTGCATTGTGATGTCCAAGTGTCATTAAGTGAAGAAAGCATAGAGCAAAACAGCGTTTAGGGTCTCTTCTCATTTGTTTTAACAAAAGAGGTTTGCATCCACACACACTGTTTAGGCATATAAAAAAAATCTCTACAAGGATATAAAGGAGACTGGCAGCAAGATCTCCTCAGGGAGGGGGACTGGGGACAGAAGAAAGAGAGGAGATGCTTTTTATATCCTTTAGACCAGAGCTGTCCAGCAGAAATCTCTACAATCATTATTGTTCTATAGCTGCACTGTGCAGTATCATCAAGCCATTACCCACATGTGGCCATTCACCATTTGCTATGTGGCTACATTTTTAACTTTATTTAATTTAAATTAATTGAACCATATATAGCCACATGTGGCTGGTGGCTACTGTATTGGACAGTACCTCTTTAGGTAGTTCGATCATTTTTAATCCATTTTTTTATTAAAAAAATTTTTTTAACTTTTAAAATTTACTTTGAGAGGGACAGAGAGACCACGTGCAAGCTGGGAAGGGACAGAGAGAGGGAGAGAGGGAATCCCAATCCTGATAGTGCAGAGCTCAATGCAGGGCTCAAACTCATGAATATCATAACCTGAGCCGAAATCAAGAGTCAGATGCTTAACCGACTGAGCCAACCAGGCGCCCCTAATCCATTTTTTAAAAACAAAGTTGTTACTAAATCAAAGTTCAGGGGACTTGGAAATGAGAGAAAGGTAGGGGAGGAAGGAGGTGCTGGAGGAGGTGGGTGTGGGAGAAATTAGTGTAGGAGGAACCTGGCATGGCCAAATGACACAGGGCATTTCGCGCCTGTCTCAACCATTGTCAGCCTTGTGTACTATGTAAGGCCATAGGAAGTACAGCTTCCTGCTGCCATCAGCTGTGGAGGGCCATCAGGATGCTTGCCATGGAAGGTACAGCTTGACACTCATTGGAGGCCTCTGACATTTTGCATGATTTCAACACAGGTGGGAGGCCCGTGAACACTCCCCAGTCCCAGCTGTCTCCTTGGGCCATTCGTCAGCTTGCTGAGATGGAGAGGTGGAGGCAGATGGAAGGCTGTTCACCTTTACAGGCTTGAACTTCTGCAACACTGAGGCAAAAACACAACCTGGGAGGCTATTCACTTGTTCCAAATGTACCTCCACATGGCATGATGCTCAGCAGCATATTGGAAAGCAAATTTGAGAGCTCTGGGGTAGATATTCTTAGAGAGGCATAAATCCTGGTGTGTCTCTTCATGTGAAATAAATGGGGCACGCCGGTTCTCACCCATGCAGGGTCCTTGCTCGGTCTTTCTCCCCCGCCCCCAATCTGCTGAGCCAAATGCCTTGGCCTGAAAACTACCAGTCGACAGGATAGCTTTTGATGACTGGTTTCAGCAACATTCTTGCTGCTTTTGGAAACAGCTCTGGAAATTGAAAAAGAAAAGAAACTGATTCAGTCAAGAAATAGCATATCGGCAATTTGCTTTTGGTGTCTGATCTAAGAGGACTGCAAAGGCCAGGAGTTATACCAGGAACATAGTGAAGTAGTACCGTGCCTCCCTCCCCCTCTTTGCACAGAGCATTCGGTCTGACCCTAAATCAGGGGCTTTGGGAGAGTGAACCATCTTTCCTCCACACTTTTCTAGTGCTCTTAACATTACCAAGCTCTTGAGTGTATTTTGAACCTGAACCTGGAAGAATAAATAATTTCAGAGAGTCCCTCAACAGCTGATGAGAACCAGTGTAGAAGGTAGAGAGCCTTGATAGCGGGACCTGAGCTCACATGCCTTGACCAGTTTGGATTTAGTCTTGCCTGAAGGCAAAGAGAGTTGCCATGGGAAGTTCCACAGTTGTGGGAAGTTCTATGAAGCCTGCCATGACACAGGCATGATATTAATGGGTTGTGGTGCTGTGGGCAGGATGTGTTAGAGAAAGAAGTGTAGGCTTCCTTAGTCTACTATGGGTAGAAATGTGTCCCCCAAAAGATACTGAAATCCTAATCCCCACTGCTACAGAATGTGACGTTTTGGGAAATAGGGTCTTTGCAGATACAACTAAGTGAGATGAGGTCCTAATCCCATTTGACTGGAGTCCTTATAGGAAGAGGAGAAGATACACCAAGACAGAAGCACATGTGACAGCAGGGGCAGTGTTCAGAGTCCTGTATCTACAAGCCAAGGAACTCCAAGGATGGTTGGCAAACGCCAGTAGCTCAAGGAAGCCAGGAGGGATTCTGCCCTACAGGTTTCAGAGGGAGCGTGGGCCCACTGCCAACGCCTTGATTTTGAACTTCCAGCTTCCAGAACTGTGAGAGAGTAAATTTCTTTTATTTAAGCCCCTAAGTTTGTGGTGCTTGGTTACAGCAGCCACTGGAAAACTGCTGCTGTCCCCAAGAAGAGTCTCCTATCAGACCTGCACTCAACTGCTCTGTGACCTTGAGTGACGCACGAATTTTTCGAAACCTCAGTTACCTCCTCTGTGAAAGGGGGTGGGCTGTGACAACTACCAAATGGTGTTGTGGTGAAGATAAGACACGATACTGAATGTGACATGAGTATGTGCTCAAAAAATGTTAGATCACTTATTTTCCGTCCTTGGGGTTTTGAAAATGTTTTTTCAATAGTCATACTGGGATACTTTGAAATTACGCTTTTGTTTTAATTTCCTTTGAACAGTATAGAACAAAGGACTTTGCAAGGAAAAAAATCTAAAAACCCAGACATATACTCGCATATTGAGAAAGTTGCTTTTGACCTAGGGACATGGGGTAATAGTGTAGTGAGGTAACAAAAGATTGCTTGATTTCCTGATTTCATTTCTTCATCCCACCCCTAAAACAAATCTCATCTGTGTGGAGCACAACAAAGTAATATATGATTTTTGTAAAAAGTTAAGGTAATTCATACAGGTACAAAGGACATAGCAATTGTCAGAGAGCCTTCCAGGGAGAACCATAGCTAAAGTTTAGTTGTGTATTGTGTTGGTGTGTGCACATACATCTTTTTTTTTCCTACATAAATAATCTATATATACCCTTATGCAAACTGGTTTTTCTCTACTTACCACCATGTTTTGGACATTTTCCCATCTTTGGATAAATAGAGGTATGTTATTTTTTGAAAGCTATTCAGTATTCTGTGCATGGATTTAACATATTTTGTTAAGTACTTTTCTACTGAAGATGCAGGTTGTTTCCAGCTTCTTGGGGCTAGAAGCAACCTGAAATAACTGTCCTTACACGTTCGTATTGTAATGCTTGTCTTCTTATTTCTTGAGGATAAATTACTAGAAGTCTGGGTCGAAGAATATGCTTACAGTTCTGATGCCCAGTGTGAAACTGTTCTCCAAGTAGGTCATACGAATTTACATTTGCACCAGTATGGGTGAGGATGTCTGTTGACTCACCTTTACCAGCACTAAGTGCTACCATTCTTTTTGAGCTGAGCTACTTGTCCAGGTGGGAAATCGAATTCTCCACGTTAAGGTGCACATGTTTAGTTATCAGGCTGAGCACATTCTCAGATTTGTTTTGGCATTTGTATTTCTTTTGGGAACTGGGTTGCCAGAATTTCAGATGGGAATGAGGATCCTTTTGTTTCCTTTTTGAACCATTTCCCAGACACAGGCTATAGAACTTAGGTGACAAAGAAAGTACACCTTAATAACTGATCAGATCTTTCCTGCCTTGCCCCTCCCACCCCCACCCCCACCATATTCTTTTTTTGCAGTGCCATGGTTTTTTTTTTTTTCTTTCACAGGTCTAAATACCTGCATTAATTTATGTATTGGTATATTTGTTGAGTGTCTATTGCCCTCAAAGACTTTAAGCTCACAAGGGCAAGGGTATTCCTTAAGTGTCTTAATCTTTTAACCTTCTTCCACCTGGCATTTACTAGTTGCTCATTTAAAGAGATGCAGAATGAAAGATTGAATCATGGGAGCTCTTCATCTTATGTAAAGTTGCAATAACTTTTATTAAGATGATAAGTATTTATTCAACACCTCCTGTGTGTTGGGTATCATGCTGGGCTTTGCGTTGACACCTGGTAGAGAAGGGAAATAGTGTTTCTGAAGGCTCATGGCTGGTAATGGATACAACTGGGGTTTGAACCTACCTTCTGCTTGCTCTGAAATTTCCTTGTAATCATTATGCAACACTGCCTCTTCAAATGATCATTTGTGTGTCTTTGTTTTACCAGTTTTTCATTCCAGCTCCTTCCCCCGCTCTGCCCCCCAACCTTCCTCCTGGAAATGCCCTTTCTTAGCAATTTTCTGCAAGCCAGATTTAATTGTAAGGGAGAAGAAAAGTGGTATGGATGCAGAAGGATTAAGAGCTATAAAAAAATACAACTGAAAATTCAGTCCTGGGCTTGGGTTCTAACTCTGGTAGGTAGGGAAATGGTTGGCTGCTGGCCAGATATAGATAAACTGCTAGGGCAATCTAGGGGCAGGATGCCATGCCCAGGAGCAGCTGTCATGTCTTGGTCCCTTGGCAAATGGCTGCTGTGACAAGTACCATGGCCCTCCTGTGTCTCAAAGGTCTTAGAAATGAAGATCATTTGTCTTAGCTGCAGCCTGGACTTCTTGCATGCTCTTTGAAGCTTTGGTTCTTATTTTCACACCAAGTTGGCAGCTGCATAGGACCTACTGGATCCTGGGCCAAGGGCTCTGTGGGTTTGTTATAAAGGAGCAGGAACACACCTTTGTCCGTGGCTGTGGCCTCTCCTTTGGCACCCACTGTTGGAACAAGGCATTTGTTGAGTGGAGAGGGTTCCATCCCCAAGGACACCAGGGCCCAACACTGTGAATGGGCCTGGCCCCTTCACCTGAGGATGGTCACTGTTTGGAAACCTGAGCCTGGAAGTCACCATATTTGTCATTTCTCCATCTTCCACTCTGGTCCCTGTGCTTTGTGGTGAACAGATTTAATTCAGGAACCTTCCTTGAAGTGGGGAGGTTTAAGGTAGACAGGTGAGAATGGGGTCATTCTCTTTTTGTGACCACTTTTGGTGGTGGGAGATTTCGGCAGGCTCTTTGCCTTCTCTCAGTGGTCCTATTTTCAGAGGACAGGTCTGTGGACTTGGTTTCTCCATAGTCATCTTTGAAGTTTCAGGGTCAGAGTTTTTCAGGGCACATTTCTTCTCCCTTTGGTCTCCAGATCTTTTCCTGTGTGTTAGCTGTTGAACATTGAAATTCAATTTAACTGTGTGTAGTACCATTGACTACTGATGAACACCAACTCTTGGTGCTGGCTATGGCTTGATGACTACTTTGTTCTTTATTACAGCTTGCATTTTCTGAAAAATATTTTATAAGGTACATATGCTATTTTTGTAATCCTATCAAAGATACTTTTTCCTTTTGGGGGAATATAAAAAGCAAGCCAGTCTGGGAACAAGGAATAAAACTCTCACTCATCTCCTTGATGTTTGTGCTGCCTTCCTTTGATTATCCTACTGGGTGCTATTGTACTCCACATCAGCACCACCGGGTGCTTTTACATATGATTACTCCTCTTCTGAAGGGACCTGCCAGTGTATGCAGCCTTCCTTGGGCAAGGATGTCTATGAAATGATGGAATTTTTCATATGGAATTTTCCATTTTCATGGAATTATGGTGATCTTTTTCTCCCCATTTCCTGCCTTTCTCTAAATAGTTGCACCCTTTGAGTTTTTAGTCATCCGGGTTTTACCAGCATCTCCCTGTATCAGGATTCAGCCTACTCATATCACTAAGTAGAAGGCATCTACAGGAATGTTTGAGTTGTTTGGTTTTTTTTAGTTTGTTTGTTTTTTGCCTACCTCATAAAATTGTTAGGAGAAACAAATGAGATAATATAAGTAACTTGCCTGGCATAGCATTTGACAAATAGTAGGTGTCTCATAAACGGGGTTTATTTTTAATAGTAGATTGGCCAGGAAAAATAGAGATAAGGGTGTTTTGATTTTAAATGTTTATTTATTTATTTTGAGAGGGGGGAGGGGCAGAGGGAGGGAGAGAAAGAATCTTAAGCAGGCTCTCTACTCAGTGTAGAGCCTGATGCAGGACTTGATCTCATGACCCTGGGATCATGATCTGAACCAAAATTAAGAGACACTCAACCAACTGAGCAACCCAGGCGCCCCTAACCATGTTTTTTAAAAAAAACTTTATTAAAATATAATTTACACAGCCTGCAACTCATGCATTTAAAGTGTATAAGTCAATGGTTTTTAATATTCATAGCATTGATCAAAACATTTTCATTGCCATGAAAAGAAGCCCCACTCCTTTTAGCTTCCTCTACTTCCAACTTGCCTTTCCCCTGCTCCTAGTCCTAGGCAATCACTAATCTTTTGGTCTGTATAGTTTAGCCTAATCCTGAGCTTTCATAGAAGTGGATTTATACGCTCTGTGGTCCTTTGTGGCTCCACGTGTTTTCTTCCTTCCCTTAGTCTGTCACTTTGCATAATGTTTCCAGCCTTCCTCCACTTTGTAGCATGTATCAGTATTTTCTTTCTTTTTATTGTTACATCATATTCCATTATATGGATGTCCCACATTTGGTTTATCCATTCATCAGTTGATGGACATTTATTTGGGTTGTTTCATTTTGGCTATTATGAATAATGCTGCTGTAAACATTTGTATACATGTGTTTGTATGGAAATAATGTTCTTATTTCTTTTGGCTTTGTACTTATAAGTGAAAATTGCTGGGCTATATCATAACTCTGTATCTAACATTTGAAGAATTGTCAAACTTTTCCAAAGTAGCTGCACCATTTTAAATTGCCATCAGCAGTGTATGAGGGTTCCAATTTCTCCACATCCTCATCGGCACTTGTTATTATCTGCTTTTTTAATTCTAGCCATCCTGGTGGGTATGAGTGGTGTCTTATCATGGTTTTGATTTATACTTGAAGGTTCTTATGCATTTGGAAAGTCACCATACTTTCCCCCTGTTTGTTTCTTCCTCTTAATGCCATAGAACCTTTAGAAGCTATGTTACCCCTGCTAGTAAAGTAGTTTGTCTGGAAGAAGTTTCCTTCAAGAGGCCCATCACCCTATTGATAATGTCCTCTGGCCTCCTTATGGCTCTGCAGTGTCTGGCTAATGGCCTTATAGACTGAGTTTTGGTTTTAATGACACAAATATAGGAGACTCAGATTAATTAGGCTCATAGAACTGATGTATAAAAACAGGATGCCAATTTATTAGTGGATGTGTAGTATGGTCATCATAAGAATCTTGTCTGGATATCCATGTGGTTTTCTTAATTTTTCTCCCTGTTGGGAGAAATACTATCAGCATCTGCTGGCAATGGAAGATTCCTTTTCCTTTTCCTTTTCCTTTTCCTTTTCCTTTTCCTTTTCCTTTTCCTTTTCCTTTTCCTTTTCTTTTTCTTTTTCCTTTTCTATTGCATATTTTCAGAGTGCCTGTAGGCCCTCAACATATAGCTGTGGGTTTTATGGTCTGGTAGGGAGTCAAGGGGTTTTTGTAGAATTTTTGTTCTGATCTGATAGGTTTTGATCTAGAAGTTAAACTTTTAGGCCAGTCTTAACCACTGATTTTCTTGCCATGGTTTGGGGACTGTGCTAAGTACTTTCTCTGATTTGTCTCATTTAATTCTCAGAACAATCCTATGAGGTACAGGTATCACTACCCCAATTATATAGATGAGGAAATGGATATGGAGAGGTACAGTGACTTGCCCAGAGTTGTAGAGCTGGGATTAGTGCTGGTGATTTGCACCAAGCCCTGCTGGACTCCAAAGCCTGGTGCTGCCTTCATTTCGGGGCAGTACTGTGTTTGTCCTGCTCAGGTGAGAAGCCTCATGGATTCCCTGTGTGCTGATGACAGGTGTGACCGTGGGCTCAGAAGTAAGACTTAGCAGAAAACAGCTGTGAACAGCCCCAAACTTTAGCCCCAACTTGAGAGGCAAAAAATAAATAAATAAATAAAATAAAAAAATAAATAAATAAATCTGTGTTTTAAGTCTATTTCTGCTACACATAGTGTAGCTATCCTTTGCTTTCATTTCCTTATCTGTTAGGTTAATATTAAGATTACTGTCTTAACTGCCCAGCAGGAGATATCAGAAAAGAACCAAAGAAGAACATGTTTTGAAGGATTGAAAAAGGTGTGTGTATACACACATACAGATATCTATGTTATATAGTAAATAAATATTAAATTTTGCGTATAAAAGTAATATATTTCTTTTTTGAATTAAATTTTTTTTTTTATTTTTGAGAGAGAGAGAGACAAAGCATGAGCAGGGGAGGGGCAGAGAGAGAGGGAGACACAGGATCTGAAACAGGCTCCAGGCTCTGAGCTGTCAGCACAGAACCAGATGCAGACCTTGAACCCATGAACTGCGAGATCATGACCTGAGCCAAAGTTGGATGCTCAACAGACTGAGCCACCCAGGCGCCCCAAAAGTAATATATTTCTTAAATGCAATTAAATTAATAAACTTAAATTCTTTAAATTTTAAAAAATTTTATTGTAGTAAAAACTCCTAATGTAAGATCCACCCTAAGGGAATGTTTAAGTGGGTATATACAACATTATTACTAGGGGCACAGTGTGGTCTAGCTGACTTCTAGAACTCGTTCATCTTGTATGACTGAAAATTTATGCCTTTTGATAGGGCAGCTCCCTGTTTATCCCTTCCTTTTAACTTAACTTCTTAAACACAGATCACCAGAGGGGAAGATCCCCAAGAGGACTTGAGTATTGGGCAGGAAGGCTGCTCTAAGTTTTATTTTTTTTTTATTTTTTATTTATTTATTTATTTTTTTTTGGCTGCTCTAAGTTTTAAATGGGAGGGTTAAACTCCCGTCCTCCGTAGCCTTCCTAGGGCGACAGGGAGGCCAGGTGTCTCTATTTGCTCTTGTGTTTGTTGCTACAAAGTGATTGTTTAGTGTGAGTCTTAGCACCCAACAGGATTTGTTCCTTGGCATTTTCAGCCAAGAAATCTTTGTCTTTTTCTGTGCATGCGTTTTCAATGAGAAAACCTACGCAAAAGATAGGTCAGTGGCATGGAAGTACCCTAAAAACAAGCGATACACTGACCTTACCTGCTCTTAAAGTTTGGATTCTCCCTCTCTCCCAAAACCACTAAGAGATCATGGGAACACCAGGTTATCACAGGTGAAATTCTTCCAGAATATTAAGGTACATGCCGGCATCTGAAATTGAGTATCCTTAAAAAATAGCAGTGATATGAATAATTGTTTGGTAAGTCCTGTCTGAGAGAACAGATGGAAGTTTGAAAAAATGACATATTTAGGCCCCTGTATCTCAATACCCTCTTTTACCCGTTTTTTGAGCAAGCTATTTTGCTGGCTCCAGTTAAGACCAACCTGGTTAAACACCTTCCTCAAGGTTCATTTGGCCGTTTGGATTGACAACTCAGGAAAGGTGGTCACGGAGAAACTTACTTTCCTGCCTTTCCCAAGCATAGTAAGGATTACTATGGATAAATAAATATTACTACGGATAAATAAATCTTGATGGACTTCCCTGAAATAACAATGAATCTCAACTTCATCCTGATTTTGAATTCTCCAGGTAATCTGCATTTCTGAGTGGAGAATGATGATCTAGGCATCCAGTTTGTGGTCAGGTAGCTGTTCTGTCAAGGTGGTGTCCATTTTGTTTCATATGTGAGAAGGTGAAATGTATTTCGAAAAGGTCCAGTTGTGCTGATCAGATTCCTATCAGGAGATGCATTATCTAACACCCAACAACGAGTTGCTGAGAGCCCACAATGTGCCGGTACTTCCTGAGGTACCAGGAAACAAGAAACCCACCAGGTCCCACTCTCATGGGCCTGAAAGGAGAGGATGGACAGTAATGTAATTGCAGAGACAAGTGAGAGCTGTGAAGAAAATCTTCCAGGTAAATGTAACCGGGATTATGGGGAGGGGTCCTCTGAAGCCAGGTGTCAAGGAAGGTCCTTGAACCGATACTTCAGATGGTGTGAAGAAGCCTGGAGAAAAGGCATCCCTGGGCAGTCGGGTTGGCAAAACAAAGGCTTAAGGGTGGGAACCAGCTTGGTGTGTCTGGAGGGTTGAAAAATAGGTTCCTGTAGCTGGACCCAGTTAGTGAGGGAGATGATGCTTTGAAGCGGCCAAGGCTTGGGGACCCTCGGGAGGGATCTTGATTATATGAACAGTGGGAAGCCATGGGCAAGTCATTAAGCCGGGGGTGAAGTGATCTGATTATGTAATTAATGTCAGAGAGCTCAGGTGGTTGTTCACAAGGGAATTCTGCCATTCTTGTTCATATATGAGGCCCTATGTCATTTCTTTAAAAAATGAAAATATTGTTATTCATGTCACTGACTGTGGTACATATTTGTAGAACAATACATTTAAATTAACAAAATTTAAAGTGAACGTTTTCTCTCTTTCATACTTACCCTCATCCTTTCCTCCCTCCCCCATGAAATATAATCACAATGAACAGTTTGGTGTGTGTGCTTCCAGAATATTTTGTGTGTAAATAAAATATGGTACACACCCATATGCTTTATATACATACACGACTAAGTGTAAATGACAATAGGATTGTCTTTGTTGACATTGCTTTTGCAACATGCTTTTTTCCTCCTAATATAAAACCAAGGACATTTAAAAATTTCCTGCCTGTATATCTCACTCATTCTTTGTAATGGCCTCATGGAATTCTGCTGTTGGCTGTACCATAATTTATTTTGCAGTGTCGTATTAGGAGATCTGAGATGTTTCAGCTTTGGCTGTTTTAAGCTGTGTTGCTGTTACTGCTTCTGCTTGAATCTATGCACACCTCTTTGTGTGTTCCTCTAGGCCCTGTGTGTGAAATATGGGGTACTTTTTTCAGTAATGAGAGAAAACTAAACTGTGAGTTTAACAATCCCCTGGTGCATCCTAGCCCAATCTGTATTCCGAATGAGGGTGAAGCCTTGTCTGTTGGCAAGAACGTGCCTTACACAGGAGACCTGTCGGTCCCCAAGTATGGTGGGGTTGTTGTTTGCCACTGATCTGTAATCTTGGTTATTCATGGGGTGGGTGGTCACTGTGATTGGAAATGCTGCCAGCCACAAATGCACGGGAGAAGGAGGAACATATGCAGGGAAGGGTAGGCTCACCTCTTTTATATGCACGTCAAGCCAGCACTATTCCCCAAGCCCCTGTCACCGTGTGGGCACAGCTGCAGGTCTGTATGAGATTGCTTTCCCGAATATCATGAGTAACTAAAGCCCGGGACAGGCTTACAAACAATAGGCTATGCAAAGCTGGGTCTGCCCTTTGCATAATTAACCTGCGACTCTGTGTTTCCAGCAACGTGATTGTTGGAGGCAGTGGCAAGCATGGTCAGGACCAAATACACATTTCCTTATTATTGAATTGATGCTTTGCAAATATCATATCTTATTAAAAGCAAAGGAGCTGTGGGAGGAGGGTTTGTCTGATGAAAGGTTTGGGAGAAAGAAATGACTTGAGAGTTATTTTCTGCATGTGTTGTTGCGCCTGATCTCTGTGGCAGTCCAAGAAGTCTGGCCTTATTGAAAGGTTTGGGGAGGAATTGCACAGTGCTTGAGACTAGCTGTGTGTTGTTTGGACCTGAGGTTCAGGTCTACCTCACCATACTGTGGTCAATCTCTGTCCACTGCTTCTTTCTACCTGTTCCAGGGCAGGGGAGGTAGGCACCTCCACGAGATACTATTTGGGGATAGGTTTAGCATATAAGCCAACATATGTATCCCCCGTTTTAAAGGTGGAATTTTGATGGCAAAGCAGAATAAATGTAAACCTCCTTACTCCCTCTTCTGCATCAAAACCAGATTATGATAGGAGCTGATAAAAGTTGGAGTTCAGGCTGGAAAGAATCAAGGCATAGTTAAGGAAATATAGAAAAGAATGTAAATCAGTTTCTTTTTGCACTTTAAGCTTTATAATATTTGATTGACTCATTTCAGAGGAAGTGTGTGTGTGTTGGGAAAATTTTATTGTGAGAGAAAATCTATTTGCACATTAGCTACTTTCCAGAAATAATTACTTTGATTTATTCCACTCCCCTCCCATCCCAGTGGGGGGCCCAGGTTATTAGATTTTGTTCCAAAGACAGCATATGTTATTGAGTTAAAAGCCTTAAACTAGTAATTCAGGGCTTTTTTCTGAATGCATAAGAATGATTTGTGTAGATTTATTGAGGAAGACTTTTTGGGGCATTTCACTGGACCCATTACATGTTGGGAACTCCATTTTTTTCCTCCTAACTGCCTCTTTAAAGAGTAAAGTCATAGGGTGTCCATGGTGAAGTTATTCCTTGGGCATCTAAAGAAATGGGAACTTTTGTAGGATGAACTTGAAAGGAGGAGACTGCCCCTCCTTCAGCCCCCTACATATTTCTTACTTTTGGTTTCGGACTCAAATGAGGATATGGGGCTTCCTAACCTGCATGATTATAATTTTCCTGTGAAGGCCTGGTCTAGTCTCTAAATTGGATGTGGCATTGGGGCCCTCAGGTGCTCTGTTTCCCTCGCCCTGTGTAGAAACTCTCCCTGTTGGGGCACCTTGGTGGTTTAGTCCATTAAGTATCTGATTCTTGACTTAGGCTCAGGTCACGATCTCATATTTCATGAGTTTGAGCCCCACATTGGGCTCCACACCGACAGTGAGGAGCCTGCTTGGGATTGTCTGTCTTCCCCTCCATGGCTCATGCTGTCTTTTTGTCTCCAAATAAACAAATGAACTTAAAAAAAAAAAGAAAAAGAAACCCTCCCTGTTGCATTGCTGTTACAACCTGAGTGCTGGCCCATCAGCCCTCACTTGGAAACCCGAAACTTTCTTCTTTATGATTTTTGAAAACCAAGTAGGAAAAAAAAATCTGAATAACAGTTAATGATTTTACATTAATGCATATTCATTATTTAAATTTTTTTTATTATTTTTTTTAATCTTTATTTATTTTTGAGAAAGAGACAGAGCATGAGCAGAGGAGGAGCAGAGAAAGAGGGAGACACAGAATCCGAAGCAGGCTCCAGGCCCTGAGCTGTCAGCACAGAGCCCGACGTGGGGCTTGAACCCATGAACCGTGAGATCATGACCTGAGCCGAAGTCAGACACTCAACTGACTGGGTCACCCAGGTGCCCCTAAAATTTTTTTTAATGTTTATTTTTGAGAAGAGAGAGACGGAGTGTGAGCAGTGGAGCAGCAGAGAGAGAGGGAGACACAGAATCTGAAGCAGGCTCCAGACTGTGAGCTGTCAGACAGAGCCAGACATGGGGCTCGAACTTATGAACCGTGAGATCATGACCTGAGCTGAAATCAGATGCTTAATTGAATGAGCTACTCAGGTGCCCCTTTATTCATTATTTTAAAATTGGAAAATCTCAAAGTGTACAAATCAGAATCACCTCTCATCCCACTACCCAGAGACAGTGGTTAATTCTCTTTCCATTTTGGCATTGAGGAGGGCACCTGTTGGGATGAGCAGTGGGTGTTGTATGGAAACCAATTTGACAATAAATTATATTTAATATAAAAATATAAAATAAAATAAAAAGGAGAAAAAACAAAAATAAAAAAAATCTTTCCATCTCTTTAATGCATATGCACAGGTTTAAGTGCATTTTTACAAAATTGAGTTAATATTAATATTAAGTGTTGTGCATCCTACATTTTCCTCACTTAACTTTCTAGAGTATGAGCATCTCTGTCATAAAGAATCTTAATAGACTTCACTTTAAGTGTTTCTTAATGTTGCATCTTCTGGATGCGCCATTATTAACCATTCTCCTTTCGTTAAATACTTGTTTTTCTTCATTATAATACAGTAAGGAAGAGCCTTGTACATTCTTGCATGTGTCTGATTACTTTTTAGGAAGAAAATTCATTGAGATGGGATTGCTAGTCAGAGTTGTGATCCATATTATTAAATTATTCTCTGAGAAGTTTATGGCAATTTATATTCCATCTAATAAGTGGCTATTTTCATTAAAAATTTGTTTGAAGAGGCAAAATGATGTCCATTACAACTCTGTTTACTTTTTAAAATAATTTTTTTTTAAATGACACTAGAGGCCTCCAAATTGATTGTGTGTAACTAATCAAAATTTCTGGAAATGTTGTGTTAAATTAGGAGTTTAGTTCACCTAACTGTACCCTCATTTCTCTGTCTTGTTCATGAGAATGTTATGACAAACTTTTGACAGATGGCTTCATAAAATCAAAGTGTACAAGCCAAGGCAATATCCTGGTTTACTAGGGTAGTAAAGCCATCTATAAAGGAAACTAAGTTAGGCCAGTGTGATTTATTCTTGGTGAACCTTGGTTAGTTGGATGAAATCTTTTCATTTTGGAATGTTTGTAATAAATCTAATAAATCTGCTGAATTAAGTCATCTAAGTGTTTGAAGTCAAGTTCTTATTAATCTTTAATTTCTAAGATCTACTTAAAAATATGGAAACCTATTTCTAGACTTGAAGAATTGTTTCTTCCTTGCGCTGATTCCTTTTCAAAGACTCCTGACAGATTCTCTACAATAACACTGAATGATCTTTTGTATTTGGGTTAATGGGTTTTGGGACCTGGATCTTGTTAGAGACCAGGGGCTTCTACACAAGTCTGTCCTGTTGCACTTCTGTGTCCTCTTCAGCAGTTTTATTTTCTGTTCCTTGACTGGTTGGAAGGCCAGGAGGAAGAAATGAAGAGGAAGTGGTACTTTTTTGGCTTTTCTTTGTCTTCTAACACGGACCATTTGTCTTGAGTTGCAGCCTACCTGAGAATTTTGCTCTGAATGGCACTTGAAAAGATTTCCTGCTTTTGCCTTAAATATCAAAAAGATGTTTTTCAAAGCTCAGCCTATTTTGGACCTATGTCTAACATAGACTTTTATACTATTCTTTTGATTGTGACTCTAAGTTGACTGAGTATTTTCTTAAATCTCACTTAATCCAAGTTTCCCCCACTGTTGTGATGATTTATTTCTGAGTATCCTTTCTTTCAGTCTTGACATTTTTCAAGCTGGTGTTCTTGGTTTCAACTGGGACCAGAATGAGTCCCGAGGTTAGGAGAGGTAACAGTGGTGACCTTGCCCAGGACACTGGAAGAGCAGGAACAGGAAGGCCTAGTGAGGAACCAGGGGAAGTGAGAATGAAGGAACAGAGGTGAAGTGATGAAGAATTAATTACCAAGAAGGTGAGATTTTTCCTAGTTATGGCCAATAAAGATAGTGGCTGACTTAGGATCTTTTTGACTTTATAATGGTGGGGAAGCAGTACTCACTGAATAGAAACCATACTTTGAATTGTGTATTTGGACCTTTTCTAGGGCTAGTGATGTGCACTATAGTGCTCTCTCATGATGCTGGGCAGTGGCAGCTTCCAGTCAGCCACATAATCATGAGAACAAGCACCCGATATAGTCAAAACCACCCTGTACTCTTAGAGCCATTCTGATTTTCACATTCAGTACATTATTCAGTAAGTTACATGTACAGCATTCAGTAAGCTGCATGAGATAGTCAACACTTTACTATAAAATGGGCTTTACATTAGATGTTTTTGCCCTGACGTAGGCTAATGTAAGTGTTGTCAGCATTCTTAAAGTAGGCTATGATGTTCGGTAGGTTAGATGTATTAAATGCATTTTCCACTTAAGATATTTTTGACTTATAATGGGTTAACAGGACATACCCCATCATAAGTCAAGGAAGATCTGTAGTCATGTCTGAAAAATAGTCTATGATTAGAAAGGAGGTGAGGAGCACAGGAGATAGACTTACTGGAGTTAGTTGCTTGCTAGAAAACTAGTTATTCGCCACTGCTTTGTTTTCAGGTGAGGATTTTTATAGGATGTAACGTGGTTCAGGGGTCAGGGCTTAGGCCATGGATGATGGGAGATTTCGTCAGTGTCTACCAGTATACCCACTGCACCTTGCTGTCTCATAGTGATATTTTATATAAGCTTTTATTATTAGCTTTCCCAGTGAAAATTTGATTGGGGTTGGTAAAAGACAAGGCATGGAAGATGAGTCTTAACCATGTCCTTCTTAAAATAAATTATAATGGCCCAATTAGGACAAAGCCAGACATAGAGTTTTAGAAACAGTAACGTTTGGAATTGATTTCCTAAAGGACCTATTAGCCCACTGCATTGCTGGAGTGTTTTCACTGCCATGTCCAAAGTAATGTTAGCTCTGGTTTTAGGTACAGCAATTTTATTAAGTGCATAAAGGCTGATGTCAGGCAGTCGATTTGTCTAACATAGTCGTACAGTAGATCTTAATAAAGCTTCTCTCTGAGAGATGGTTGACATGGATAATTTACTTAAAATCTTTTACAAAGTTGGTGGTTTTATGAAATTCTATCGTTAGGCTAAATGATCCCTGAAGTGTCCCTTTTTCTTTGATTAAACCACAGAAAAATGCCTTTCTTTCTCCCTACTGGCATCAGAAAAGATAGTGTTAAATGTGAAGAGTGAAAGTAGCCATGGTTTTTGACCAGTTGTAGGCCGAGCACATCTAGCTTTGAAACAGCTATGAAAGGTTTATGCCCAGGCCTGTGGTTGGCACCAGAGGCAGTCACACCCAGGGGATATCCCGACCTGGTCCAAACCATTTCTCCAGCTTTCTCTCTTCAGAAATCCTTTTCTATAGCCTGGCAGATGAATTTGTTGTGCTATATGCAGGCCTGTGGCATTCCTATCTTCTTCTCGTGAAGTTCTCCTTCCTGTTGGCTCTTCACTCCACTTACTTTAACCTTAGTGCCCTGAGAGAGACACCCCCCTCCGGAAAGCTTTTCTGGATTCCACACCTGGTCTCCTGGTCTGGAAGGCTGATTGGAAGAGATGCCCCATGAAGTCCAAACAGGTGCTAGGACAGGCTCTCTGTAGTGTTTTGCATGTGGTGCCCATCTTCCTTTCTGGTATGTTGGGCAGGAGTAGGGGGCAAATTTGGTTTCAGTGAGTCTCTAAATATAGGCTTAGAGGTCAAAGCTCCTTTGAGTGGTTCCAAACTGTGTACACTTGCACCTTTAACCCAGAGGTCAGTCTGAAAAACACACCATATGTTCTATTGGGCACACCTTCATACAATATTTACGGGGTCACAACAAAGGAAACTAAAGCCCTCATAATGCTCCTCAGTGACTGATTTTATGATGAGTGGAAGAACACAGTGATATAATTCAAAATGATCAGTAACTGCTAGGTGCCTGGGAACATATTATTTGCTGCAGTGCTGCTCAGACTCAGGGCCCCAGAATCCCATGAGGACTTGTCAGAGCACACACTGTTGGCCCCACCCCAGAGTGTCTGATCAGGAGGGATGGAATAAAGCCAAGAATTTGCATTTCTAACTAGTTACCAGGTGGTGCTGGTGTTGCTTGTCCAGGGACCACACTTTGAGTAGCAGTAACTTAATTTTTTGAAGACCATGATTCTTACATTTGCTACACATTAGAATCATCTGAGGAGCTTTTAAAATGCTTGATGCTTATCAGGCTATCCCGGTAATTCCAGTGAGCAGGCAACTTGGAGAACCATTGTTCTGAGTGTGTATCAAATTTTAATGTACTTACATATCACTCTGGGAGGTTGAAATGCAGATTCTGGTTCAGGGGATCTGGATAAGGACTTGAGAGTCTAATGAGCTCCCAAGTGATGTCAATATTTTTGGTCTATGAGTCACACTGGGTTATGAAGCTCTAAAATACTGGAGTAGAACAGCATGTGTCAACCTCAGCTCTATTGACATGTTGAGCTGGATAATTATTTGCTGTAGAGATGTCCTATGCATCACTGGCCTCTACTCACTAGATACTACTTGGACCTTCCACCTGCTTGTGACAACCAAGTATGTCTCCAGACAGTGCCAAATGTCTCCTGGGGGTGATGGTGGGATAGATATCTCCCCTGGGTGAAAATCAATGGAGGTACATGACTTCTTGAGGCTGGACTCAAGAGTCCTTCCCCACTTCTTCACATTTCTCTGTTAATGGAAGTTTTATTCCTTTGATCATGGGAAGAACTACTTATTCATACTGATCCTAAGTGCCTGGAAGAGACTGGAGTAATTCAAACCAAGATGAGTTACATATCTGGTCCTTTGCCTAAGGCAGAGGAAGGTGGCAGGATAGTGATGAAATAGTAGATGCCTGGGAAGTTGGAAGGTTTGAGATGGGGCACAGAAGTGCCCTAGTAGTTTTCTGAATAATGGGTTTTGAAAGACATTAGTGATAGCTTTATTTCTAAGTGAGATTTTGCTTGTCCCCATTGCAGTGATCTCTGAGTTAAAAAAAAAAAAATGAATGCCACACCTCATCTCCTTTCTGTTAAATGAAGTTTTTGGCATGTGACCTTTTAACAAGTCCATGAATAATTCTCTTAATTGACTGACTGGTGATGTTTTTATTCTGTGATGTAGCAGTTCAGTGACAGTGCACACAATCCAGCCCCCACCTCCACACCCACCGACAAGCTATTAAGTCAGTGAAGGGTGCAAATTGCTGATGTCTTTCATGATTTTGAGCTGGAAACCTTTTTACACAAAGCATGTTAATGGTTAATAAAATTACTGTGTACACATGTGTCAGTCTTTATCCACAGACCCTAATTCTCTAATTTGGCTGAACCACCTCTGGCATTAATGGGGAGATTGAATGTTGAGTTGTGATTACCCAGGGCCTCATTATATAAGCTCTGTGAGGGGCAGTGTCATTCTTTTCCATCTGTCAGGAAGCCGATGGGCTGGTAATTAGGAAGGCAATGGGCATTGCAAGGGCTGCTCAGAGCCACATGGCATTTCTCTTTCAACATGTATGGAATCTGATCTTTCATTCCCCTTTGTTTAAAAAAAAGCAATGGCAGGTTACTTTAATTCAAAATTATTGGGCAGAGAAATTAGAGCAAAATAGGGTACTTATAGCAGTAGGGCAAATTGTAATGAGCCTTAGATAAGCCAGTAGAATATTATGGTGGGAATAATAAATGACTCTCCTTTTTATTGTTCCCATAATCATTCGTCCCATGTGGCTGGCAACCTGTCCCTACAAGACTGCTTCTGTTGTTGGCAAAATAACAGTCACAGTTGATAAAGTCTTTGTTAGATCTGAGGCCCCACACAGGCACAGTGGATTATTTATAAATGCACCCCCACTGTAAGACTTTTGGGGGGCAAATTATCCAATCCATGGATCCACAAAGCCCCAACATGCTGGCCCTTCAGACACTGTTAGTGCCAGAATAGTTTAAGAGACCAACCTGCGTGGTGACACTCTTTTCTTTTCGTTGGAGCTAGCTTCCCCAAATAAAGGGGTGCAAATTCAGATATTTTCTTCTCTCTGATCATTTGAGCCAACATCTTTTTTTGTTTTGTTTTGTTTTGTCTTCAGGGGATTTGGGTGTTGGGCTTATCAGCAGAGTCGGACTCTGCCTCTTGCAGGAAAAAAACCCCGGTAACCAGCCCCAGTAAGATGCTCAAACAAAGCCCATCAAAGGACAGTGTCTGGTTCTCAGAAATTTTTCTCTCTTCTACAGATCCAGGGTGGGGCCATGGTGTGCAAGGTATAATATGTGCTTCAGATCATGCTTTGGAGAAACAGAGATGTGGAGCAAGATGACAAGCACACTGCTTGGTGACTGTAGGATGCTAGGTGGCCATGGTATGGGCTTCTAGTGATACATATGGAGGAGGTCCACAGCCCAGCTTGGCAGCCTTAAACATGCTCCTTAAATCCTTTGAACCTTGGTTTCCTCAACTGCTCCAGGCGGTCGATAATATCTGTCTTAAGGGACAGTTGTGAGGAGTGAATGGGGTAGTGTAGACAGAGCCTCTCCCCAGTGCCCGCCACTTAGTAGGTGTTCTTCATCATGCAGGGCTGGAACTCACTGGTCTAAAAGAACAGCTCTGTCATCTGACATGTCTCCAGTGTTGGAATTACCGGTGAGCTCTTCCTACATGAAGTTTATGTTTACCCGTTGTGCACAGAGGTTATGGTGGTTTTGTGTGAACTCATCAGTGCTCTTTCAAAACTATTCTTCACCAGTCCAACATGTGTTACCCAATTTGGTTCTCATGGCTCTGTGAGTTGGCCCCCATTGATGAAATGGGGAACCTGGTGTCCATTCTCTGGACACCCCCCAAAAGGATCCTACACTCTAAAAAGGGCGTAGAGTAGGATTCATATGCTGGCATGTCATGGGCATGGTTGGCATGATTAACATTTTGGACCAGGTAATTCTTTGTTGTGTGGGGCTATCCTGTGTATATTAGGATGCTTATCAGCATCCCTGGGCTCTAGCCACTAGATGCCAGTAGCACCCCTGCCCCAACTTAATTCAGTAGAAAATGTTTCCGAACATTGCTGATGTCCTCTTATCCACTGGGGAACAGAATCACTCTGGTTGAGAACCACTAACTTGCTGATGCCTTAGAACAAAAGTTCTCTGGCCTCTTGCTTCATAAAATACCTGGAGAGCTTTGTAAAAAATAAACACAAGCAGGGCGCCTGGGTGGCTCAGTTCGTTAAGTGTCCAACTTCGGCTCAGGTCATGAACTTGTGTTTCATGAGTTCGAGCCCCGTGGGCTCTGTGCTGGCAGCTCAGAACCTGGAACCTGCTTCAGATTCTGTGTTTCCCTCTTTCTCTGCCCTTCCCCTGCTCATATTCTGTCTCTCTTTCTCAAAATTAAATAAAGATTAAATAAACAAACACAAAAAAATGAAAAATAACAATGCCTGCCTAGGCCCTACTACAGACTATAGTGTCAGAAATATCAAGGTGGAGTCCAGTAGTCTGAATTTTTAAAGGGCCCACAGCTGATTCTGATGAGCAGTCAGTTGGGGACCAGAGGCTTCCTGTCATGGTCCTTTTGCCAGGGGCTCTGGGTAGACGTGCTTGTTACAGATGTCTTCTGCATGTAAGTTTACTATCTGCCCTACTGGCCCACGGGGTGAGTAATGGGAAAGTGAGGTTGTTGAGGAAGAGGCATTTTGGACTTCAGAGGGTGAGCTGTGGGCCCTCTATCACAGATAGATGGGAGTATGGGCCAGGAACATGAGAGGAGCTGGCGTTTGGATCACTTACATCCTGTGCATGATCCAAATAGCTCCTTTTTTATTCCTTAAACCCTGTGCCAGGCACTGTGCTAAATAAGCTCTATTCATGAATTAACTCACAACATTCCTACCACCATCCCATTACACAGACAACAAGAGAGTGGCAGAAAGAGAAGTAAAATAAGCTCTCCTAAGGTCTAGATTGCCACTAAGTGCTGACACTGCAGTGTGGCCAGACACCAGTTCTGGAGCCCGCACTTTGAGCACTGCTCTGCTGCCTCAGACGGATGGCTCAGCTGAGCTTTCATGGTTGCTGCCAATAATCAGGGCATTACAATGGATGTCACAGAAATTGTGTATGATAATTCCTGATGGGAGGTGTCCACATCCTTAATTAACGAATTGACAATTCAGTCATTTTTAGGACGTTGACCTAGTTCTTTTTTGGGGGGAACGTATGGCTGTGTTAACTACAGAGTGACAGGTTGTCTTATTAAAATGATTCCTTCCTCCCTTCTTCTCTAAGGTGGTAGTGTGTACAGTTAGATAAATTATAACAAGGTTTCTTCCCTCTGTCATTCTGCATTCCCCCTGCCCCCCCCCCCCCACCCTGCCTGTTGGCATAAGAGTTTGGTTTTCAGATGAGTATGTCGATGGTGGACTGGTCATGTGACCTGTCTTTGCCTCTACTTTGTGTTAAAAATGTGGCCCTGAATGCATTTGGCATATAGTTATGTAGTTATGCATACCCGCCTCTCCCTGTAGTCGCCCATCACAGTGGACATTCATGTGTTTTAGAGATTGCTCACATCACTTTCCTTTTCTGACTCTCTGAGCTTTTCCAGATGACAGAGCCCTCAGGCCCTCCCTGCCATTCTGGACAGTGCCAGCCATCAGGAGGACTGGGGGCCAGACTCTCAGTGTTCATCTGGCCACAGGAAGCCCATATCTCTTTCTGCCTCCTTGCCCCTTATAATGATTTGAAGGGTGAAAGTCTCACTTTTTTAAAAAAATTTTTTTAACATTTATTATTGAGAGACAGAGACAGAGCGTGAGTAGGGGAGGGGTAGAGAGAGAGGGAGACACAGAATCTGAAATAGGCTCCAGGCTCTGAGCTGTCAGCACAGAGCCTGCTGCGGTGCTCGAACTCACAAACTGCGAGATCAGGACCTGAGCTGAAGTTGGTCACTTAACCGACTGAGCCACCCAGGCGCCCCTGAAAGTCTCACTTCTATTGGCTCTCCAATCCTGTTTATTTGCCTTGCTCTTAGATCTGTGAGTTTCTTGTAAGATAACAGGGAATTATAAATTCCTATAACAGTTGTGCCCAATTGGTTGGAGACTTGAGTCTGGGTGAATGACCCAGTTCTGAGAGCCGTGGACAGATTTAATCTGCAAAAACAGGAGAATGTTGAAGCTGCTGTCCTGGATCCACATTTGGTTTGCTCATGTGGATGTTGACGGTCAGACTCTGAGTTTGTCCTTCATGGTCTTTTTTTTTTAAGAGTGTGAATGGGGGAGAGGGGCAGAAGGGGAGTGAGAGAGAATCTTAAGCCGGCTCCATGCTCAGTGCAGAGCCCAAAGCAGGGCTTGATCCTTTGAACCTGGGATCATGACTTGAGCTGAAATCAAGAGTCAGATGTTCAACTGACTGAGCCACCCAGGCATCCCTGTCTTTCAAATTCTTTCCAAGGACCTGGCTGCAAGTAGTTGATGGGGCAGTGATTCTGAGAGTGATCCCAGGAAGCAGGATCCCAGGAGAGGGAAGGGAGGAGAGGGGAGAGGGAAATAGACAGGAAGAGAGACAAAGACTGAAGATGTGCTATTGTGGTGGCTTCTGTAGTGGGGGCTTAATGCCACCAGCCTCTGAGAAGTATACCTCATGGCATCCTGGGCTGGGACTCTGTTGCAGAGCATGGAGTCACCCACTGGGTTGACAATTGCAGTCTGAACTGGCCCAGGAGATGTTGTGTGACTTCAAAACCATCTGCTATACCTCCCAGCCCCTTGTGATATTTCAGGTGATCCCCAGGGGGTAAAAATATCTGGCCCCAAGTTTACTTTGACACGTCTTTGTATTTATTTAGCACTATGGCAGGTTATGTTTAAATTCCTTAATTCCTGCAGTCCTAAGATAGGCAGAATGATAATGGATGTGTAAACACTAACGTTTATCTCTTAAGATGGTGTGATGGGTGGTGATTTTAGCTTGTGTTACTGATTTAGGGACCAAATCAATGGCCTATGTAAACTCAGTTCTGTGTATTAAAGAGAAGACTTAGCCTTTTGCGAATCCAGTAAGAGATAGCAATGTAGCTTAAAGTTCCAGAATTTTTAGGAACTAGCTCCTTGAGGCAAAGGCTTTAGGATTAATCATTCCTGTGCTTTTCCTAAGTTATCATAGAGTGAGGGTAGAGTATATTGATATTCAAACAATTTAAAATCATTTTTCTGTTTAGAAAACCAGTTTCCCAACTCAGTGGATGAATAACATTTTCTTTTAAAATACTCTCTTTTTGTATTATCTATTTTTTCTCTCTTACTCTGAGAAATGTCAGCCCTTCAAAATAGTAGAGTGTATAGGTCACAAGAAAGTTGCAGAAATAAGCAAGATTCAGCCAAAAACATGGTGGATCTTTTTTGCCATCTGACAGCTCTGTAGTAATATATTAAAGGAAGCCCATAATTCACACATTGCTCAGTGTGAAACTTGTATTTTTTTTTCTTCTAGCTTGCCAGTAGGTAAATGATACCTACTGTTCACTTATATTTTGGTTATGGAAATAAATCTGTGCCTCAAACCTATTGATTTAAAATAAAAATCTTTAGTGAGCCAGAATTCCCATTGCTACATTTAGACTAGAATTTGAGAGTGTCAGGACCTTGATGATTAAGTCAAAGTTGCTCATTTTCAAAGGAGGAGACCAAGGTCTAGAGAAGTTGGACTATTTTCTTATTCTTCCCTAAATTAAAGGCAGTGATAGATCTAGAACTCAGAACTCCTGAGCCCCACCCCAACTCAGTGAGTCCAGCAATCCAACAGTTTGGACATAAACTCTGTGCAACAATTTGTGTGTTCAAATTGACAGATAAAGAAAATTCCAACTTATCTATGTTTCAAGGCTCACAGTTGGGTTTGAGTCCAATTCAGCTGTTGACTAGCCTTACAATCCTGGTCAGGCCCAGACTTTTCTGAGGCCTTTCTCCGCTCTTGCCCTTCTCTCTTTCTCCGCTCTTGCCCTTCTCTTGGCCTAACTTGTCAGAAGCATCACTGATGAGAAGTCCACAAGTCTGTGAAAGTTCTCTGGAAGTCACAGACTCTTGCCCACATGCCAGGGCATGTCTGCCTCGAGGAATTCATATCCATAGCACTTGGTCCTAAGATTCTCTTTCGGATAGGGCATGCTAAGTGATAGGTTTTACCAGAAGTCCCAGGACTGGAAGAAAATGCTATAGGATTAAATTAGAAATGTTTTCTTTACCTACATATTACCAATGTTCAATATTATCTTACTGACATGTGGCATTTTATTCATCATCTTACTTACGTTCACAATTTTCGGAGGAAAGTAGTGTTTTTTGTTTTTGTTATTTTATCATTCCTTTTTTACTTATAATTGAAAAATTCCATGTCTTGGAAGAGGAAACATGAACAGTTGAGCTTGAATAGAAGCTTACTATACTGTCCCCACAACTGTGCTGTAACTGACCCAAGAGCACAGCTTCCACCTGTGCCCCTGCACTGTGCAGGACACGCAGGAGATGCTCCGTTAAAACCTGATTAATTTGCACCAAGTTTGAAACTTGATAGTGAGCAGCATTTGATGTCTTATGAGGATACGATAAAAGGAAATGTTAAAAGTGAGGTTGCTGGAGAAGGCATTTTTAGAAACTTTCTTTGCATTATAAAAGTAGGACATACAGAAAAGTAAAAGAGAAAGAAGTCTATCTTCTCCCTCTTTGTTACTTTTTAGTATATTTTCTGCCAAAAATTTTCCCCTAGTTTAGGTTAGACTTATTTGTATTATGTATTTAAAAAAATTTTTTTAATGTTTATTTTTGAGAGGACAGAGTGTGAACAGGGGAGGAGCAGAGAGAGAGGGAAACACAGACTCCGAAGCAGGATCCAGGCTCTGAGCTGTGTCAGCACAGAGCCCGATACGGGGCTTGAACCCACGAACTGCGAGATCATGACCTGAGCTGATGTTGGACACTCAACTGACTGAGTCATCCAGGCGCCTCTGTATTATATATTTCTAATTTGTATATATGAAATTTTATATCCTGACTTTCCAGTTAATATTTTATCATTTGGACACTCTGTTATCGTCAAAAGCACTCTTAAATAGCACTTAATGGTCTCCTGAATTAGTGTATCACAGTAACTTCAATATTCCTTTTGTGGCACATTTAACTTCTCCACTTTTCAACGTAAATAATGCTGCTATGAACATTCTTCTCCAAAAAGCTTTTTCTTTAGGGATAGATTCCCAGGAGTGGATCAAAGGGAGTGTACAGTTTAACCCAATTACTTTAAATACCACGATCAAGTAGGCTAGGAACACTGGAGAATATGTTACTGAGCAAATGATAAGAGTATTTTTTAGGGATGAAGAGAAAGAAAAGATTCAATTAACCAAATCCTGCTGATAAGCATGTGTCCTGAAGGTGCAGAGCTTTTCAGGTCCCAGAGAGACAGGACAGGAGGGTTGGTGCCTGGTGCCTCCTGGGTGGTCCAGGGGTCATAAGGAGGCTTCTGTTCTTGTATATATTTTTTTGATTCAGTAAAAATAATCATTCAAGGAGTGGTTTTTGTACATATCTGTGACAATGGGATTGCCTGCTTTTCAGGGTGGACTAAACCTTGAGTGGACTCCTGCCTGCAGAAACAAAGCTGCCATCGGACAGGTGTTCTCTAACGGCTTTTAACTGGCAGCCATGTGCTCCGGTCCAGGGGCTCCTTTTTTGAGATAGCTTTTTGCTGCTGCTGCTGCTGCTGCTGCTGCTACCACCGTAAGACTTTTCTCTTCCAGGAACCTCCTATCTGTCAGTTTTGCTGCGGTAACATACAACTTCCAGATCTCAGTGCCTTACTTAAACCACACTCATGAATTTCTCCGTCATTTCCCACTTAAGCCAAAGTTTGATGATATAGCCACGTTCATACGAATGGAGTTTGTATTTCAAGTCTTGGGCTGGGGAAATAACTCTTCTTGGAGGATTTCTGTGCTTATTTCACAGGACAGAAGTAAGGCCAAACCAGCCATGCAGAGCTTCTGCTCAGGTGTGGTGTATGGCATCCCTACTCACATTCGATTGGCCAATGCAAGTCCCCCGTCCAAGACTGACAGTGGGTGGGATGCACAATTCCCCTGCACAGAGTTGCTGAGAAGCACGTGGCAAGAGAAGGAATGTGGAGGATCAAGTTGTTATGAACAGTGATGCAATCTGCCACAGGCCTCCTGGGAACTGACCTCCCCAGTTTCTTCTGACATGCATTCATCCTCTTGTCCACTGCCGTGCAGAACCTGGCTCTCAGCATGAACTACCTTTGTCCTAGTGCAAGGAAGTCTCCAGAAGCAAAGGATTTACTAACCTAGTATGTCGCCTTCCCAATATTCCCTTGTCATTTTCCCATCAACAGGTGGTATCTCTCTCTCTCTTCCCTTTAATTTCAGCGGGTCTGTGACTCACTTGTAACCCACGGAACACCCTGGAACGATGCTGCATGACTTCCAAGGAAGGCCTGGCAGCTTCTACCTGATTCCCAAGGAACACTTGCTTTGGGGGAGTTGGCCATTCTGTAGGAAGCCTGACTACCTGGAGAGACATTGGTTAACCCCTCTGGTTGAGTCCCAGCTGAGCTTGACCTTCTGGTCATCCCTACAGTGGGATGAAGCATCTCTGTTTTCCCTTCCTTGTTATCATTTATCATGGATTCAGAATCCATGGAAGAATATCTGATCAGGCCAAGCTTGGGTTGGGTGGCTTGGTTCAAGGCAGGCTGTAGTGGCTATCAGTTCCCCCTTTGAGAACAGTGGGGATGATGAGGAGGATTGAGGCCTGCTACCACTGAAAGGGGAATGGATGTGGAGCAGAGAAGCCTCAGCAGATGTTCCTAAGAGGTGCTGCCCACATCAGCTGTTGAAAATGCAAATCTAGGGGCACCTGGGTGGCTCAGTTGGTTAAGCCTCTGACTTTGGCTCAGGTCATGATCTCACAGTTCATGAGTTCCAGCTCCGCATCGGGCTGTGTGCTGACAGCTCAGAGCCTGGATCCTGCTTCAGATTCTGTGTCTCCCTCTCTCTCTGCCCCTCCCCTGCTCACACACTGTGTCTCTTTATCTCAAAAATAAATAAACATTAAAAAAAAAAAAAGAAAATGCAATTCTAATCCTCTTACTCCATCATTTTCAAAGTGGTCAGAGGCTCTGCATGGTTTTCATAAGAAAGATATACACCTTAGCTTAGTACATGATGTTCTTCACTGTTGACCCTTGTCTACCTCTCTGCCTGGCTTCCTGGCCAGGATCCCTTTTGGAGAATTCACTCCAGTCTTACTCAAGCACTGTGATTCTTAAAAAATGGTCGTGTCCACTTTCAAGGATATAAATACAATCTTTTGACTCCAGTTTATGTCCCCAGTTGAACTTTTCTCCAAAACTAAACTTTTATCTTCATCTGCTTTCTCAGCACCTCCACTTGGCTGCCTAGCAGACATCCCAAACATAGTGTGTCCCAAACTGAACTCCTGATCCCCCTCTCCCGCCACCCCTCAAAGAAACCTGCCTCTCTTGTGGTCTTCCCTAACTCAGGAAGTGGTATCCCATCTTTCAAGGTCACAAACCTCCAATCATTGAATCTTATTTATTTCAGGCTACATGTCAGCAAAACTTGTCAACTGTACCCTCAGAATATATCCCTGATCAGACCAAAATCTGAAATCAGAAGATATCCAGTGGCTCACCCCTTGCATGTTGCATTCCTGGTCCAGAACCCATTGGTTGCCCCTCTGTGGCCTGTGTCACTGCGGCAGCATTCTGACTGTCCTCCCTGGTTGTCTTTGGCAGGCAGCAGTGATCCTGTTAGAACATGTGACATCCCAGCATCTCCAAGTCACAGCTTCCAGTGGCTTCCTATCTTTATAAAGGCCTAGATCCTTTGAGTAGATCTAAGAGTTTACATGACCCCTACCCTCTGACCTCACTTTCATCCTTTTCCCCCTCCCTCACTCCTCTTTAGCCCACCAGCTGCCTTGGTGTTCTTCCATCATGGCATGCAGTCTTCTGCCTCAGACTCTTGCTCTTCCTTCTGCCTGGAAGCTTCTTCCCCCTGTATCTGTATGACTCCCTCCCTAGAGTAGTGCCTGTGGTACAAAGTAGGTTTGTCATGAAAGCATGCTGAACAAGTGAATTCTAATACACCTTTGCACATACTTTCCCTTTTCCTGGAATATACTCTTCACTCCTGCTTACCAACCTAGCTGCTTTGGGTTGTTTCAAAGTCACCTCCAATCTCAGCTTCTCTAGAAGATTCCTGTGTGGTTTAAATTTTTTTGTTTTACATTTATTTTTGAGAGACAGAGAGCGAGACAGAGCAAGTGGGGGAGGGTCAGAGAGAGAAGGAGACACAGAATCTGAAGCAGGCTCCAGGCTCTGAACTGTCAGCACAGAACCCAATGCAGGGCTTGAATTCACAAACCGTGAGATCATGACCTGAGCTGAAGTTGGACACTTAACCAACTGAGCCACCCAGGCGCCCCTAGAAGATTCCTGTGTGGTTTAGATACCCTCTTTCTCTACTCTTGGAGGAAAAGGACTCTTGTGTCATTGTATCTAGTACATGGCAGGCTTTTTGGCATCTGGTAGACCGTCAGGAAATAACCTTAGTCTCAAGATTGATGCGGTGTTTTTTGTTTTTTTTTATTTTAAAAAAACACAAAAAGCATGATACGGTATGAAGGGAAAAGCAAGTCTCTCCTTCCCCCTCTGTTCTCTGCAGAGGCTATTACCATGTACTATGCATATACAAAATTGAAATTGATACAGATAACTGAGCTGACACTGAAAAAAATTTTTTCCTGAAAATTCCTAAATGGTTCACTTCGAATAACCGGTTTGCCTAAGTAGTAATTTCTGGATATTCTTATTCTCCTGAGAAACAAAGGTTCATCCTGAAAATTCTTTTCAAATCTTTCTAAAAACCACCAGTCCCCTTCTTTCTTCACTAGGTGGCAAATAGTGAACTATCAGCAAACGTGCCTTGGATCTCACAGGAACTGCCCCTCCCCACCTTCACTTTTGCCCTCTGCTAGCATCATTTCTTTTGAGGTTCACTGAAGTTACCTTCCCTTTGGTCTTCCTGCTTCCACTGGCCTGTTCCCAGCAGAGTGGCCGTAGCCACCCTGTTTAAACGGAAATCATTTCTCTGATCAATCCTTTGTTGGTTTCCCATCCCACCTGGAGTAAAGGCCCACGTTCTGGTTATGACCTTGAGGCCCTGAGCGGATGCTGCGTTCCAGCCATGGTGGCCTCCTAGCTCTTCACTAAATAAACTGAGTTCCCTTCTGTGCACAAGCCCTTGCCCTCTGTTCCCCCTGCCCAGAGTGTTCTTCCCAGGTAGTTAGCTGCACAGCTTACTCTCCTATCTTCTAGGTCTTCGGCTGAGTGTCTTATCATCAGAGAGAACACTCTTGGGGTGCTTGGCTGGCTTGAGTGGGTAGAGCAGGTGATGCTTGATCTCAGGATTGCGAGTTCGAGCCCCACCTTGGGTGTAGGGATTACTTAAAAATAAAATCTTAAAAAAAATTAATACTTTCCTCATTCTCCTCCTCTATGTTGTTTATGTTTCTGTACAGCATATGCTCATTTGTTTACCTTCTCATTGTCTGACTCTCCCTGGGTAAGCTCTGGGAGAGCAAGTGTTTATTCACTTTGTTGTTTGTGGCTGAATCCTTGCATCAGAACACAGTAGGTGTCAAATCAGTATTGATGGGTTCAAAGAGCCTGGGTCCTGGCTCTAGACATGCATTTCCCTTGTAGTGTATATTGGAAGTAGAGGTGTTAGGTAGGGTTTGTCCACTCTTAGGATGGCTGTTCCCTTTTTATTTTCTCTCCTTCCTTCTCTCCACACCACAGAAACAACAATGTGAGACCTGGGGGCCCCAGGAAAATGGCCCTGGGAGGCCAGCCTTAAGAGATGCCTCTTTGACTAAGCTCATCTGGCTGTCTGGGTATTCCTCCTCAAGCTTAGCAAGTCCCAAACTAGACTCCCTGCCAGCTCCCCACTCCAGCCTCATGATGCCTGCTCATCAATGGGCACCACTTCTCTTTCAGCCAGTCTCAAAATCGAGGTTGTCCTGGTGTCCACTGTCCATATCTAGTCAGTTCCCAAGTTTGATCAATTTAGGTTCCTTAGTGTCTTTCCTTGTTGATCCCTCTCAGCTGTCCTGGCCCCCTGGTAGGGAGTCATCACTTTGTGTTCATGACCATTAGCACTGTCTCCCAGCTGATCCCCTCTTAGTTTCCCTTCAACCCTGTCAAACCCCACCCCCAGTCAGAGGGTCTTTGTAAAGCCCTGATGACAGACACCATGGGTCTTCCTTGCTTAAAATCCTCCAGTGACTTCCTGTCATTACTCAGACATGTGTGTTTGACCTTGATCATCTTTGTCCTATCTGCATACCACCTATGCTGTTATTTACTGAATATTTGTCTAAATATAATCTTAATTTTTCCCAATAGAGTCTTTGAAGGCATGGGATGATAACCAAGTTTTTTCCTTCTGTATGTTGAAATACATAACTATTAAATACGACACTCTGGTCCATGTAACCATCTAAGAGCCATTGTGTGTGCCATGGATTTTGCATCTGCCATCTTGAGGGGACTTTCAGGACACAGAGGGACATTTTTCATGTGGTCCTCGCATGGCTGCTCTCCTTAGGCAAATGCTCTAGGAATAGCATCTTCACTTTTTTTTAAATCAAAACATTTTTTAAAAATTAAAGTACAGTTGACAGACAATTATTAGTTTCAGGTGTACAATGCAGTGATTTGACAATTATACACATTACAAAATGCTCACTATGGTTAAGTGTGGTTATCATCTGTTGCCACACAAAGTTATTAAAATATTATTGACTATATTCCCTATGGTGTATTTTTAATTCCCTGTGACTTTTTTATTTTATACAGTATTGGGAAGTTTATACCTCTTAGTCCCCTTTGCCTATTTCATCTATGCCCTTCCCCCTGGCCCTCAACAGCATCTACCAGTTCTCTGTACTTATGGATCTGTTTCTGTTTTTTTGTTTTTTGATTCCACATGTAAGTGAAAGCATATGTTACTTGCCTTAGAGTGATTCATTTCACTTAGCATTATACCCTCTAGGTCCATCTGTGTTGTTGCAAATTGCAAGATTTCATTCTTTTTAAATTTTTTAAATATTTATTTAATTTTTGAGAGAGAAAGCATGAGCAGGGGAGGGGCAGAGAGAGGGAGAACAGAGGATCTGAAGCGGGCTCTGTTCTGTCAGCAACAAGTTTCATGTGGAGCTCGAACCCGCAAACCAAGATCATGACCTGAACTGAAGATGGAGGCTCAACTCATTGAGCCATCTGGGTGCCCTGATTTCATTCTTTTGTTTATGACTAATACTCCATTGTGTGTCTCTCTCTGTGTATGTCTGTCTGTGCGTGTATGTATATGTATGTGTGTATATCTATAGATCTATATCTATCACATCTTATTTTTTAAAATTTTTGTTTAATGTTTTTATTTATTTTTGAGACAGAGAGAGACATAGCATGAGCGGGGGAGAGGCAGAGCGAGAGGGAGACACAGAATCTGAAACAGGCTCCAGGCTCTGAGCTGTCAGTACAGAGCCCGACGCAGGGCTCGAACTCACGGACTGTGAGATCATGACCTAAACTGAAGTCGGACGCTCAACCGACTGAGCCACCCAGGCGCCCCAATATCACATCTTATTTATCCTTTCAGTTGTTGTTAGGTATTCAGGTGCTTCTATTCCATATCTTGCATAATGTAAGTAAGCATAGGGGTGCATATATCTTTTAAAATTAGTATTTCCATTTTCTTTGGGTAAATACCTAGAGGTGGAATTGCTGGATCATATGGTATCTCTATTTTTAATTTTTTGATGAACCCCCATACCGTTTTCCACAGTGGCTGCACCAGTTTACATTATCACCAACAGTGTACAAGAATTCTTTTTTCTTCATATCCCCACCAACTCTTGTTTTCTGTTGTCTTTTTGATACTAGCCATTCTGACAAGTATGAAGTGATAGCTCACTGTGGTTTTGATATGCATTTCCCTGATAATTAGTGATGTTGAGCATCTTTTCACATGTCTGTTGGCCATCTATAGGTCTTCTTTGGAAAAAGAATCTATTCAGTTCCTCTGCCCATTTTTATTTGGAGTATGTTTTTTTTTTTTTTTTTTTTGGTATAGAGTTGTGTAAGTTCTTTGTGTATTTTGAATAACAGCCCCTTATTGGATATATCATTTTCAAATATCTTCTCCCATTCAATAGATTCCCCTTTTGTTGATGATTTCCCTCACTGTGCAAAAGGTTTTTGGGTTTGATGTAATCCCACTTATTTTTGGTTTTGTTTCTCCTGCTTGAGGAAACAGATCCAGAAAAATATTACTAAGGCTGATGTTCCAGAGTTTACTGCTTGTGTTTTCATTTAGTGGTTTTATGGTTTCAGGTCTTACATTTAGGTCTTTAATTTATTTTTATTTTATTTTTGTGTATGATGTAAGAAAGTAGTCCAGTTTCATTCTTTCTCATTTAGCCATCCAATTTCCCCAACACCATCTATCAAAAGAGACTTTCTTTTTCTCCATTGTGTATTTTTACCTCCTTTGTTGTAGGTTAATTTGACCATATAAACATAGATTTATTTCTGGGCTTTCTGTTCTTTTCCACTGATCTGTGTGTCTAATTTTGTGCCAGTACCATATTCTTTCAATTGCTACAGCTTTGTAGTATATTTTGAAATCCGGGATTGTGATGCATTCAGCTTTTTTCTTCTTTCTAAAGATTATTTTGGCTATTTGAGGTGTTTGTGGTTTGATACAAATTTTAGGATTATGTGTTCTAACTCTTTTAAAAAAGCTATCACCATTTTGATAGGGATTGCATTGAATCTGTAGATTGCTTTTGGAAGTATGGGCATTTTAATAGTATTGTTCCGATTCATGACCATGGTATATCTTTCCATTTATTTATCTTGTTTTAATTTCTTTCATCATTGTCATATGGTTCTCAGAATACAGGTCTTTCACCTCCTTGGTTAAATTTATTCCTAGCTGTTTTATTCTTTTTTGTAAATGGGATTTTTTTTCTTAATTTCTCTTTCTGCCACCTCATTATTAGTGTATAGAAATGCAACTGGGGTGCCTGAGTGGCTCAATCAGTTAAGTGTCCAACTTCAGCTCAAGTCATGATGTCACGGTTTGTGGGTTTGAGCCCCGCATTGGGCTCTGTACTGATAGCTCAGAGCCTGGAGCCTACTTTGGATTCTGTGTCTTCCTCTCTCTCTGTCCCGCTCCTGCTCATAATCTGCCTGTCTCTCAGAAATAAACATTGGGACACCTGGGTGGCTCAGTTGGTTAAGCACTGAACTTTGGCTCGGGTTATGATCTCACGGTTCTTGGGTTCGTGCCCCACATCGGGCTCTGTGCTGACAGCTTGGAGCTTGGAGCCTGCTTTGGATTCTGTGTCTCCCTCTCTCTCTCTCCCTCCCATGCTTGTACTCTGTGTCTCTCTCTGTCTCTCAAAAATAAATAAATGTTAAAGAAAATAAACATTAAAAAAGTTTTTAAAAAATGCAACAGATTTCTCTATTAATTTTGTATCCTACAACTTTACTGAACTCATTTCTAAGAGGTTTTGTTTGTTTTTTGGTGGAGTCTTTTAGGATTTCTTTATATAATATCGTGTGATCTGCAAATAATGATAGTTTCATTTTTCTTACCAGTTTGGATGCCTTTTATTTCTTGTCTGATTGCTATGGATAGGACTTCTAGTACTATGTCGAATAAAAGTTGTGAGAATGGGCATCCTTGTCTTGCTTCTGATCTTAGAGGAAATGCTTTCAGCATTTCACCATTGAGTATGTTAGCTGTAGGTTTGTTATATGTGGCTTTTATCATGTTGTGGTATATTCCCTCTAAATCCACTTTATTGAATGTTTTTATCATGAATGGATATTGCATCTTGTCAAATGCTTTTTCTATATCTATTGAGATAGTCATATGATTTTTATCCTTCACTTTCTTAATGTGGTATACCATACTGATTGATTTGTGTATACCGAATCACACTTGCATTCCTAGAATAAATCTCACTTGGTCATGGTGAATAATCCTTTTAATGCGTTGTGGAATTCAGTTTGCTAATATGTTGTTGAGGATTTTTGCATGTATGTTCATCAGAGATATTGACCTATAACTATTTATTTATTTATTTATTTATTTATTTATTTATTTATTTATTGTGTCTTTATCTGGTTTTGTTATCAGGGCAATGCTGACCTTGTAGAATGAATTTGAAAGCACTTCTTCCTCTTCTATTTTTTGGAATAGTTTGAGAAGGATAAGTATTAACTCTTCTTTTTTCACCCCTACTTCTTCAAAGCCTCTGTTCCTAATTTTTTTTTAAATTTTACTAAGTTTTTAATTTTAATTTCAGTATAGTTAACATACAGTGTTACATTAGTTTCAGGTGTACAAGCTATTAACTCTTCTTTAAATGTTTGGTAGCATTCACTTAGGAAGCCATCTGGTCCTGGACTTTTGTTTGTTGGGAATTTTTGATTACTGATTCAATTTTGTTATTAGTAATTCATCTGTTTATGTTTTATATTTCTTCATGAATCTAATTTGCAAGATTGTATGTTTCTAGGAATTTATCCATTTCTTCTGGGTTGTCCAATTTATTGGCATATATTTTTTCATAGTATTGTATATAATCTTTTGTATCTCTGTAGTTTGGATTTTGAGTTCTCTTTGATTTCTGATTTTATTTATTTGAATCTTATTTTTTTTCTTTCTTTTTTTAAATTTATTTTTGAGGCAGAGAGTGTGAGAATGGGGTAGGGGCAGAGACAGGAAGACGGAGGATCCAAAGTGGACTCTGCGCTGACAGCAGAGAGCCTGACACGAGACTCAAATTCATACACCACGAGATCATGACCTGAGCTGAAGTTGGACACTCAACTGACTGAGCCATCCCAGCACCCCTTCTTTCTTTTTTTCTTTTCTTTTCTTTTTTTTTAATGTTTATTTATTTTTGAGACAGAGAGAGACAGAACATGAGCAGGGAAGGGGCAGAGAGAGAGGGAGACACAGAATGTGAAGCAGGCTCCAGGCTCTGAGCTGTCAGCACAGAGCCCGACACGGGGATTGAACTCACGAACTGTGAGATCATGACCTGAGCCGAAGTCAGACGCTTAACCGACTGAGCCACCCAGGGGCCCCTCTTTTTTTCTTGATGAATCTGGCTAAAGGTTTATCAATTTTGTTTATCTTTTCAAATAACTAGCTCTTAGTTTCATTTATTATTTTTTTTAGTTTTTATTTCTTTTATTTCCATTCTGATCTTTATTATTTCCTTCTTTTTACTAACTTTGGGCTTTTCTAGTTCCTTTAGGTATAAAGTTCAATTGTTTATTTGAGACTTTTCTTGTTTTTTGGGGTAGGTCTGTATTGTTATAAACTTTCCTCTTAGAACTGCTTTTGCTGTGTCCCAAAGATTTTGAACCATTGTGTTTCTATTTTCAATTGTCCCTGGGTGTATTTTGAATTTCTCTTTTGATTTCTTTGTTGACCCATTGGTTGCTTGGTAGCATGTTTAGCCTCCTATGTTTGTGGTTTTCTCCACTTGTTTTCTTGTAATTGATTTCTAGTTTTATAACATTTTGGCCAGAAAAGATGCTTGATATGATTTCAGTTTTCCTTAATTTATTGAGACTTGTTTTGTGGCCTAACATGTGACCTGTCCTGAATAGGGGCATGAACATATTCATGTGTAGCATCTCCACTTTTCCCTGAAGCAGGACACCACAGTGCTATGTCTTCACACTTTTGCTCATTAAGTCCACTCTGCATTGAGTGTCCTCCCTAGCCTTCCATTTTTTCCTGCTTGATGATTCTTGTCCATTCTTCTAGACCCAGCTCAAATGTCTCACTGCAGAGCCATCCTTCCTTCCCACTCTGTCCCCAGGTTGTATTTCACCACCTTACTCCATTTGTTCATTTTGTTCCTTGCCCATTTTCACATTCATAAGTAATGACTTCCTTTGATGATTTTCCTACATTTGTGCTCTCCGGTGGCTGTGAATAGATGACATTTTCCTTAGCCTCAGGACTTGGCATGTAGACCTTAAAATGTGAACGACTGAAGTACAAATCCCCTTCTAAAATGCAGTTACCTCTGGTGGAACAGTAGCTATAGCTGTGATTGGCTGACATTAGATGAGAACAAGAGTGAGACTTGGCATGTAAACCTGGGGAGTTGGAGGGCTTTACTGGATAGAGAAATGATGCATTCATTTGTGGAGGATACTAAAGGCATGATGCATCTTTGCAAAATTTCCTACAGCAGACCCTGCTAGCCCACATAAATTTACCTGATCCTGATAAGTAGCTTCTGGGCTTGCCTTCCTCCCTTCCTCCCTTCCTTTCATCAAGAAAATATAGAGGATGGATGGATGGATGGATGGATGGATAGATAGATATAAAGAGAATATATACAGACAGCATGCATATATACATACATTGATGGACTTCTGTATTTTCAGTGCAGCCTTTAGAGATGCACTACCTGATGTGGTAGTCACTAACCATATGTGGCCATTTAAATTGTAATTAATAGAAAGTAATTGAAATGAAAATTTCATTTCTTCAGTTCTTCTAGCAACATTTGAAGCACTCAATAGACACATATGGCTAGTGCAGAATAGAACACTCCACGTTCACAGAAAATTCTTTTGGACTGCGTTGCTATAGAATCTAATTGTTTTATAAATCCCTTGTGTTGACTTTTGTCCCTAACACTGAAGCTAGGAAAAAAAGTCCTGTGTAAATGAGATTTTACTTGGGTGGGTTCTAGTCAGCTTGTATATTCATACGGATATGAACAAAAGGTTGTTTGTTGAGGGAGGTGGTTATGTGTGAGTTGGTGGTTACATGCTGAGGCTGATCTTACCAGGGGAAGGTAAGGACCATTTGCCTAGAGAGCTCTGGTTTGAGGGAACATTCCTCATCCAAGCCACTTCCCTTCACATCACAACCTGTTCACAGTGCAGCACATGGATGGAAGGTAGAGAAGAGAGATGGGAATGTGGGTAGGAAAGGAGATGGGGTCTAGGGTTTTAGGAGAATCAAGGGTAAGAGGAAGATGGTGATCTTGAGGCAAATGTTTGGCATAGCCATTATAGAGAATGAGAAATGGCTGATAAGCATTCATTGCTCACTTTCTCCTTCCCTTTATCCTGCCTCTAAATGGACTTTGTGGCCTTATTTAAAATGGAAGAATACATGGAGTGAGAGAGGACCTAGAATAAAATAACACAGATATTGTGCCTCTCTAAGTACTTGTGTGTATGCTCATCACTTGACAGTCTTTTATTTTTCATTACTTCACATTTGAATGATGGCCCAGATTACAAATGCTTTGGGCACCAGGGTGAAAGATGATAAGTAAAACATTGACACTTTAAGCTGTGGACTGAACTGATTAATTACCAGGGCTACTGTGTTTTAGGGCTTTTGTAAATTAGGGGATGACTAGACAAAACTTCTGTTTGGCTATTTGGGTCTCATGGAAAATAACTTAGAATTGGTATAAGACTTATGCTTTATTAATGTGAACTACAGACCTTCAAACCAACAATTGGTAAGGGACAAGACTTTCAACCTGACATCTTTTTGGATGTGAGGGTATCTGTCAGTAGGTTTTGCCGTTATGATTTCAGAGGCAAGAAAATGAAGGCTTACTGCAAGGTTATTCATAGAATTACAGTGCCGTGCACAGTGAGCAGTTTGTCGCCTTTAGCAGAAGAAAAAGAGATGTCCAGTGGCTTTAATCATTTCTCTAGATTTTACTCGTCTTCTTTCAGACATTATATGTGTCCTGGGTAAGACTAATACAGACTCTGTCTTGACTGTGCATCAGAAACACCAGAAGGGCTTAAAACACAGATCACTGGATGCCGTCCCCAGAGTTTCTGATTCAGCAGATCTGGGGTGGACTCAAGAATTGGCTGTCCTAACAAGTTCCCAGGTGATGCTGGTGCTGCTGATCTTTAGACCACTCTTTGACACCCAGTGGTCCTGGTTAAATTCAACTTCAGTATGTGTTCATTTGGGGGATTATGTTGATGGGGACAATGCCTTTGCCCCTTTCTGAATCATTATGTTTTTCACCTCTGGGGTTTGGGCAGGAGGGAGAAGGAATCTGTGTTCATCCCAGTGACCTGGCTGCCCAGTGCTGTCAGGCCCATGGACACATTGCCCTTTACTTGCCAGGCCAGCCTCTCCAGGTAAAGGCCAGGATGTGCTGATGGGGCGGTTACCCACCATTGCTCCCCCTTCTGCCTCCTCCCAAAGCAGGAAGCAGCATACACTTGCAGAAAGAAGCAGCCATATAGTGTTGGCTCCTGACCCAAATCTTCCCTGCATCCTGGAGGCCACTGCTCTCCCAGGGTAGTGGAGTCGTGAGGATGTGACATGGATGCCAAGAACCTTCTAGTGGCCAGGTGGTTGACTGGGTCTGGCCTCTGGGAGGGAGTCAGGAGACTGGGTTGTATTTGAGTGGACTTCAAACTCCTTGGGTGATACTGGGCAAGCCCCTAATCCTTGACTTTCCCATTTTGACCACTTGTGTTTATGAAACACACTTCTTTCCTTCTCAGACTGAAAATAACAGAATAACAGAAACTCAGATCCGGTGAGTGGCCTCCAGGGAATTTATGAGCTGATGTGCAGAACTCTGAGTGCCTGAGGACAAAGCTGCTATGTAAACACAATATATTATTAATAAAATGTTAAAAAATAGCATCACACTCTCTGCTAATAATAGCTGGTTTAGGCTGTGAGAGCAACTTTGACATGCAAGCTCCTAGCACTGTTTAAGGAAGGGTGACTGTGGTTTTTGAATTGGCAACACATTTAAAACAGGACGAAAATAGGGCTTTAAAACATTTTTAAGTGTATTCACAGGTATGTTTGTGTAGAAAATATGATTATACTTTGGTAAAATTCAACATTAATAAACCAAACCATCAATTTCTTTTGATTTCCATTACATTTCAGAGTGGGTTTACAATGTGGGCTATTCCATAGGCATTTTGGCTAAAGTATTAAGAGTGTCTTTCCCCTTCACGTATGTGTGAATAAGTAGTTGATGTCCCTTAAACTCCGTGTGGGAACACTTAGAAATCAGTTCCTGATTACTTAATTGGTTAGTGACTACATCCATTCTACAGATGCATATGGGGCACCTGCTATGTGCTCCTGTAGACACTGAGCTATAAAAATATGGTTCTTGGAAAAACAGAATATGACATCGGAAGATGGTGGCTTAGGAGGATGCTGGGCTCACCGCGTCCTGCGGATCACTTAGATTCCACCTACACCTGCCTAAATAACCCAGAAAACCACCAGAAGACTAGCAGAACGGATTCTCCAGAGCCAAGTGCAGACGAGAGGCCCACAGAAGAGGGTAGGAAGGGTGGAGAGGCAGTGCGCGCTGCACGGACTGGCGGGAGGGAGCCGGGGCAGAGGGGCAGCCCGCCAGCAAAGCAGAGCCCCCGAATCTGGCTTGCAAAAGTGGAGGGGCCGGATGGAGTGTGTTCTGACAGCGAGCGGGACTTAACATCTGGAAGGTTATAAGTTAACAGCTCTGCTCGGAGAGCGGGAGGGCTGGAAGACACCGAGAAGGAGAGTTGTTGAGCCCCGGACAACAGAGCGCAGCTTGGCTGGGAACAAAGGCGCTCGCCAGTGCCATCTCCCTTGCCCATCCCCCAGCCAAAATCCCAAAGGGAACCAGTTCCTGTCAGGGAACTTGCTTGCACCTTGCAAACACCCAACGTTGTGCTTCTGCGGATCCATCCCTCTGGTGGGTCTGACTCCCTCCTGGTGCTGCAGGGCCCTTCCCAAAGCAGATCTCCGAAGGAAAAGTGAGCTGAGCCTGCCCCTCCCAACCTGGTGCACCTTGCCAATCCACCCCAGCTAATACGCCAGATCCCCAGCACCACAAGCCTGGCAGTGTGCAAGTAGCCCAGATGGGCCACACCACCCCACAGTGAATCCCGCCCCTAGGAGAGGGGAAGAGAAGGTACACACCAGTCTGACTGTGGCCCCAGCGGTGGGCTGGGGGCAGACATCAGGTCTGACTGCGGCCCCGCCCACCAACACAAGTTATTCAAGACAGCACAGGGGAAGTGCCCTGCAGTTCCGCACCACTCCAGGGACTATCCAAAATGACAAAACGGAAGAATTCCCCTCAGAAGAATCTCCAGGAAATAACGACAGCTAACAAACTGATCAAAAACTATTTAAACAATATAACAGAAAGTGAATTTAGAATAATAGTCATAAAATTAATCACTGGGCTTGGAAACAGTATAAAGGACAGCAGAGAATCTATTGCTACAGAGATCAAGGGACTAAGGAACAGCCAGGAGGAGCTAAAAAATGCTATTAATGAGCTGCAAAATAAAATGGAGATGACCACAGCTCAGATTGAAGAGGCAGAGGAGAGAATAGGTGAACTAGAAGATAAAATTATGGAAAAAGAAGAAGCTGAGAAAAAGATAAAAAAAATCCAGGAGTATGAGGGGAAAATTAGAGAACTAAGTGATGCACTAAAGAGAAATAATATATGCATAATTGGTATTCCAGAGGAGGAAGAGACAGGGAAAGGTGCTGAAGGTGTACTTGAAGAAATAATAGCTGAGAACTTCCCTGATCTGGGGAAGGAAAAAGGCATTGAAATCCAAGAGGCACAGAGAACTCCCTTCAGACATAACTTGAATTGATCTTCTGCACAACATATCATAGTGAAACTGGGAAAATACAAAGGTAAAGAGAAAATTCTGAAAGCAGCTAGGGATAAACGTGCTCTAATATATAAGGGAGACCAATAAGACTAGTGATGCATCTGTCTACTGAAACTTGGCAGGCCAGAATGGAATGGCAGGAAATCTTCAATGTGATGAACAGAAAAAATATGCAGCCGAGAATCCTCTATCCAGCAAATCTGTCATTTAGAATAGAAGGAGAGATAAAGGTCTTCCCAAACAAAAACTGAAGGAATTCACCACTAAACCAGCCCTACAAGAGATCCTAAGGGGGATCCTGTGAGACAAAGTACCAAAGACATCGCTACAAGCATGAAACCTACAGACATCACAATGACTCTAAACCCATATCTTTCTATAACAACACTGAATGTAAATGGACTAAATGCTCCAACCAAAAGACATAGGATATCAGAATGGATAAAAAAACAAGACCCATCTATTTGCTGTCTACAAGAGACTCACTTTAGACCTGAGGACACTTTCAGATTGAAAGTGAGGGGATGGAGAACTATCTATCATGCTACTAGAAGTCAAAAGAAAGCTGGAGTAGCCACACTTATATCACACAAACTAGACTTTAAATTAAAGGCTGTAGCAAGAGATAAAGAAGAGCATTATATAATAATTACCGGGTCTATCCATCAAGAAGAACTAACAATTATAAATGTCTATGCACCGAATACGGGAGCCCCCAAATGTATAAAATGATTACTCACAAACATAAGTAACCTTATTGATAAGAATGTGGTAATTGCAGGGGACTTTAATACCCCACTTACAACTATGGATAGATCATCTAGACACATGGTCAGTAAAGAAACAAGGGCCCTGAATGATACATTGGATCAGATGGACTTGACAGATATATTTAGAACTCTGCATCCCAAAGCAACAGAATATAGTTTCTTCTCAAGTGCACATGGAACATTCTCCAAGATAGATCACATACTGGGTCACAAAACAGCCCTTCGTAAGTATACAAGAATTGAGATCATACCATGCATACTTTCGGACCACAATGCTATGAAGCTTGAAATCAACCACAGGAAAAAGTCTGGAAAACCTCCAAAAGCATGGAGGTTAAAGAACACCCTACTAAAGAATAAATGGGTCAACCAGGCAATTAGAGAAGAAATTAAAAAATATATGGAAACAAATGAAAATGAAAATACAACAATCCAAATGCTTTGGGATGCAGTGAAGGCAGTCCTGAGAGGAAAATACATTGCAATCCAGGCCTATCTCAAGAAACAAGAAAAATCCCAAATACAAAATCTAACAGCACACCTAAAGGAACTAGAAGCAGAGCAGCAAAGACACCCCAAACCCAGCAGAATAAGAGAAATAAAGATCAGAGCAGAAATAAACAATATAGAGTCTAAAAAAACTGTAGAGCAGATCCATGAAACCAAGAGTTGGTTTTTTGAAAAAATAAGCAAAATTGATAAACCTCTAGCCAGGCTTCTCAAAAAGAAAAGGGAGATGACCCAAATAGATAAAATCATGAATGAAAATGGAATTATTAGAACCAATCCCTCAGAAATACAAGCAGTTATTAGGGAATACTATGAAAAATTCTATGCCAACCAACTGGACAACCTGGAAGAAATGGAAAAATTCCTAAACACCCACACACTTCCAAAACTCAAACTGGAGGAAATAGAAAGCTTGAACAGACCCATAACCAGCGAGGAAATTGAATCGGTTATCAAAAATCTCCCAACAAATAAGAGTCCAGGACCAGATGGCTTCCCTGGGGAATTCTATCAGACATTTAAAGCAGAGATAGTACCTATCCTTCTCAAGCTATTCCAAAAAATAGAAAGGGAAAGAAAAATTCCAGACTCATTCTATGAAGCCAGTATTGCTTTGATTCCTAAACCAGACAGAGACCCAGTAAAAAAAAAAAAAAAAAAAAAAAGAACTACAGGCCAATATCCCTGATGAATATGGATGCAAAAATTCTCAATAAAATACTAGCAAATCAAATTCAGCAGCTTATAAAAAGAATTATTCACCATGGTCAAGTGGGATTCATTCCTGGGATGCAGGGCTGGTTCAACATTCACAAATCAATCAATGTGATACATCACATTAATAAAAGAAAAGATAAGAACCATATGGTCCTAGCAATTGATGCAGAAAAAGCATTTGACAAAATTCAGCATCCTTTCTTAATAAAAACCCTCAAGAAAGTCGGGATAGAAGGAACATACTTAAACATCATAAAAGCCATTTATGAAAAGCCCATGGCTAATATCATCGCCAATGGGAAAAAACTGAGAGCTTTCCCCCTGAGATCAGGAACACGACAGGGATGTCCACTCTCACTGCTGTTGTTTAACATAGTGTTGGAAGTGCTAGCATCAGCAATCAGACAACAAAAGGAAATCAAAGGCATCAAAATTGGCAAAGATGAAGCTTTCACTTTTTGCAGATGACATGATATTATACATGGAAAATCCGATAGACTCCACCAAAAGTCTGCTAGAACTGATACATGAATTCAGCAAAGTCGCAGGATACAAAATCAATGTACAGAAATCAGTTGCATTCTTATACACTAATAATGAAGCAACAGAAAGACAAAGAAACTGATCCCATTCACAATTGCACCAAGAAGCATAAAATACCTAGGAATAAATCTAACCAAAGATGTAAAAGATCTGTATGCTGAAAACTACAGAAAACTTATGAAGGAAATTGAAGAAGATATAAAGAAATGGAAAAACATTCCGTGCTCATGGGTTGGAAGAATAAATATTGTTAAAATGTCAATACTACCCAAAGCTATCTACACATTCAATGCAATCCCAATCAAAATTGCCCCAGCATTCTTCTTGAAGCTAGAACAAGCAATCCTAAAATTCACATGGAACCACAAAAGGCCCCAAATAGCCAAAGTAATTTTGAAGAAGACCAAAGCAGGAGGCATCACAATCCCAGACTTTAGCCTCTACTACAAAGCTGTAATCATCAAGACAGCATGGTATTGGCACAAAAACAGACACATCGACCAATGAATAGAATAGAGACTCCAGAATTGGACCCACAAAAGTATGGCCAACGAATCTTTGACAAAGCAGGAAAGAATATCCAATGGAAAAAAGACAGTCTCTTTAACAAATGGTGCTGGGAGAACTGGACAGCAACATGCAGAAGGTTGAAACTAGACCACTTTCTTACACCATTCACAAAAATAAACTCAAAATGGATAAAGGACCTGAATGTGAGACAGGAAACCATCAAAACCTTAGAGGAGAAAGCAGGAAAAGACCTCTCTGACCTCAGCCGTAGCAATTTCTTACTTGACACATCCCCAAAGGCAAGGGAATTAAAAGCAAAAATGAACTATTGGGACCTCATGAAGATAAAAAGCTTCTGCACAGCAAAGGAAACAATCAACAAAACTAAAAGACAACCAATGGAATGGGAAAAGATATTTGCAAATGACATATCGGACAAAGGGCTAGTATCCAAAATCTATAAAGAGCTCACCAAACTCCACACCCGAAAAACAAATAACCTAGTGAAGAAATGGGCAGAAAACATGAATAGACACTTCTCTAAAGAAGACATCCAGATGGCCAACAGGCACATGAAAAGATGCTGAACATCGCTCCTCATCAGGGAGGTACAAATCAAAACCACGCTCAGATATCACCTCACGCCAGTCAGAGTGGCCAAAATGAACAAATCAGGAGACTATAGATGCTGGAGAGGATGTGGAGAAACAGGAACCCTCTTGCACTGTTGGTGGGAATGCAAACTGGTGCAGCCACTCTGGAAAACAGTGTGGAGGTTCCTCAAAAAATTAAAAATAGACCTACCCTATGACCCAGCAGTAGCACTGCTAGGAATTTACCCAAGGGATATAGGAGTACTGATGCATAGGGGCACTTGTACCCCAATGTTTATAGCAGCACTCTCAACAATAGCCAAATTGTGGAAAGAGCCTAAATGTCCATCAACTGATGAATGGATAAAGAAATTGTGGTTTATATACACAGTGGAGTACTACGTGGCAATGAGAAAGAATGAAATATGGCCCTTTGTAGCAACGTGGATGGAACTGGAGGAAGTTATGCTAAGTGAAATAAGCCATACAGAGAAAGACAGATACCATATGTTTTCACTCTTATGTGGATCCTGAGAAACTTAACAGAAAACCATAGGGGGGAGGGGGAGGAAAAAAAAAGAGGTTAGAGTGGGAGAGAGCGAAAGCATAAGAGACTCTTAAAAACTGAGAACAAACTGAGGGTTGATGGGGGGTGGGAGGTAGGGGAGGGGAGGTGATGGGTATTGAAGAGGGCATCTTTTGGGATGAGCACTGGGTGTTGTATGGAAACCAATTTGACGATAAATTTCATATATTAAAAAAAATAAAAATAAAAATATGGTTCTTGCCCTTAGGAGATTTGTAGTGTAATTTTGATTAAAGATATATAAGCAAGATATTATGTAAGGCGACCATCACATCCTTTACATCTTGTCTCCTTAAGAAATGTAAACAAAATTCAAATCTACTTTTTTGTGCATTGCAGTCATGTGTCTGCAGTCATCTGGAGAAAATAGGTTCCTGTAGCATTACTGTTGCCTGTCAGCTAGAAGCTCAGACATTTGTTTCTTCTCCCACCCCCTACTCCAGAGAAGTATGGAGATGAAAACTTCCTGAAGATGTTGTAATAAACTGTCTGTAGAAGTTCTAGCACCCAAGTGGTGGCTGGCCTATTTGTGCCTCAGGGAGAGAAAGCTGCTCAGTAAAAAGATACACTACACATCCCTTAGGGATCATTAGACCTGTTCCCTCCTCACCAGCTGGGATGACGGCTCCCTCCTTGCCTTCTTTCCAGGGAGTTGTGGTTTTCTACACCACAGTGGAAGCTCCCTAAGGACACAGCCTCTCCTGGGTTTAGGTGCAGGACTCTCAGCCCCAGTGCATGTGGGAATTACTAGGGAGCTTTCAAAAAAACGTAGATGTCTGGGTTCACCCCCAGAGATTCTGGTACAGTTGGAGTGGTCTCTGAGCAGCTGTTGAAAAAACAAACAAACAAACAAACAAACAAACCATCCCAGACGAGTACAGCATGCCCTTGGGTTGAGAAGCACTGAGTTGGTGGTTAAATTTATCTGAAAGGGTGAATCACAGAGAGTCTCTCTTGTAGACACTCAGGAATTTTTTTGAATGGAGAAAAGCACATCACAAAATTTATATCGGAGGCCTACCCTGACTTTAGGCTCTTTTCCTATAATGGGACTGCTCACAGTCTTTGCAGAGAGGAGTGGTTATTTCAAGTGCTGGTCACAGCTGGCCTACAGCAGTCTTCCCTGTGGGCATAGCTAGGTCTCAGGGGCCAGAGCATTGGGGGCATTGATTCCCCGAGCCCTGGGATTCATTGGTCTTGCTCCAGTATCTTGTCACTAAAGACCCTCTGTTAGATGGGCCTCATTCCCTCACGATACCTCTCTTGGCTGCAGCCTCTTTTGCCCCATAGTCATGCCAGGACTGGGTTACCAGCCCCAGGCTCAATGCCTCAAATCAGTGTTCTTCCCTCCTGCCACTGCATCAGTGAATACTTATTGCCTGAAATATCTTTTCTCTATCTTGAGCATGTGTTCTCTCCCCCAGGCTCATTATGAGGATGTATGGCACCGGGGGCAGCTCACCCATTTGATTCATAGGGCCAGATCCTCTTTTGCTCGAGTCTGTACCAGGATCCCCAACCCATTCATTGCTTTTCCTACAATCTCTATATTTTGTGTTTTGCATCAGTCTGCAATGATCCCTTCTTCCTGTCTGTGTTTTTGAAAGACTAAAACCTACAACAACTAGAGTGTGCATTAGAAGGCTACTGAGTGAGCTCCAAGCAACCTTGTTTACCTGCTTATTTCTGACTTTTAGGTTTTGGGGACCATGTCTGTCCACAGGCTCATTAGGATTCTAAGCAAGTGTTACTTCAATGTTAGGTGGGCAATTTGAGGCCATTCTGTTAATCCAGAGAAGGGACTCCAAGATGGACGAAGAAAAATGGTTTTATTTGATAGCTCAGGGGAAAGGGTTGAGGAGGCTGCCAAGTGATGGAGTCATCAGGTTGGGATAGAAATGATTTAAGGCTAACTGTAGTCATTCACTTTTTCCTCTTTTTTTTTGTTTTCATTTCATGTTTTGACTCTTGTATTACTATCATCAAGTCCTCCTGTTTACTTTCCATTTTCATCTTTGTTTCTCTTGCAAGTTGTTGTGTCTGATTTGCCAGAGAGAGCTCCTATGTCCTGAGGCCTCACAGACTTCTTACTAGCCCCCACCCCATTCCCCTGGCTGTACATCCTCTGGTTTTCCCTTTGACCTCATCCCTAACTTGCTCCTGCCTCCTCCTGTGGTGCCTTGGTTGATCTCATCCTTCCTTCTCTCCTCTCCTCTCCTTTTTGAAGAGTTCTACTCCCCTTTGGCATAAACACTCTATCTTTTGTTGTTACTAATAATTCTTCTTTTTTATCTTTGGGAAAATACAATAGTGTCTATCATGCCATATCAGAAAGAGATAGCCAGAGTAGACTTTGCCTTTGTTTAAGCCAACATCGATGGGTTATTTTTTGATGCTCATTTCATCTTCAGGTGGGAAATTTTATTCCTATTTTACGGGTGAGGATGTAAAGACTAAAAGAAGTTCAGTAGGTTAGCCAAGAGCAAGCATGGTAAATGGTAAAACTTGGGATGTCTCATGCCAGAGCCTTCACTCTGCTGTTAAACACCGAACCTTCCAGCTGGAAGAGGACCAGCGTGTTTTGTTGCTGGGCCTGAGAGATGGATTTAACAGTCTTGAAGTTCCTCCCATGTTGGCACTCATGGGATACTCTGTGATTATGTAGGATAGTGAGCCCTTTTTCCATGGGGTTGGTTTTGCTGTTAACACTCTAAATTATATTCTCCTAGAGATGATTCAGTATCAATTCTGAGACTATAGACAGTCATGGTGGGAGTGTGGCAAATTATGGTTGGGTACCAGTGCCTTTTGTGTTGTGTTATTGCATGAATCAGCAGAGTGGACTTCTCACAGTTAAGATTCTCAATGTTTTGTTTCTTTACAGAGCCTGTGTCATCTTGGGGGTGATCTTCCTTCTGTCATCCATATGCATAGTGGTCAAAGCCATCCATGACCTCTCAACTAGGCTGCTCCCAGAAGTGGTAAGGTCCTTCTTCCTTAACAATTTTTCCTGGAGGTGCCAGCCTCCTATGTTACCTCTTACAAAGGATTTACTGGGGGAAGTTGGGCAGGTGGAAAGAGAATAAACAATGTTTTAGGAGTATAGAAGAATTCATTGAAGAATGTGAATGATTTGGCAGAGAGAAGCCCTGGGCAAGACGAAAAAACTTCACATAGTTGAGGTGGTTCTGGGTTCTGTGTCTCTCTCCTTAGATTTTTTGACTATTTTTAGAGCAATACGTCTTTTATGTAAGAAGAAATGGGATGATGCTTGTATAGCAGAGTGATCCAATCTGTGCCCTTTGTCTATTCAGTGGTTATTGTAATAAGAATTATTTTTCTCTTTTGCATCTCACATAAATCCATTCACATTGGATTTTTCTGGCGCAACTGACATTTGGATGCAGAAACTGAAGGATGCAATTTCATATTAAAGTCTCTTTGACTGCTTTGTTCTTTGGGTGAGAGTCATTACCTGCAGTCTGATTCTCGCCCCCCTCTCTTAGTAATGCTGAGAAAAAAAATCTTTTATAGTCTCCTATCGGGTTATCTTCATAGAGAGCAGCTGGCTTACTTACCGAGAGACAAAGATGCTGCCATTACAGTGATTCTCTCTTTAAAAGTCACATAGTGATTTAAATGCAAAAATATGGGCTTTTCTCTTAAGATGGAGTTTGATTTGAGTTTGGCTACATGCACCATCTTAGACAAGGCTTAAATTCTTAGAACTTTCGTTTCACTTTTAGAAAAATATATGTTTATTCTTTCTGGAGTGAGGTATTGCTTGTGTTTATGGGGAGGATTAAAATGAATGGGGCATCTCACTGCATTTAGGAGAGAAATGACACTGGCTGCCTGAACTTGCTACCCCCCTCCCACAACTGAAATTGAGATCAGAGCCATCCTTCGGTAACTCACCAGGATCTTCACTGTTATTTGTTGTTGTCACAGGGGCCAGAAGCTTGTTCTTTAATATCTCAGCAATGGCAGAGGAAAGATGGATACCCGCCCATGGCTTTCAGGCTGTTTTGGGAGCAGAGCTAGCTGACGGGAATATTCCTATTTACTCCTCTGTGTTCTTAGTTTCACGATTGATTGTATTCCCTAACTCTGATCTCCCTGTGGGCTGGCATCCTGGACTTTTCCATCCTTTTTCTCCCTCAAACTTGCTATCCTATGTTCCATTCTGTCAGAACCCGGACATTAGGTAAAATTTACAGCTGAAAGCATTAAGTATGATTAGTTAAGATGTCTGTCAGATAACATCTTTGTGTTTTACAGGGGATGGAAATATGCCTCCACTCTAATGTTTATTGGTGAGAATTTTCAGCACTAAGCTAGTTGAGACATTCATTTATTTAGGCATTAACCATTAATTTGAAGCTGGGCTAACTTGATAAGGAATGGGTAGCTGTGCTCAGGGACCTTTGCAAGGACCCTCCTTGTCTTTCTCTTGCTAGTGGAACTCTCTTTACCTGGGAACAGTCTCCTATCATGTAGTGAAAATACTCCTAAGGGAAGAAGGTCACCAACTGAAACTGCACACCAAGATATAAATGTCTGATGCCCTGTCCCATGTAGGCTTCAGAGAGGGCGAAGAGGTCCATGATTTTGTGCAAGACTGGACCTGTCCTTGGAGAAGTCACACCCACTGCATCTTTTATCAGTTCTGGTGTGGGATTTAAGAATCAGACCCATTTATGGTCATCTCATCAGAACTCTAAGAAAAGAATACCAGGTGGTAGCTGACAGTGTTTCAGTCCCAAGTCTTTGGGTTCCCACATTCTGCTCTGGAAGTTTGGGGAAGCCAGCAGGCCATGGCCAGACCCCTGACCCCTGGCCTGCAGTAATTCAGCATGAATATTTTTCCACATCTGAATTAGGAGGTGTAATCAGATGCTCACCGAAGCCAGTCCTGAACGCAGGAGAAGCTCTAGTGTAACCAGTGGTCCATGGGGACAAAAGTGTGCCTGGAGGAAAGGCCTGCCCTCTAGCGGTGCCGTGCAGACTTGCTGTGCGGGTGTGTGGCCCTGGAGATGTCAAACCTTCCAAGTCTTCCAGACAGTGGAAGCCTGTGTTTAATGTGAAATAAATGGACAACTCATTAAATGTTTTTGAAAACCCTGGTTGGGAGTGGGTGGACAATTTCATGAAGGCCAAATAAAGTATGCTTGTGGCGGTTGAAACCAGGAGACTGGTCTTCAGGGCCGTGATGTCATGAATTTAGGTCCAAGTTACAGCCTCATCCTTGCCCTCAACTGCATATCTGACTTTTTTTTTTCCTTAGGGTGGTGGGGGGGAGGGAGGGAGAGGGCACAAGTGAATGAGGGGCAAAGAGAGGGGTGGGAGAGAGAGAAGCGGCACTCACCCGAAGCGGGGTTCCAGTTCACCCGAAGCAGGGCTTGAGCTCCCCTGGTGCAGGGGCTCAAACTCACGGACCTGAGATCATGACCTGAGCTGAGGTCATATGATTGACTGAGCCACCCAGGCACCCCAGAACTGCCTTTTAAAAAAAAATCAGGGGCACCTGGGTGGTTCAGTCAGTTGAGTGTCTGACTTTGACTCAGGTCATGATCTCACAGTTTGTAGGTTTGAGCCCCACATGGGACTCTGTGCTGACACTCTGTGTCTCCCTCTCTCTGCCCATGCCCTGCTCATGCTCTGTCTCTCAAAAATGAATACACATTAAAAATATTTAATTCCAGTGTAGTTAATATACCGTGTTAGTTTCAGGTGTACAATGTAGTAATTCAACAATCCTATACATTTCTCAGTGCTCATCATAAGTGTACTCTTTAATCCCTTTCTCATTTCATCCATTCCTCCACCCACCTCCATTCTGGTAACCATGAATGTGTTCTCTATAGTTAAGAGTCTGTTTTTGGGTTTGTCTCTTCTTTTGTCTCTTTTTTTTCCCTTTTTCCATTTGTTTTGTTTCTTAAATTCCACATATGAGTGAAATCATATGGTATTTGTCTTTCTCGTACTGGCTCATTTCACTTAGCATTATGCTCTCTAGCTCCATCCATGTTGTTGCAAATGATAAGACTTCATTCTTTTCTATGGATAAATAATATTCCATTGTATATATATATACCACATCTTCTCTATCCATTCATCTATTAAAAAATTTTTTAATGCTTTTATTTATTTTTTTGAGAGAGAGCATGCACGAGCAAGCACAAGCAGGTGAGGGGAAGAGAGAGAGGGAGACACAGAATTAGAAGCAGGCTCCAGGCTCTGAGCTGTCAGCACAGAGCCTGACATGGGGCTCGAACTCGTGAACCGCAAGATCATGACCTGAGCTGAAGTCGGACACTTAACTGACTGAGCCACCCAGGCACCCCTGTATCCATTCATCTATTGATGGACACTTGGAGGAAATCTGCGCTGTGGGTGGGAATGCAAACTGGTGCAGCCCCTGATGAAAAGAGTATGGAGGTTCCTCAAAAAATTAAAAAAAAAAATACCCTACTATGCAGTAATAACACTGCTGGGTATTTACCCGAAGAATACAAAAACACTAATCCGAATGGATATATGTACCCCTCTGTTTATTGTAGCATTATATATAATAGCCAATCAATGGAAGCAGAACTACCTTTTTAGGTGTGATTTCTATCAGGTTGTTTTGACTGTGGGTTTGTTAGAAGCAGCATTTTCCCTACCCCAGGCCTGATCCCTGGTGGCTATTTTTCTTTCTTTCTTTTTTTTTCCTAATGTTTATTTATTTTTTGAGAGAGAGAGATATATATACACATGTGTGTGCATACATGTGTGTGTGCATACATGTATATGTGCACAGAAGAGGGGCAGAGGGGGACAGAGAGAGAGAGAATCTTTTTTTTTTTAAATATAACTTATTGTCAGCTAACATACAGTGTATATGGTGTGCTCTTGGCTTCAAGAGTAGGTTCCCATGATTCATCGCTTCCATACAACACCCAGTGCTCATCCCAACAAGTGCCCTCCTCAATGCCCATCACCCATTTCCCCCTCTTCTCCACTTCCCCCTTCATCAACCCTCAATTTGTTCTCTGTATTTGTCTCTTTTGGTTTGCCTCCCTCTCTGTTTGAAACTATTTTTCCCCTCCTTCCCTTCCCCCTTGCTCTTCTGTTAAGTTTCTCAAATTTGACACTGAGTGACAACATATAATACCTGTCTTGCTCTGACTTATTTCACTTAGCATAGTACCCTCCTGCTCCATACACATTGTTACAAATGGCAAGATTTCATTCTTTCTCATTGCCAAGCATTATTCCATTCTATATATAAACCTCATCTTCTTTAGTTGCTGGACTTTAGTTCTTTAGTTGAAGGACATTTGGGTTCTTTCCATAACTTGGCTATTGTTGATAGTACTGCTATAAACATTGGGGTACATGTGCCCCTACGAATCAGCACTCCTGTATCCTTTGGATAAATTTCTAGTAGTGCTATTGCCAGGTTGTAGGGTAATTCTATTTTTAACTCTTTGAGGAACCTTCACACTGTTTTCCAGAGTAGCTGCACCAGTTTGCATTCCCACCAACCATGCACAAAGGTTCCCATTTCTCCACATCCTTGCCAACATCTGTTGTTTCCTGAGTTGTTAATTTTAGCCACTCTGACCAGTGTGAGGTGGTATCTCAATGTGGTTTTAAATTGTATTTCCATGATGATGAGTGCTATTGAGCATCTTTTCATGTGTCTGTTGGCCATCAGGATGTCTTCTTTGGAAAAGTGTCCATTCATGTCTTCTGACCATTTCTTCATTGGATTGTTTTTCAGGTGTTGAGATTCTAAGTTCTTTATAGATTTTGGATACTAGCCCTTTGTCTGATATGTCATTTGCAAATATCTTCTCTCATTCTGCTCGTTGCCTTTTAGTTTTGTTGATTATTTCCTTTGCAGTGTAGAAGGTTTTTATCTTGATGAGGTCCCAGTAGTTCATTTTTGCTTTTATTTCCCTTGCCTTTAGAGACATGTCAGGTAATAAGCTGCTGCAGCTTAGGTCAAAGAGGTTGTTGCCTGCTTTCTACTCTAGGTTTTTAGTGGTTTCCTGTCTCACATTTAAGTCTTTCATCCATTTTGAGTTTATTTTTGTGTATGGTGTAAGAGAGTGGTCCAGTTTCATTCTTCTGAATGTTGCTGTCCAGTCCTCCCAGCACAATTTGCTAAAGAGACTGTCTTTATTCCATTGGATATTCTTTTTTTGCTTTGTCAAAGATTAGTTGGCCATACATTTGTGGTCCAATACTGAGTTCTCTATTCTATTCCACTGGTATATGTGTCTGTTTTTGTACCAATACCATACTGTCTTGATGATTACATCTTTGTAGTAAAGGCTAAATTCTGGGATTGTGATGCCTCCTGCTTTCGTTTTCTTTTTCAACATTACTTTGGCTATTTGGGGTCTTTTGTATTTCCATACAAATTTTAGGATTGTTTGTTCCAGCTCTGAGAAGAATGCTGGTGCAATTTTTATTTGGATTGCATTGAATGTGTAGATTGCTTTGGGTAGTATTAACAATATATATTCTTCCAATCCATGAGCATGGAATGTTTTTCCATTTCTTTGTGTCTTCTTCAATTTCTTTTGTAAGTTTTCTGTAGTTTTCAGCATACAGATCTTTTACATCTTTGGTTAGGTTTATTCCTAGGTATTTTATGGTTCGTGGTGCAGTTATAAGTGAGGTCGCTTTCTTGATTTCTCTTTCTGTTCATTATAGGTGTGTAGAAATACAACAAATTTCTGTACATTGATTTTGTACCCTGCGATTTTGGTGATCATATGTCAGTTCTAGCAGTTGTTTGGTGGAGGCCATGTAGAGTATGTCATCTGCAAAAAGTGAAAGTTTGATGTCTTCTTTGCTAGTTTGGATGCCTTTTATTTCATTTTGTTGTCTGAATGCTGATGCTAGGACTTCCAACGCTGTGTTAAACAACAGTGGTGAGAGTGGACACCCCTGTCATGTTCCTGATCCCAGGGGAAAGCTCTCAGTTTTTGCCCATTGAGGATATTAGCTGTGGGCCTTTCATATATGATTTTTATATGATTTTTACCATATGTTTCTTCTATCCTGACTTTCCTGAGAGTTTTTATTTAGAAAGGATGCTGTATTTTGTCAAAGACTTTTTCTGCATCTATTGACAGGATCATATGGTTCTTATCCTTTCTTCTATTAATGTGATGTATCACATTGATTGATTTGTGAATATTGAATCAGCCCTGCAGCCCACAAATGAATCCCACTTGATCATGGTGAATAATTCTTTTAATATACTGTTGAATTTGATTTGCTAGTATCTTGTTGAGAATTTTTGCATCTGTGTTCATCAGGGATATTGGCCTATAATTCTCCTTTTTTGGGGGGTCTCTGTCTGGTTTGGGAATCAAGGTAATGCTGGCTTTATAGAATGAGTCCAGAAGCTTTCCTTCCATTTCTGTTTTTTGGAACAGCTTGAGAAGGGTAGGTATTAACTCTGCTTTAAATGTCTAGTAGAATTACCCTGGGAAGCCATCTGGCCCAGGACTCTTATTTATTTGGAGATTTTTGGTAACTGATTCAATTTCTTCACTAGTTATGGGTCTTTTCAGATTTTCTATTTCTTCCCATTTGAGTTTTGGTAGTGTGTGGATGTCTAGGAATTTGTCCATTTCTTCCAGGTTGTCCAGCTTGTTGGCATATAATTTTTCATAGTATTCTCTAATAATTGTTTGTATTTCTGTGGTGTAGGTTGTGAGCTCTCCTCTTTCATTTCATGATTTAGCTATTTGGGTTCTCTCTATTTTCTTTTTGAGAAGTCTGGCTAGGGGTGTATCAATTTTGTTTATTCTTTCAAAAAACCAGCTGTTAGATCCATTGATTGGTTACACTGGTGTTTGTTTTTGTTTTTTGGATTCTATATTGTTTATTTCTGCTCTAATCTTTATTATTTCTCTTCTTCTGCTGGCTTTGGGGTTTCTTTGCTGTTCTTCTTCTAGTTCCTTTATGTATGTGGTTAGGTTTTGTATTTGGCATTTTTTTTGTTTCTTGAGATAGGCCTGGATTGCAATATATTTTACTCTTTAGACTGCCTTTGTTGCATCCCACAGAGTTTGGACTGTTCTGTTTTCATTTTCATTTTCTTCCATATATTTTTTAATTGCTTCATTAATTACCTGGTTGATACATTCATTCTTTAGTAGGATGTTCTCTAACCTCCGTGCATTTGGAGGCTTTCCAAATTTTTCCTTGTGGTTGATTTCAAGTTTCATAGGATTGTGATCTGAAAATATGCACGATATTATCTCAATTCTTTTATATTTATTGAGGGCTGTTTGTGATCCAGTATATGATCTGTCTAGGAGAATATTCCATGTGCACTCAAGAAGAATGTGTATTCTGCTGCTTTTGGATGAAAAGTTCTGAATATATCTGTCAAGTCCATCTGGTTTAGTGTATCATTCAGGGCCATTGTTTCCTTGTTGATTTTTCTGGCTAGATGATCTGTCCGTTGTTGTAAGTGGGGCATTAAAGTCCCCTGCAGTTACCATATTCTTATCAATAAGATTGCTTATATTTGTGATTACTTGATTTATATATTTGGGTGTTCCAAATTGGATGCATAAACATCTACAATTGTTAGCTCTTCTTGATGGCTAGACCCCCAATTATATCATCATGACCTTCTTTGTCTCTTGTTACAGTCTTTAGTTTAAAATTTAGTTTATCTGATGTAAGTATGGCTACTCCAGCTTTCTTTTGAGTTCCAGTAGCATGATAGATAGTTCTCCATCCCCTCAATTTAAATCTGAGGGTATCCTCAGGTTAAAATGCTTTCAACAATATCTAAGTCAAGGAAAGAGCCCAAATATCCATCAAATGATGAATGGATAAAGAAGATGTGGTTTGTATATAGAATGGAATACTACTTGGAAATGAGAAAGAATGAAATCCTGCCATTTGCAACAATGTGGATGGAGCTGGAGGGTATTATGCTAAGTGAAATAAGTCAGTCAGTGAAAGACAGATATTTTATGTTTTCACTCATATGTGTAACTTGAGAAACTTAACAGAAGACCTTGGGAGAAGGGAAGGGGGAAAAATAGTTTCAAACAGAGAAGGAGACAAACCCATAAGAGAGTCTTAAACACTGAGAAGAAACTGAGGGTTAATGGCGGGGACAGGGGAGAGGGGAAAATGGGTGATGGGCATTGAGGAGGGTACTTGCTGGGATGAGCACTGGCTGTTGTATGTAAGCGATAAATCATGGGAATCTACCCCCAAAACCAAGAGCACACTGTACACACTGTCTGTTAGCCAATTTGACAATAAGTTATATTTAAAAAAACTGTAAATGTAAAATGAAAATGTAAAATTTAAAAAGAAGACAGAAAAAAATGAGTCTCTTGTAGACAGCATATAATGGATCTTAATTTTTTATCCATTCTGATACCCTATGTCTTTTTATAGGGGCATTTAGTCCATTTCCTTTCAGAGTTATTATTGAAAGATATGGATTTAGTGTCATTGTGTTATCTGTAGGTTTCACACTTGTGGTGATATCTCTGGTCCTTTGTAATCTTTGCAGCATTCCACTCACAGAGTCCCCTTTAGGATCTCCTGCAGGGCTGGTTTAGTGGTCATGAACTCCTTCAGTTTTTGTTTGTCTGGGAAAGCCTTTATCTCTCCTTCTATTCTGAATGACAGCCTTGTGGATAAAGGATTCTTGGCTGCATATTTTTCCTATTCAGTGCATTGAATGTGTCCTGCCACTTCCTACTGGCCTGCCAAGTTTGAGTGGACAGGTCTGCTACTACCCTTATGTAGTAAGGTAATACTCTTGTAGGTTAAGGCCCATTTGTCTCTAGCTGCTTCAGAATTCTCTCTTTATCTCTGTATTTTGCCAGTTTCACTATGACATGCCGTGGTGAAGACCTATTTTTGTTGAGTCTGAAGGGAGTTCTGTGTGCCTCCTGGATTTGGATGTCTGCTTCCTCCCCCAGATTAGGGAAGTTCTCAGCTATAATTTGTTCAAGTAAACCTTCTGCCCCTGTCTCTCTCTCTCTCTCTCCCTCCCTCTCGCTCTCCCCCCCCCGCTCTCTCTCCCTCCCTCCCCTTTCCCCCACCTCTCTCTTTCTCATCTTAAGCAGGCTCCATGCTTAGTGCAGAGCCTGACCCATGACTCAGTCCAACCACCATGGGACTATGACCTGATCCAAAATCGAGAGTCGGACAGTCAACCAACTGAGCCACCCAGGCACATCAACGACTTTCTTTTTAATGTAGCTGCACAATTCTCAGAGTGAGAATAATTGCAAGAATGTGTAAGCTTTGACTAAGAAAGCTATGCAATTAGGAATTTCCCAACTATGAAGTATAGTGACTGAACTGTGGCTGTGTCGCTGGGCCCTCGGCGTCGTGCTGGAGAAGCCAGACTAGTGGGCTCTCCAGGGGCCCCAGCACAGGAATCTGTGCCTTCTACTGCAAGGGCTTCATGACTAAATGGTGCAGTCTGTCCTGCACAACCTGCACATGACCACATCGGATCCTTAATGAAACAGATTCCAAAATAACCTTCTCAGAAACTCTATCTGAACTGTGCTTTTAGAAGTCAGGAGAATGGGCAGTGCCTCAAGTGCCTCAAGTGTAGTGGTTGCCTTGTGTCTTTGACTTGCTTTGAAAAGAACATCACCTTCTTACCGTTTTTACCCCCAGCATGCCCTGATTATGTTGAGAAGGGACGGGTGGTGTGTTTCTCCTTTTTGGTAGATGTGGGGGCTCTGAAGCTGAAGTGATCTCCTTGAGGTGGTCAGCGGCAGAGCCTAGGCTTGAACCTTTGTCTCCTAGTTCATAGCTGTCTTGGCTGCTGGTACTCTGGGGCTACTATGGTCCTGTTGTTCTTTGGCTTTTCAGGTCTGGTCCTCCTGTGCTCTTGTACTGAAAGGGGCTTCTGCTAGGGCTGTCTTAGAAGGGGAGGTCCAGGCCCCCAGCAAGTCCCATCTCTAGCCTTTCTGGCTACTCCGGCTACCTCCACTCCTTACCATTCTCTGTCCAGATTATTTGCCTCTTGAAAACCCCACAGGCAGGTTAGCCAAGAAGCGATTCAGAATGCTGTGTGACAAGTATGGAATGAGAGGAGCCATGGGATGCATGGAACCACATGGAAAGAAGCACTTTAGTGGAGCTGCTTAGCATGGCAGAAGGTATGTGGGTGTGGCAGGCTGATCTGTTGGAGGTGTGGGCCCCTCTTGGCCTGTTCTTACCCATGAGACCAGTTGCTTAGCCTCCCTGACCCTTCCTCATTTGTAAACTGGAGATAATACTCATGGCAGAGGTTTAGGATAAGATCAAATGAGCCATTTATTTAAAATAACAGTCATTAGAAGACAGTGCTACTGTTGAGGCTGCTGCTCCCAACATTCTGATTTTTGGTGTTTCCGAATCACTGATCAAAGTCACCCTGAGTTGTGACCTGAGATAACCACAGACTTGGTCCCTCAGTCCCCTGGCTGGATGGAGCTGGTGGTGTTTTCTCTGATATTAGGGGCCCATAGCTAATCTTGGGCCAGTCTTTGGGAGAACACTCAACGCATTGTGGGAAGACCTGACCTCCAAGCCTACCTCCCAACTGATCAGATTTGTGACTGTTAGTAAATCATGTCTCTTCTCTGAGCAAGACTCTCATCTGTGTAGATGGGCGTCAGGTCACCTACTCCACCAGAAAGAAATGTTACAATGAATATGAAAATGCTCTCTAAGCTGTTGTGCTTCACAAAAGAAAGAGTGTATCTTGGTTCTGATTCTAAGGCCATAGCAGTCCCATCCGTGCTCTTGAGCTTCTCAGTGTCCTGTTTAGTTGGACTGGCTCATTGCTTCTTCTGCCTGTAGTGGACCAAGACTTCTTCACCCTGAGCTCCTAGCTATTGTCTGGGTCCAATCTCCTTAAGTGGTCATGTGGCAGTAATAGTGATTACAATTGTAATTAAAATAGCTACAGATTGGTGATAAATAATATATGGCTATGTGTTGATTATAATAATCATACCATTTGAATGTGTGCTAGTCCCCAGACCTTCTGTCTAGGCACTGAGGATTCAAAGTCAAATAGCACTAGTGGCTAGAGTTTTTTCATTGCTCTGCAAAGCCCTTGACTTCTTTATAGGAGCTGGATTTTGCTCCCAGGGAATTCACAGTTGGAGAAAGCCCCATCTACTGATACATTCAGTTTATGGTGATAAGGGTTGCGATAGAAACAATCATGTGAGAATACAGTGAATGCTTCCATATTAAGCCTAGAGGTGGAGGAGGTGTGTTGGGGCCTTCTTGGAGGAGCAGACCCTCCATATAACATCTGGGGAGGAGTGGGAATTGGCAAGGTGGGCTCTTGCAGAGAAGAGGGTAGGGTGAAGTCTAGGAGGAGGAGGCTGTTATAGGCATAGCAGTGGCAGCAGGAGCCTGTGTTCATGTTTCTCCCCCACCCCCCTCTGTCTCTTCTCTGTTTCCTTTGTGCACCAGTGTCTCTGGGTAGGAAGAAGGAATTGAGAGAGAAAAATGCAAAGGAGGAGGAGGCAAAGGAAGAAGGGAAAAATAACTTTGTGTTATAAGTCAGAAATGTTTGCTTAGCATAATTTTGATTCTTCCTTGAGTAGCAAGGTTGTCCTTCAAGTCTCCCTTGACTATCTGTCTACTAAGTTCTTGTCTCAGATGCCAGCTTACCCACCAGAACAAAGGAACTTCTAGCCATGAAAGTGAACCCCTTTCAGCTGCTCATTTTCTTGCTCTGTTTCATCTCCAGTCCTTGCTGAATGTGAAGGCAGCCCCTGGGATAGTGGCCATCTTCTTGCATTGGTGTATCTGTTCAACAAGTGTCTCCCACACTTGAAGGTTGGGCTGGCTCTGCAGAAGGTCTGTGGTGTTCCCGTAGGAGCCGCAGGTGGGATTCCACTCTTAGGAGCAAAACCAGAGATAAATCTCTTGTAAAGGACATTTCAGGATTGTACTTGCAAGGTTACAGCCAAGAACGTGCCCAAGGATTTTCCTACCTGTGGAAGTGACTGATTCTTGAATTCATAGGCTTTTGATTTGTAGGATTTGACACTGTTCCCAGCTCAGGTTGTGTAATGCTGTAGGCTCCTCCTTGTGCAGTAATCTGTACTGACTGTGAAGTGTTTAGCATTCAGCACTGCACTATAGCTTGGCTTGGTAGGAGTTATTTCTAGGCTCTTAAGCCACAATTACTATGCTCTCAGGGAGTCTCTACCTTATGCAGAGGGTGGAGACAGGTTGACAAGTCTCCTTCCCACACCTCTGTTGTCAGTTTTCTTTCTTCCTACCCTCCCTCTCAGGACCTCTCCGCTTCCCACACTTAACCCTTTGAGCTCCCTCCTTGCCCACCTCCTTGGAAATCTCATTTCTACCCTCATTCCTTCTCTTGAGTCACTCCCTGCCTTCTTACCCAGTCATTTTCTCTGTAGCCCTTTTTCCCCCCACCTCCCTTCAGCCTGTGCTGTTCTTGAAAGTGCTCTATCTGAAAACACTCACCCCTCCCTTCCCATTCTTCTTGTCACCTCAGTTTCAAACCCTGCCTCCCCTCAGCCTGCACTTGGCAGTCTTACAAGCCCATTCGTTATGGTGTCCTTTTTGAGACAAAACAAAACAAAACAAAACAAAACCCTATTGAACAGAAGGAAATGAGGAAGAAAGGTGGGGCAAGCATAAAGGTTTGGGACCAGGTAAGTGGCTTCACAGAGGTGCTGCCCACCAGTCAGCTTGCCAGCCTCAGGTTGCCTGAGGCAAGTACCTCATTCGTGGGAGTGAGTTTTTAATGGTTCCCTCAGCTGTGAGTGAGTACTCTGGGGCAGTGTAGTCTTGTGGCTAAGGATGTGGGAACTAAAGTCAGGGACATAGGTCCCAACTCTGCCACTTTTTAACTAGAGCTATCTGGGCAGGTTGTTTATCCTTTCTCTGCCTCAGTTTCTTTCTTTATTTTTTAATATTTATTTATTTTTGAGAGAGAATCAACGGGGGAGGGGCAAAGAGAGGAGAACAGAAGATTTGAAGCAGGCTCTGTGCTGACAGCAGAGAGCCCGATATGGGGCTCGAACTCACGAACTGTGAGATCATGACCTGAGCCGAAGTTGGATGCTTAACCAACTGAGCCACCCATTCATCCCAGTTTCTTTGTTTTTAAAAAAGAATTAATAATGGTACTCTCTTTGTAAGACTGTTAAGAAAACAAAAAGATGTAGGTAATGTACTTAGCATATAACTATTGAATAAATGTTGGCTGATACTGCTGTTGGACCAGAGAAGTTTCTAAGGAAGCTGGTGGACCTTTAGTTCTATAATTTCTGGATCTACCATCAGCAATAGACAGATCATCTTCAGTATGACATGCTCTCAAGCATAACTCTGATTTGTATTATCTCATACTTAAAACACACACACACACACACACACACACACACACACACACACACACACACACACTCAAGGTCTTTGAGATCCCCTCTGCCAATATCTCCTCAGCACTGCACAAAGAAAGGCAGAAATTTGTGGTGTCAGACATCACTGTTGTCCCAGGCTTGTTACCTCAAACAGAATAATTCCATTACCTCAGCAAGACTGACCTCTTCATTCATCCTATAGCCAGGGGCCTACAGACTTCTACACAGAAGAAACTAAGCACGGATGAAAGCAGATTCTTATTGGCTTAAATGAGTTCAAGGAGAATAAAGAGTCCAAAAATAGATCCACACATATCTGGTTAATTGGTTTTCGACAAAGGTGTTAAGGCAATTCAATGGAGGAAAGGAAAGTTTTGTCAGTAAATGTTTCTGGAGCAACTAGGTAGCCATATGGACAAAAATGGACACCAGCCTTTATATAGAAATTAACTCAAAATGGATCATAATCCTCAATGTAAAATCTAAAACTCCAAAGCTTCCAAAAGAAAACAAAGGAGGACATCTTTGCAGTCTTGGGACAGGCAAAATTTCTTAGATATGGCATGAAGAGCATGAACCATTAAAATAAAAAAAAAATTGAAAATTGGAGTTTATCAAAATAAAAAACCTTGGCTCTTCCAAGATGCCATTAAGAAAATGACCAGACAGCACAGATAACACACATGTATATCAGACAAAAGACTTCTATCCAGAATATATAAAGAAGAGCTGATAATAATAAGATCAACAACCCAGTAAGGGAATCCTCCCTTCCATTTCGTCTTTCTCCATAAAGTCTTTATGTCCGGTAGTGAAAGTTTGTTCTCCATAAGGACTTTATACATTTTTATTAAGATTATTCCTTGATATTTTGTGAGCTTTGTTGCTATTTTAAGGGTTAATACTTCTTTCACTTCTATATTATTACTGAATTAACACTAATATTCGGATATTGATCTTGTTAACCTATAACCTTGCTAGGTTTTGTTTTGTTTTATCAGTTGATTATTTTGGATGTATTATTTGAACAACAGCTCCTCTCTCCTTTCCAATTCCAATATTTCTCTTTTTTTCTTATTTATTAGCCAAGGTCTTCAATACAATATTAAATAGTTTGCTGCTGATTTTGGAGTGACTATTCAATTTCTTGTTTGCTAAGAGCACTTTTTTTTTTTAAATCACAAACAGATGCTGAATTTTGAGTGCGATTTCTGTATATACTGAGATAATTATTTTCCATTAAGAGGTTAATATTTTTAATTAATCAATATTCTAATATTGAGGCATCCTTGAATTCTTGAAACAAACCCTATTCATCCAGAAAGTATTATTCTTTTAATTCATTGCTCATTTTTGCTTACTATTTCATTTAGGATTTTTTCATCTTTGCTCATAAGTGACATTAGTCTAAAGACCCTGTCCTTGTGTACCACATATAATGAGTTCTGTAGCTTTTCTGTTCTTTTTCTGTGCTTTGGAGTACTGGTTATACTGTAGAAATTATTTGTTCCTTAAGTTTTAGTAGAACTTACCTGCCAAGTGGAGCCTATTGCCTTTTGGAGAGGCAGTAAAGTACATCCTCTGTTAAGATAGTGATTTCTAGAGCCAGACTGCCTCTGTGCATTAGCTGTGAGACGTGGACAAGTTATCTCACTGCTTTGGTTCCAGTTTTCTCCTCTGTAAAATACGTATAATAAACACAATATTAGTACCTATCCCATAGAGTTGTAAGAATCAGCCCAGTTAATTCATGTAAAAAGCATTTTAAAAAGTGTTCAGCACTTTGTTCTATTATTATTATCACCACTATTCCTGATATTTTCCCCCTGCTGCCTCAAACATTTTTATAGTTTATAGTTTTGGAACAATTTTCAAAATTAGTTTTTCTAGAAAATTCCCCATTTTATCTAGGCTTTCAAATTTATTGCATTGAATTTGCTCATATTATTCGCAAAAGATTTTTTAAAAACCTTAAATCCATCTGTACTTACGTGCCTTATTTTATTGCTAATGTTTATTTGTGCTGTTGCTTTTTGTTTTTTAAGCCAGCTTACCAAAAGTTTATTCATCTTTTTAGAAAACCTGCATTTGATTTCATGGATCACGCTGATTTGCTTTCTACTTCATTAAGCTCTCATCTTTAGTAGTTCCTGCTATTTTGTTCACACTTGGTTTTTGGGGGCGGGTAAGTAAGTTTTATGTTTTTTATTTTTCCTTTTTAATTTTTGCTGTTGGTGTTTGATTTTCCCCCGTTTTGTTTTCAGACTAAGAGAGGGACAAAATAGACATTTATGGAAGGTGCAGCAAAAACACTTTGCACAGAAGTGTGTTCTGCACATTGTATCTTTTAGGCGCTGGGCAAGTTTTAGATTTTGACCTCACCTACACTCTGCCAGATAAGGACCTCCGATGGACCCCTGATATATATATTATATATTAATTATATATTATATATTATATATTATATATTATATCATGTATTATATATTATATATTAATATATTAATATATATTTATATATAATTAATATATATTAATATATATTATATTATGTATTATGCATTATGTATTGTATATTATATATTATGTATTATATATTATATATTATATAATATGTATATTAAAGCTTTTGTTTCTTTTTGAGAGACAGCGAGGGTAGAAGAGGGGCAGAGAGAGAGAGAATCCCAAGCAGGCTCAATGCTGTTAGTGTAGAGCCTGATGTGGGACTCGAACTCACAAACCACGAGATAATGACCTGAGCCAAAATCAAGAATCAGATGCTTAACCGATTGAGCCACCCAGGTGTCCTGAAGGCCTGATATTTATACATGTGAAAAACAATTCAGATTCTCTGGTGACTGAACCACAGTGAGAGCTCTTAGAGTAACTGACTAACAGAGCAGGGCAGGAGTTTAAGTGTGTTACCCAGTGTGATGTCAGGTTTCCGTGTTGAACATCGTGTACAGCTGCTAGGCTGTAGTCTCCAGTTATTCAGTCAAACACTACTCAGGTGTTGCTGGGAAGGAATTTCATGGAAGTGATTAATGTCTGTAATCAGTTGACTTTAAGTAAAGGAGATGATCCTCAGTAATCTGGGTGGGCTTGATGCAGTCAGTTGAAAGACTTTAAGAGCAGAGAGGAGGCTTCCCTGAGGAAGAAGCAACTCTTCCTGTGGAGAGCAGCTTCAGCTGGTGCCTGTGTTCCAGCCTGCCCTTCCGGCCAGTTGGCACCCTGGATCTTGGACTTGCCTTGCCTGTCCCCACAGTCATACAAGTCATCTTCTTGCAGTACATCTCTTAATATGGGTACCCTACTGGTTCTCTTTCTCTGACTAATATACTCACAAATTACTGCCCTGAAGTATTTTCTTTGTATTGAGTTTTGATTTTTATCCAAGTAGTGCATGTTTATAATTTAAATTACCATTTATTCTACAAGAGTCATTAAAAAAAATCACCCCCTTTCTAGAAGCAGCCGTTTATAACTTTCAGCCTCCACTTCTCTAAGCAGCATGCATATGTTGCTACTTTTTGCTTTGTCAGTTACAGGCATGCTTTCTTGACTTCTTACTCTGGTGGGCTCTTTAAGCATCCCTCATTACCTCCCAGTGTATTTGCATTGGCATTTTGATTAGATCAACACTCCATATTATTATGAGGATTGTAAATATTATTTGTAGTTGAGCCTACATGGCTTTACTTTTTTCTTTTATTTTTTTCTTTCTTGCATTACACTGTGTGTTCCCTGATGCTAGCAAATGACATGTAATATAAATTACACACACACACACACACACACACACACACACACACACACACACACGTGCACATTCTAGGTCAGCTCCACAGTTGTTATCTTGGGATCTCATTCACTGTAATCCTGGGTTGTAGCTTACTGGATCCCATGTTGTTGTCTTTCATGGCATGCTCCACTGTTGGGGAGGAGCTTATCCTTAAGTAGCTTTCTAAGAACAGACAGAAGGAAGGCAACATTTTTTGAGACTTAAAATGTCTGAAACTGTTGCTGTTCTAGCCTCACACTATTTGGTAGGTTTCCTGGATGGAAGTGAGTTTCTGAAGCTCCACTGTCTTCTAGTATTTCTAGTGTTGCTTTTTAGAAATTTAATGCTATTTAATAACCTGCTTTTGTTGTTGTTTTTGTTGTTTAAAGCCCTTTGGTCCCTCTAGAAGGCAAGATCTTCCATTCGTCCTCAGTGTTCTGGCTTTCCCAAAGGCTGGCTATCTGATTATATTTAAGAAAAATGTATTTATGATTGTATGGGGGTGAGACTTCTCAAATATGATCTTAATGCTAGAGCAGGAGATTTTAACCTAGTTTTTGGGTTCATGGATGGTATTTAGAGGATCCATGAACTTCGGTTGGGAAGAAATCATGTCTTCTTTTGCATTTACCCTTTATCTGAAATTTAGCCTTTTTTTCCATCATAAAATTAGGCAATAAACCACAGCTGGCAATATTAGAGTCCTTGTAACTTTGTCACCAATGAAAATCAGATCTTGTTTGTCTAAGACTAGTTTTGGCAGATATCTCAAAATATTTTTTGTGCTTATTACAAAATAACTGTTCTTAATCGATCTGCTTTTATATTTTGCGATTTAATACATTAATTTAGAAGCACCTATTAAAGCACAGTTTTTTATATCTTACTAGATGTATGCTACTATAATTTGTTTCTAAGTCTACATATTTTATTATTTTATTCTATGCACTTAAAGTCATTTTCTCTATTCTGTGGGTTACTCAACTTTGTGGGGTAGTAGGTAAATTACCTTAACATCTCTTTTCAATGCAGTAATAACCCCTGCCTCCAGCGGAACCTGGCGTGCCCAGTGTGAAGAGCCTTTATTTTGCTCTCTGCAGTGCATATGCTTTATTGCCTGTTGGGGAACTGTACCAACACACTCAGCAGTGGGGGAGGGGGCCCAGGCCTCTTAGGGACATTGTCAGTTAATCTCACCCCCCCACCCCCGCCTTTTAGTCCTACCTCTTTCACTGCTGTTGCAGTAGCACCTAGTGGCATTGATTCCTGAACTTTTAGGAGTTCTGATATGTTCTCGCCCTTACCGCCTGCTCTAAGATTCCACCATTTTTTGTGCCTTCTGGCAGGTACAACTCTTTTGTCTACTTTCTCAACTGACATAGTTTTGTGGCTATTGTCCTTGGGGGGGGTTTATGCTTAAAAAAAGAAAAGAAAAGAAAAGAAAAATCCCTGTGCTTCCATTTAGTAGTTCTTAGAAAACCTGTATGTTTGTGACTATTTCAGTATCTTCAGTTGGAATCTCTTCTGATTTTTAAGGCATTGTCAATGTTCTTAGCATTGTGAATTGTTTGTTCTTTTCCTTTTATTTCATCAACATTGAAAGTCAGGGCTATCAGGCAACTTTAGAGGAAGACTGTCCTATATATCTACGTGTAGTAGAATTTAGGTCAGAGAGCTAGGGGTTTGAATACCTTCTGTATTACTGACCAGCTGTGTGACCCGACCCTAGGCGGGTTACTTAGCCTTTTTGTTTGTAGTCATAATTTCTACATAGCAGGAATCTTGAAATGTTTATGTTTAAAATGAGATTAAATTGTCTATTAAGGCTTTGGAAAAAAGCCTTGTCTGTAATGGGCATTAATAGTAGTATGGCTTGCATTGTTAGGATTGTTACATAAGGAGCTCTCTAGTTTGATATAGGGGTATTGGCATGTTATTCACACCAACAAAGGTAGAAAAGCAGGCAGCCAGAAGATCGTGCTTCCTTTGTGAAACAGAGCTGTTCAAACGCAGCAGTAGCTCTGTGTCATGAGGGGTTAGCTGACGCGTTTTCATGCTTTGTTCAGGTTTTAGGGACCCCCAGAGGGATCACTTCCTTTAAATGTCCCATGGTTACAGGGGGAGAAAGTGTGTGATTGCCTCCAGAATGGCTCATCTCCAATTCTGTGGCAGTCAGCGTTCAGGGGTTAGGATGCTTGCTCCCCGTGAGCCTGGCTTTCCTATCTTGCATCAGAAAACAGCAATCAGACTGCCGCCTCGTGTGACAGAAGCCAGGCTGCCTCTTGGCATGGCAGCCAAGCACTTGAAAGTGCCCCCCTTGTCCCTGACGCAGTCACAGTGCCTCGGCTGACGCCATCTTGTCCTCCTCTGAAGCACCTCGTGACCCTGGCAGTGTCAGCTCTGTGGTGCCCATGGAGCTGGGCATCTGTTCCCTTCACACGACTGCAGGTCCTCCACTGTCAGGTTAGCCAATCTGGCCAGAAATCCCAAGGGACTGGGATCCCAAGCCCCACCAGTGGCCCAGGTCCAGTGGCTGCACAACCTTTGTTTGCATGAGTGTGTGAACACCAACTCTTGACCGCCTGACATCAAAGTGGTCTGATGCTAATTTAAAAATTGTGAAGTCATTTAATGTGAATCCGTGGCAATTTGTCAATATAATTTAATAACTGGGGGGAAATTGAGGGCTCATGCTTGGTGTAATTTCCTCCACATCTGCCATTTTTTCTCATTGGCTGGGGAAGGGGGGTGTGATGAAAAGATCTGAGGATGAGAGTGACTTTTAATTTCACCTGGGGCCATAAATCGATACACATTTATTATTCAGCCAGCACTAGCATTTTCCTGGATAATTCTGTAACACATGTAGTGTCAGGATGATTTGAAATTTGTCCTCATTAGGAAAGCAAAGGACGCCTTTTTTTTTTTGCAAGCATAAGCAAGCGAGCCTCCCTATCCCCCCACGTGCTGTCACACGTGTTATGAAAAGGGAAAGTGTTGTTCTTGGGGGAAAGGGCGAGTTGGATTTTCAGACACAGCCCCTGTATGGTGTTAGTGGCCACAGTCCACTGTGACCTCAAATTGCGACTGCTGATGTCAACAATGATAAGGAATAAGCTTAAAGTAGGAGGTGACAAGTGAAACTGAAAAAAAAAAAATCGTTTGTACGAAAGGTTTTCCTGTGAGCAGCACCATGAATAAAATTGCTTTGAGATGAGGCTGTATGGAAAAATGGGGGTGGTTGCAGGAAGGATGCAGAAACTCAGTGCTATGGTGTTAGAAACTGCCTCTGGCTGCTGATCAGCCAGAGACACGGGTTGTCCATTTTATGTGATGGTGTGAATCAGTCACAAGAGGACTCTGGCTGGCAGGTGTTCGCTTACATCACACCTCTGTTTTGGGGTAAGGGTTACTGGTGGGAGTGATGGGCAATGTGGTAGCGTGTCTTGTTGCAGTGACAAAATATCATAGATGGGGTGATTTGACCAGTAAACCTTTATTTCTCCCAACTCTGGATGTAGGCAAGTCTGAGATCAAGCTGCCAGCAGATGTGGTGTCTGGTGAGAGGCACTCTTCCTGGCTTACAGATGGCTGCCTTTTTTTTAAAATGTTTTATTTATTTTTGAGAGAGAGACAGAGTGCGAGTGGGGGAGGGGCAGAGAAAGAGGGAGACACAGAATCTGAAGCAGGCTCCAGGCTCTGAGCTGTCAGCATAGAGCCTGACACGGGGCTTGAACTCGCAAACTGTGAGATTATGATCTGAGCTAGAATCGGACACTTAGCTGACTGAGCCACCCAGGTACCCCTGGCTTTTTTTTTTTAAGTTTATTTTATTTATTTTGTGGGGGGAGGATGAGGGAAGAGAGAGGAGGGGCAGAGAGAGGGAGAGAGACGCTCAAGCAGGCTTTGCACTGTCAGTGAGTAGTCCAATGAGGGGCTTGAACTCATGAACCATGAGATGGTGACCTGAGCTGAAGTTGGAAGCTGAACCGACTGGGCCCCCTAGGTGCCCTCAGATGGCTCCCTTCTTGCTGTTGTCCTCACGTGACAGAGAGTGAGATCCTTGTGAGGACACTAATCCCATTCGTGAGGACGCCACCCTCTTGACCCAGTTACCTCCTAAAGGCCCCACTCCTCAATGCCATCACAGTGTGGATTAGGGCTACAACAGATGATTTGGGGTGGGGGAGGACATGTCCCCAGCAGGGAGAGCAGGTGGAGGTGTGTGAGCCTAGCAAGTCAAAGGGGTTAGAAGGTTTCCCTGAGACAGCCTGACAGCCAAGACCTTGGTCAATGACTAGGCTGGACTTTTTAGAGGCTGCTGGGAGAGATTGTTCTAGCAGCTTGTCCACTGGAGCTCATTTCACCCTGGTATTTTGACCTGTAGGTACAGCTCTCGACAGCAGGTGGTCTCCTGTGTTAGGTGTGGGGACCAGACCCCACCAGCTTCCTTCCTGTTCCTTCACCTGTTCTGTACATTGTCAACCCCCCATCTCCTTAGGGAAGCTGACTAGAAAAACTAGTGTTTTTCTAGTGTCAACAGGAGGTCAACAGGAGGTGTTTAGACTGAATTATAAAAAAGCCTTTCATGTGGAGGGCTGTGAAACTAATCACTAGAGTAAGACACAATGACAATACAGAACACACTTGGTGCCTGCAGCACATGGCTACATCTCAACCACATTATATTGACAAGAAAGAAGCCAGACAGAACAATACATACAGCGTGGTTCTGTGTATGTAAAATCCAGAAAATAGACGAAATTACTCTCAGGTGATTGTAGTCAGAAAGTGGTCGCAGGGGGTGGAGAAAGGGACACATAGGAATCTTCTACGGTAATGGAAATGTTCTATATTTTGTTTTGTGAGTGGTTAAATGGGTGTTACTATTGACATAATGCGTCAAATCAAATGTCTAAAAGCTGCGCCTTTTATTGTATGTTAATTACACCTCAATAAAAAGGTATATCATATTTAAAACAAACAAAACTAATCCCTAGATGCCCCTTTGAGGCTGGGTGTTAGTCAGCTGTGATGAATGTTAGCTCTGTATTTGTTTGCTGAACTCAAGGCTGATTGCCTTGCCTAACTGCTTCCTTTGACCATTTGCCAGGTCATAATGTTTATCGGCACCTCTCCTGCACTTGTCTCGACCACCTCCTAGCCTAGCTTTATCCCAGTTCAGAGACAATAACCTTCTTGTTTCCAAATCAGTACTATCCAAGAAAGCTTTCTGTGATGATGGAAATGTTCTAAATCTGCACTCTCCAACATGATAACCAAGAGCCATATGTGGCTACTGAGCATTTGAAATATGGCTAGTCAAATGACCTGAGTTTTCACTTTTGTTACTTATAAATTTAAATGGCCACACACATGTTTAAATGTGAAAAATACTATTTTTAAAAAAAAGATCAGGGGATGGGGAGGGATCACCTCACTGAGCAGGTGATATTTGAGCACAAGTATGATGCAAGTGAGGGAATGAGAGGGAGTGCAGCGTGAGCAAAAGTCCTGAGGTAGGAGCATGTTCCATGTGCTAGAGGAGAAGGGCAGAGACTGGAGCAAAGTGAGAAAAGGGGAGAGCGGTAAAGGTGAGGGCAGAGGAGTCCACTTCATCCACTTGGTTTGGTTCAGTTTGGCTGGCTGGGAAGAGGTGGAAAAGATCTTCCTCTTATCAGGGCACATCAGGTCGTGGTGGCTCTCATCTGCCAGGCTAGCAGGCAGTGTGAGGCAGTGCAGGGGCCCTGTGTTCTCCTAGAGAAGAGCTACCCAAAGTCCAGATCTGGCAGACCAAGTTCTCCTGAGCTGATATGTGATAACTATCACACATCTGACAAAGGTCCTCCCCCAGATCAGGATTTATTGCCTCCCCTAATTGCCTTTGAATCCTAAAACTAATCCTGTGGCTTTCACCACATCCCAACCTGGGCTTAGAGAATTAGAAGGGGTTTGGTAGTGTCAGGCTGCCCGGGAGAGGTGGCGCATGGCTGGGAACACTGAGCTCTGCTACTATTTCTCTGATGTCTTTGGGGGGAATCACCTGCTCTTTCCTAGCCTCAGTTTTCCCATCTGCAGCCCAGATCAGATGGTCTTTAAGTCCTCTTCCAGCTTTAATGCTCTTTCATTTTAAGAGTATGTTATACGGTGTGCTCTCCCTTGTCGGGTGGTGGTCCAGATTTGGGGGGCTGGCTGTGGTGATGCTGGGGCGTGTCTCAATGACTCAGTCTCTTAGATAAGATGGGATTAGTCTTGGTGTAGACTAATGAGTGGGGTGGAAAGCTTTTTGTATCACTGAAGTCTATCAGATTCTTGGAATTCATCCTGAAGAGATTTATTCCATTGAGTTAAAGCATTGCTTTTCACATTTGGAGATCAAGGAAGTAGGAAAATTACAGAGGCATTACTAGCTCTTGGAAAAACTATTTATTTTAATAGGCCGATGGACTATTGGCCTTTGTCACATGTGGTCTGAAAGACAGAGTCTGTGTTGAAAGCAGGCTAAGGTAGCTTCTGCTAAGCTGTCCTGAAGTTTGGGTTGGGAGATCATGGACAAGAGGAGCTCAGCAACCGTGGTGATGGGCATGGGGAGTGTTCTTGCCATCAAGCCTCTATGTCCCACAGCCCTGGCTGGCAGGGAACAGAGGGATATGTTCAGGTCCATCCCATGTCTGTCTGATATCTTGGAGCGTGAGTGTGAGGGTCAGGCCTCCCAGAATTTCAGTCTTGTTCTCACCGATGTCTTGCTTCCCTCCAACAGTCCAGGTAAACAGCTGGTGCTCAAGAACAGTCCCTGGGTGGTACATCTTCCCACTCCAAGGTATATCCCAGCATCCTGTTTGACCATTAGAGAACCAGTCAGCCTAGCCTCTTTATGTATCCCCTCTATCCCCAAAATGCCTTTCCTAAGTTAGGTTTTTAACACCACGCTCTTGGCTTTCCCTGAGGGTTAAGATGCAGTGGCTATGTGGATAAACATTTCTGTGTCTTCCATAAAATGGCTTGTAAAAGACTGCTGATTATGATTTTGACATCCCTTTGTATACTACAGTATGTTTTTAAGAATTTTTAATTGAATGGGAGCGCCTGGGTGGCTCAGTCGGTTAAGCACCCGACTTCAGTTCAGGTCATGATCTCACGGTCCGTGAGTTCTAGCCCCATGTTGGGCTCTGTGCTGTCAGTTCTGAGCCTGGAGCCTGCTTCAGATTCTGCGTCTGCCTCTCTCTCTTCCCCTCCCCTGCTCACACTCTGTCTCTATCAAAAAATGAATAAACGTTAAAAAAAATTAAAAAAATTTTAATTGAAGTATACTCCGTATATAATAATTTCAGGTGTACAAAATAGTGATTCAACAATTAAATACATTACAAATGCTCACCACAGTAAGTGTAGTTACCATCTGTCACCATACAATATTATTACGATATTAGTGACTATATTCCATATGCTGGTCTTTTCATTCTTATGACTTATTTATTTTATAACTGGAAGTTTGTACCTCTTAATCCCCTTTACCTATTTGGCCCATTTCTCCCCATCCCTCTCCCCGCTGGCAGCCACCAATTTGTTTTCTGTACTTATGAATTGGTTTGTTTTTGTTATTGTTGGTTTGATCATTTATTTTGTAGATTCCACATGTAAGTGAAATCATATAGTATTTGTATTTCTTTGCCTTATTTCACTTAACATAATGCCCCCCTCTACATTCATCTGTATTGTTGCAAATGGAACAATTTCATTATTTTTTATGGTTGAGTAATATTCCATTATATTCCAGTATATATACCACCTTCTTTGGCCACCCGTCTGTTGATGGACTTTTGTGTTGCTTCCATACCTTGGCTATTGTAAATCGTGCTGAAATAAACATGGGGAGCATGTCTCTTTTTAAGTTAGTGTTTTTGTTTTCTTTGGGTAAATGCCCAGTAGTAGAAGTACTCAATCATATGGTAGTTCTATTTTTCATCTGGGGTGGGGGGGAGCTTCTGTACTATTTTCCATGGTGGCTGCACCAGTTTCCATTCCCACCAACAGTGCATGAGGATTCTTTTTCTTTACATCCTCACCAGTGTTTACTTTCTTGTGGTTTTGATACTAGTCATTCTGATTGGTCTGGGGTCATATCACAAAAACTTTTTCTTACATTGGGGTAGATACTGAGGTAGATGAGAAAGGATCTCTCCTCTTAGTGAGGTTGTAGGAGGGAGAGACATTGTCAGAAGTAAGTGCAAGGCCGTGTCACAGGACCCATGTGAACCTGGTACAGAGGGAGGGGGCGTGGAGTGCAAGTGTTAGTTCTTAGAGTGTGAGTTGTCAGGAAACACTTACTAGAGGAGGAAACACTTAGATAAGTCTATAAAAAGGAGTGTTGACTCATTCAGACAGTGCAAATACATCATTCGGAAATTCATGAGACTGGAAGTCAGACCCTTTGGGCCCATGTTCTACTACTGACCTCTCTAAGCCTCTGATTTAATCTTCATAATGACTATGCTTTGATCTCTGTCTTCAGACTCACATTATGATAATGAACATTATGTACATTATGATAATCTTCATAAGCTAAATTATGTAAATATTAGTAAGGATCACCTAAGGATCCCTGAGATAAATTGCTTTTTAATTTTTTTAATGTTTAAAATTTGTTTAAAGTTTATTTATTTATTTTGAGAGAGACATGGCATGAGCACGGGAGGAGCAGAGAGAAAGAGGGGGAGAGAGAATCCCAAGCAGGCTCCACACTGTCAGTGCAGATCCTGATGCAGGGCTTGAACTCATGAAACCGTGAGATTATGACCCGAGCCGAAATCAAGAGTCAGATGATCAAGAGATTGAGCCACCCAGATGCCCTGATGAATTGCTTTTTAAAAAAATATAGTTGTATTGAAATATAATGTACATATAGTAAAATTCGCCCATAGGATTTGATGGGTTTTGATGCATATAAGTCACAGAACTACCAACACCATGAAAATATAGAATATTTTTGTCACTCCAGAAGTTCCATTATGCATTTCTGAGGGTATTAATTACCCCCTCTCCTTAACCATTGAACTGCTTTCTGTCAGCATAGTTTTCCTTTTCTAGAATGTGATAGAAGTGAAATAATAAATTTAGTCCCTCATGCCTGCTTTCTTTCACTTAGCATAATGCTTTTGCAGTGCAGCCATGTTCTTGCTGAATGTGTTAGTTCATTTTCACTGCTGACTAGTATGCCATTGTAGGCACACATCCCAGTTTATCCATTCACCAGTTGTTGGACATCTGAGTTGCTTTCAGTTTTTTGACACTACGAAAATAGTAGCTTAGGACACTGGTGTACAGGCTTTTGTGTGGACATAAGCTTTTGTTTCTCTTGGTAAATACCAATGAATTTCTGAGTCCTATGGTAAGTCTCCATTTATAAGGAATGGCCAGTCTGTTTATACAAAGTGATATATATTCCTACCAGCAGCATATGGGAATTCCATTCACCCCACATCTTCACCGTTGAGGGTATTACCTCTTTTTAATTTTACTGCTTCTAATGCGTGTGTATGTAGTCATATCTCAGTGGTTTCAATTTACATTTCTGCATTGACTGATGATCTTGGCTATCTTTTCATGTGCTTATTAGCTAGTCATATATCTTGTTTGGTGAAATGTTTATTCATATCTTTTGCTCGTTTAAGAAAAAACTGAGTCATCTGTTTTCTTAGGGAGTTGTAGAAATTCTTAATATATTCTGGATACAAGTCCTTTGACAAATATGTTTGCAAATGTTTTTTCCTTCATTTTCTTAATAGTGTCTTTCAAGCAGCAAAAGTTGTTAATATTTTTGGTTAGGTAAAAATATCTCAGTGTAGATTTGGTTTTGTTGCTTTTAGGAGTAAGTTTAAGTGTCTTTCATAGGTTTAAAATTAATTGTTGTTTCTAATTGTCCTTTGCCCACTTTTCTGTTAGTTTTTTGGACTTTTTTTAGAGATTTCTAAGAACTGTTTATATATTAGGGAGGTTAACCGTTTGTGATAATATTTTTTTTCCTACTGTGTATTTGTGTATAACATATCCCCTGCATATGTTTTACTTTTTGTGTAGTAAAGTATATCAATTTTTTGTAGCTTTGAGATGGTTATAAAAGGCTTGCAGCATGACAAGGTCATAAAGAGGCTTGCCAGCATGGACATAATCCAGGTATCATTTACCTTTAATATATTTTTGTCCATGGCTTATGAGTGAGTAGCTATTTTTTTTTTTTAACCTTTTTGCCCTGATCTTCTATTAATTAAATAAAGATTCAGCTGTGAGAAACCATGGGGCCCACTGCCTTTAACAGTGAAAACTGAATACCTAACCAGGAGAAGGCTATCACCCTGTTTAACAGAGTCCACAGTTCAGTAAAACATGAGCGAGATTGATGAGACCATAGAGGAGACACTCTGGTACATGTTACAGCTGGGGACAAATCCAGGTCCCGTCATTAGCTGAGTGACCCTGAGCAAGTCATTTAGCCTCTGTGCATCTGTTTCTCCATGTCAGATTCCCACGTGGCTGGGCTATGAGAATTAAATGCGACATGACTGGTATGGCTATGCTTTGAAAGAAGTCAGTGGCGGCACATACCTGCGTGGGTTGCAGTTTCTCATCATTAGCCATATCTGCTCTGGCTTCCTGACCTTTGGGAAGGGATCCTCTCAGAAACTCCTTTTTATATACATTCAGGACTTTCTCAGTCAGTGTGGGAGATGCTGTAACAAAATACCATAGATTTGGGGACTTGAACAACAGGAATTTATCTCTCATGATTACAGAGCCTGGAACTCCAAGGTCAAGGTGCCAACAGGAACAGAGTTTGGTGAGGGATCTCTCCTTAGATGACAAACAGCTTGCCTTTTCACAAGGGGCTCACCTGGCCCTTCCTCAGGGCATGCAGGTAGAGCAAGAGAGATGTCCTCCTCTTTTTAGAAGGGGACAGATCCCATCATGAGGGCCTCATTTTCATGGCCTCATCTAACTCTGATTACCTCCCAAAGGCCTCATCTCACAACCATTGCATTGGGGTTAGGGGCTCAACATACACATTTTGGGGGAACACAGACAGTCCGTAACAGGGACTGATGTGTCAAGCAAGCTGATGACTACTTCTCTGTGACATTATGTGGAGAGAGGAGAGCCAGGTGGGCTTGGGTGGGGAAATTACAGAGGATTTCTAGGATGTTGAAAGCTGGTTTTGGGAAAGGGAGTTTGGCAGGTCTATGCTAGCCTAGGTCCTAGGGTTTACTTTTTTCTGAGGCAGATCAGTGCAGCAGTGGTGAACAAAACCTCCTAGTTCTGGGGGAGGCTTTGAGATGGCCACAATCTCTGTTCTCCCAGACTTTAAGAAAGCGGTTTTTCCTTCAGAGCTGATCCTGGAAGCAGAGGGTGGTTGGTAGAAATAATCCACGGACAGGAAAAGCCTGAGTTTTACATATTGGCTTCTCCACATTTAAATATAGCATTTACTCTGTGACAGCATTAGTTTGCAGTCTCCTTGGAAGCTTCCCGGGTGTAATCTGAAACCATCCCCCATAAGTGGAGGGCAGAGACAAACCAAAGAGAGACAGCCCACTCCAGATAGGTAGGTGGCAGGTGTGATAAGCAAGGGGACTTAAAAGGCATGTCTTGGGCGGCTGCAAGACGAGTAATTTCTGCTTGCCAGAATCTTAAAAGTTTATATAGAGGTTATAACTGCATTCAGTCACATACGTTGTCCAGACAGCCTCAACACCACATTTCTGTCTCAAGGCTGTATCCCTGGAGCACCTTTTAGGAATGGGAGGGTGGGGTGGCGGAGACAAGTGGAACTCACATTCCAAGGACAGAGGAGGGGGTGGGGAACCTCCAAGTGTTCAGGTCCAGTTTACAGGCCAGCTGGTGGTCATGTGTTCTTGATGACCTCCTCCAACATTTCAGCCCTCATGACCGGCTTTTACAATCTTACATGCCCCTGTTCCACCGTTCTCTCTGATTGGTCAAGCAAGGGGGCCCATTGGCTTGGAAGTGGCTCATTTGGCAGCTCTTTGGCAGATGCCACAGCAACCATGCAGGCATGTGCAAGAGAAAAAACAAGTAAGACAGTGATTCCCATAATCAGGTGACAGCTTTTTTCCACCAAGAGCCCCATGATTCAAACAATTTAGTAAGTCCCCTAGGCTGGGGATCACATCACTCGGTATTCACTTGTACCATCATGTGATTTAATAAAGATGACACAATAGCAGACTCATCAGATACGAACAGAGAACCTTCTGTTCAGATAATCGTGCAGTAATAATGTCCAAGGCTATCCAATTTTGGAGGATAGCTTTCTCATTACCGACATTTCAATAAGGACAGGACTTTTGGCTATCAATTAAGGATTGCTGGGTGGCTATAACCTATCCCTAGGCCAGTAGAAGGAACAAAGATGGCAGTCAAATGATTGTACCAGTGGGAAAGAAAAAAATGCCCACCTAGCTTTGAGGATGGGGAGGTTGGCAGCTTTAGAAACTTGACCTGGTGGTGTATGCCCTATGTGTTTGCTGGGGGACGCAGCACTATCAGGTATGAGGATGATGGATTGGGGGCGAGATGTGACACACCAGACCCCCATCTTTGCCCCTCTTTCAGTGGTGCATGCATCAGGGCAACAGGATCTCGGTGGAGATTAATTCTACCTTACCCCAGGGTTTGAAGTAACTCACCCACCTTGGCAGACATCCCACTGCAAATTTCAGTAGGTAACTCCTTTTCCCTGACGTGAGAGGGCTTGGTGTTCTCTCAGTGTTGATCCACAGTGAGAGTCAGGGCAGTGGCTCTTTACGGCAGCTTCCATACCTTTATGGTATTGGGGGCCTCGGCAGGGGTCCCTGGTCTGGCATATGGCATTACAGACCCTCCTGATTGCTCATTTAAATGTATTAAGACCTGAGACAGTACTTTAGTCCACCCGGTTGCGGTGGTTTTACTTGTTAGTAATTTAGTCTGCTGCTTTAATACTCTATTTTCCTTTATACCAACCCTGCTACTTATGGGTTATAGGGGAGGTGGAACCTGCATTCAGTGTCATGTTCTTTTGCCTGGTCTTGCTTGTTATGACGTTTGAAATGTGACCCCTCCTGATCACTGTCTGTTCAACAAGGGTGTCCATACATGGTACTTAGCTTTTTAAATCCCCTAAAGGAGCAGCCTGATTTGCACAGTGACATGGGAAAGCTTAGGGCAGGTTCAGTGTCTGCCCAAACCAGGGCATATTTAGAACCCTCACTCAGAGGGAGGGGACCCGTTTAATCAATTTGCCACCCTCACCGGTTGAGAGCTCTGGTAGTTGGCCTTGGACTCCTTTGGCAGTTGCCTTGGGTGTTTAGAATACACATGACATGCTGTTACAGCAATATCCAAGTCACTGTGTTTCAAGTGTCGTTTGGCATCCTTGGCAATATGCCATCTCATGACATTGTGTTGGCCACTCTCTATGTACCCAGTGTTCTTTTGGTATCTATTGAAGGGTCCGTTTCTGGGGCTCGTTCTGGGATAGGGCATCAGCTTCTTTTTTTTTTTTTTTTAATTTTTTAGGGCATCAGCTTCTTGATTGTCAGAGGTATCCAATGCCTTATTAGCCAGGATGTAGAAAATAGCAAGGACTGCCTTAGGCTCTTGCAGGCAGACCAAATGCCCCTCCATACATACTGATCCCACAAGGGTCTACTTATGATTCATCCATCCCTTGGTTTCTCACTGTCTAAGCCATAGGTTAATTTCTTTAGGACAGCCCAACTGTCAGTGCCGAGGGTTAATAGCTAGGTTTCACGGATAGCTCTGGGCAGCCAAGTGGCTGTTGCAGTTGATTCCTTCTGGAGAGGCTCCATCTGGAGGAATGCTATACACAGTGCTAGGAGCAATTGCTCTGTGGGGGTATATCAGGGATTGTCCCCTTCCAGATCTGGGACCCAAAATCCTAGGGGCACTTTCTCCTTTGTTGTCTCTGCCACATGTTGTGGTATGACTCATACCTTCTGGAGTCATAGACACATCTTACTCAAATGGTAGCTCTCGATGGGAGATGCCCAGAGCTTTCATCTGTGTCATTAATATTCTTGCCTTCTCAAACATGACTTGCTGCTCTAATCTCCAGTCCCATATGTGCCCTTTCTTTACCAGGTGGCATGAGAGAGAGGGGCACTGTGCCAGGTGGGGAATATAAATCATCTAAAAACTCCAGATCCCTACCAAGGCTTGTATCTCTTTCACACTCCTAGGGGATGAACAGGCTGGTGTCTTATCAGTCACAGCTTCTGAGACAATGAGAATCTTACTTGACCAAACAACTCCTTGAACCTTATTGCGGCACCTTGGCCTTGAGTTTTCTGTGGGTTCACTGCCCATTTTCCCCCTTGCAGATACTCTAGCGAAGCCTGCACAGTGCCTGCAGCAAAGGCAGTCTTCACATGTTAACGTTAGATCATCAGTGTCATGGGCCTGTTTTACCGATAGGGGGAAAGGAGACACAGGGACAGGTCTTAAGTTACCATCCCATGACATATTGTGGGGCTATGCAGGTAGCCTTGGGGAGTACTTGAAAAGTTCATTATTGTCCCTTCCACATGAGGGAAAATGGATCTTAGTTATCGGAAACCGTTACTAGTCAGAATCTTTTCTATGAATCTCCTTGACGATGAAGTACTTTTGCAGGAACACTTTTTGTCAAAGCATCAGAATAAAATCTGAAAATGACAAAAGACTTAAAAATGTCCAAGGTTAAAGATTTGAAGAAAATTCATTAAAACATAATTAAGAGAATGTGGTTATTTTTATGACATACATTTTGAAATTATGACTGACGGTGTTTTACCAGGACATACCAGATTTTTAGAAATTTCAAACAAATATGCCTAAAGGAAGTTTAGCAGCATTCATATTTGACAATGCTTCCCAAGAAATTTAACATACCAAATAAGCCTAATTAGTTCAACATCTTCCTTTCATAAGGAGAACATCCATCTTTTTTTTTTTTTTTATAAAATTTATTGTCAAATTGGTTTCCATACAACACCCAGTGCTCATCCCAACAGGTGCCCTCCTCAATGCCCATCACCCACTTTCCCCTCCCCGTTTCCCCCCATCAACCCTCAGTTTGTTCTCAGTATTTAAGAGTCTCTTATGGTTTGCCTCCTTCCCTCTCTGTAACTGTTTGTTTCCTCCTTCCCCTCCCCTCCTGGTCTTCTGTTGAGTTTCTCAGGATTTACATAGGTGTGAAAACATGGTATCTGTCTTTCTCTGCCTGACTTATTTCACTTAGCATAACACTCTCCAGTTCCATCCACGTTGCTACAAATGGCCAGATTTCATTCAAGAACATGTATCTTTTGAAATATTCTGGGGACCCTCTGGAATATTCCAAAGTTTTTTCATAGTTAAGATTTCATTGAGAATTTGATTTTGGGGAAGCTTGTAAAAAATACCCAGAGGTTTAAAAACACTTGATTAAATAGGATCACAGGTCACGGTGAAATAATACTTAGTTATCTATTTAACCAAAGTGACAAAGACTTCAAAGGCAAATACAGAAAGTTACACAGTTGTAAAAAACACACTCCCTTTTTGTCAGAAACGCAGTTTTGTTAAGTAATCAAAGACATGATAGAGATAACATGAAGCACAGGAAATTATTTTGACAAAACAATCTTTTTTTTTTTTTCCTGGATAGATTACTTAAAAGGTAAATAAAAACTTCATAATCTCATCAAAAGAAGACCAATAGTGCAAGAAAACTGTCCTTTTAGCAGATGAAAGAAAACTATGTTTTAGTTTTATGTTATTTAGTTCTATGTTATTTAGTTCATGTTTGTTATTAAAGCTTATTTTTCTTGAAGCCAATTAAATAGGGCTCCTTTACAGAATAATTTTGTCAGTACCCTCTGGAGGTATAAAACAACACACACACATAACATAGATCCATAGACATACATAAACATACGGATATAAATAGACACCCCATCACTTTCATTCTGAAACCTGATGGAGGCTGATGACTAGATTTGGGACAAAGAAATTCCTCTAGCAGTCTGTACTTAAAAATCCTCTTTCCCCCTTTTCCTCCTCAGTTTCTGTGAGGATTCTTGTGGTTATCTCCTGGGGTGCTTACATTTCAAAGGCAAGATAAGATTTACAACTTAAAGGGACTGAGAAAGAATGCACGTTTTCTCCTAGGAGTGTTTTAATTGCCATTTAAAATTTTCCTTTCTATTAAAGGTTGATGGCATGGGGCCCTTTGGTCTGTTTCTTCACCAGTTACCACCACATCCTCCTCTTCATTCTCCTCACTTTACCAGAGATTCCACCGCTTAGCATCCTAACAAGGCTTTGTCACAAGAGCCTAGATCTTCACCCAAGGTCCTTGCACCCTCCTAGCTTTGCCAAAGGGCATACTAAGGTCTCCGGCTGGGCTGTTTATCCTGCTCTCCCACCTTGTTGGCCAGCCCTGAAGCCAGCAGAATATCGGACCACTGCATGTCCTTCTCTAACCTCAGCTGTTCCTCCAACTCCAACCTGAACTCCAGCCTCTAGTTGGGCATCAGTGTCCAGCCGAACTGCCCACAGTCGAGGCCAGCACACTGTGGCACCATTTGTTTCTCTTTGCTCGGTGTCCTTTGTGCGGTTCCTCAGATGAGTGCATTGAAACAACTGGTATTTCTGGGCCACCTCCGCTCTCACATAGTTGTCCACAAGCATCTAATATATGGGCCATCTCTCCCCACATAGAAATTGATGGCCAATTTAGGATTTACCCTGCAGATGCCTCATTCCTGGCTGGCTCACCAGCTGTTAGTTCACAAGCTCCTCAGGGCTTCCCAGGTGTAATCTGAACCTCGCCCCCATGCATTGAGGGCAGGGAGAGATAGAAGAAAGAGGAAGAGCACTTCAGATTGGTAGGTGGCAGGTTTTATTAGCAAGTGAACTTATATATGAGGCTTGTCTTGGGTGGCCACAAGATAAGCAGATTTCCATAAACCTGTACACCAGATCTCAAACGTTTATATATAGAGGTTTTAACTAGGTTCAGACACATACCCCGTCCAGACAGCCCCAACACCACATTTCTGTTTCAAGGCTATATCCTTGGGACAGCTTCTGGCAGTGGGGAAGGCAAGTGGAACTCACATTCTAAGGACAGAGTGGGGGGTGGGGAGCTTCCAGTTGCCCGGTCCAGCTTGCAGGTCACCTGGCAGTACGTCTTCTTGATGACCTTCTTCAGCAGCCAGGCACTGTTTTAAACACTTTGAAGCATCCTTCTGAAGTAGTATTTCGGGTTCAATCAGAGAACTGGAACCACTCTAAATTGTACAGAATAGGGATTTATTGCAGGGATGAGACTTTGCAGGGTGGTTGGGGGCTGCAGAAAAAGCATCTGTCAGGCTGTTGTCCTTGAAGTCAGCAGGGCTGCCTGGAAGGAAGGAAATGTGGGCGCAGAGCAAAGCAGAGCAAGGACAACTGGTACTGGAAGATGGACTGGAACTGCATTTGACCCCTACTGGCCTAGCCTCAGAGACACGGGATCTGTAGCAGAAGCTTTGAAAAGCCACTGTGGGTCCCACTAATAGTTTTTCCTCTATTTATTTACATTTCATTGTGCATACTTTTTTTCTGGGTAACAAGTTCGCTACGTTTCTTTTACAGCAATGCTTAGCATAGTTTGGGGCTCATCATTAGCACTTAGTGTGGCTGTTTGGTGGAATCAGTTAGTGCATGGATAATGTGCTTGGGCCCTTTAACACCAATTGCTACCTTTTATTGCACATTATCTGCTACCCCATGGAAGAGAGAATTGAGATTTGAGAGTTCGGGCTTGTTTCCCCAGTAAGCAGTGAAGTCCAGATTTGAGCAAAGGTCTGCTGGTGCATCACTGCCCTTCAGCCAAGCCCCTGTTCAGCAGTGAGCCCCCTGGGTTTAGCAGACCCAGGAGAGGACTGCCAAAGCCATAGTGGCTCTTCTAAAGATGCACCTGGGGGGAGGGCACCCCAGCTCTTTGGGACTCAGATGGGGTGAATGCAGACTTTCTCTCCTGGGAATTTAGAGATGAGGGCTTTGTCAACAGAGAGATTGAATGGAATCAGAAAGGCTTCAGGTATGAGGAGAACAAAGTGAGAATTCAGCCTCTGAATTTGGGGTCTCAGTGTGCTTGATTATGTCATTCTCCCAACTTAGGCTTTCTGAAGCCTGTCAGCAGCTGGGTCTACATTGACATGTGATTCCTTAATCACAGTTGCATTATGTCCTGTGGGTGCCAACACCCATGATTAGAATGAGTCCCTGCACAAAGGGTGATGGGATTTGGAGATCCTTGCCCCACCCTTATCCTCATCCCCTGTTGACCTTGCTTTGTCACCTCATCCACAGCAGGGACTTGGGATCTGCCAAGAGGTTAAGTTTGGCACAGTCATTACTGATAGATAATTTGAGGAGGTAAAATAATAATAATTCAGTGAGGTGATTATTTTAAATAAATTTAAAATTTGAAATAACTTTAGATATATAGAAGAGTCACAAAGATATTACAGAGAGTTCCTGTATACCCTTCATCCAGCCTCCCTGGAGGTTAATATCTCACATAGATTACTAGGGCACATTTGCCCAAACTATGAGATTACCGAAACTGTTAATAAAATTCCAGGCTCCATTCCATTTTCCCCAGCTTTTCCACTTAATATCCTTTTTCTTTTTAGGGATCCCATCCAGGACACCATGTTGGATTTAGTTCTCCTTCTCTCCCTAGTCTCCAATTAGTTTCTCTCGGTTGTTCCTTGTCTTTCAAGACCTTGACATGTGTGAAGAGTAGTGGTCAGGCATTTTGTAGACTGTGCCTCAGTTTGTTTGGTGTTTTTCAAGATTCAGCTGAGGTTATGGATTTTTGGGTAGAACACTAAGACGTGTTCTCATCATGTCACATCAGGAAGCACATGGTATTGGCATAACTTATTAATGGGTTTATTAATGCCAGGCTTCTCCACTGAACGGTTACTATTTTCCCCTTTTCATGCCCTATTTGTTAGATACCCATCATGAGCCCAGCCCACACTCAGGGAGGAGGGAATTAAGCTGCACCTCCCAGAAGTATTTGCAAAGGATCTGGGCACCTAAGTTAAAATCAACCACTGTCGATTAGTATTGTGGGGGAGATGCTTTCATGCCTTGCAGATATCATGTTTCCAGGGAGGTGACTTTTCAAATGACTTTATTTAGTTTCAAAACTGGGAAAACAGGCTGTCTTCCTTCTTCCCAGCTTTCTGTTGCTAGGTTAGTGAATTTAGATAATAAGATGCTTAAGGAATCCTATTTCTTTGTGTATATGTAATGCTTTATCACATTCTGCTGGAAGTTGCATTTTAATATTGGAGAGAGTCTGGAGGCTGAGTCTCATGGCAGTGACGCATGGGAGCTCCAGGCTGAGGAGCTCGGTGGACCGTAATGTCATGAGATAGTGGTGCCTGCCTTTGTGTGTGTGACTCATTCATTTGCTTGCAAAGCGAAGGCAAAAACTTATAGGAAGTGCTAAGATAACGTCAATAGCAGACTATATTTTTAGATGCCTTTTCCCCACCTTGAGGGCTATATTTGAACTTCTAATTGCATTGTGTGAATTTAAGGCTGAAACATAGTTCTAGGTAGCTTCAGCCATAATTGACCCTGTGGCCAATTCAGTCAGCTCTGTGTTGAAGTGTTCTTAGTCCAGTGGTGTACTTACATGTTCCCCTATTCTCCAGCTGCTTTTTGAATTACTTGTGAAAAACCCCACATAGCACATGCTGATTTTAGCATTTTGACCAATTCTGTTATTGATCAGTGATTGCCAAACACTTTGGCAGAATAGCATGAAGGGGAATATCCTGAAGGAAAAGAAATACTTAATGTCTAAGGAAATATAAATCTGGATTGTTTTTGATCATCTTTTCCAATTCCCAGTGACACAGGTAACTGAGGTATGAGAATAAGCAACATACTCCCACCTGGTGGCAGCATACTCACCTGATTATTTGTTCTGGGAACAAAGCTGATCTTTAAGGCAAGTGGTTTGCAGATAATCTGCTCTAGCAGGAGGTGAACTGTTGAAATCTGGAACTTTTCTCTTCTAGGATGACTTCCTATTCAGCGTCTCCATTTTAAGTGGGATCCTTTGCAGCATCTTGGCTGTGTTGAAGTTTATGCTGGGGAAGGTTCTGACCAGCAGAGCACTCATAACAGATGGTGAGTAAGGCCAATGTGCCTGATTTTTGGGGGCTGAGCTCCCAGTGAGGGAAGCTACTATTCAGTTGCTTGTCCTGTACAAGAGCTCAACAATTTGGAATCTATTCCTCACCATCCTCCCCTCCCCAGGCTGTTTAATGACTCTCAGAGTTCCCATATTAGGGCAGATATCTGGTACCCTGGGAATTTAATAAACTTCATGAGTCACCTCCACTCGGACCTCTTAACAGGGTAGATTGGGGCTTCCCAGTCTGTGGTGTTTGTTAAAAATACAGATTCCAGAGCCAGACCCCAGGAAGTCATAATTACACCAGCGCCCCAGCCCGTTCGATGCACACTGAGATTTGGTGCTGCCTCCATGGCCAGTCCAAGGGGCCAGGATCCCACGTCACACCAGGGAAGATGGACCCTGTCGTGTCTAGCGCTCCTACATGACATTCTGACCACCAGCTTTCCAGTCTTCCTCAAGTGCCACTTCCTGCAGGGCCTGGTGTTTGCTTCTGGACTTGGAACGTGCCACCTTTCTCCTGGGCTGCGGAGGCCGTTTGCCCATATGAAACCCAAGCTTTTTAAGCAGTAAAAGCGGTTTAAAATAGCAGAAGGATCAGCAACTGGCACTGAGCCCTCCTCTTTGCTGTTCTGTGTTCAGCAATGTGAGGGACGCTGTGTGTGCAACCCAGGTGGCCCAACCTGGCTTCTCAAGCTCCCAGGTGAATCCCAGGGCAGGCTGGGGGCGGGCAGGGTTCGGCCCACATCAGGCCCTGTGTTTGCTGCTGTTAGAACATGATGCTGCAGTAGCAAGGGACCACCTGGGTTTTACAGAGTTCTTTTGTGCCTGGCACTGTGCTAAGTGCCACGTTAGCTGTGGAAACCACCTCCTAACACAGGATCAGAATCACCTCTTTCAGGTTTCTGTCCCGTTGTTGTGAAGGGTCCTGGCTCCCAGAAGTGGAGTTGCAAATTAGATAACCTCTCTGAGATACATGAATTGATTTCTCCCAGAGCCGGATCTGAAGAACTTGTGGTTCAGTCACATGAGAATGTCTGAGGCCACAGCCTGGACCAGTCTTCTGAGGTCTCTGTCACCCACTGAGACACTGTGGCTTTGCATTAAGCTGAGCCTAGTATATGGTCCCATAAGACCCTGGCCCATATGGGTGTCCTTCTGTCTCTGGGGGCACACCCAGAATCTGAGCAGGAGTGGTCTTTCTCTGTGATCTTTGTGGTCTGGTGTTTTGTAACCTGAGAAAGAAAATGCCTTGTGTAGACACGGAGTCTTTCTCTACTCCGGGATGAAAGCACAGGGTGTGCTTGGCTGAGAGCTAAAGGCTGTATGGGCATCAGGCAGGGGTTTGGGTGTGGGTTCACCAGTCCCTCCAGAGGGACACCACTCTGACAGGGCCCTGTAGGCCCAAACAGGGCAGAGGCCTGACTGGACCTGGCTGGACCCTGGCTTCTCCAGTGGCGGTTCTGTGCCTCCTTCTCTGTGTCTCTTTACCTGGAAAATGAGGGGCAAAGGAGGCAGGTGTGGGGCAGGCTGGGCCGGTCAGCACAGCTTTCCAGGCTCCCAGTGGTACGTCCTCACCTGGGGCTCTTCTTCCAGTCTTGAGCTGGGCGCCCAAGTCACAAAGCCCCCTGGCTTGCAGAGCATCAGCATTTTATCTGTTTACTTGACTGCAGTGGAGACACAGGCAGTGTTTCCCCAGAAGCCTGAGTGTGGACCCAGCAGTCAGACCCGCCCTCCCACCCCCCCACCATGATCCTGGAGCTTGACCCCTTCTTCTCAGAATAAGGGGCCCTCTGCCTTGAGTGATAGTTTTACTTAAAGTTAGATATTCCAGATACTGAGTTTCTGTTTAGGCTTCATTGTCCTTCTAAACTCCCACCATTTTATAAGGTGTATCAAGAAGACCACAATGATAAGTATGTTGTTTTTTTTTTTAAGTTTATTTTTATTTATTTTGCAAGCAAGCAGGGGAAGGGCAGAGAAAGAATCCCAAGCAGACTCTGCACTGTCAGCACAGAGCCCAATGAGGGGCTCGAACTCAGGAACCATGAGACCATAACCTGAGCCGGAACCAGGAGTCAGATGCTTAACCAACTGAGCCACCCAGGTGCCCCCATACGTATGTTTTTTAAAATTTTCACTTCTGACTCTTTAATTTTTACACACAAAACCAACTACACACAAGCAGTCTTGCACCAGGGAGGGGTCGTGACAAAGAGAAGTGGACAGTTTGAGTGATAACTGTTCCACCAACAGGTAGAAGCTGGGGTGGGGGTGCGTTCCTGGGCAGAGGGGATGGTATGGGGAGAGAGCCTGGGGTACCTGAAGGGTGCAGGGGGAAGGGGCACAGGGCAGATCCTGCAGGACCTCAGATCCACAGTAGGATTCTGGATGTTTTGTTAAATATTTATCAGAGGAGGTGACATGATGGATGTTTTCTAAAGAGTCCTCTGGCTGTCAGGGTGGAGGACAGAGTGAAGGGAAGGAGATCTGCAGCAGGGAGAAGTCTCTGGGGAGCCAAGGGGGTGGCAGCAGCTGGGGACGGAGGAGGGCAGAGGGCTGGAGGATGGGGGGAATTGAAATGGTGATAGTATTTGTAAAATGGGCTGGGCTCCTAGTTGAATTGTCCATGGGGTTGATGAGTCACACACATACAGAAGGACAGAGAGCACTGTTGCAAAGTGAAGAGTAGCCAGTTCCTCATCCCAAGCCTGTTACCCATAAGTGGCCCCTGGGAGGTCGGCGAGCTCTACAGTCTCTTGCTTGGTGGGAGCACAAGCCGACTGTGCAGCAGTAATTACAGCCTCCTGCTAACTGGATCATCTGGGGTCCCAGTTTTGCTCATTTATTGATTAGCAGATCTTAGGGAACTGTGTGTAACTATTTCCTTTCTGTTCTTCCATCCCTTTGGGAGGCAGGGGCAGAGTGGGGTTCAGGAGCCATGCCTATCTTTACTGTCAGGGGCTTTTCCGAGGGGCTGGTTCTGGAGGGCATCCTTTGTGACTGCCTGGGAGTGCCCTTCCCATGTCTGGCCAAAGGCTGGGGGCAAGCCTGGAGCTTCTCTCCCAAGAGGGAAGTAAGTTCTGGTGCAGGAAGGGTGGGCAGGCCTCCTCTGTCACCTGGAGTGGTGGCCCTTCCCACGTTGGAGCTGTGTGTGAACTGGGTCGGGCTGACTCCACCAGATCCTTTGTCGCTGGGTTGTGTCCTTACAGCCAGAGAGCGGATCTTTAGGAAAAGGGGGACAACAGAGTGTGGACAAATTCTGGAATTTCCCACTCTTGCCACACAGTGCAATAAATCTTATTTGGTTTTGTTGCTTTGAATATTCAGTCAACATGAGATTGTTCCTGTCAGCACTAGGCTGAAGTTGGCTTTGTGTTATTTAAGGGGGCGCCTGGGTGCCTCAGTTGGTTAAGTGTCCAACTTCAGCTCAGGTCATGATCTCACGGTTTGTGGGTTCGATCCCTGTATCAGGCTCTGTGCTGACAGCTCAGAGCCTGGAGCCTGCTTCGGATTCTGTGTCTCCCTCTCTCTCAAAATAAACATTAAGGTAGAATGACTTTGTGCAGCAAGTTAATAGTACAAATCAAACAGAGGAAGATTGTGGAAAGGTGCCTGGGGGAGGTTCCAAGCTAGGGGCCAGCAGGGACAGATAGAAACCTGAGTTGAGGGGCCTGGGCCAACTGTCCTCATTCCCTCAAGATCTAGAACACCAAGAGGCTATGATGGCTTTCAAACACATGAAAAACTTTAATTAGAATTTTCTGCATAAAATTAATGTTTTTAATTCTGCAGACTCTTACCTAGTCATTAAGGTCAGAGCTTCTCAATATATTTTTAAAGATAGAGACAGCGAGCAGGGGAGTGGCAGAGGAAGAGGGAGACACAGAACCTAAAGCAGGCTCCAGGCTCTGAGCTGTCAGCACAGAGTCCGACGTGGGGCTCAAACTCATGAACCATGACCTGAGCTGAAGTCACTCAACTGACTAAGCCACCCAGCTGCTCCAGAGCCTCTACTTAAAGCCTCTGATGTTATTTTGCATTCTTAATGTGATAATAGCATTTACACTTCACAACAGCTCTGGTTTTAACCAAGGGGTCAGGAATAAGCTGTGAGCCTGGGTGGGGGGACCCAGCAGTGAGTGACCACCGGGCCTTGTGTGCTGCATGCACCTGGCCAGCATTACTGTGAGCTCCGGGTTCATGTGAAATGATTGGCTGCAAAGGCGCTCAATTCAGAAGGATGTGGCAGGGCAAAGAGGGGATTGTCCCCTAGTCCCTGGTGCTTGTCCCAGTGTTCTTGCGCAGGCTTACAGAGGTGGGGCTGAACTGTGTCGGCCTCTGCCCTAAGCAAAGGTGAGCAGAGCCAAGCAAGTTGGAAGCTGCTCCCAGAAGGTGTAAGTGAGGGGAGACTCGGTGAATTCACTAGCTGTGTACTAGCTGCTTGCGTGGGTTGGGCCCCAGCAGAGCAAGGTGACTTGGTGGAGCTGAGCGGACACCTAGTGGCTGACTGGGGGACTCTCACTGTTCTCTGCATCTTCTCTGAGCTCCACCTGCTTCTCTGAGGGCTCCAGGGGCTCACCTGTGCCCCTGATAAAGATGGAGCGGGGAGCAAATGAATCCAGTGTGCCCTGGGGCAGTGGTCAGCTCCTCCCTGTCTCCCCCTTTCTTCTAGCCACCCTGAAACAAAATTCCCCCAACTTTGAGAAAGCCCAAGATGTTAACTGCAGCCCAGGTAGCCTGTGTCCTTGTATTAAAAAGGACAGGAAGATGCAAGGGACAGCTGGAGGCAAGAGGGTCAATGCGTGCTTCTCATAATAGGAAGGGGAAATGGGATCTTGATGGATCAGTGGACAGGAAGGAAATTCTGCTTCTCCAGACCTGCTGTTTGCCTACTTCGCGAGGGGTGAGGCACCACTGAGGATGTGATTGCAGAGGGCAACATCATGGGCTAACCAAAGAGGGAGGGAGGGCCCGGGTGCTCCACATGCCAGGGCCCGGGATGGACTCAGCTGGCACAAAGCTTCCCACTGCCGTGACAAAGGGCTACAGGTGGGCCGTGATGCTTTTAAAACATAGGGTTTAGAAGCGTCTGCTACAGGCGCTGCATGGACAGTGGAGATGGAAAGGATGGTGAGCCCATTTCTTCATGGTCTAAAGGTAGGTGAGCACAGAGAAGCCATAGATGACAACCACACAGGGGCCACACTGACGTGGGGAAGCCAGGAAGCAAAATGGGGTGGGGCCTGCTCTCTCTAGGGCACCTAGAGCTAGCTCTTGGGCTGGCTGGCCATCAGAAGAGACCTCTGGTGAAGGGTGGAGGTGCTCACTGTGGGTGGCAGGCAGGGATGGCCTGGCTAGACATGGGAGTGCAGGCAGAGCCCTCCCTAGCTCCAGGCTCCCAGCAAGTCCTGGCCTCTGTGTCCTCATAGTTCCCTGGCCTGGCCTTTGGAGGATGTGGCCCCCGGATGGGAGGAAGTTGGAGGTGTTTGCCTTTTCCAGTCCCCATCACCTTTATTCAGGTGAAATTGAGTTGGCAGCATTCTCCAGGCATGACCCTTGAGCAAGCTTGGAAGGGAGTGGGGAAGCTGAGTCTCCAGGAAGCCTCTGACTATCCCTCTGCCTTGCGGGAACAAAATCTCTGCCTGAGCTCCCAACCTCCCCTCTCAGGTGGGGAGCGGGGGCGTCTCTCTAGCACTCTAACCACAGGCCCTGCCTGGGATGGCTTCCTCTCTCAGGACAGCTGAGTCCAGCTGCTGCTAAGTAGGAGCCCTCTTGGCACAGCCCAGGCCATGTTCCATGCCTTCCTTCCCTCCTCTCCTCCATCTATTAACTCATTGATTAATGCAGTAATCACCTCAGCTTCTGTTCTGGGACTTGGAATATTTCAAGAGAGAAAACCCCTGTCCTTAAGCTTATATCTGTAACAAGAAAAACAGTACAAATACCATCTTTGGAAGGGAAGAGCTCTGCAGAAGGATGATAACAGCACGAATGAGAAGGTAGGAGAGGAGGGATGGGTACGGAGGAATCATTTTCAGGCGCTGAGAGTTCAGGCTGGGAAGGAGGCAGCATGAGACGCCCCAGAAAGAGGGGTACAGGCTGACAGTGATGAGTCTAGAGGCTCTGGGGGATGCCAGGGCTGGCTGATGCAGGTGGTAGTGTGGTTGGAGCACAATGCACTGGGAGGTCTGTGTGTGTGATGGGGGAGAGGTGGCTGGGGTTGCTCATGTCAGCCTTGCAGAGTTTGAATGCTATTCAGAATTGGGCAGCTTTTCGATTGGAGGCCTTCAGCTGCTGTGTGGGGAGGAGGGAAGCAGGGAAGATGCTGAGAGGCTATTGCAGGGGTGCAGTCAAGGGGCAGGTGCGCAGGGGTGGTGAGAGGTAGACTTTGGGAGGTAACAGCTGGAAAGAATCACTTGACTGGTCAGACTTAATATTTTGGGTGTGAGCGATGTTAAGGACGGGGTCCTAGATTTTTGGACTAGGTGGATGGTGGCACCATATACAGAGAAGGTAGCAAGAGGGCCAGGTGTTTGGGTGCAAAAATTGAGATTTTCGCTTCAACCATATTCAGTTGGAGATGCTTAGGGGTGGGTTTCCAGCTCAGCAGAAGGTCAGAACAAAGAGAGCATGTGGGGAGGGCACAGGCAGAGGAGAGGTTCCCACAACTGCACCGGGGAAGGGGGCGCCCCCAGGGGAGAGGAGAAGGATCCAGCAGTAGGATGGGGAAGGGATGGGTGGAGGGCAGAGAGGAGAGCCAGCCCTGTGAAGCAGAGCACAGGTTATGATCCCTGGAAGGTGGCAGCCTGGTCACTGATGACCTCGCCACAGTGGAGCCGGAGGAGGAAGGGTGACTGGAGCAGGAGCTGTGGCAGGGAGACAGCTCTTCCAGGAGTTGTGTGAAGGGCAGCAGAGCTGAGGTTGTGGTGGAGGTGGCATGGGGTTCAGGAAGGAGTCTGAGAAGGGGGATGTGAGGCTTCTTCCAGGAAGGATGCTTCAGGAGCGGGGACAGAGATGAAGTTGGCTCTATGCAGGGACAGCAGCTGCGGACAGTGGGTGGTGGGCTGGTGTTGGGAAAATGATGTAGTGTTGTCTGGACCAACGTGCTCTAAGCAGTCCACGGTCATGGCAGCAGCAGAGAGCTGGAGTGGGGAGAAGGCAGACTTGAGGGGAGAGAGGGAGGGTCCCATTCAGTGACCATCATTCCTTGCCCGCTAGGTCCAGCTGTTCCCATCACTGGGGAGTGGCCTGCCCAAGTCCACTCCTTGGATCCTGAGAAAGGGGTTGGATGTAGGCGTTGCTCAGCTCCTCTCTCCACATGTATGGCCCCCTATGTATGCACATGAGGTGGTTCAGTCCCGATCTTTGTGCTTGAACCTGATGCCAATGCTTTTGGGTTGAGCAGGTGGAGCTGCCCCAGACACGCAGGGGCGCCTGTTGTGGGGGAGGTGCATGGGCCTAAAGCTTCTCTCGGGGTTACTGTCAGGCTGAGGCAGGTGTGACCCCCGGCGGCCACTCCAAGCTGTTCATTCCCATGTGGCTTTTGAAAATTCACAGGTCAAATGAAGTGGGGATCAAATGAGGCACCATCTGTGAAAGGAGACTCTGGTCAGTATCTGTTAGCACCCAGTTCTGTTTTGATTGCCATCTCTGCAACCCTGTCACAAATTCTAGACTTTGCATTTCCTTTCTTGGAGAGTGAAAATTCCCAGCTGATGTGAGGCTCTGGAGGGAAAGGACATGGGTTCAGGTAGAGTCCCAGCCTGCCTTTCTCAATCTGTGTAACCTTCGGTCAACGGGTTGAGCCTCACTCTGCTCAGCTTAGCTCTCTCGCTGGTTAAGTGGGATAAAAATCTGACTTGATACGATGCAGAAGATTCCAGGTTGGTCTTTGGTCCAGCAGACATTTGAGCCACCAAGGATTTGAGTGTCTCCTGTGTACAGATGCTGTCCTGGACCCTACAAGTTCAACAGGGATAGAAGCCCCTGCTCCTCTTGAGGTCTGCATTCTTGTGTGTGGGACAGTGACGACAAATGTGTCACATGGGCCTCGGCGCCTGGCAGGGCCTGGACACTTGCCAAGGCACCATGTGGGTGTCTGAGGTGGTGGCTGTCACTCTCGAGTGCTTCTGGGCAGCGTTCCTTGCAGCACAGGATGTGGAGGCACGCCTGGCCTTTGGGTGGTTTCATTGGTGGCTAAGAAAGTTTACTTGGCACTGCTGTCAGCCTCTCTTTGCTGTCTCTCCAGGGTTTAACTCCCTTGTGGGTGGCGTGATGGGCTTCTCCATCCTTCTGAGTGCGGAGGTGTTCAAGCATAATGCGGCCGTCTGGTACCTGGACGGCAGCATAGGCGTCCTCATCGGCCTCACCATATTTGCCTACGGGGTCAAGTAAGTTCTCCTTTTGTCTTTGCTTTCCCAGTGGTCAGGAGTGCCATATTTTCCACTCCTGACAGTCACCCCTTGCACCTGTGACACTCCTGAGCCTGAGAGAGATTAGGTGATTGGAAAAGCCCCCAGCAGGGGTCAGAGGTTTTTGTGGCTGGCACAGAAAGGAGCCAAGGGCTTTTAGGAGTTAAAGCCTAGGCCACTTGTCAGAGGCTTACTTCTATCTGTGGTCTTGACAGCTTGCTCCACGGTCTTCCTCTTCTCTCTTTGTGCTTGAGGATGTGTGTCCTTCCCTTTCTCTGTAATGACACACTGGGTAAGCACCTCCTGCTGCCTGCTTCTGTGGAATGCTCAGGGGGCAGGGCCCAGCAGCACCACCCGGACAGACCCCACCTAAGGAAACTTTTTACAAAAGGGACTTGTCAGTGCAAAAGGACCACTTGTGAGGATAAACCCACCATAAGTCTTCTCATTGAAGAAATGCTGCCCAGCCATCACTGACTCGGTGTTCACACATCCGGGCTAGAGCCGGGCTTTGAGAGAACGGTTTCTAAAAGGTGTTGTGTTTCTAATTGTTGACGCACTTCCTGGATCCCGTGAGGATAGCTATAATAAAGATGGGCCATAAGCGTTGGCCAAGATGAGGAGACACTAGAGCATCACCCATTGCTGGTTTCAGTGTGAAACAGGAGTCGTTCCTGCAAATGTTCAACATCGGAGTTCCCGCTTCTTGCTGTCTACTCTGGAGCCATGAAAACACACAGCCACGCAGTGACTTGCACATCAACCATCACAGCAAAGTTATTGATAGTAGGCACAACCCAAAAGTCTGTGAGTGGATGAGTATGGTAGAGCCGCACGGTACTCCTCAGCCCCAGAAAGAACAAAGTATTGCCCCATGCCAAAACGTGGCGGAACCTCAAAAGCATGGTGTCAGCAGCCAGTCACGAAAGGCCACTTTATGTGATCACGTATGTGATTCCACACATACGAAATGTCCAGAATAGGCCCAAGCGTAAAGACCAAGAGTACATGAGCAGGTTCCACAGGAGGGGACCACCGGGGCCTGACTGCAGGGGGGATGGGGCGATAGACATGTTCTGGAATTCGACAGTGGCTAATTAGGGTTTGTGCAATCTATGAATATACCAAAACACACTGAATTGTTTATAAAAAGGTTGAATGTTACTGTATGTGATTTATAGCTTTAAAAAAGCCTTCTGTTTGCTTCCCCAAGTGCTTAAGCTCCAGGGCTGTTGGGGTGACCTGCGTGTTTGCTTTTTGCAGACTCCTCATTGACATGGTGCCCAGGGTGAGGCAGACCCGCCACTACGAGATGTTTGAGTGACAGCGGCCAGCGGGGCCAGAGCGGGCTGCTTGGCATCCGCAGGAAGACAGTCAAGAGGACCAGGTTTCCACGCAGGCAGATGGTGCCAATATTTAACTGAACGTCCAGTTACTTTTTAGGAGGTTTTTGTGTTCCTGGGAACAAGGTCTGCCCAGCTGGTCGGTCCACACTGCTCCCCCTTGCTCCACTGCCCCTGTCAAATATGTTAGGACAACACGCACAGGGGTGAGGACAGGCTTCCCCACCTCCAGCGAGAACTGACCTTTTTTATTTCCTGGAGTAAAAATGTTTTTGTGGGTAGGATACAATCTCTACGTGGCAAAAAGCTCCTCTGTGGTGCTTGAAGCCTGATCTGGATGGCACCTGCCCAGACCCACCTCCACTTCCAGACTCTCGTATCTCCTGGCAGATTTTAAGGGAAGACCGTACCTTCTGTCCCTCACCCCTTTACATACCCAGAACCATCAGTATAGATCACTTCCTAATTTCTATCAAGGTATTTCATTAGTTTCATACTGTTTTACTAATCCCCAATCTAAACAGAGTTCAAAAGGAGACCATTCTATTTTTAAAAGTACTTAGTGATACACGTATGAGCTTTGCATGGTTGAACTAAGCACATGACCCTTTCTTGTACATTCAGAACCTGAACATACATGTAAAAACAGGATCCATTTTTGAGAGATGTGAAACTACAGTTTATTTGTAATAAATAATTATATAATCTATCCATTTATGCATATATCTATATGCTGTGTTAAGTGGTAATGGTACATTACAGTCTGTTAGAGATGGCTTGCCCCTCTGTAAGGAACAAGATGTTCTCCGTTGATGTAACATTAGGTATAGATTCTGTAAAAATGTTCCCCCGACACACAACATTCTGTACCTCTGGCACTGCAGCTTGTCCAAGCAACAGTGTCTGACCAATAAAGACCTTTACCTGTTTTGTATGGTACGGGGAGGTTATCTTGGAGCGTCACTGTGTTGGGTAGGTACTCTGGTGTGAAGGATGATGTGGAAGGAGTCACTTGTGCCTGGGGGTGGTGAGTGGGGAGACCCTCAAGGACGGTCCTAATGGGCTCTGCAGACCCTGTGAGGTAGGGTGGTTGCACATGCATGTGGGGGTGCCTGGGACTGCCGGGTTCTGCCCCCCAGCCCTCACCCCTGCCCGCCGTGCCCCATCTCCCATGGGGCTGTCTCAGGCCGGCTGAGGGGAGGTGGTTCGTTCTGAGGGGTCACTGACCTTGATTCAATCTGACGCTTCCCATGTAGCTTCCTTCCTCCAACAGCATTTTGAGGAGGTTCTATGGGATGTTAAAATGTCACATGGGAAAAAGGGTCGACTGTATGAGTGGATCTGGGAAATGCAAGATTCGATAGGTTTCTTTTTTGCATGTTTTCTCACTGTAGCTCATCTACATTGTGGAAGCTCAGGGAGGGGAAGCTATGATGTAGTACCCCCCAAACTTAAGCATTCAAGTTTTTGCTGGCACTTTTGGGGACCTGAGTCCCATAGATGCATGATGAGAACTGCATGGTGTCTGCGTTCCAGGCAGTAGCCAGGAATACCGTCGGCTGCAGAAAGGCTGGCCCTGACCTTTGTTGTTTCCAGGGCATCTCAAAAAGAAAACAAAGCCCACGAATCCTCTTGCCAATTCTGTTCCCTTGTAGGTGAATGCAAAGCGGGGGGCGTGCTCTGACATCAGTATTGGGGGATGTGATAGAACACTCCATAGTAAAACCCTTCCCTTCCCACCCCTTAAACATACCTTCTCATTAGCATTTTCCACAGGGTGTTTGCAGATGGTGGGATGTCCTCAGTGGATGCCGGCACTGGAGGACACAGCTGGATTTGTTCCATCGGTGACCCTGCACCCCCCCCCCCACTGACCCCCAAAAACCACTGCCACCTGTCACACAACAAAAGTTTATTGAAAAATAAAGTTCTCCCTAGTTTTCTCTACAACAGTGGAAAACAAAGCAGTGTTCTCTATGCCGGTACAGTACACTTGGACAGCGACACCTTATTTGTAGAATCCTGCACTACGTCACCCCAGAAGTGAACAGTAGAAAATGGTTGTACCAGGAGCTGTTTGGGGACACAGACGCAAATGGCCGTTAGCTTAAGGATGTCAAGGTTATGACAGCAACTACAGTAGAAGGGGTATCACCATCTCCTTTGGCATTGATTATCCTGCTCTTGTCCTGTTAATACTTGGGCATGACAGTGAGCAAAATGCTTCCCAGGTCTGTCCCACCTTGGCATTGGAGGAGGTGGTGGACTCTGCTAAGTTCCCATCCTCCGGTGCCAGCAAGGCTTTCAAGGCCCATGGCACTGCCCACCTGAGTGCCTGCTACCACCCCTGCCACCCCCCCCCCCCAGACATGGGCCCCCCCACCACAGGAGCACACAGCTGCCCTTTGCTGTGCCTCAACACACGGGGAGGGTGGGGCTAGTCCTAAGGCGCCAAAGAATCTGGGGTAAAGGGAATGATGCTTTTAAGAAGGTAAATTCCAATCTTACATCCAAAGATGTACAGGACTGCTGATTCAGTAAAGCATCCAAAGGAACTTAGAAAAACCCTACACTCCAGCAAATTCCTCCATATTCCCAATTGCAGTCTATCCAGAATAGTGCCAAGAAAGACAAAACTCTAATAAATCAAGGAAGAAAGAGACTAAAAACCCAATAAAACAAAAAGAAAACTGACAGAGGTGTATTGGGAAAACACCACTGAAACGCAGTAGCCCTCAGGAGTGATTCTAACCCCCCGCCCCCCGCCGCCCCTTCACACCCCCTGGCTCCACTTTTGGTCAGTCTTGGGGGTCCCCAGGCTGAGCTGGCCTGGAGGGGAGGTGAGTCTTCTCGGGGACTGGGGCCAGAACAAACACATGGCAGCTAACCAGCCCAGGGTCTGATCCCTGTGGGCTGGACTGTGGAGGAGCCACCCTGGCCGGCAGGGAACAGCAAAGGGACTTCCTGGGGGATGAGAAAGTGTTCAACTGGTCATTCCTTTCTCCGTAAATAACACAGAAAGTCTTTATTATTTCATTTCAGAGGAATGTAGTTAAGCTTGATTTAAGGGGTAGAGTCTGTTAGAGAACTTATTTTTAATTTCTAGCTCAAACAGTTCTGCAGAGAACCCTGGAATGGTCCAGAAGACACCAGAGGGGTGAAGTCCAGCATGTGGGTCACCCTTCTCATCTCCAGTTTACACATACCTACAGCCTAGTTTCATCTGGGGCTGAAGTCAGGCATATTTGCAAATCAGTGCATTCAGGGATACAGTAACATTTCAACCAGCAGGACGGGCACGCACGGGGCTTGGATAACCTATACCAGTAATTCCTACCACATTCCATCAACTGGGAATAGTATTTTCCTGTAGGTATTCCTTCTCAAATTTTATGAAATGCTAATAATAACAATACTTAACATTTACGAGGGCTTACTACGTGCCAGACACTGCTAAACACTGAATCCTCACAAAAACCCTAGGTGCTACAAAAGCTAGGGTAATTTTGTTCTGCCTCTGAGACTGTACAGCTAATTTGGCCTTTTGCTATAAAAACTTGAGTTTCCGGTTTTTGTTGAAGCCAACAAGAATGAAAGGAACTCACCCTCGGCTTTAGGAAATTCCCACCTTCCTAAAGAAGTCTGGATCTACTTATGTCCATCCATCTCTTGCCCTTGGGGGGGTGCGCTGCAGCCCTATGGGATGGATGGGATTAGAATGAAGCCAATATGGAAAATAAAATACTTTCAAATAAATAAAGCAATCCAGGCTTGGAATAGTAACACAACAGAGCCTGTCGTTAACAAAATAGACTTTTTTTTTTTTTTAATCAAGGATTTGGGGGTCATGGAAGAGGCTAGTACTGTCCCAATTATATACACAATCTAGGTAAACCACCTTGGAGAAATGGGGTGGCCTCCCTCAGTCTGGTCTAAAAAGCACAAACGCACCTGTACACAGCATACGGTTTCATCACCTTTACTAAACCCTGTGTTCCCTAAGGAAACAAAAAGGGTGCCTATTCTTTTCCCTTTATGATCAGAAAAAGTGTTTTGGGGCTAGTGCTGCTCATGAACTCAGACCTCACCCAGGGCATGGCTGGCAGGCAGCACGGGCCCACTAGCACACTGGCAACCAGCTGTCCTCAGAGCCAAAGACCCGGAGCAGCCAGGGAGGCACAGACTGGTCTGGAGGAAGCCAGTCCTTCTCCTGAGGGTTCCTGTGGCCTCGTACGGGTGTGTGGGCATTTATGCTGTGGCCCAGGGGGCTTGGAGGGCATTTCTGGAGCCCAGCCTGCACATCTGCAGTGATACAAGGATGTGTCTTCTAAGCTGGAGGAGTCTGTGATTTTCCTTAAATGGTACCCAGATTCTAAAAACCAATCCCAAAGAAAAGTGAAAAGGCACATCAAAAGTGAAAACAATAAATATCAAAGAAACAGATTCCTAATATTTCGAAACATAGAGCAAACACACACAAAAAAGCCAACTAAAGCAGTGACAAAAACCCAATCCAGGCAAAAATGCAAAAAGTATCTCCATTTGTACATGTGCAAATCAAACTATATACATGAGATACATGAGGTGTTTACTGGCATTAAAGTAAGTGTGTTTCCCCTTTCAGGAGTTTTACTTCTCAAAGTGTTTATGTTTCAAAGGAAAGCTTTCTCTCTTTTAATAAATTAGATAAATTTCCCTCATTTTTTTTTTTTTTTTAAGACTTTAGGATAACATTGCAGGGGGGTGGGGAGCAGGAAGCCAAATTTCACTTAGAAAAAAAACATACAAAAACTTACAGACCAGGCAAGGTGTGCCTAGGACACAGGAAGACACTGATCCTGACTCGGGATTTCTGTCCCTGTGGAAATCATCAATTAAAAATGGGTTTAGGGTTCCGTTCAGTTTGGCAGTAGCAGAACCACCAAAGGCTCCCAGCTCCTACTCTGAGAAGCACCCTTCTCTCCCAGGGCAGCCAGGGACCGTGCCCCTTTCACACACTGCAGATGGAGATGCCCTCTCCAATTTCCTCCTGTGGGTCACAGACCAGACTTGGGCCACGCTTCTGGTGGCCTGGGAGCTGCTGTACATTTGGGTGTTGCCGCCTCTGTTCATAAAGCCCTGGACAGCTGGGGTGTGGGTTTTCCTGGGAAGCAGCAGCTCCCCACCTGCAGAACTCTTCTTACTTCTGGCCACTACTGGGCTGGGGGGTGGGCAGCTGGGATCTTCAAGTGCAGGAAATAAAGTGCTCTGCTGGACTGCTTGACCTGAGTCCTGATACAGAGGAGAGGAATGGGGAGGCGGAGAAGCCCTGAGCTCAGCAAACGGGACAGCCATAAATCCATAAATCCCTGCAGCCTTTGGAATACCATGCAGGCAAAGCATCTTTCTGGGAATGTTGCCTTTCAACTTCCTTGTTTTCTGAGTCCCTGTGCTTATTTAAACAGCTCTGCAAAATGGGTTAATCTGGCTGAGCTAGAGAAATCGGTCTCAGCCCATAGGCTCCCCCTGCTGGTCCAATGCCTGCATGACATCTTCACTTTTGGAAGCTCCCACAAAAGCCCAGGAGAGGGCGGCACTGGCCCAGGAATTGCAGCCCTGGGAACTCAAGCAAATTCCTACAACCTAGGGTGAAACCAAGAGACCCATTCCTAGGGAAGAACTGCTCCTAACAACACAGAAGGCCGTTGCTTCTCTCACAGCAGGCATTGCCCTTGCAAAACTTCAGGAACACACACACACACACGTATGCACGCACACTCACAGACACACACACACTCACACCCTATAACCAAGACTCCCTTTGGACTTATACCCTTGCTGCTGGGCCCAGGTAGAAGCTGTTCTCTGCTAGTTCCTGAGGGGCCCCTGCACTGACGCTCAGGGCAGAGGTCTCCCTATCAGAAGTCTGTCACATGTGCTCAGGAGCCACCTGAGAGGTGGGGAAGACCCTGGCTGCTCCGCCTCACCCCCTTCACTCTCTGGGATCAGAGGTACAATTCAGACCCACTGATAGACTAAGAAAAAAAAAGGCTGGCTGTGCATTTGATATTACTTCTGCACTAGGGAAGAATCGAGAAGCAGGCACAATCTGACTTCCACTACCTAAAGGCTCCACTTGCCGTGTGATCCTCGTGATTTAGCTCACTTCCCGAAGGCCCAACCAGCCATCGGCCCTGCCGAACAGTTCTGTCTGGCTGAGGCTGGGCTGGCTGTCTCAGATGGCAGGGAGTGGGCTAGGAAGCACAGGACTGCTGTGGGAGGTGGGGAGCACGGTGTTAGGTGACCAAGGCACTCAAAACCACCAGTGAGGGCTAGATGGATGACACCACAGCTCATAACTGGGATGTTCTGTAAGAGGGAGAAAAGGACTCATTGTTATCAGCATGGAGATGCCAGGGGCTTCACAGGAAACACACACACTTCTAGCCAGAGCACTGAAACAGTGCTGGGTGGGGGCGGGGAACTCACACCAAGGCAGAGACTGGGGACTCCAGGGTTTGGAAGGGGCATCCAATGACTGACGGGGCCAACCTGCCAACTCAGAATATGCCCCTCAGAATAGTCACGCCTTGAGGAAGAGCCAGCATCAGACTCCAACCCCATGCAAGACACACACCCCCACACCCAAGGGTGAGCGGCCAGGACTGCCCACCACATTCGTCCTGGCCTGCCCTATTCCCCCGGCCAATATCAGGTCCACTGAGAGCCTCATTTCTGGGACGTCGGTGACATGAGACATGAGAAGGACTAGACACAAGCGCATCTGTCTGGAGCACAGCTCTGGTGGTGGAACTGGTTCTCAGGGGCCAGCTTCACGGGTGTCCACACCCCAGCTCAGATAAACCTCTTTAGGGGTAAATAAGCATGACCTTTAGTCCCCTTTTTGTACTTTCCTCCTTCCAGTGGCATTTAAGGGAGGGTAGATTTACCACAAAGTAGCAAATGTCAATTCCCCAGTCGTGTTCTTTCTTTCCCAAAGGGATCCTCATCAGAAATTAGGGCCGAGGTGTGTGTGTGTGTGTGTGTGTGTGTGTGTGTATGTGTGTGTGTGATGGGCAAGTGGGAGGGTCAAGGAAAGGAGCTCTCACTGCAAAGCAGCCCCATCTTTGGTCCCTGGCTGGGCTCTCAGAACAACACAGGCACGTCCCCGCACCCAGGAGGTGCCCGTCTTCTAGCTGCCATCTGTCAAGCACACACAAGATTTTCTTTTGTTCTGCCACCATCCACTTTGAGGAGCCAGATCCCCGCAGCTGCCCTCAAGCAAGCCACCAGCCCCACAGTGCACCCTGTCTCCCTCCTGCTTCCTTCCGGAAGCAGACGGGAATAATAATACAGTGAAGGTGGACAGTAAACAGTGGGAAATCAAAGAAACAAGACATGTGATCAATCCCTCTTTGCCCTCCCCTGTTCCCCCTCCCACCCACCCAAATAAATAAGTTAATGGGTTTAGGAATGTTCCCGTATCAAGTTCTTTCCGACAAGCTCAGCTCCATTCCTCCTCTGGTTCTGTTTTAAATGCATCTTGAGACTCTCCCTCTACCTCGGAGCAGCCTCATAGACACAGTCTCCTCAAGAAATAAAAAATGAAGTTGTGCCAGCGAGAAGCCAGGCTCCCCACTTGACATCTGCTCTTGTTTCATTTTGGGGAAAACTCTGCCATGGTGCTCTGACCACAGAAGGAGCAATACCAAATTGAAACCTTCCATCATCAAGTTCAGGCTCTGGCGAGAGTCCCTGAATGACGTCTGCCCCCTGGCCCTGCCCCGATGGTGTTGGGGCCACCGTTTCCCCAGCAGAGTGCGTGTGGGGCCGAGTCAGTGGCCGCTATAGACAGTCTTTACAGAGAGCCACCTGGCCCTTGATGAAGTCCCGGCAGGGGCAGACCCTCTGGTGCCTGGGGTGGGCGCCCGCACAGCTGAACAGCAGGAGGTCACCTTGAAACACACAGTGCTTGTTCTTGGGGTCGAAGGAGGGCACCAAGATGTCCTTGGCCAGCTCTGAGCTTTGGCAGATCACCTCATATCTGGAGAGGAAGAGAAAGGCATGAGGGTTGGAGATGCGGGCACTGTCCTAGTCATTGGCACCTCCATCCCACTTCAGGTATGGGGAGCACGCTTGGTTCATCTGCTGTAGAAAGGACAGGGTAGCCACCCTCTGACCTAGCAATTCCCCCACCACTAGGAATCCAGGCTGGAGAAAGGTGTGTGTGTGTGTGTGTGTGTGTGTGAATGTGTATTCAAGGCTGCTTACAGAAGCACTGTCTGTAACGTAACCTGAGGAAGGTTAAGTAACAGAATGAGATGGAGACTGGGATCAGCTTGTGCTTAAAAAGGTAAGAGGGCTACACCCTAAAGCCTTAACAATGGTTACTTCAGAGGAGTGAGACTGGGGCAAAGATGGACATTATTTAATGATTTCCAGAAATGATGTTTAATGTTTTTATTGATGGTTTAAAAAAAATTCATGGGACATGGCCTTAGTCTCCCACTGGAAGGCAATCAGATGGTCTCCCAGGGGAGGGTGCTGTCCCAGGGCATCAATTCACTGGACTTCCACAGTCACCTTGGTGTGTGGCAATAGCAGCCTCCCTCCCGCCCACTTCCTGAGACATGAGCACCTGAGACTTCTGGACATGTGGAGCATGAGTCCGAATCCAAGCCCTGACTGCAAACCCTTGTGGCTTTGCTTCCTCAGGTTGGGGACAACCAACCGTGTTGGCCTGTTACCTCAAAGAAGAGCTGCATCCTTTCTCTTCTGGTCTGGGGTACACCGGTCCCACCCACACGGTCTCCCCTTGAACAAGGAGGCCTCAGCAGGTGCCCAGCACCGTGTCCTATATGCCAGGTGGGGACTAGTTCAGAGAAAAAGTATAGGGGGGCCAGACAGATCTGAGTATGAGTCCTGAATTTATCCCTTATGAGCTGTGAGACCATGGAGAAATGACCAAGCCTCTCTGTATAGAGGGGGGACAAATAATCCTTAACTCACAGGGGAGATGCAGAAATTAAATTAGTGCTTCCAGAGCACTGGGCAGAGGGTAGCTCTGGGTTAAGTATTTAATAAACAGCAGCCGTTATCATTACTACAACCACCGCCACTGTCACCATGATCACCCTGGCCTGGCAGACACTGGCTCTGTCACCTGCCTCCCTTGCCGGAGGGTGTGAATTTACACACAGGCCAACCATCTCTGTTCTGCTTTGTTCACATAAATCTTGATTCTTGCTGACAAGATGGGGACCCAGATGGGGCACTCTAGGCTTCCTGCTGCCTCTGGGAAGCTTCCAAATGTCAGGGGAAAAGCATCGTACTCACTGTTATTCCTGCCCCCTCTCGTCTTCCTCCAGCCGATAAACTGTCCGGCCCACGCCTGCCCTTGCCAATGTGAACTGGGCAATTCCCAGCACATCTGCTGGGGCTTCTGAAGAGTTCTCTGGGCCTGCCTGCCTGGTCCCTGGTGCTCAGGAGGGCTTCACCCACTGTCATGTTGTTCCTGTAGTCACCAGGGAGCTCTGTGACTTCTCTAAATGCCCTAACACCTCTGGTCTTGGTGTGCCAGCTGGGGGGTGTGGGTGCCCAGACAGTGATGGCACAGACAGGAAGTGGGGATTTATAGATTTCCTTGAGAAAAAAGGAGTCAGAGATTTGGGGCTATCAGGTCCTTCTCACAGGACCCCTCTGGCCTACGCACAGAAAGGGTTCTCCAAAACTCAACTGTGCATTAGAAATGTCCAGATGGAATGTAGCTTTAGAATACAGATTTATGCTTAGGTTATTTCTTTATTTAGGTGAATTCTAGCAGCTGCTAAGTCTTAGCTCCAGCCATCTGCCTAGTAGATGCTGACCCGAGTTGGAAATCTCTACAACCAGTCTGAGACCCCACGGGAGGGGTATAATTGGGAGAAGCCATGAAGAAAGCCTCCTGGCTCCTGCCCCCGGTCACCTAACTCAGACCCCAGGCACATGCTCCTGGGATGTGAGCACACACGTGTGCCTGTCTGTGAACACATCTCAGCTGAGGCTGCAGCAGAAGTGGCCTGCCTGGGGATGGGGTCCAAATACCACCACACAATGCTCAAGCAGCTGGTATTCCCCAGATCTCCATGTGACCTGCCATGAGGCAGCTCCCTGAGGGTTCGGCTAATATGGGGCCCCACACACTTGTGGATGCCATCCAACTGCCTGGCCCCCAGGGAGCTTTCCCTTCTATTAGCATGTAGGCCCCTGTCCCACAGCACTGGGCAGGCAGGAAGAGCACTCCACCATCCTTGCTGAATTAGTTGCTAGAGTGCATCTGGAAACCAGCCTCCACGCCCAGCAGTCCTCACTCCTCACCGGTGGATCCCCTGCCTTTTCAGAGCATGTGTGCTGTTTCAGTTTCCCTGTTCCTGTGATGTCTGTCTGTCTGTCTCTGTCTTTCTCTCTCTCTCTCTCTCTCTCTCTCTCTCTCTCTCTCTCACACACACACACACTCCCTCTCTCTCTCTCTCTCTCTCTCTCACTCAGAGACCCTTAGCACACTGTTTCCTCTCTGTAGGACCCTGTGGTGATGACCTCTCCCCAAATGGCCTCTTACAGGATGGCAGTGGGATTCTGAGGCCCATCAGCTCTTGCTTTACATTTTATAGCTCTTGACCAAGAATAAAAAGGCAAAGCCCCAACTTTGGGGATAGAAACAACCCATTCCTCCTGACATACAGACACACACAGGGTGAAGGGATGCAAACAGGGTCCCATCTGCTGGTCTCTTCCCCGCTCCTGAGTTCCTCCCCTCTCTCACCCCCTCCCCCTGCCTATTCCAACCCTGAATCCACCAAGTCCCCCAAACTCACTTGTGAACACTCGGACTCAGGCACCAAAATAGGTAGCAAACTTACAAATGAGGTGTCACATGAACACATGCTCCTGTTTACGGAACTGAGGTCCTCCCTACAGGGCCACACCAGCATGGACTTTGGCTCTTGCTGGGGCCTCTGCCTCTGGACCCCCGCCCCTGGTCTGTCTGTGTCACGTCAGGCCACACCTGAATCATGCATGTTCTGTGCACAAGACTTTGTGGTCACCTCTCCAGCACTTACGACAGGCTCTGCATGAACAGGAGCTCCAGCATCAGCTCCCTGATTCCCCCTGATTCAGGACAAGAGCACAGGACATTCCAAAGGCCTTGATCTATGTGATATGAGGATAGGTGGACCTTCAAGGTCACAGACACCCAAAGACTAAAAGGAGATTACGCTCAGACCAGGCCCCAAGTTGGAGAAGAAAAAGTAGCATGGGCTTGTGGGAGCCACTCATTGCTAATCGGCCATGAATATGGATGAGCCAGGATTGTGTCATAGTGAGGAGGTACTCAATAGACTGCCAGATAGCTGGGGTTCTACAACATTATCGGTATTTACAAGTGCAGGAACAAGGTATTCAATAGGGCTCTTACATTCAGAGAATTAATTTCAGGCAGCTTTATTACAAAATTAGCATTCACTGCAGCCTCCTTGGGAGAAAACCCATGTAGCTATGATGGGGTTTGGGAGAGGGTTGTTAAGCAATCCCATGGCACAGGGCCTGGCCATGGGACAGCCCCACAAGGCCTTCCACTCTAATGGGCTCTGCATGGTATGGGAGGTGCAGAGGGAGGCTGGGGAGGGGACTGGTTTTCTGGTCTCAGCGTGGCAGCCTCAAGCCTGCTCCGCTGCCCAAGGCTCTTTGGATGAAGGGGCTGTTCTGCTCTGTCTTGGGCACCAGCTACACATTATCTCACCCTCACACAGGATACCCCCATTTTACAGGTAAGAAAATGAGTGGAGCAGAGGAAATTAACCCATTGGCTCTCCTTCCTGTCCCTCCACTGGATCTAGACCTTTGTCCCAGAGACAGGCCTGCTGTGTGGGGCTCCGTCCTATCTGAACCAGGTCGTGATCATCATACATAGGTGGGAGCCCGGACTCCTGCCTGGCCGGGAATCAAGGACCATGCAGCAGAGGAGTCTCACTTGGATTCCATTCCCAGGATGCAGCTCCTTATGTTTCCTCTTCCAGAGGTGGAGACAAGGACTGTACATGGACAGCTCTGTATGCACACTCCCTAGTCTATCCCCAGCGAAACCACACTTCCAATATAACCAGAGAGAGATACTCAGGGTTCTCAAAAAGCAACCTTGCTACAGAAGTTATCCGCAAAAGGAGCCAATAGGAAGCCCCTCCTGGAATCCGAGAATTCAGGATATGTACTTTGGAAATGGAAGCTTCTAGTACCATGAGTCTTTCCTTAAATATCAGACCACCACCGCCCCATCACAAAGTTTTACTGGTCGCGGAATAGGATGCTACACTGCCTCTCTTCTGGCATTTGTTTTGATAGTGGAATCAAGGTAGCCTCTGAACTCGGCCTTCACATAAAAAGAATGGTAAAAAAAATAGCATGCTCCACATCCCTGCTTGAGAGCTTTCCTGCAGGTGAGATGCTACAGGCCAAACTCTCTAAGAAGGGTTTTATACCACATTTGAGAATAAGAAGACATACACACAGGACCAGGCCAGCTCAGACCTCTGTGCACAGACAACCACAGTGGCCAACCGCTGTAATAGGGCAGGAAGCCAGAATGGGAGACAGGCAAGCCATGGGCAGTGAGTGCACTATTCCTGAAACATCCTGCTCGAGACTGGACAGTACCACTGGACGGTACCATGGCTCTCCTCAGTACCTGGGTTGGGACATAGCAAGTCTCTTAAGGGAAAGTGCTTAATCAGGGCAACTAAGGGGGAAGGAGGAGGGGCTAGGTAATTAAGTAATATGTGGCCCAGGGTGGGTGTAATAGAAATTGGGAGCACAGATTTAGCACGGACAGAGGTCATGACTCAGAGGCCAGAAGAATCCTCACGTAGAAATTTGGGATCTGCAAATGCCAAAATCAAAATGCCAAGCAAAGGGAAATGAATGGGATCACTAAAAGTAATGCAGGCAAGAGGAGAAAAAACTCAAGCAATACAGAAGGCCTCTTCTGGGCACAGCTCTGGCCTGTGCTGCACCCGCCTCCCTGCCAAGGGGCTGGGAAGTCAGGCCTGCTCAGGCCCCTGTAATGTACTGAATTCCAAGGGTGTTGCAATCAAGTGCAAAAGGGGATGGGAGCTGCAGCAGGGGAAGGTGGCAAGGGATGTGCCGTGGGCAGTTCTAAGCCAGCTCCTTATGCTGATTTTTCATTCCTCTCGGGCTCCACACTTCAGCATGGACCATGACCTGCCACCTGCACGGATCAGGCTCTGCAGACCTGGCTTCTGCCAGGGGAGCCCAGGAGCAGGACCCTCCATGTTTGTGGTTCTGCGCCCATCTCCATTCCCACAGATCTTGGGTGTATCACGAGCCAAATGAACACATCCCACAATTTCCAATTCCAAACACCGCGTTATTTATGCAAATACAACACCCCCATATGGATTCCAAATATATCAGCATGCCAGGTGATCTCATCTAACACCAGAACTGCTGGCCTAACGTTCTGTGGGGCAGGGCGGAGAGGGGGACCATGCTGCCACCTGCTCCCCAAACCCTGTCCCTCTCGGCACAATGGCAGCCCGGAGGTGAGCTGGAGTCTGGGCTGGCCCTCCCCACCCCTGCACTTACTTCAGCATGTCTTTGTCCTTGTTGAGATGCTGGAAGAAGGAAGGTTCGCAGATGAGCTGGTTCTCCTGGCACACCTGTTTGCAGGACTGTCCGGGCTCGGCGAGCTTCACCTGCAGGGCACTGAGAGGCGGCCACATCACCTGCCCATGGCAGAAATCCTAAAATGACAATGAAACCATCAGTCCAGGGACCAAGGACTCAGGTGGGGATGGTTGTCACGCCAAGCTGCCCACACAAGGTGAAGCATCCCGCCGAGAGAGCAGCGAAGGCCAGGAGGTGGGAGCCACACACACTTGGGTTGCAACCAGGCTCAGCTGGAACACATCCTTGGGCCAGGTCTTTACCTCTCTCTACCCACTAGCTGCCTCAGCCACAAAGGGGGACAACAGTATCTCCCACGCAGGGCTTGAGGATGAATGGGAGCACAAGGCATGTGCACATGGCACAGCATCGCACCTGCCAGTAGCTGCTGTTAATCCTCATCGTTCCCATCCATCCACCATGAGAAGTCACTACCCCTGAAGGTCTACCTCTGGGCCCACCTTCACCAGCTGTTCTGTTCTGGCTCTGATTCCCAAGGCTTTGACCGTGTCTACCCAATTTGGCAGTTACCTCATATGACACCATTTTTCGAGTGCTAGTTCAGAGTTCATGAAGCAAGGGAGTCTGCAGGTGTGGCTGAGAGAGCCTACTGTGGGGCCACGGCCTTGGTGGCGCTCAGGGCTCGTTAGGTGACAATAATGATAATGGGGCACTAATGTCACAGCTAGAGAAATAGAAGACGTAGGATAGGACGTGAAGGGACCTGCCCCCCCCAACTCCCTCCCCTCCGGCCCCCCCTCCTATGCTGCCCACAGAGAGGCACCTGCAGCATAGAAGCCACAGTGGGTATGCAGAATGAGGCAGGGCCAGTCATTCTGGGATCTAGAGGGAGTGCAGGAATCTAGCGTGTCCCAGGAAGTCACAGTGTGGGTAGAGGGATGTGACGTGGGTGGGAGGGCCACTGTGTGGCACGATCGGGTGCCCTGGGTGACGAGCAGACCAAGAGGAGCTGGAGAAAGGGCTGATGAGGAGCAGGAAGCTCTCTGTGACCTGGAACCCCAGGCTTGCACTTGGGCTGTGCTGAGGCAACCCTGAACAGGTACCAGTGGTGGGAACTCATGCACGTCTGGCTCCCAGAGCTTGCTTGGCTTGCACAGTGTAGTTGGAAACCTTGGGAAACTGCGGAGTCCCTGGGCTGTCCAGGCTGCAGAAGGTGGCGCCTGGGCAGGACACCTGAGCAGCCACGTGTGCTTAACTTGTTCTTGGGGCAGACTAGCTCTCGGGAGTACTCAGAGGGGTTCAGGACCCTGGGCTCTGAATTCCACTGATAGGAATGCACCCTACAGACATACGGGGACACATGGGGTTCAAAGAAACCCACACAGGGTATCACAGCGGCACTGCCAGAGTAGAAGCAAAAGACTACAGCTAACTGTTTAAACACAAACTATACTCCAAGATGCAACAGATTCCTATGTCCTGACATGCAGACCTCTTCAGGACATACTGAGGGCTGAAAGAAGCAGGGTGAAGGCTGGTGTACAGTGTGTCTTCATTTGTGTCAAGCAGTGGGGGAGGAGCTGGAAAGGTTCTTCCAAACACGCATCAGCTCCTTACAAGAATCTGTCTGGTGTGGGTGGTGCTGAGAAGGGAACTAAGTAACATGGTCTGGAGTGGTAAGGAAATTTACTTTTCAGTGTACGTCCTCCTGGAATATTTTGTGTCCTCATGTTTCCTTTCCTTGCTCTGTGTACATGAGCTGATTTGTAATCTCAGGACCCTGGGCTCCCAGAACTGGCACCAGCAGAGGAAATGTTTCATACCCCCCCTGGCCCCTGGGCTGGTCACTTGGAGCATTGCAGGCAGGGCCTGCCACTGTCCTGTCCCTTAGCAATGAAGTAGGTGCAGCCCCAGGGAGCAGGCCGGAGGTACACCCAGGAGGGCCCTTTTGTACTGCTTGCATTTTTTTTTTTTTTTTTTAAGTTTGGGCTTGTACGACTTTTAGTGAGCCAAAGAAAACAGAAAAGAGCAAAGGGGACACTCCCCAGGCCCTGCAGGCAGCCAGTTCTGAGGGTACATCCTGACTCATTAGGAAAGTGAAGATGATGACACTGAGACTTCTTAAGGCTCCTGCTTCTCCTCGCCTCCTCCCTGAAAGACGTGATGCTGTTACATGGTGAGAAAGTTGACTGGCAGGTAGTGAGTAGTCAGTGCTGGGTTCTATTCTAGTTTCCTCAAATCAGTGACGCAGACCCCAACAAGTAGGGCAAACCCACTGTGGCCCTCCATATCACACGATTCTATCATGAGGGGACTGGACTGCTCGAGGCTGAGTGAGTTTGGTGGCTAACGAAGACAAATCCTTTACTGCGTGTGGTTGAGACACCTTGAACACCGACTCACATCAGCTGAAGACAGAAGATTCCAGAAAGCCTAACAATGCAGAGATGATAGAAATACACTGGATTGTTTAGAGATATTAGGATCCAGGCTAACCTGCTGAAAGTCATGCATGGTGGGAGGGGGAGCAGAGTGTCTGGGCTTACCACAGACAGAGCAGTAAGCAGACCCTACTTGACTCCTCAGATTCACAATGATCTTGAACATAATCCATGTGCCTGCTAAGCCACAGGCAGCACAATAACTGGGTGACTGCACAGACCCACGGCACCCCACAGAAGATCACTGTTCGCTGATGGCTGTCCCTCCCCTTCCCCGGGAGCATATGGAAATTCACTGGCTGGCCTTTGGTACTCTGTCCATCCCATGAAGATGGCTGTCACCAAACAGGAAGAAGGAAAGCACGTGATGATCACTGGAGTTACTGGTCAGCACCGAGTAGGTGCACAGATATTTGGAAAACGTTAAGTGTTGCTTTTTGGCTCTTTTTCTGGCTCACTAATGCAAGCAACTTTGCTTATAATTCTTGAAAAGCCATCTTAGAACTTCTACAGCCTTTAAATATTATAATAAAGAGATTTTTAAATCCAACACCAAAGCCTGCTGTGTGACTAGACAGGATGGACAAACACACAGGAAATCAAATCAGATTATACTGTCTATACTAGGAGCCAAGTGAGAATTTTTCTTTGCTTCCAGAATTTAGCTTGGCCCAACCCTGGATTAGGCTGGGGGAACTGGAAACCCAAGAGAGCTAATGGCTCAAATTCTGGCTTTTATACCTTGTAAGAAAACACAGAATGTCTTTTCTCAGATGACACCAACAGGCAGTTAGAGTGGAGGGTAGTATCTCTACACTTGTTGAGTCTGATGGACTCTTTTTTTTCTTTTTTAAAGTTATTTATTTATTTTGAGAGAGAGAGAAAGAGCGCAAGCAGGGGAGAGACAGAGACAGATGGCGAGAGAGAGAGAGAGAGAGAGAGAGAGAGAGAGAATCCCAAGTGGGCTCCACATTGCCAATGCAGAGCCGGATGTGGGGCCTGAACCCATGAACCGTGTGAGACCTGAGCAGAAATCAAGAACTGGACACTTAGCTGACTGAGCCGCCTACGCATCCCTGAATCTGGTAGACTCTTAAGACACTGTTTCTCATTAATTCTCAGCGTTGTGAAGAATGTGAAGCAGTCCAAGGAGTAAAACCGAAACAAGCAGAAATACTCTGTCTGCTGTGTTAGGCCAGGAGGTGATGTGCCAAGGAAAGTGCTTTGACTTAAGAGAGCGCAGATGTGAGCTGTGCCCCCGTTCTGTCTCGGGCAGGTTACCCGCTCTGCTCCTGCCTGCACTGCTTGTCCGCGGAGCGATGATGACATACTGTAAGGGACGGAGCTGACAGAAGGCTGGCCAACAGCCAAGTGCTGCACTGACACTCATCTCCTGACTCCTGCTCCTCCACGGAGGGGTCGCCTCTGCCCTGTACAGGGGTTGGGGGCACAGCAGCACTGGCGTCTGTGGAAGCCAGGGCGGCCCTGGATACGTGGAGCCCAGCACATCCTATGAAGGGCAGGTTGGCACTGTGAGGTCTGCATGAAGGGATGTGCCCTCAAAGCTATGCTGCAGGGTGGACCTGCCCCATTTGCTCATTTCTTAGTCAACCACTCTAGTCGGCCTCTTCCAGGCTCCCTTCAACAGGCAAGCTGAGCTCAAGCGCCCATGAACTTTTGGGCCCCAGTCATGCTTGCTTTATGGCTCATGGGGGCTGGTCTGGGGGTCAGTAGGATAAAAATTAGTAAAAATAGCAGCGGAACCTTTTGAAGGTTTGGTGAGCCATCTGGAAACTCTGAAGATGTCCTGGTAAGCATGACACCAGGTGAGGCAGGAGGGAGTGTGGGGACCAGGGTTACGATTCTGGCCACCAGGTATGGTACACCCACAGATGGCCCTCGAGCTCTCTGCCTGCTTTCACAGCTACAATGGAGAAAATATCATTTGTCCTTCAGTCCTTATATAGTTCTGGTGAGATAAAATGAGGGGACTCTCAAGAAGGCACCTAGAGATGGTAGAGATAATATTGCAAGGTAGAACATTATTTGCTACCAGATCCAGAGGTAAATGTTGAATAGGACAGGACAGGACAATTCACCTGTGAAAGCCACCTCTTTGCCCAGGTGCCTGCAGGGCACAACCAAACTGGCAGCCCGGTAACAGGTCTCGCCTCACCTCTGAGTGCAAGCCCTCACTGTTTCCTCCAACCTTGGAACAGGCAAATATGTCAATGCCGACCTGCCTCGTCTTCTGGCTGGAAGCACTCATTCTCTCTTACCCATTCACAGATGCATCCAGTCAACAAAACACTTGCTAAGAAGCAGGAAAGCCCACGGGTTCAGAACTCTGGACTGTCTGGGTTTGAATCTTAGCTCCTCCATTTATTAGCTAAGTAATCTTGGCTAGTTGCATAATCTTTCTCTGCCTCAGTTTCCGCAACTTTAAGATAAAGTAAGTATCATTTGCTACCTCACAGAGCTGCAGAGGGGATTCAGTTAACTACACAGTAGTCCTCCCTCCCCCCACAAACCTACTGCCATTTGCAGTTTCCTGTGGTCAACCGTAGTCCCAAAGCTGATGATCCTCTGAGGGTTTGTCAGAAGGTCAATAGTAAGCCTGATGCTACCTCACAGTGCCTGAGTGATTCACCTACTTGATCTCCTGACATAGGTGTTTTATCATCTCATAGCATCACAGGAAGGGTGAACATAAGACAATAAGCTGTACTGAGAGAAACCACATTCATCTAACTTTTATGACACTATATTGTTAAAACTGTTTTATTATTGCTGTGAATCTCTTTCTGTACCGATATATAAACTAAACTTTATCATAGGTATGTGTGCACAGGAAAAAACATATTATATATATTTGATACTATCCGAGGTTTCAGGCATCCACTGGGGGTCTTGGAACACATACCCCGAAGATCAGGGGTAGCTACTATAATGTTTAAGTGTTCAGAAAAGTGCCTGATATAAATACTGCCATCTACAGGTTGGCTCTTACTATTACTCTCTGTGCAAGTGACTTTTCTAGGCCCTTGGGTACTGGTGACTCAGAAAAAAGGAATGAAACCCCTGCCTCCTTATAGTCAATGAGAAAGACAGAAATATATATATATACATATATATATATATATATACACACACACATATATACACATATATACATATATATGTGTGTATACATATATATGTACATGCATACATTATATATACATGTATACATACATTTATATATACACACACATACGAATATATATATATATATATATATATATATATATATATATATATATTCAAAGGTGGTAAGGGCTCTAGGAAAGAATGAGTGAGGAAAAACGGATTAAGATTTGTTAGGGGAGAGGGTGTCTAGATAAGGCACCACTGACAAAGGGAACATTTCAGTAAAGTCTCAAGGAGTAAAGGAATGAGCCCTGCAAGCATCTGGGAAGAACATTCCAGGCAGAGGCAAACCAAGATCACACGCTGTGACAAGGGAGTGCTTAGCAGGTTTCCAGGGGACCACAGAGTTACACGTAGTAGGAGCAGAGTGTGTGTGTGTGTGTTGGGGGACAAAAGCAGCAGGAGATGGGGTCCAGGAGGTCCAAGGGAATCACCCCACACAGCTTTGGCTTTTCCTTAAGAGTAAGATGAAAGCCACTGGAAAGTTCTGGGTAGGAGTGAGAGGATGTGTTGTGCTCAGAAAAGACAGCAAGAGAAGGAGCAGAGGCAGGATAGAGAGGCTGGCCTTGGACTGACCCAGGCATTGGAGTTCAAACACACCTCTGTGAAACATTCGTATCATGTGGTGGCTTTGAAGGTTCTCATTCATCCATTCTAAACTTCACCAAAACCTATCCAAATCTACGCTGGGTGCTGGAAACATGAACATACGTGAAACACAGTCTCTAGGCTCAAAGCCTCAGCGCACAGTCTGGCAAGAGAGGCCAACATTTAAAGAATTACAGAAGAATAGAAAGTAGAGGTCCAAACAGGATGTAAAGGCCACCTAGAGGAGGTAAATGACTAACTCTCAGGGGATGGCAAGTGTGGTGGTGGGAGCACTCAGTCAAGGGTCCCAGGAAATAGAGACTTCTGGGTTGGGTTTTGTAGGCTGAACAGGAGGAAGTACCACAAACATGGTGCTTTGCAGATAACTGGTGCTCAATAAAGAGCTGTTGAACTGAAATGAATGGTTTTGTCCTCCTGAGGCTTTGAGAGTAGAAGGAGAAACGGACAATATCTTCCTAACTCAGAGCGGCTTTATACAGCCAGAACGAGACACAGTCGTTTCCAATCTGGTTAATAAGCCCACTTCGAACACAGAACACTTGCATTCCTCTCTAACAACTATTCCAACCAGCTACCAAATTCCCTTAAATCTGCATGACTATTCTGAAATTTTCCTGCAGTGACTCTAATAAGGAAGGTTTACTGTCAACAAATTTATGAGAAAAAGCAATGTTTGAATGAGTGAAGACAACTTACTGTGGATAAGAAGTAAGGGTGCTGCCTTTGCAGTGAAGGCTTAGTCCGAGCATGGAGAAAAAGTGACTCCCAGAAACAGCCAAAGAGCTAGAGAAGATGATGGAATGCTGCCTCCCTGCCCCTCCCCCATGAAGTGGAGGGGCCTGCCTGTTCCTCTCTCTCCTTGTTTGTGATAGGATCTCCTCCACAAGCCCTCCAGCCCCATCTGTCCTGGCCAAACCATTACTACATCCATGACAGATTAGGTCCAAGTGGATTTCTATAGAAATTCACTGTGTGAAGCCAAGAAGATGGGTTCAGATTCAGGTCTGGGGGCAGGATCTAGAGGAATTAAGGCCAGGAATTTGTGGCGGGGGGAGGGAGAGGGACAGGTTTTAGGCCTTGAAATTGGGGTCTGGGCCAAAATCAGCCAGCTATCAGAAAGGTAAGGATCACATTTGTTATTTAGGTTATAGCTGGGAGACACAGGGTCTGGCACAAAAATGGTGTTTAATAAAGACTGGATTAAAGACTTCTGTTACCCATTGGTACCCAGCATTCTTGACCTGTGCTGTCCTCAAAAGAGTGAATTTTGTCCACAGGTGGTCCCTGGACTGATTCTTAGCAGTGGGCGTGGATGTGTGTCTCCACAGGTACAACAGGAGGTGGATGTGATGCTGAAGTGTAGTGACTGGTCTCCATGGATGACCTCTACACGTGCAAATCAACGAGCCAACAAGCTCACTCTTAAAGGAGTTAGACACAGATGTCCCACATCCTCTACTTATCTTGTATTGAGACACTACCCGGGAGAAAGGAAAACGTACATCCGCATGCATGTGACTGTTCATAGCCACACTCTTCACATTAGCCACAGGAAATAACACACATGTCCGTCAACTGGTGAATGGATAAACAGTGATGTATCCATACAGTGGAACACTATTCGGCAATAAATAAAAGGATGAAGCACTGCTACATGACTCTGCATCAACCTCACAAACATTATGATGAGTCAAAGAAGCCAGCTGTCTCTAGAAAAGGCAAATCTACAGAGACAAAACACAGACCAGTGTGTCACTGGGAGCTGGGGCGAGGACTGACTGCAAAGAGGCACAGAGGCAAAGAGCTTTTTGGGGTGATGGGAATGTTGTAAAACTAGATGGTGGTGGTAAGTGCACACCTCTATCAATGTGATTAAAAAATCATTGAATTGTATCCTTTCACAGAGAAGTTTATGATCTGTAGCTTACATGTCAATGAAGCTGTTTAAAAAGCATACCTCAGTTGGGTGCTGGGTTTCTGCAGCAGCAAGCAGCTGAGGCTTTCCGAGAACCTGCTCTGTGTCAGGCATTGTTCTCAGCCCTACATAATTCCTCCATCCACCTTGTGTTATCCCCACTGCACAGAAGCAGCAATAGGACAGGGAGGTTAGGAACTCGCCCAAGGCTACAGAGAGTGGGGCAAGAGCCAGACTCCAGGCTCCAGCGCTTAATCATTACTCAGTCTCTCTGAGATGGAGAATGGCTGGGCAAACAGCAGCCATCCATTTTTCCAAAGAGCAAACATTCCCCAAACTAAAGGCAACCCTCTCCCCTCTTTAGTTCCTTTTCATCTTTCCCTGCATCCTCTGTCCACCATTCCTTGCTACCCTGGACTATTCAGATTCACTACCAGGCTTGTCTTTGCATCTAGAACACTCCCCAGGGAGGTTTAAGATGGTCCCCGATAAGCCATATTTCCCAGGAGCTGAAGCTGATTTCACAGTGACTCTTGGGAATTAACTCATTTTTCCCTCTGTATCTTCAGAATGCTTTCCCCATGAATTATACAGCTCTTTAATATGAGCATAGTCATTCTGTGTATTTACAGGGTCTTTACAGGAAGTAGAAAACAAGACTGAGGAACAAATGCATGGTTTTCAGAAATCAACCTGAGCATTGCCGTTCCTTCCGAAGGACCTGTTCTATACTCTCTGGCCTGAGGCAAATACCTAAATCCTTCCCAAGAAATGCGTAATGAGAACCTTAACAGGCCTGGATGCTCAGGTCAGCGAAGAAAAATGCTCTTGGTTTTAGATTACAAGGGATTTTTGCCTTGCCACCACCCTCTGGCTTTTCCCCCACGGCTAGAGAGAGCACCTCTTGTAGAGATCTGCTTTAGAAGAGCACGCAACCCAAATCAACATTTCCAGTTCAGCAAAGCTGGGGTGGTATGTAGAGGGGGACATTAAGAGAAAAAAGCAAGTGGTTTTCCTCAAGTCAGTACTCTTTCCCACTGGGTGAGTGAGCCCGGGGTTGGCTGGGTATGAGGTAGGTTTCCAGCTGTCAACCGCTCAACGTACATTGAAGCCTGGGGCTTTCTCAGTTGCGGTCAATTGGCTTCCTCTGGCTCTTGCTGCCTTGTGTGAGCATGACGGACAACCTTGAAAAGGTTCTGAGATAAAAGCTTCCCTGTTCCCCTGGCAGATCACACAGAAGACTCTGAAGGCAGAGATCAGCCTAATTAGGACTGCAGCACTCCTACAGTTTGAGGGACCAGAAGCTTGGGCGGCCAGCACCTCTTCAGAGCTTGAGGCTTTCCTGTTCACACCAGAAACACCCCTCTCTCCAGTCTCACTGCTCTTTGATAATATTCTCACTGCAGAAATAACAAACACTCTAAAATCCTGAGGCCTGGAGATATTTGTCAGAGGTAGAAGACCCAACCTGTGAGTCAATGGGGTCTTGACTTCCCATCTCCACTCTGAAGTTGGGGCAACATTACGGCTTCAACAAAACTCTCCCACAGAGGCTTGGGATGAACTTGAAACAGGTTTCCTGAGGGATTGTGGGCAGCACTGAATGTTTAGTAGGAAATGCCCCAAACCAAGATTCCTATAAGGATTTTCCTAAAATACCAATGTGACAGTCCCCCTGCCCTCATCCTGTTGTGCCAGAATCAAATCTGCATTCTTCAGCTGAACCTGAGTGTCATCTTACTATGTGTTTCCTCCTCCAGCCTGTCCAACCTCACCTCTCTTCAGTCACAGCTAAACTTGTGATAATTCACCACAATTTCTCTTTTATTCCCCAGGCCTTTGCACAGTGACCTGCAGAGTCCTCCCTGTACCCATCGCCCCTCCCCAGCCCCAGTTTGCCGTCAGGACTCCTCTCCTGCAAAATGCTTCTGGATAGACTCTCCCCATCTCTCCCCGAGTGATGTGATCCCTAAGCATCCCAGTTACATGGTGGCATTGCCTATGGACTTGACCAGCATCTCTGTGAGACCCAAAGCTACCTGAGGATGGGAATTCGTCCCTTGACATCTTCCCTGCCTCCCAGCACAGTCCACAGGGAACTCCAGCTGACAACCATTCACCCAGTGGATGGGTGAATCAACAACAGCAGGCAAAAAAGAAGCCTTTGGATTTCTGCAAACTGCAGAGCTCTGCACAAGTCTGGGCCAAGGAGCTAGAGTGAAAGCGGTTGTATTAGCATGTATTCTAAATCCTAAGGTCCAAGATTAGCTTCTTAGCTCCTGGGACACAGGAATAAAAAGCATAAGCACGTGCACATGCTCTCTTTCATTTATTCTTTCCTTCCAATGGGTGTTACTGTGCCCCTACTGTGTGCTGGGTGGGGCACATAGGACATAGAGGTGAATGGACCAGGTGTGCTCTTGCATTATGGAGCATTTAGCAAGGCCAATGTGGTGAATACCAGCTTCCTGTGTGAAGGGAAAGCCAGTAATAGATTTACAGCGAACAGCCCACATGAGAACTTTTAAGGACTGGCTGAGATTCAATGGTCTCCAAGCCTCCAAATGAACTTGATAAAGAGTCTTTTTATACGTGGTGGAGTAACCATCTTCCCTGGGAGGAAGTGGAGACAGGAAAGGAGGAAGTGGTTTCAGAATCTGCTGCAGGGATTCTAGTAAAATCTCAGCTTGGTTCCTATAATGGTGGTAAGAGCTGTGATAGCTTAAAACTCTTTGCCAGGAGAGAACCCACTGCTCTTCTCTGCACCTTTGGGAAGGGCCAGCAGCTGGCTCCGTGAGGTAAAAGAAGATGGGAAGAAAAGCTCCAGGGCATCTGCCACCACTGGCCTGGGCTCAGACCAAACCAGCAACAAACTTGGAGCCCACAACTGCAGATCTTGGTCCCCACTATGCAGACAGCAGTTATTCCTACCACCTCCCAGGATATTGCGAGGATTAAATGAGACGGTGTGCCCGTGACATGTTTGGTACTCACGGCCATGACATCTGTAGGTAAATGGCTTTTCCAGCTTAGGATGCTGATGTGGTCATTCTTTTTTTTTTTTTTTTATTTTTTTTTAATGTTTATTTATTTTTGAGAGAGACAGACAGACAGAGTGCGAGCAGGGGAGGGGCAGAGAGAGAGGGGGACACAGAATCTGAAGCAGGCTCCAGGCTCTGAGCTGTCAGCACAGAGCCCGACGTGGGGCTCGAACCCACAAACTATGGGATCGTGACCTGAGCTGAAGTCAGACACTCAAGGGACTGAGCCACCCAGGTGCTCCTGATGTGGTCATTCTTAATGGAGGCATTATATAAAGACTGAATGAGGGGTGCTTGAGTGGCTCAGTTGGTTAAGCATCTGACTTTGGCTCCTGTCATGATGTCACCGTTTGTGGGTTCAAGCTCCACATCGGGCTCTGTGCTGACAGCGTGGAGCCTGGAGCCTGTTTTGGATTCTGTGTCTCCTCGCTCTCTCTCCCTCTGCCCCTCCTTCACTCATGCTCTCTCTCAAAAATAAATAAACATTAAAAAAAATTTAAAGACTGAATAAGATGATGATTCAGATGCTTAGCTCTTGGGGTGAAGTCCAATGAGTTGTATCGTATTGCATTATATTGTATCACAATATAATTATAGACTATGATAGGATATATAGCACCATATTATGTAAGCAACAGTACTAGTTTGCATTTATGGAGCACTATGTGCTAGCTCTGTTCTAACCACTTCGTGCCTACAAATTCTCTTATTGTCCTTATTCTATAGGAGAGGAAACCAAGGCCCAGAAAGGTGAGTAACGTGTCCAAGTCATACAACCAAACAGTTGTGGGGGCTGCAGAGCATGCCCTCTGGCCACTAACAAGCACCCAGAACAGCACACATGCCACCCTGGAGCCTGTGCTTCCTGGTCTCCCCCTCCAACAGCAGCATCCAGTCCATCACCTCAAACCTTTCCTTGGAAACCCACCCTGGACCTCCAGTCTACACCTACTTACATTTTCAACAAGCCATTTCTATTTTAGCCTGCACAGTCCTCATCCCCTATTGTGTAAAGATCTCTTTATCGCCCCAAGACATTCTGCTTTGCCCTTGAAGAGGAGACCCCCATTTCTGAAATGTGGTCAAGGAGTTCATACTGCTCTGCCCACAGGGGTTCTGAATCTATTTGTAGCTCTGAGCTGCTTTTGAAGACTAAGGAATTGAGATTTTATAGAAGGATGCCAATGGTGCTCTTGGCCTTTACCGCCCCGAGCACAAGCCACAGTGTGCAAGCTCTGTTGGGAGTGATGGGACTCATGGAACCCTCCCCCTACTTTAGAACCGAAGCCCTCCTTTGATCTGTTTTAGATACTTAGGTTTTGTGTAAAGTTTCATTTGAAAAGGGGTCGTGTTTTAAAAGATGTTTGAAAACCACTGAAAAGTCCTAACATATTTGGAATTTTTGAACATGTATTAAGGGAATGCTTAGAACCCCCTGGTTTTAATCCTTGCCTTTTTTAGGGTAATAAATGAAGATCTGGCAAGATCAGAAAACCATTTCTCTCTCTCCCTCATCACCAAAGTCTTTGTGATGCCCCTCAGAACCCATTCTGGGCACAAGTCTGATAGTTATGGAGGTCTTCACCTTGATCAACCAGTCTCTCCCATCCTAAGTTTCCGTTATGACTTTCTACCATCATAAAGAACATTCTTAACCCAAGGACAGGCTATGTCCCCTGGGTGACCATGACAGTATGTGCTTCAAATTTTCACCAAGCATTTATCCAGCTTCTGGAGTCTTCCAAAGCAGGAAAATAACCACAGAAACATGGTGAGCTCTTAGCTATTCATGAGAGCTCCCTGGGGTCATGGGCCAAAAGAACATCTGAAGAGTCTTACCTGTTTTTCAATGAAAGCATTGATTCTCTGCAACATCCCCTCACATGTGAATTCATATGGCATGTATGGCTCAATCTATGGAAACAGAACATGGTATCATGAAAGAGGAGGACACAGAACCTAGGACACTTACCCAATCCTCCCCTGATTCACTCACACTCAGGTGCCTCATGAGGGGATAAGACTATGAACTTAGATGTCAACAGCCCTGGGTTTACAACCTCACTCTGCTCCACACTAGCTGTGGGACCCTGACCAAATTACCTACCATCTCTGAGCTTCAGGTTCTTCATGTGTAAAATGGTGATAAGAAAAATCTACCTCTTTTAAGCTGAAGGTTATATGAAAAAAAAAAAAAAAAAAGAGTAAAGTGCTTAGTTCAGGGTCTAGAACACAGTAGGCATTCAAGAAAAGGTGGAGCATATCATTTGTTAGAAGTGAAAGCCCCACAGGGCAGGCTCCATGGCTGCTGGGCTGTCTTTGTATCCCAGTGTTGAGCTGGGCGGCACACGTAGGAATTCAGCAAACACCTGTTGAATACATGCATGCTCAATGGTGTAAGAAAAGCACCCATTATGGTGACTAAGGCATTGGTCTGCATTAGCAGGTGAGGTGAGCACATACGTAAAGAACTTGTGGGGCAGAAAGAGTAATTAAGTGCCGCCGAGGGTTCAGCCATAGGTCTTGGGAGGCCAGAAGGTCAAAGCAGACTTCTGCTTATGCTGGGCTTTTAAAGCCATTTATGATTCTAGCAAGCCAAAATGGGGAAGGCATTTCAGGTAGAGCAAGTAGTGGGTTAGACATTCAAGAAGAACAGCAGGTGGGTAGAGCTTGGGATCAGGAAGGCTGGTGAAACAAGGCTGGGAAGAGGTTCACTGCATTTCCACAAAAGGATTTTTCTTTTCTTTTAATTTTCTTTTCTTTTTTCTTTTCTTTCCTTTTTTCTTTCCTTTCTTTCTTTCTTTCTTTCTTTCTTTCTTTCTTTCTTTCTTTCTTTCTTTCTTTCTTTCAAGAGAGGGAGAGAGAGAGAGAGAGGGAGGGAGGGAGGGAGGGAGAGAGGGAGACAGACAGAGGGAGCGACGGAGAGGGAGAGAGAACGCATGTAACAAGTGCGGGAGGGGTGGAGGGAAACAGAGAGAGAATCCCAAGAGGGCTCCACACCTAGTTCAGAGTCTGATGCGGGGCTTGATCTCACCACTGAGAGATCATGACCTGCAATCAAGGGCTGGATGCTCTACTGACTGAGCCACCCAGGCAACACTTCCACAAAGGGATTTCTATACTAAGGAGCCTAAGCTTTATTTGATGGTATATACCAGAATTATACACTGTCAATTTCACCATTAAAGCCCTGCTCCTAACAACTGCCTTCTTATGAATTTGGGCATCTTACCAGATTCTGGGATATCCCAGAAGGTGCTTCTCTGGGGTTGGGAAGACAATATGATCAATATACTGACACCTGGGAAAGGGGAAGAATGTAGGTTTGATCTCTGCTGCACAGTATAATATGCCAACGTTACAAGGCTTGTGTTTTGGGGGCAGCCAGCAAACATCACCAACCTGAAATGGAAATTTCACTTGGCACAAAATCACTAGCAATCTAGTCTGTTACAGCTTCAGAGAACCCAACAGTACTTGCCAGCAACGGGATAGAGGGCCACCTTCACTATCTCCCACTTAGGTCTATCTACACTTGCTTATCTCAAATTTATAGGGTGGATAACTGGATAAAACACTTAAGAGTCGAAGCCTGAGTAAAACGGAACAGTTGACAGAGAAGACATCCTTCCACGGGCAGCCAAACAGCTGGTATCAAGGCACTTTTTCCCCTTTTGTGTGTGTGTTGATTCACACATTGTATGTGAAATCTTCTTTAACCATGACTGTTAATTTCATAATATATCTTCACATCAGCAATAATAAAATCACACCGGTTTTATCTTAGCCTTTCCTGCCCACAACCATCCAGATAGAGCTAAAAGAGGCTGAGACATAAGTATTATACTATCAAGGCAGAGCTATTCTGCAGGAACACAGGTCATTTTGTTCCTTAATAGATCACCTCAAAAGAGCTCAAAATACCTAGAAAACTGACTTCCATGTTGCAAGCCTGCCACTTCTCATCTCAAGCTTTTACACTTGCTCTGCCCTCTCTGACCCAGATATAGCCCTTCATAGCCCTTTCTTTTAAAGGATATTTATTTACTCAACTTATGAGTGGTTCTAGAAGCTTTCTATGACTGGCCTACAGCTATGTCTCCTCTTAAAGGCTCACAGAAGGAATGGAAAGAAACTACAGCAGAAGACTTGGCTTTTCAAGCTCATTTATATGGTGACAAGTTGAATTTCTAGAGTGAAATAAACATGAGTGGCCATCTGCCATGACATCAACAGATCCAGTTATGTGATGGGAAACAGACTGAATACTCTGGGGCCATTCCTACAACTTATTCCAAAGGTCATTTATTAGAAATGGAAGTGAATTAATTCAAAGGGCTCAATGCAATAAATACAGAAAAACGGCTCTTTCAGTATCCTCCTACAAATCTAACCCAATTTAACCAAAGGGATGCTGACTCATTAATTGCTTTGTGGCCCATTAACTATTTTAAATAATATGAAGCCAAATAATTTTCCTCTACAGGAAAAGCAAACCAAAAAAAAAAAAAAAAAAAAAAAAAAAGTGGGTAATTGTATTCTTAAACCAGCCCTACCAGTGAGTTCCATTAGCCATCCTGCTGTGGACAGGAACAGGGAGGGCCCTCTGTGTGGGAAAGTTCTCCAGACTCCTGGCTTTTGATATAAAGAACACTGCTAAGCCTTTGATGTGGGAGCTATTGTGTGGATTTGAGTAGGGGGCGTGTGATAATTTTCTGCATGATAAGCCTTCAACAAGTCAAGGCCTCCTTGGGGAATAGAATGTAAGGGAATGCTCAGTCCACATCCCTACTTGGAGAAACCCAAGTAGGGCCAGTTGTGGAGAAACAGGGGAAGTGTTCTTGGCCATCCTGCTTTGTGGGAAAAGGACTGCTTTTCATATGGCCACAGGATGGATGCCTGCAGGCTGCACTGTGTAGTTCCTGCTACAAACTTCCCAATAACTTCCCACCTTCTCCTTCCTTTTTTCCTCTTTACCTCCCTTCTTCTGAGATGTACTGTCTCTTTTAGTACCCACTCATTAAGTCAGAGTACAGTTCCTAATGGGAAATGCTCTCAGAGATCAGCTGACTCCACCATGGTCCCACCTGACAGACGAGGGTTGCCATCACTCAATGAGAGATGGTCTCAGAAGGTACCAGAAGACCAGGAGTTGAGTCCTAATGATCTCCTCTATCTACTAACTTTAGGATTTTACGTCAGACATATTCTGCAATTTCTGTTGATGATTTCAAATGGCAACTAGGTCATGCCATTCCCCTGCTCAAAACTTCCCATCATACTTAAAGCTCAGAATCCTTGTCATGGCCTGTTTTAAAGGTCCTACACGTTCTGCCTCCAAGGGATCTTTATATGGTCTCCATTACTTCTGATGAGAAATTGGTGGTCTTTCATATTTTTATCTCCCTAAATGTAATACATTTTCCTCTGGCTGCTTTCACATTTTTTCTCTGGCTGCTTTCAGGATTTTTTTCCCTAACTTTTTGTTTTCTGCAGTTTGGCAATGATGTATACTTAAGTGTTTTTCTTCATATTTATCCTGCTTGGGGTTCATAGAGCTCCCAGGGTCTGCAGGGTGATGTCATTCATTAATTCTTAGCCATTATCTTTTCAAGTATTTCTTCTGGCCATTCTCTCCTCCTTCTGCGATCCCACTTACACATAAACTGGGCTGTTTGAAATTGTCCTACAGGTTTCATATGTTCTTTTTAAATTTCATTCTCCCCACCCCACCCCCTTTTTGTTTCAATCTGCATAGTTTCTATTGATAAGTCTATTGAATAGTTCACTGGTAGTTTCCTCTGCTGATAAGACCACTGAAAGAGTTGTTCATTTCTGATGTATTTTTCAGTTCTAGCATTTTTTCCTTTGGCTTTGAGAAAAAGTTTCCATCTTTCTGCTGAAATTCCCCATCTGCTCACATATACTGTCCACCTTTTTTAACAAATCTTTTAATACTTTATCTTAGTACTTCCAAGTTGCTTTTGAATAAATTCCAACATCTGGGTCATCTCTAGGTGGGTCATGCTACCTTGACTTTTTGAATGTCATGAAATTTAAAGTCTTGTAATTAAATACGAGAAAGCTTGGCACTAAATTTCTGACCCATTTCTAACAAGCATAAGGATTTTTATGGCAGTAAGTTTTTGTATTAATTTCATTACCAACTTCAGCCTTCATTTAAAAGATATTTATTTACTCAACTTACTTAGTTATACTTCCCTTTACTTCATTCCATGTTTCTTCTCCTTTTTAAATTTTATATTATCTTAACACACTAGTCAAAAAGACCTAGGTTTCAATCCAGGTGTTTTACTACTTACTAGCTGTGTGATCTGGGATAAATTACTTAATTTCTTTCTTTATTGTTTTAAATTTTTTTTAATGTTTATTTATTTTTGAGAGAGAGAGAGAGAAAGAGAGAGAGACAGAGTGTGAGTGGGGGAGGGGCAGAGAGAGAGGGAGACACACAATCTGAAGCAGGCTTCAGGCTCTGAGCTGTCAGCACAGAGCCCAGTGTGGGGCTTGAACCCACCAACCATGAGATCATGACCTGAGTAGAAGTTGGATGCTTAACTGACTGAACCAGCCAGATGCCCATAGTTAATTTTTTTTCATAGTTATTTTTTTTAAACCTCAATCTTTTCATCTGTACAAGAATTAAGTGAGATTAAATGAGACCAGGCTCATATAGATATAGATAGATCCTAGATGTGTAGAAAGTTCTCTCTACATAAGAGCTACTATTATAATTACTTTTTTTTTTTTTCCTTATGTGATCTTAGTTTTTGGAATAAGATGGAAAAAGACTGATCAGGGTTTTAAAATGTAGAGCACCAGAGGTTCCATGGGGTGAAGTCAATCTCATGTAGGAATGATCAAGTACAACTCCGTGTGCCTCACTCTCTGTGCTTTGTATCAGGCATTCCCATTTGGTGGACAAAAGGGATCTAGTACCTAAAAAGTTTGTACACAATGATCCAATATTTTCTGCCTTTATATTAGCTTTTAAATTACTCATCTTCAAGGGTATGTGCACTTAAGCAAGTGCTGTGGGTTGAATTATGTCCCTCAGAAAGATAATGCTGAATTCCAAACTCCCAGGAGCTGTAAACGTGACCATATTTGACAATATGGTCTTTGCAGAGGTAACCAAGTTAAGATGAGGTCGTACTGAATTAGAGTGGGCCCTAGTCCAGTATGACCAATGTCCTTCCAAGAATGGGAAAGACAGGCACACACACACACACACACACACACACACACACACACACACACACACAGATTGAGGTGCTATAGCTGCAAGTTAAGGAATGCCTGGGGCCACCAGAAGGTGGGAGAGGCAAGGAAGAACTCCCCCACTATAGGCTTTGTTTGGAGGGAGCATGACCTTGCCAACATCTTAATTTTGGATGTCTAGCCTCTAGAACTGTGAGAGAATAAATGTCTTTTGTTAAAGCCACCAAGTTTGTGGTTCTTTCCTATGGTAGCCCTAAGAAGCTAATCCTCTGAGGGACTCAGGGACTCAAGAAAGAAAGAAAGAACTATCGATCTCCACAGGAATGACTCCCTGGTGGTGGAGCCATGGATGAGTGGCAGATATTCTGAGGTAGCCCAGTGGGGCCACACTCCACTCAACCTTTTCCCCTTTATTCACACTGTGCCTTGGACCCATGCCCATCTGGGTCCACTTCTCGGTTTAGCTTTGCAAATTCCTACTCATCCTAAAAGACTTAACTCAGTGCTGCATTTTCCTGAAACTTCCCCCTACTTCTGCTTCTTGATCTTTTGCATATTATTTTTGGCACTGAACATAGTCTGCAAACACCTATTCCTCTCTCTCTTAATCCACAGGGTAAATCACTATACTGGGTACAGAGTACAGCAGTGAGAGAGATTTCCTGTCCTCATGTTGCTGACAGTCTAGTGCAAATCCAGACTGTTGGTAACAAAAATGATTATATATGTATTAGTAATAGTGACTTGGTAATGTCAACTAAACACTTATGTGGTAGATGGTATGCTTAAGGGCTTTACATTATCTCACTGAATCCTTACCAATACCTATATAGTAGGTAATACAAGCCTACTTAGAGATGAAGAAACTAAGGCTCAGAGATTAAGTAACTGCCCTAGGGGATGCTACAAGTAGGTGGTAGAGCTGGAACCTCAACTCAAGCGTTCCAGCCTGTCTTCAGTACAGCCATGTCTATATGCTTCTCTGTGACAGAGTGTAAGCAGTGTCTGGAAGGAGGAGTCCAGATAGCAGGGTGCACCCGAAGAGCGTCCAAGGCAGTCTAGGGGTTGGGAGAGGCTAATTTGGCCCATTGCTACTGGGTGGTGAGCGTCTACAGGCAGGGAGCTAGCCTCAATTGTCTACAGAAGTGAGTGTCCCCTATAGGGACTCCATGGGTGCTCTGCATATGGTAGGTAGTTAATTGGGGGCACCTGGGTGGTTCAGTCAGTTAAGCTTCTGACTCTTGGTTTCAGCTCAGGTCATGATCTCATGGTTGGTAAGATCCAACCCGGCATCGGGCTGAACAAGGAGCTTGCTTGGGATTCTCTCTCCCTCCCCCTTTCTCTCTGCTCCTCCCTGACTTGCATATACACATGTGCTCTTTCTCTCTCTCAAAATAAATAAATAAACTTAAACAAAAAGATGTGTAGGTTAAAAAAAAACAAATAAATAAATGTTATATAAAAACACTTCCCAGTATTTCCTTAATAGTTCCTATCATTCTTACTTTTTGTAGGGGAGCAGGTTTGTGTTTTCCGATCTCGGTGAGAAGTACACAATTAGGCACTAAAACAAGTGTAATTCAAACTCCTACTACTGTATCTGGGACCCAGCAGTCATGCCAAAAGGGTCTGTAGAATCCACACAGGAGTACCAGCTTTGCTCCTGTCTGCCAGAGCACTCATGAACCCTCCCCCGGCCACATTCTACACCATGGCCCTTTTCTCATCCCAGAGGGAAGCTGGCGAGGAAAACTTCTAATTACTCAACCAGACGGCCTGTGAGGCCCACACATTTCAGTTCACAGTACAGATGGGGGAAAATGGAATAAAAGAGACAACCTTTTGACTTAAAATTGCTTTCACGGCATCCTCCACTTCCTCCTGATTGCTGAGGTCAACCGTCCAAACATGGGGCTGGCCAATGAACACTTCAGCATACGGATGCTGGGATGTCAGCTGGAAAAGAAAGAGCACCTCAGTCTCACAGATACTTTTTGTTTCTTCCACCTTCTGTGCTAGACGAAGTGTTATGCTTTTTATGGCATTGTGCTTGCATAGGTAACAAGACATTTTTGTCCTTCCGTGATGATCAAAACCTCCTGAGGACCTATAAGTGGAGACCAACAAAACTGTCAGAGCTCCACAGCTTGAATCCCACTTGGAAAAAGGTCAAAACCAGGGAACACGGCAGTTGGTACAGGTGGCTTCAACCCCCAAAGTCACACCAAGATATAATGAACATTTCACTCTTGGTCACAACCCAGCCCTGAAAATCACCTAGATCAAACGAGTATCTGTTATAAAACACCAACTGGGACAGGTAAGCATAAATAAATTATAATATAGTCAAAAGCTTTAAAGTCATAGGAGGGCGAGTAATTGTATATATGAAATGTGACAGAAAGAAATAAGGCTACAGAAAAACAGAGAATTCTGAAATGCTTTCAGGAGTGATTATTAGCATAACACTGGACCCTCAATACTTCTAAAGATAATGTGGATTCAGCAAAGTTCTAAATTCAGAGGTTTTATTTTAAGAACAAAGGTGGCCAAAGAAACCCAGTATGAAAGCTGGTGATTCTCAGTTCTTGAAGAGTCCATTTTTTGACAGCTAAATTTACCCCTCCAACTGCCTTCCACCTTTTTCTTGTATCCTTTCAGGCAGTGGTGAAGGGAGCTTTCTGGGCATTTGTGAGAGCATTCTCAGCTTGCACAAATACTGGGGGTGCTACCCTTGATCTGTGAATCCGTGGGTGAGGACCAGGGAGTGTAGATGATGCCTCACTATGGGTTACAGTCCTGCCCAAGGCAGACCATCCACTTCCCGTACAGCTTCCATGTGCCCCGCTGGCTTTCATGTGGGTTCACAGAATCTAACTCTTTGGCACAGTTTTAATATAGATTGAATTTCCCAGGAACATAATTACCATGTAAATCAAGGGATGTTTGTACTCTGTTTTCGTTGGAACTTCACCAATAAGCTGTTACCAACTTTGGAAAAACTAGGACAGCAAAGTCAATGTCACTCAGATTACCTGAGTCTCCATTACAACATACCCAAAACCAGTCTGTGTTTGTAGCTCTCACATAAACGGCAATTACATATATACTTATGTATGTATAGACACTTTTTAACTTGGCTTCTCCTTTATAATATCGCTTATAAGCAAAAAGGGCTAATCATGTTCAGCTGTATGTTTTACTCTTCTCAGACACAAACTTACTCATTCTAAGGAGGGATGAGACATGTTTTCTACTATAGTTCTTGGGAATGGTATACTTCTTAACTACTTACAGACTGAAATATGTATTTCCTTATTGTGAATTATTTTCCTTTATATTAGAGTTAAGGGAATCATTCTTTTTTGAAATTACATAAGTAGGCAGGGCATATTATTTATTAATTTTTTTCAGGACACAAGAGTGGATAATATATTTGTAGTATAACAGGTGCTGGGTCTGGTAGGGTTGAGGCTCTTGCTTTAGAGGCTAAGCTGGTTATCTTTTTCTTTCTTCCGTCTCTGGTATCCTCAGAGGATGGGGTGATTTAACTGGCCTCTCTCCATCTCACTCCTAGCCACCATTCTTCGTATCCCACCTCACCACTTGTGTGCCCACACTACTTAGGACAGGGAACTCAGAATATAGGTCACCAGGCCTCAGCCCCCAGCCATCAGCAGCATCCTCTCAAGAAAAGCATGATTCTGAAGAGAAGATATCCTAGACTCTGCTCCTGCCTCCTCTGTCACAATCATGCCCCTTGCTGGCCTGTTAAGTTCCCCCTTCTTCTGACATGTACCCTCTTCTTTTGCTCAGCCACGTGGTCAGTGATAGAACCTACAAGATGACCGTCGCCTCATAGGCCTGGAAGCATCCATTTTTCTTTTTTTCCCTCAGCTCACATTTTAGATTCAACACCTATCAATGAAGCCCCTGGCTGGCCCAGGCACTGTGCTAATCACCTGCATCTGCATAATTTACCAGGTTTCCGGGGTATCAATGAGGATTTTGAGATTTACAGTGGTTTACAATTCTGCAAGACCACAGTGCCAGGAAGGAGCAGAGCAAATTCAAATCTAGACCCTTCAACAACATATTAGCTTTTGACAGAAAGGAAGACGACAAATTTAAAGTATTTATTGAGTTCTTAAGCAAAGACCAAAAGAAGCTCAAAGTAAGCTCCAGGCTTTTAATCCGTTCTTACAACTTGCCAACCTGAAAAAAACACCTCAGGACTGAATTTATGCCTGAATTAGACCTTTCCTGATGAGCAAAACGTCACACCATTTCACTTGGTGGCCTTGAGAACAAACTGATGACTTCTTCCAATGGAATCAGGGTAAATTAAAGTTGCTGTCAATGTCCCCATACAGCCGTTTACATATTGGCAGTCTCTCGCCCCCTCCCCTTGATAAGGTCCCTGTTTTTTTGTTTTTTTTTTTTGCAAGGTTGCTCCAAGCACTTGGAAAATACAAAATGCCGAGGCTTTATTATTTTATTCATTTACATTTATTGAGAGTTACTTAATTTTATGAGTAAGGCGTTTTGTGATTCATTATTCCCCTCTGAATGTTATGCTCCTCCCCATTAATTTATTGAGAACCGTCTGATCTGAGCTACATCAATCAGTAAACTTACTGGAGTATAGTTTGTAAAAGTAATGAAAATCTTATTAAATATGAGACATTACTTCAGAGCAGCTATTAAATTTCTAAGGAGAACATGAGTTCTCTTTATGGAAAAAAATCCTGAAGCCAGAGAATTTCTAATGGTTTACAAAATGTCCAAATAATGATTAAGAACCTACTAATGTGTTTCCCAGTATAAAGATAAAAATCCAATTTATATCACATTGAAAGTATGGCTTGAACCAACAACATTACTTAAGGCGTTATGGAACTTTTTCCCTCGAGTGTACATCGTGGTTTTAAAAATTGATCCAATGTAAAAGACAAAAATAAAATGAAACTCTCATTTAGAAACTTAGACTTTTTTTCTCTTCAAAGCAAAGGAGGGACATATATGCAATTTATATGGATTGATTTATACGGATCAATTTTTGCTTAACTGGAAAGACTAGCAAGGGAGCCAAAAAATTGCTTTGTAATTATGTCTACTTGGGTTAAAATTTTTCCATTTGCAGAGTAAAAAAAAAAAAAAAAAATTAATTTCTAGAGATTTTTGACCCTTCAACATCTATAGAACTCTTGATAGCTCTCTCCCTGTGAAAAGTAGCTTTGGCCAGGGGGATTTTGTGGCTTTTGTGGGCCGAAAGAGCAGAGTGAGTGGCCCACCAGGCCTTGAGGTCAACTTCACTGAGTCCTCCCAAAACTGTGTGATGTTGCTGGCTCCCAGCCTGCTCTCTGCACTGTCTCTAGCAGAGAAGGAGACAGACATGGGATGGAACCTGCCCTCCTGCATAAAGCAAAGTGACCTTCTTGGGATTTCCCTGCAGCTCATCAACATTCATGCCTCTTAAGTGTGAAACCCCCTTTCCTCCTTTGCCTTTATAGCACAGTTCCTGCACCACCTCCTTTTCAGTTAACCCAGCACACTCTCCACTTGGCAGAACTCCCAGGCGACACCCTCTCAGTGACTGACTTAGCTGTTTCTTTCCATATCAAAATTTGAGCTCCTGGAAAATAGGAAATGGGTCTTGATAAATTTCCCCAATGCAGCAACTACTACCATGAACCCTGTGGGGACACAACGAGCATCTGTCAACTGACCTTCTGTATCCTGGCCCTCCTGCGGAAGCCCAGGACTGATGGAGTCATCTGTGTGAAGTCACTTGCTGAGCAATGGTTGAGGATCCCAGAGAGCCATTCTAACTCAAGTCTCATTTACGTACTGGTGGAATTATCTAAAGGGATGGGAGGGACCAAGCGCCTGGTAGGGGCAGCTCTTATGCCTATTCTCTTTAAGCCATGAAAAATCAAAGCCCTTCACGATCTCAATGAAAAGCAAATTACTAAATGATGACAACTGATAGGAAATGATGAACATTCGTTCTTCAATAATTTCATACTGGCTGCTCTGATCTATGTGACATTACATCATTCACTGGGAAACAGATTGTGCTTGAGTGTCCTAAATTTTTTCAGGAAAAAATACTCATTTGTAGCAAAGAGTCATCAAAATCTTTAGAATCACCAATAACAAAAAGGTGCCAGTTGTCAATACAGTCTTAAAGATGCTTTTGATTTATCACTGTCCAAAGGCTCATATATAGAAACAGCAGTAAAAAAGAGACAGGTTTCTTTGCTGCTCATGTATTCAAAAAAAATCACAATGAGGGAAAAAGAAAATCACTACAGAACCACCAGAATAACTGTTGTAGGCAAGACCAACCAACATATCGTAAAAATAAATGGGCAAAAGGTTGAAGAAAACCAGAATATTTGCATACTTTCAAAATATTTCCTCCATTATAGAGAAAACCAGTAACTTCATAGTAAAGACACCTAGCAGACCCTACCTTAACCAAGAGATCAAGGTTAACACCATCAGGAATGAGACATATTGATATCACACACCTCCTGATAGGATACACTGAGAAGACCACATCACTTCTGTGATATTCTTGCCAAAAATGCGTCATCTCAAACTAACCATGAGACAACATCAGTCAAATCCAAAGTGAGCAACAGTATACAAAAAGCCCAACGAGTACTCTTTCAAAGTGTTAAAACTGAATGACAATTAAGTTACTGAACAATTGTCACAGATTGGAAGAGATTAGGAGCCGTGGCAATTAAATGCAACGTAGGTCCTGGATTGGATCCCAGAAGAGCAAACGGATATTAGTGGAAAAAAAGGTGAAGTCCAAATCGAGTTTGTAATTTAGGTAACACTGGTTAATGTCTTAGCTTTGATTACCACAGTTTTGTAATGTGTTGCCATTAGGGGAAGCTGGATGAAGGATATACCGAAACTCTGTACTATTTTTGAAACTTTTCCATAAGACTAAAATTATTTCAAAACAAAAAGTAAATTCCAACAATTCCACTTGTAGGTATATGCCCCAAAGAATTAAAAGAACCTCGGCAGATACCTGTACACAAATGTTCGCAGCAGCATTATTCACAACAGACAAAAAGTGTAAACAACCCAAGTGTTCATTAACAGATGAACAGACAAATAATTAAATGTGGTATATCTACACAATGGAATATCATCTGGCCGCTAAAAGGAATGGTATTCTGACACATGCTATGAACCCTAAAAACCTTAAGCTAAGTGAAACAAGCCAGTCACAAGAGAACAAATGCTGTATGATTTCACTTGGTAAGTTTAGAGAGACAGAAAATAGAAGAGAAGTTACCAGGGGCTGCGGGGAGGGGAGAATGGGGAGTTGTGCTTAATGAACACAGTTTCTGTTTAGAATGATGAGTAAGTTCTGCAGGTAGGTGGTGGCAATGGCTGCACAAGACTTTGAACATACTTAACACGAGTGAACTATACACTTAAAATGGTTAAAACGCTAAGTTTTAAATTATGTATGTTTAATCCCAAAAAAGGGGGAAAAAAGAAACAAAATTACAAATAATTATTACAAGGTAGGCAGAAGAACTTCAGAGATTTCTTACACCTAAATTAAAATGTGGGCATGATTTATCAGCCCAAATTTTCTTTTTTTTAAAAAAAAATTTTTCACATCTATTTATTTTTGAGAGAGAGAGAGAGAGAGAGAAAGAGAGCATGAGCAGGGGAAGGGTGGGGGGAGAGAGAGGGAGAGAGAGAGAGAGAGAGAGAGAGAGAGAGAGAGAGAGAATATGAATCCGAAGCAGGCTCCAGCCTCTGAGCTGTCAGCACAGACTCCGAGGCAGGGCTTGAAACCACGAATCGTGAGATCATGACCTGAGCTGATGTTATCAGCCTAAGTTTTCTATCCCAAACTCCAAAGTTTCCAGAGAAGTCAGTTACATCTCTGTCAGTTACAGAGATTCCTAGATTGAGATGTTCTCACTGCCGCGGAACATCTTCTCGAATCTTTCCAAGAATCAGCTCTTCAGTGCCAGGTTGAATGCTCCTGGTCTGTGCCCTGGCCCCTCCCACAACACCTGGCACACAGGTGTGCAGTAGGTATTGCTGAGGAATGACTTCCCCAACGGGAACAACTCCTCAATGTGAAGAATTCAAATTTATTTTATTAGCAGAAGGAAAAGCAAGCATGCAAGACAACACACACACAGTTAACCCTTTTCAGAGGTTGTGTGGGCAACAGGTTCTTTTTGAGGATAATCTGTAGATCTCAAAAACCTATGGATCTCTTCCTCCATCCCCTTTGGGCCTGTCACCCTGACTGACAGGGAGGGTCAGAAAAGAGAATTCTCAAAATAATCAGCTCGGTGAATCGGTAAGATCTCTGACTGATCAAAAACAATAAGCATGGAAAATGCATTTCATGTTCTTTCTTTTTTTTTGGTGTGTGTGGTGGGGGAGGTGTCAGAAGAATCTACCCGGAAAGGTTTAAAAGTAGCAGAAGTGAAAAACACATGCTTTAATAACAGCGCTGCTGGGGCGCCTGGGTGGCTCAGTCGGTTAAACGTCTGACTTCGGCTCAGGTCACCATCTCATGGTTCGTGGGTTCAAGCCCTGCACCTCTGTGCTGACAACTCAGAGCCTGAATCCTGCTTTTGATTCTTTGTCTCCTTCTCTCTCTACCCCTCTCCCGATCACGCTCTATTTCCTTCTCTCAAAAATAAGTAAACATATAAAAAAATTTAAAAATCTTAAAAAAAAAAAAAATAGTGCTGCTATATTGCATCTATGTCATGGGTTTCCACCTGTGTTGTCCCCCAGTAGAAAGCCCCAAATGACAGGGGCAATCCAAGGACTCTAGCTCGTAGAGGTTTCCTCCTCGTGAGCAGCCCACAGAGCCACAGAAATAATAAGAAAGTCAATCTTACGGTTTCTTGCACACACCTGTTTCTGACTAGATACAGAAACACCCAGCTTGATAACTCACATGCTCTAAATGACTTGTTTATTGCCCCAAATCGAATCCAACTGCCTTCAGTGGTGATTCATCACCCACTATGGATTTTCAAGAGGATCTCTGAAAGCAATTCAAATAAGGCTTCTGCAAACAGTTCAAGCATCAGAACGGTGCCTCCTGATGGTGGCCTAAAATACCAGGCACATGACTTCAGTCTCTCAAGGTTGATAGTTAAGGACTCCACTGCCCACCCTTTATTCCCCACAGCCTATCACGGGAGCTGGTTCTTCAAAAATACACATTAGCCAGTTGATTTCCTTATTCAAAAAATTCTAAACATTCAGAAAGTCAGAGCTCAGTTACTTAGAAGGCTGGAGATGTCTGCGTGCCTTAGGAGAGGGCTGAGGCAGAGTGGAAAGACGCCACAGTTCACAGAGGGACAGAATTGGATGCAAGTCCTGGCTGTGCCACCACCAAGTTAGGAGACAGCATCGGCCATTCCTCCCTGAGCCCCTGCCCATCCTCCGCCTCCTCCTTCCGTCCAACTATGTCCAGTGAGGTTGATGATACCAGCAGCCCAACGCTAGGGGATCTGAATGGGCTCCTAGCACTCAGTAAGTAGCTGGTATTCATATTGTTGAAAGTAGAATGATTGTTTTTATAGATGCTTACCTCTCTCAGTGTTGGCTTTCCAATGAAAAAGTCTGTGTTTTTGCTGCTTTTGGGTGGGCTGAACTTGGGATTCAGAAAAGCACATCCATTTGCGATGGCCTCCAGGGGAGCTGGGCCCTCATAAGGGAACCCGAGTCCAACAAACAACTGTAACACAGAAAAGCACACCACATATAAACACATCAGTCAGGACTGGCGTCCCTGGCTCACAGGGGGCTCTTCTGTGCTTCATTCCCATGTGGAAGGCTCAGAGACTCTGGAAGGTTCCCAGACCCTGGGCGGGGATGGGGGGTAGTGGTGGTGAAGAGAAGGCAGCTCACATCAGGAACTGCAAAACAGTACCAGAGTCCTTTACAGGATCATGAAGCTACTCAGCTCATTATGTTCTCCTCCTTTGTAAAAACAAAAACAAAAAACAAAACAAAAACAAAAGTGAAGAAATAAGCATGGAGGGGGCTGTGGGGGAGGTGGGCGGTTGAGGAGGTACGGAGGTGGGGGTATTAAAAGAATAAAAAACAACAACAAAAACCAAAACCCAACAATAATCTTTCTGTAACTCACCAGGAGACATGACTGGAAAAACACTTGCTTAACTAAACAGAAGGTTTCTTCATTGAAGCAAAGGAACAACAGGCCCTTTCAGTGATGCTGGGTGGAGGGACAGAAAGGTCACTTGGTGGTTTGATTACAGTTCAAACGGAGCTGCTTTAAAATGATGGTAGGTCAGTAAACACAGGTTTTCATAATGGGGTTTTCACTGGGGGACACCAACAACTTTGTTTTTATCTCCCCCCTCAGTCGAGGGGAGAGGGTGCTGAGTGGCTAAATGGGCAGCCAGCAGTCTGCTTTCCCAATGGCAGACAATAGATGGCGGCAAAAACACACTCTTCAAGTCCTCACGCAAACTGTAGCTCAGAGCTGCTGGGACAAAGGGGCCTTGCTGCAGCTCCCTGGCAATGGTTCCTGGGTCCAAAAATGAAACGGCATCTCAGAGAAATGCCTCACTGCATCTCCCCCTCTCGGGACCTTTTACACTGCTGGAGGGCTGTAAGCTATCGACGGCAGGGTCCAAGTCTGGGCTTGGTGAGATTTGAGATCTCCCTACCACACCAAGGAGCCAATGCTGAGATCACTCCAGCCTCCAAGGGCATATCAATTGCCAAAGGATAACTGGGCCCCAGGGTATCGTTCCTTCTGCCATCACTGAGGAACACCCACACAGCCAGGCCCCCCCCCCCCGAGAGGGAAGGATATTGGTGAACTGGATATATCGCATGCCTGATTCTCCTTTCCTGGGGCCCTCTCCCCAAAAATTCTATCTTTTGCAGCTGCTAAAATCAACTGTCACTTAGAATGGTTCTGTCTGGGGAGACTGGAGTCCAAGCTGCCAGGTTTCCTGGGCACCACTGAGAGATGCAGAAAGTATGTGCTGGGCACTCAATTCCAGGACTGAACACTGAGCTGGCACCTGCTGGGCATACAGGAGAATCACGTAGCCCCCACAGGAGTTTTTCTGGGACAAGAAACAAAATTCCAGGTTTTGTGGCTAGACTCCCTATCCTATGACTGTATGGTTTTTTGCACGAAACAGGGTAGTTAACTTTTTTTTTTTTTTTGCTTGTTTTGTCCTTTTGTTTCTTGTAAACCTTGACATGACCAAATATACCATCAGGGACATCCACTGGGTAAACTGAGGAGAGAGGTTCTGAGTGGCCAGCAGAGCTCCCACTATTGGCTGGGGGCATTTCCCCTTGGGCAGATCCACTGGAGACATGGGGGTGAGGAACACTGTGTTAGCAGGAGCCTGGAAGATAGAGGATTTAAGGGGCATTTCCACCACCATCTGGAGGCCCTTTTTCTCGATGTTCTTTATTCTTACTAAGTAGTTGAAAGGAGTGAGATTATCAAAGAGAACTTAAGCGTACAGGGTGTGGCCTGAGCATGTGGCTCAGGGGTGGGAATGGGGGGCGGACGCCTGACAGCAGCAGGAGAAATGGAAGGCAAGAGTGGGAAGGACTAGTCCCAAGAGATCACAGCTTTGTTAAATATGAAGAATCCAGGGTTACCATCCTTCAGGCTTTTGAGCTCTGTGATCTGCTCCCTATCAGATTTTGGGAAAGATCTCCCCAGGGAAAAGATGACCTCTCTCAGGTGGTGGTTGGGTACAGGAAAGCACAGGGTTTCCAGATCCTTTTGACTCTGAGAAGAAAGGTGCCAGAAGATGCAGACAGGGGTCTCTGTGGGTTTAGCCAGAGACCTGAGCCTACAGTGAGTCCTGACCTCTGAAAATCAGGGCCTGCCATAAAGTGCTGATACCTTCATCAACTCTAAATTGCAAAGAACTTTGGAGGAAATGCAGGAAGCACAATAATTGTCTATTTAAATAGAAAATCCTGGGAAAAAAATGTAATTAGCTCCTTCAGACCAACCAATCTGAACCCATTAATTAAAAGGATTTGAAGCTGTTGTTTAATGGACTTGAATGTGACCTAGGTTTAATGATATCTGAATAACAATTTGCACCATCTTTGCTGCCCTGCTGGCATCAAAATATCTCAGGACACATAAAGTAAACATTTTGGGCTAACTCTCCAAAGCCTCACAATTTTAGAATGAAGCTTAAGCAAATACCATACAATTTCTTGGCAATGAGTTTTCTTGTCACACTAATTAGGATTGCAGGAAATGCAAGACTTGGAAACACCAAAATAACAGTTCTTTGTCACTTCTGTCAATAAGCAATTTTTTCTTGCTTCCCGTGTACTCATTACCTGTGACGTTATAATGGAGCAGATGTATTAAGGTCAAATAACACACCTGAGGTTTGAATCACAAAAGGATAGGCAGAGAGAGTTCATCACCACCAAAGAACATCCCGTAAACTTCTGAATGCCATGGCCTTGCCACACTGGTGCCTTTACCACACTAAATTTCCTTTCCCCTAGTCCCCAGCTTCCATTGTGCTCCCTACAGATATCTTTAGCATGGGGGCGACAGACACACCATTAAGAATGCATTCAAGCACAGAGGCTTAACTTTTCAGGAGGAAACTGGGCATATTTTATTTATACTTCATCTGGCCTGCAGAAGCCCAGAATCTAATGAGGATATTCCAGATGACAGAGCATCTTCACGGCTGCAACTCTGTCCCATCCGTAAGCATTTTTTTTTTTTTTTTACGTTTTTTAATGTTTACTTTTTTTACATTTGAGATAGAGACAGAGAGATCAAGCAGGGGAGGGGCAGAGAGAGAGAAGGAGACAGAATCTGAAGCAGGCTCCAGGCTCTGAGCTGTCAGCACAGAGCCCGACACGGGGCTCAACTCACGAGCCGTGAGATCATGACCTGAGTTGAAGTTGGACGCTCAATCGACTGAGCCGCCCAGGCACCCTCAATAAGCAGTTCTAAATCCAGGGATTAAATGCTCTGAAATTAAGTTTTTGAAGTACTATTAAAAGAGAATGGATGGAGCACCACAGATTTTATTCACAGCATAGGATTGGGACATTCCTACATGTTGACAAACGGTTCAGTAAAACCACTCAGTCTTATTACTCTGTGTGAAAGGAGAAACAATTGTTTTAAACCCTTAACTGGAGTAGTTAACATGGACTCCTTTCAACACGGATAAAGGTGGCTCATAGGAAGACTCTACATGGGTTTAGCCAGTTTCCAGTCACTCTTGATGGGGAACAGCAGGATAATCCAAAATAGAAGACACACTCTCAACATAAGCTTTTCTGACTAGTTTGAACTAGCTAAATTGGCGGAGTGGCTTGGGAGGGAGTTTGAGCAATGAATCAATCTCAGCTTATCCAATAAACTGAATATTGGCCCAGTGATCGGGACAATGCGGTAACTAACTGTACGGGGTCTAACTGCAGACCAAAGTTCAAATCCTGACCAGCTCACTTCCTAGTTCTGTAACTGAGGGAAAGAGTTACCTGCCACTTCCTATGGATTATCGGAGGTCCATTTATAACATTCTCTCCAGCTATGGGACTGGAGTCAAGGTCACGCAAGCTCTCTACACTGTTTATTCATATGTAAAATGGTGAAAATAATAGTTATTTCACGGGGCAGGTGTGAGGCTTAAATGAGGTATTTCATGCACATGATGTATTTCAAGGTTTGGAACTGAAGTAAACGTTCACTGAACAGTAGTCCAAATTCAAAACCAGATTCAACTTCATGCAGCTGCATGTATTGACCTTGTATTGTTTAGCTGGGGTTTAGGTGTGCCCGAGTTGTGGTTGTGGGTTTTACATGATATTCAGCACCTGCATGCATATTTACGAATTCTCACTGTTTCATAAAGTAGCTGGACTTTTTAGAAAAAAAGGGAGAGACGGCCATTAGAAGAGGAAGCAGACATGGTTTACAGTGACTGCCTCATGGAAAGGCCTGTCCCATGAGCATGTACGACTGCTAAGCCTTACTTGTTTATTCTTCATATAATGATTGGAAATCCCCGGATTTTTGGTAATAGGGATACATTTTATATCTTTAAAAAGAATCCATACAATGGCTGATTGTGGAGGAAATGTATTCTCCTGAGAGGTTATGCCTTCAAGTGGCCTGAAGGGTCTTTTTCTGGACATATGTCTTCCCTTTTGTACTTGATGATGAAGAAACAGAACATGGCCAAAATCTCTTCCATACAGGTTTGGTTACACCCTCTCATGGGCTGCCCAAGCCCCTAACCTAAACTACAAGAAGATTCTCTTGTGAAGAGGTAGAAAGGCAAAGGAGACAAGACAATGATACGTGTCAAGTATGTTTAAGTGCCCAAAGTTTGTCAGAGTCAGCTGCTATGTCAGAGGCTATTTCCTGGAGACCAGCTCACTGGGTAGACACCCAGATTATCCTTTTTTTCTAAGTAGCCTTTCAGAAATAAAACAAAACACAAGCAAACACAAACCACAATATCAAAACCAAAAGTTCATACACTTCAGTCATTTGGAAACCCCAGTTCATAATCCAATGTGCTACAATTCACTATACATGCACTGATTTGGAGATGGAGATGGTGGGGGGGGGGTAAGCAAATATTTGGGTAAATTGACAACTGTGGATGTTGGCCATCTCCCGCCATGACAGCATGAAATATTTACCATTAGAAGGTGTAAGGCAGCACAACAGGCCTATTCATGTCACATTAAGGATGGGCTCTCATAGTACTGAGCACAGAGGACTTTCATGATAAGAGATAATTCATGGAGAAGGCACAGGTGAGGGTGAGAGAAAATGGCTGTCACTGCCATAATAAATCCCCACGGTCATGTGCACCATGATGACACAGATGCGCTGTGTTAAAATGTGGCTGATAATCAGTTCCTGTCCTCCAGGAGCAGGCTCATCCTCTTATATGAGTGGCTTCACAAGTCACGGTGCAACATTTTACACAACTAAATGGTTGAGCCTGCTTATAATATCCCAGAAGTTCTATGTCGGTATTACTATTTTTTATTATTACTACCTCTACCTGTGCACTTTTTGCATTGCTATAGTCCCCAGTTTCCGTGCTGGTCTCCTCTACCATGCCCGTACACTTGTCTTGGGCAAAACTCCTTAGTCATCCCTGTAGCAAGAATGCCTGGAATGAGGCCTGGGATGTATTCAGTAGGGAAAATGAGCAAAAGAATAAATACTAATAGATGAGATCTTTCCAGCAGTCATGTGTCTTCATGAGGATGAAGAGATGTTGAATGTTTTCGTGTGTATTTGATTGTGCGGATGCACTTTTGTCCTTGAAGTCAGAGCAAGTACTGAATCATCTCGCTACAACTGTGCAATTGTACATACATACGTGGGAGGGAAAGAGGGAGAGAGGATTACATGTGTATACAAAATGTTTTCCCCATCTGGCTGGAATAGGAATAACCTTAGATACTGGCCATAAGATGAAGCCTCCTTGACTGTCTGAGGGTGAATATTTCAGCATCTGAGACAGAACGTGGACTGCTCTGTCGGTAAGTAAGCCCTTGGGCTCTCCCTCACAGGCGACACCTGTGTGATGTGTAGGCAATACCACAGAGAGCAAGCGTCGCTTGCTGTGGAAGTCTTGGAGATTTAGGTGCGTGATTCATGAGCAAAGCAAGAACTCAGTTTTTCGGGCATGGTCCCAAGATCCCAGATGGCTAATGGATTTCATCTTGACTCTTTCCTTCATTCTTTATATAATTATCTGAAAGCCTTCTACAAGCTAGGCACTGTTCTAGACATTGAAGATATACTTGTAAACAGAACAAGCAAAGCCCCTCTGCCATCATGGAACTGCATGAGAGTCTGGTTCCAGGGGTGGTAGCCCTGGCTCTTGAGAGACTGGGCAACTATATCCAAGCTCATGGGAAAAGTCATGGTTGATGGGGGTGGGGGGGGGGGTGGGTGCCAGAGCTGGGGATGGGATGGAAAAGGGACAGCATATACTGCATATCCTCCAATCCTGCCCAGGCTTCTAAGTGAGTTCCACAGCTAAGCTGATGAGCTGATAGAGTAGGGAAACAGGTCATGACCCACCCAAGTGCTGGAGGGTGAATGGCCAGAGGTCTGGGTACCAAGGGTAACACCACAGACAGCAGTGGCTTTCCCTGCTTGTTTGCCACAGCCAGAATTTGCTCTCGGCTTTTACTGTAGAAAAATACGTTCTCATGCGGCTCACTCCAAATGTGCCTCCAATCTAATACAGGATAGGAATGCTCCATACTATCAGGAGCTTCCCATGCTAAGACTGGGGAGGAGGTGGACACGAAGAGGTTAAAATTAGGAAGAAGAAAGAAATCACATCAAAAGCGATGAGGACTTAACCCCAAAATAAAAACATGCCACCCTGTGCTGGCTTCAACTGCACTCCTGGAGTCTGCTGGACTGAAAGCCTTGTCTATGGTCCACCGATAAATAATTAACGCATCCAAATTTATATGCCTGTTAGAAGAGTCTTTTAGATTCCCTGGCTCTTTTAGCCCCTTTTTAGTGTCACACCAAATTCCTCCATCTTCATAGGCTCCCCGCAGCCAGACTCTGCTGATGACACATGGGCCCCTGTGGCATGCCAGGGCGAGATACTGCTGAGCAAAGGGTTTCCTGGGCCTGGGTGCAGGGCTTCAAAGACGTCTCATAAAGAAAAATAATAAGTGAGGAGCTGATTAAACATCAGTCAGTTCAGCCCGTCTCCAAACCTGAAGCAGCACCAGACTTGCTTTCCTCTCCAGTGAGCCCGAGGAGCGTGTGAATCCCATTCGTTCTACCGACATTTACTTCTCTGTGTCTCCAGTTCTCCACTTTCAACGTGGATTGGAATAAATCGCTTTTAAATTGCTCAGAGACACAGAGGAAGGAGTTAGAGGCAGAAAGGGTTATAAATGCAAAGCCTGACTGGTCTTTAGTGTCATTATTTCAAAGCCCAAGATCCATTCATTTTAGTGCCTGCTGCTGTGTTCTGGGTATAAGGGGAGTCTCGGCGACACTGCGCCTCATTTCCATCATATTTGCCAACTGTTTTAGCCATAATTCCACTCGGAGGGCTTTAATATATTCTAGTCAGACGAACAGGCAATACAAAATGGGATCAGTTACATCCTGTGAAGGCACCCGTTTTTCAAGGATAAATATATGCCCCTCATACTCAAAATTCGGTCTGCAGTCCTTGGCTGTTAGGCAGTCTCTGACATCACGGCCCGGATATTCCAAGCCTCTTCTCTTTTCCTCCCTGGGATATCAGCGGCTTCTGCTTCAGCCTATTCCCCATTCTCTGACAGGGTAAATGGATGGTAGGTAAGTCAGGGTTCTTTTAAAACTTCCAAGGCTGAGTAAGACATTCACGAGGCTGGGTTAATAGGAGTGCGCGAGACAGTAATGACACGCTGTTGAGAGCCAGCGTTGCCAAATGTAATTTTAAAGAGGCTCGAGCTTTTTCCACCAGCTGATGTGGGGAGAAGTAAAATGAGGCAAATGGCAAAAATAGCATTGCCACTAAAGGGCCCGGACATCCTCACGATTCTAAAATGTCATCCTGAGACAGAAAAAGAACAGAAAGCCAAGAGTGCAAAGTGGGGAACACACTTCACTCCGGGGTTGCCACACACGAGCATCAGACTACAGATGACCTTGTAAGGAAATGAAATCTTAATAAATACAAACCAGATCTTTGGCCAAGGAGATAAATAATTCATCCATCTATTTTATTCATGGCACCACACGAATGACTTAGAGATAGAAAGGATCAAATGCAGTTACATATGGAGAAACTGAGGCAGGAGGGAGATGCTTATTCTGTTGGGAAGGGAGTGTCCAATAAATGTTCCCCAGTTTGGGTGTTTATTCAGGAGGATGGTGCCTTGAGGGCCTAACAGACCTTTAATTTGCAATAAAAAAAAAAAAAAAAAAATCATGCGTAAGGGTCACCCCGCCCAGGCAAAGTCAGTGACTGTGAGCAAGCCAAATGCTCTAGCCTACTTTCTGCTGTTTAAAATGAAGTTAACAGTACCTTCCCCATCTACGGCTTTGTTTGTGAGAATCAAACAAGGCAGCATATGTGAACATGCTCTCCCAAATCCAAGTATCATAAAATGATAAAAAGTCGCTATTAAGCCACAGAGCCTCTCACCCACTCAGCCTCCCTGCTACCTTAAAAATGAAAACACAGCCAGTCAGGGCCCAGAACTGAGAAAATCACTGTTGGTAATAAGCTGTCCTATGCTTCAAGGCAGGGCTCACACTGGCTTTCTTACTCTTACATCCCTTGCACTAGGTCTGGCCCTTTAAGGCCAAACTCTGGTTTATTTGCAAGTCCTTAACATCATTTGGTACTTTCATGGCAGAATTATAGGCACCGGTTCAAAACAACACATTCAGCATGTCACTAAAATAGACCTCGCTCAGTGGCTCCCCCGGCTGCCTGCATCATGGGGTCTGAAGCTGCCTACACCCTGGGGTCTATGCTTGGGACAACCAGCCCCTCAGCTCCTTACCAAAAGTCACCTTCCACTATTTCCCAGCAATAGAGCAGCTGGGTTGCTTTGTGGCTCTCTCCTGAATGTGTCATCTCTGTCTCCACCACTTGACTCTCCTTCTTGTGTGTCCTGGGTATCACCTGCCCCCCACCCGCCAATTGTTCATCTCCACATCTTTCACAGTGTCTTCTCTGCTCCCAGAGCCTGAAGGGACTCTTCCCTCATCTGAACTTCTTCAGGGTCCAGTACAAATCTGTGAATGAAGAGGTGCAAGAAAAGCCACTTGGTGGCCCGACTCCTTGAGCGATGTTGATTAAAGAGGTAGGGGAGCTGAGCACCCCAGGCTTGCTGTGAAAGCTGCTTCTTTATCACAAGGTCTGACCCTCAAGACAGGACCTTACCTTTTCTGTTTGCCACTGTATCCCCAGCCCCTCGCTTGATGCCTGGCACGGAGTAGGTCCTGGGTAAGCAGGCTTTCAACTGTAGCAACCTCTTTCCACAATTCACGAACTTTTAAGCTATAGCTGATCTAGAAAACCACCGCCCAGAAATGACTTCATAAGTTACTACAGCATTGAAAAGACAGCATGAGAGATTCTGATCCCGTTTTCAACACCAACAGAAACAACCAGTAAACATCACTGATGGACGTTTTAAAAATTCCTATAAACCTACCTTGGTTTCTCGGAGAAGAAATTGTAGGTCCCGCCCACTTAGGATGCCATGGTTTTTCACATAACTGGGAATATTCTTCGTGCTGGAGCCATAAACGGTCGCATGCACTTCCATGTACGTGTGAATAATGTCCAAGTAGATTTTCTTATTCTAAAGAGGGGACACAAGGGGAAGGCATTTTTTTCTTTTCATCCTTTTAACAACCTGTCTCATAGCTGGAGGCCACAGAGATGGAGTTCTTAATATGGAAATTGTAGGAATTTGGCAATCTGACCCCAATATTTCTTTTAAAAGTGATATGCCTGGATTTTGAGGGCAAACATAGTCATATTGCTGCTGTACAATTCTGTAAGGAAGAACAGAAAATATAGCAGTATATTACTGAATACCAATGATAGCTCAAGGCCAACTGTTTTGTTTTTTTATCTTTTTAAAGTTTATTTATTTTGAGAGGGGGAAAAAGAGAGAGAGAGAAAGAGAGAGGGAGGGAGGGAGGGAGCACGAGTGGGGATGCGCAGAGAGAGGGAGAGAGAATCTTAGCAGGCTCCATGCTGTCAGTGCCTGATGCAGGATTCGAACCCGCAAACTGTGAGATCATGACCTGAGCTGAAACCAAGAATTGGAGGCTTAGCCAACTGAGCCACCCAGGTGCGTCTCAAGGCCAAGAGTTTTAAAGTATTATCCTCACTTTGTAAATTATCAGGGACCCAACACTTTGCGTTTGGCTCCTCTGCCTTACGGAGGAGGATGTTTGGGGAAGGAAAGCCCAGAGAAGGCAGTCAGTTGGGCTAAAATATTTAGCTGGAGATGCTAAGCTGTCCCTGAGGAATGCAAACATCCCCAGCTCTTGCCAGCATTTCTAGTTATGATTAACGCATGTTGTCAGAACTGGATCCCACCTACTTCGGACCGGGGGGAAGATGAGAGTTTCCCACAATATACATTGAGTGGCTCGGTAGCTGGAGAGATCATGAGAATAGCCAGGTAGACAAAAATGTAAAAAAGACTAAATGTAAACTTTGATGAACCCTGAAACATTCAAAAGTAGTTTTATTTTTATTAGAAGCAAAACAAAACCTCTTTTCTGTACTGAATTTCGAGGCACATTTTCTAAATCAAAACCACCTGTGAGGCAGAAGTGACTTTCCCTTCCTCTTCACATTTCCGTGTGACTAAGAAGCACAGGCTGGATTTGGTAGGTTGCTTTTTTTTTTTTTTTTTTAATTTGAAAAATTCAAGTTCTGTAATGTTTTCCAGTTGTATAAAAGTGGGACAAGTTTTTTTTTCCCCCATTCTAAGCCCGTTTTCACACACTCCAGGAAAATGTATTAATAGCCAGTTTTATGAGTAAAGACTGCAAGGGATGTAGGCATGTGGCATCAGCAGCCACAGAGCTTGGAGACAGGCAAGGGGCTCTCATGGGGGGAGGGCAGCAGCACTTTTCTGCCTCCCCACAAAGTTCTGAGCTGGATTCAGGGTCTGCCCTCTGCCAGGCACTGCCCTGGTAGAGAAGATCACAAAGGGCGCTCAATTTTGTGAGACACATGTCTCAAACCCATTATCAAAAGTCTTCATGGCTGGAAAAACAGATCTAGTTCCCATTCTCCATTTTATGCACCAAGATGATTTTGTTCAGAATCAACCAAGTCCATGCCTGCCCCCTAATGTACAAAGAAAATGAACACGTGGACTGAAAGTTTAATTTTCATGCCATGTTTAGTATGGCTGGAAGATACTAAATTTATCACTTCAGAGATGTACACCCTTGAATTAATGCAGAGGTGACTAGAAACAGTTTTATAAACTATGGCTTCCTATTTGTAGGCTGAAACAAATTTAAGATCACCTCGCTGATATAAATTACTTTGAGGGGTTCTATCATACAGTTCTTGTGCCACATGTACCTGGTAACTCCTGTCCCCACAAAACCCCTTCTCAGGGATCCCAACCTCATCCACAGCCCCTGGTAGGTGGGGACGAAATCTGGTGACCGTGCCCCCTGACACTGCTGACCAGCCCAGGGTGGGGTGTGCCTGACCCAAGGGGGACCCATCTCTAGGCTAGGCAGGAGCCTGGGGCAGTGTGGTGGCCAGGCTCAGAAGGAGAAGCTGAGCCAATAGGAGCCTCTCTCAGGAGCTCAGAGTCTTGTACACAGAGAGATCACTGCCAGATGGCTGCGGGCTATAGAGCCAAAAGGTCACTCAGTGCTGGAGTCTGGGTAATTATGATCCAGATACAAGTTCTGAGGAAGCCAGCCGCCAGTTTTGGGGGGTGGAAGTAGAAAGAGAACCAGATGAGAGCTGAAAGGAGGAAAGGGGAAGACTGAGCCAGACAGTTGGTAATAATAGGGACCTAGACATCACCCCTCTAAGCATGACACAGAGAGAGAGCAAGAGAGGGATAGGAGGAGGAAAGGAGATGATGAGATAGAGTGAGAAAAGAAAACAGACCCAGAACAGAGAAAACCCGGTCCCACTCCATCCACAGCTGTTCCCTATCCTAAATTTCTCAGATCTTTCTGGATTCTTCCAGTAATAATAACAGCAGCTGCCCAAACGTTTCCCCACCCCACAGTTTGCTTGAGCTACTTTGGGTGGATTCTTATCATCCAAAAGGAGGCCGGTCAGGACATCTTGCTGGGCTTTTGTTCAGGGATTGGGCAGGCCAGGCCTCTCTCCTTTAAGCAAAAAGAGACATTTCCTTGTGAAAAGCCAGCTGCTAACTAGTGAAGATAGACCAAAGGCCCATGAACTAGGTCTGGCCAGCGGGTGACAAAGAAGAGTGAATGGCCCCCTTGGTTCCTGTCCTGGAGAATCCTCACTGCAGATAGACACACGCAAGACTGGGATTCCTGGACCGAATGCCTGGGGAGTGAACAATATATAGGATACAACACATGTATCACCATCAATCCCAGAAGAGGTTGGGCCTCCTTGAAACACAACAAGGGGGCAAGCTCAGAAGCATGTGCAGGGGCTAATAATAAAGTCTGTGAATTTATTAACATTAAGGCCGGGTCAAATCAGAAAGGAGAAATTACCTTCAGAGAGGATTTAAGTGATTTCAGGAATGAGAACAAAATCAAACAGGTTATCAGAGGAAAACAAATGTTTCCAACAGAACTCTAAGCTTTGAAGCTGACCTGACAGCTAGGTGATTCACCTCAGGCCTCTTGTTGCCGCCTGTCAAGAGCTGCGCAGAAATGTGCTGAGGGTGAATCACGCCATGGGCTCCAGGTAAAGGTGCAGGGGAGCCGCTCACACCAAGCAGCCTCCCTGCCCAAAGGTAATGCTTGCTCACTGGATGCCAAAGGGGCCCGAAGAGCCAACGCCAGCTTAGGACTGTTGCCGGAATTTCAGGTTCAAATATCCAACTGCCTCCTAACCCTGGCGGTATGGATGTACTGCAGGCATTTCCAACTCAACAGGGCCAAAAGGCAAGCCGTCCCCCAAGGTTCCCTTACCAGCATCCCCCTGTGTGCTCTTGATCTCAGGATGGCCATTAATGTGCACCAGATTCATTAGGTACCTGCACTAGAATCACCACTGTCACTCGACACGTCAAATTCGTCTCCTCCTCTCAAGGCCTTGATCCTTGCTCACCTGGATTGTGCCAGGATTCATACGACTGGTATCCTCACACGTCTCCCTGGGGGCTCAAAAAGGCGATGCACCTTGTCCAAGATTTTTACAAGGGAGCAGCAGCTCTGGGACGGAGCCCCAAACAACGTGTATGGCTCAACATCCCTTATTAACCACGTAAAGCAATACTCTGCATACGGACACTGTTCGCACATATGGATGTTTGTAGTGTAGTATGCATGGGGATGACAGACTCCAACTTCCGAATACAGATTACTGAGGAGGTAGGGAGGTGGACAGAGCTTCAGTGATATTTGTAATTTATAACTTCTCTGTTAAGAATCACAAAATATTGGAGCGCTTGGGTGGGTGGGTGGGTTAAGCGTCTGACTCTTGATCTGGGCTCAGGTTATGATCTCACAGATTGAGCCCAGCATCAAGCCTGGCACTGACAGCTCAGAGCCTGCTTGGGATTCCCTCTCTCCCTCTCTCTCTTCCTCTCCCCCACTTGTGTATGCTCTCTAATAAACATTTTTTAAAAAATCGCAAAATATTAACATCTGTAAATCTGGGGGTGGGTATGTGATATATTAGATAATTAAAATAGAAAAAATTTAAATACATGCAATCAAGAAAACACAGAAACCAGTCTGTACGACTTCAAAGTCTGCACCATTTCCATGTCACTGGAAGACTCAGTTCTTGCCAGGAAGAGGTTCAAGGGATCTTCTTCTCTCTTTGATGTACATCACTAACTTTTGTGTTTAAGACATAGGGTGCTGACGTTTCTTAAATTAAGCATGGCCCTACCTGCCTTTCCCAACACACGGGAAGGGCAAAAATCCAGAGGGAGATGTGTAGGGGTACAGATGTTTTCCAGCATGTCCCTCCCTTCCCTTATTTTGGATATCCAAGCCCAGGAAGAAGGTACTACCATGGAACTGACTGTCCTGTTGATCCAAGAACTAGATTCGGATCACTCCCTAGAAAGCTTTCCATCTCTGACCTAAAAGACCAAGGTCAAAGAAAATTATTTACTCCCCAAACCCTATCACTTACAAATTACTGAGATGCAGTCACAAGCATCCTGTACTGAATATCACACTGCGGTGGGCCGCCGCCCCTCTCGGGGGGCTGAGAGAAACGTGTCCAGAAATGTCTCCAGTCCCAGCCGAGCAACTTGAAGCCCGAGAACTCTGTCAGCCGCTAGTTCAATTTAAATTCCCATTAAAAACAACCAATCAAACCTATTAAAAGTCAAATCTACTTAAAATCATTTGGAAGAAGGGGGAAGGGGAGATGCAAAGGACACGGAGTGAACACACTGGAGCAAAGGAATAGTATTTTCAGTGTGTCTGTGGCTGGAGGCAGGTGCATTTTCAAAACTGGTCATAAGATATTCAGAGCTTGAAAAGAGAGCTTTAGGAAAGCAGTTCAATCTAAAGCAATACACGTGCCATTCTGCAGCAGGGGGAGAGGCAGACAGTACAAGTGTAGAATCAAGAGCGCTTTCCTTTTCTAGCCAGTTAATTAGGGGTACAGGAATGTGCTTTGGCAAATGTCAGTACTCTGAACTTTTGGTTGCAGTGATATCATATACTCTTCTCCCCAGCAACACCCCTGCTCTCCAATGCAGGCATATCCATCCTTTCTCCTGGCCTCTAACTCCCACTCCCCTCATCCACATGGTAACCTTGCGACCTGTCATTATAAAAGAAAATAATTATACAATGGGACGCCTGGGTGACTTAGTTGGTTGAACGTCTGACTCTTGATTTCGGCTCAGGTCATGATCACAAGGTCATGGGGCTTCACGCTTAGCCTACTTGAGATTCTCTCTATCCCTCTACCATCTCCCCTGCTGGTACGTGTGTGCTCTCTCAAAAAAAAATGAATAAACTAAAAATTAAAAAACTATTATACAGCCCTGCCCAGAGTTCGTTGGTCCAAGGAAAGCACCTGGTGAGTGCCTAGCTAGTGGCGTCCTCCCAGGAAGAGATGATGAGTATGGAAGAGCCAGGCCCTCTGCATTGGGCTGCAAAGCCACATTGCTAGAGCCAGCACATGGAGGTCAAGGTCCAGACAGAGAAAAATTAAGTCCTCACTCAGAGAAGGTCAAATGTGAGAGAGTGAGTGTTCTGGCAGGGTCTTGAACCTCAGTTCCAGTCATGTTTCAGATGCATCCCTGCCGTTCTCTGGGTACCCAGAGTCAGGCAATCCCTGCTGCGGCCAAAGCCAGGAAAGCTGGGCTTCTACCATTTTAGCAGTAAGAGTCCCGACCAGTACACTGAGACTGGATTTTTATTTTGACCGTTATGAATTTTTAATCATTTTTTTTTTTATTTTTTATTTTTTAATATATGAAATTTACTGTCAAATTGGTTTCCATACAACACCCAGTGCTCATCCCAAAAGGTGCCCTCCTCAATACCCATCACCCACCCTGCCCTCCCTCCCACCCCCCATCAACCCTCAGTTTGTTCTCAGTTTTTAACAGTCTCTTATGCTTTGGCTCTCTCCCACTCTAACCTCTTTTTTTTTTTTTTTTTCCCCTCCCCCATGGGTTTCTGTTATGTTTCTCAGGATCCACATAAGAGTGAAACCATATGGTATCTGTCTTTCTCTGTATGGCTGAATTTTTAATCATTTTAAATGCAGTAGCCTCCATTTCCTCCCCTACAAATACAGAAAATGGTTTATTCCTTGGTTTTATGAATATATAATGATCAAACATATACTTTAAGAAATGCAAGTCCAGGGGCGCCTGGGTGGCTCAGTCGGTTGAGCATCCAACTTCGGCTCAGGTCATGATCTCACAGTTTTGTGGGTTCGAGCCCCATGTTGGGCTCTGTGCTGACAGCTCGGAGCCTGGAGCCTGCTTCTGATTCTGTGTCTCCCTCTCTTTCTGCCCCTCCCCTGCTTGTGCTCTGATTCGCTCTCTCAAAAATAAACATTAAAAAAAAAAATTGTAAAAAAAATGTGTAAGAAACCCCAGTCCATAGAGTATTCCTTGCCCCAAACTACCCCAGAAACCCTGTACTAACTACTATGGCGACGAAACTCCTTGAAAGCTTGGGGTTGGACTGGTTCATTTTACTGAACCAAGATCTTTTGAGTCTTTCTCTACATGGGCCTCCTGCATTCACAGCATCCATCTGCTCCCCCTTGAATAATGACAGCCTCTGAGGTGAGCTCCTTGTCTAAACAGTGGTGCACACTTATGAGCCTTCTCAGATTCCCCTCACTGCCTACTCTACTTTCTCACTCAGTCGGTGCTCACGCTACCGACGCTGCCCTGTGCATTCAGACAGGACAGAAGCTACACTGTGAGATGCGGTGGGGGATCGTGGGGCCTGCTATGCTGAAGAGCATCCAGAAGGACAGGGCCACTAGTTTCCTGGGAGGTGAGCCAGGGACAATGAGAATACAGAAGGGGGCAGGGCAAATAAAACTCCCCTCTTTCTCTCTTCTGCAGACTTATACCAAAGTAGAGTTCTTCCCTGCAAACCTTCCAGGAGCGCAGAGCGCCCAGGGACCATGCTTCAATGTCTGTTCAGCAGGAGCCAACATCGCTATCCGCTCCATCTTGTCCCCATGAGCTTCTCCTGGCCTCGCTTCCCTCCTCCTCCACTCCTACAGCCTCTGGCCTTGCACCTCCTTCCCCAGTAAGGAATAATACTTGCATCTGCTTCAGGCCTTTTTTCTAGAGGCCCTGGGCTAAGACCTTAAGCCCCAACCCTTCAATGTACTGTCCTCAGGGCTAGTTTCCAAAAATGAAGATTTAGTTCCCCTATATGAAGTCTTCAAAGGCTCTTCATGGCAGTGAAAGATCAGCTTCTCAGCTATGCACACAGGCCCTTCACAATGTGGGCTTCTCCAAGCTTTCTAGCTTCATCTCCTGTTATTTCCTCTTTTCCTTTGTGTCAGGTCTACCTACGTTTGGCTCAGTCTTTGCTCCCAAACCTCTTCTGCTCTCCTGCATACATATCACCTGCCACTGCCTCGGCCTGAAACCCCCTTTCTTCTGGACTCCTTTTCTCTCCTGGACTCCTCCCCATTCATCCTCTGCAAGATGGCAATCCCTGGGCTCACCCAGGTGAAGTTAGCTGCTACCTCCTCTGTGTCTTTAGTACTGTTAAATTAATGAAACAAGGAGGCCATTAGACTGAGGTGGCTTGAATGCCACGGTGGCCTACATAAGCTGAGCTGGCAAATGCCTCAAGGTTATGAAATAAAAATGCCGGAGACAACCAATCACAAACAGCCAACAAGGCTGTAAGCCATAGCCAATGAGATAATTTCCTTTCTCTGCTTCGCACCTCCTCTACGTAAATCTTTCCCCAGCTACTGTCAGGGAAGTGCTCCTAACTGCATCAGGTTTGGACCTGCCTGACTTTGATTTTTCTTCCAATAAACTCTTAACCTTTTTAATGTGCCTCAGTTTATCTTTTTAACAGTCACTTCCTGCTTGGTCTCTTTGGGCTGCTTTATCATTGTCTTCCCATCCAACAGGACTGTGAACTTCTCAAGGGCAGACACTGAAGACTCAGTGTGCAGGGGCCTGGCACAGAGCAGGAGCTCAGGAAGCAAGTACTGGCTGTATGAGAACACAGAGAGGTCACACCGAGCACAATATTATTAATGGATCTCAGACTTAACTCTGCCACTCGGTCCTGCCCACCTTCCCACCCTGCCTCAGAAGCCAGATTCTTCTTTCTGCAACAAAACCTTTTCCCAGCAAATGAGCTTAAGGTCCATGACTTTACCTAAGGGTGCATTTTAATGAAAATAAAATGAGAGGTACAAACCACACAAGCTGTATTTCAGAGTCGAGCTGTCTTCCTTATAACCTAGCTCTCTCAGGAGTTTTGAGGTAGAAAGACAGGAGGGAGGAAGAGACGGAGACATTAAATAAAATAAAATAAAATAAAATAAAATAAAATAAAATAAAATATAATAAAATAAAAAACAGAACCCTACCTCATCAGCCTGTCCTGAAGTCTAAAATTCAACAAGGATGAACAATTCTTTTATTCCAAAATTAGAAGTTCTAAAATGCAAACCTGTGAATTTCAGCAGTGAAGTAGAAACAATTTACATTATAGAATAATTAGATGTTACAGTCCTTGGCTCATTTATTGCAAGTAACCACCCAAGGTTAAGGTGTGTATTGGGTGTGTGTGTTGGGGAGGGGTGGTCCTTGCTAAGTCTCAGTCAGGCCTCCTAGAAGTCTGGAAGTCTCTGGGAAGCTAAGATTCTACAAACCTACTACCCTTGACCCCTTCTCTCTAAATCCTTACCTTTCCAGGAGAAAGGATGATGTTTAATAATTATAGTGGGAATAATAAGGGGAACCTTGCACTCTTGTCTCCAGCCTGGACTGTGGCCCACCTACGAGCCCATGGGCAAAACAAAAAGAAGGGAATTTTCCTTTCACTGTGCCAGGCTCCACACTTATTCTTGACTGGACCTCATGTGGCATAAATTACAACTCATCCAGGGCAATGGGCGAGTAGTTGCATGTAAGCTGCACTCTGTAAGTATGATACCAGTGGTTCTAGAACCTACCTACCTCAGAGTTTTGGGTGGAGGATAAAGAATGGATGTGGAATGAGGGAAAGGGAAGACTATATTCACCAGTCCTTGACTTACTCTCTACTGTCTGGTTAGGTGAACATTTTGGTGTTTGGCCTAAAGAGATGCTGAAATTTCAGAGATTTCTCAGAAGAAATTTAGACTTCTGTGGCTGAATGGGTAATGTGCAAAGAGCCATCAGCCCTGTTTTTGCTGATGGAACGAGGAACATGGGATAATATCATTTTCCAATTATATTAGACACCTTTTATATGTGCTGAGCTAGAATTGGGAATACAATGTACATGAAAGCCGTTTAATATATACCTTTATTTAAAAATATATGGTGCTCACACTACCCCCACACAATAAAAAGGGACAAGCTAGAAATGAGTCCCAAGATGGCTAAAGCCTTCGCCTCCAAGCCCAACTGGAACCCAAGCCCGCCCCACCCCCAGACCTTTCTGTCTGAACCCATTGATTTGCTGGCACACTTCCCCATTTTCCCAGCACTTTCAGGTTTCAGGGATCTCTGCCTCAGCACGAGAGCTTTCTGCAATTTAACAAATGCCTCTTAAAGGGCTCTGGGGACCTGCCAGCCAGTTTGTGAAAACAATCAACTCTCCTTTCTACTATGGGAAGGGCAGGAGGTCTTCAAATTGTAAAGCTGGCTTCCCTCACATCCCCTCCCCCCCATGCAAATGCAGTCACTAAGGGATGATGATGCCCCTTACTCTGCTCTGATTGCTAAGGCCAAGAGCAACAAAGCCCACCAGCTATGCTACTGTGCTCAGAAAACAGGCTGATGGGTTGAAAACAGACCCTGCCACCCCTCCAGGTGTCAAAATGGAGGGAAAAGAAAACCAAGAGGAGGCCTTGGCAAAACTGAACTTGGATTTTTTTTTTTTTTTTTTTTTTTTTTTTATAGAGCGTGCATGGGGTCAGTGAATTGTAGACTGAACGGAAGTGACCCAGGAGTCTCATCCACTGCTGACAGAGTGGAGGAGATGCGGTCCTGGTGGGTTTAGACCAGAGCCCAACAACCAGATGTGGTCTAAAAGCAGAGGACAAGTGGCCACTTGGTGGGACTGTCCTGTGTGTCTTCAGGGAAGGATTCAAAGAATCACGTTCACACCGGTAGGCGGTGTAACAGGTGTGAACCTGGGCCTTCTCCTGCCAATTAAGTTGAGGTCCCAAAGGCCAGCAACCAAACAACAGGTACCAAGTACTCAAAGTACCACCACCCTGAAGGGGAGGAGGGAGGTCATCCCTGGGAAGCTGTTGGCTGGCTTCCCTTCTCTACCTAAGCAGGTAAGCAAGGTTCTAGAGGACCACTCAGAGAGGCTCACATGCATCCCTGGGCACTTCTGGGGTACACAGATTAGTGCCAGACCCAAGCTTTGAAATGCCTCATGGATGGAGCCTGGAGCTGGGAGGATGCCCTCCAGGAGGAGTCAGCAATGGCCAGAGCTCCCAGGGTTTCTCAAAGGAATGGATAATGGTTTCCCTTCATGCAGGTGTGGACCACACAGAGTGGTGCCCAGCTGGATCCTACGGGGAAGGGCTCTGTTCGAGGAGGAGGCACTGGGAGGATGGGCTGCTGGAAACAGCCTTGGGAGGGTGCCATAAGTCCATCTCAGGCTTCTCAGGCAAAGCAGCACTTAGAAGCAGAAGGAAAGGAGCTTAACTTGAGATGATGTTCAAAGTTTCCACTACTAAATCAGAGTAGGTATTTTAATTACTGCACTTTGACGGCTCTTAGAACTAAAAGTAACAGAGTTTTTTTTTTTTAATTATTAATTGCGAGTTTTATAGGACTTGCCCAAAACTGCATCCAAGGGGCAAAAAAGACTTGTACAATTCAAGAGAGAAAAAAAGTTGTTTCATGTTTGAATTCGACAGAATCCCACTCTTTCAACTTAATGTTTACATATACGAGATGATCTTAGGTAGAGCACAGATAAAAATTCTTAATTTTAATAGTTGTAAGCCTATTAAATATGGCTTAGAAAAACACACCCATGGCGTTTCATGTTTATTAACTCTTTAGGAAAAAGCTAAAATAACTATTTTCAAAATGAGTCCATTAAAAATACTAAGTAATTAATAGTCCAGGTGGGGTATGCATGTAACAAGTCTGGATTTGGTGTGGATGACTTTAGTTTGGAACCTAATGCTTAAAAGAAGTGTGTGATAGAGAGCCTCACTTCACTAAGAGGTGAGGAAAGGCCACATTCTGTCATCCTTCCAACCACACTGGTGGCAAGAACATGGCAGGGGACTCAGGTCACTCCCTTTATCAGACAGCAGGACAGAGAAGGGCAAGAGGCACCAGGCAAAATCTGAGCAATAAGGGTGCAGAGAGAGAGAAGAGGTGGGTGGATGGATGGGTCAGAGAGTTTAAAGGAAAAGGTGGTAAACTCCCCTCCCTTAATGTCATCTCACTTTGCAAAAAAATCCAGGGATGGAAAGCTTCCTCATAAACCACACTTTCGCCCCGTGGGAGCTGCCAACTGCATACTCCTCGGCAAACACCGTGCCTGAAGTTCACTCCCCGGGTCTGACCTGGAACGACCTTCTCCCTGGTGAACTTCTCACACTATTTAAAGAAAGTCTTTTTCTTGGGTAAATGTGTGCAAGGCTATTCAGAGTGAAGTGTGTAGGAGACAGCAGACCGGGCTACAACCTGCAGGTTACCCAGTACTGCTTAGATAAGCCTGGACAACCTGCTTTATCTTTTGCAAGTTCAAGTTCCTCAGCTGTAAAATGAGGGGCTTGTTGATTTGAAGGTCCTTTGAGCCCTAAAGTCCATGATTTTTAAAAGATATTTATTTATTTTTGAGGGAGGGAGAGATAGGAAATCAAGGAGGGAGGGAGGGAGGGGGAGAGAAAGAGAGAGAACAAGTGGGGGAGGGGCAGAGAGAGAGAGAGAGAGAGAAAGACACAGAGTCTGAAGCAGGCTCCAGGCTCCAAGCTGTCAGCACACATCCTGACCTGAGCTGAAGTCGGAGGCATAACCAACTGACCAACTGAGCCAACCAGGCACCCTGTCCATGATTTTTAAATTGTGACTTAAAGCACCTTCCTCCATGCCTTCCCAGAGACTACACAGCTAATAGTCTGCAAAGGAAATGAGGCGCAGAGACTGCTGATGGCCACCCAGGTTCCCTCTCCTACCAGCAAACCTGTTCTTGATTGTTTAGTGCTTATTGTTAAGGTGAGTAGAAAACTGCCCTCCACTGAAGACAGCCAATGACCTGGGGGGGGAGGGGTTCCAACTCTGGAACCATCCACTTTCCACCTCCACTTCCCTCAGAATCAGACCCAGGTGGGTCTCCAAGTGAAAATGCGTGAAGTACCTGCACCTGGAGCCTTTGCCGCCCAAAGGGGATCATTTGTTAACACTCCTCCTTTAGGTCAAAGATTATTTTCAGTAGTAACCATAGAATAAAGTGAATAATGACTGGAAAAGTGGACACCTTGTTTTCTGAACTTTGGATATGTCAATAAAGAATTAAAAAGGATTACCATGTGAAAACAAAAAAGTAAGAGATTATAATATTTTTTAGTAACTTCAATATACTCTTTTATAAAAGGGGAAAAACCTATCTCTATTTTCATCTCTTCCATCACGTTTTCTATTTTCATTCATGTATTAATAAATTCTGTACATCTGTCACTGACTCTGTCAGAATCCATTCTTCATATATTCATGCTAATGGACAGTACAGCTGTACTTGTCCATCTACCTTATAGTTCATCGCAGAACACTTTTACCAATTTCAAACAATTTCTTTCATATGATGCAAGATACATATACAACACACAAAGTGACAGGCAGGACACATATCTAACCTGGTTAACACTGCATGCTGGGAGGAAAAGTAATTGCTTTCCTGCAATTTCTAGCTTTTCCACAAGTAATTACCTTACAAACAGGAAAAAAAAAAAATAACACTTATGTCCAAAATCACAGTTGGCAGTCCTGAAGGGACACATTTCACATGTAGTGACTAAGGTAGAAATCTGGGAAGTGAGGGGGCAACTAGGAAGAGAAAAGTCATTATGAGCCAGAACCCACCTCCCTGGGGAAGTGCATACTGCGTGCGTTCTAGAGAGAGGGCCCCCCACAGGCCTCACCCTCCTGCGAGGCTCTCCCACCCCAGAATGAGAAGGAAAGCTACAGTCTGCTGAACCCCACACAAAGGACAGGGGTTTATACTCCAGTGAAGTGTTTCTCCGTGGACTGTGCAAAAGCATCGGGGGGGTGGGGGGGTGTGGTGGGTGACTGTGACCAGTTCTATTAATGTGATTCTAAATTTAAAAAAAAAAAACAACAAAAAAAAAAAACAAAACCAGGATACCATGTTGTAGAGAAACACAGCAACACATAGTCAGGGACTGAAAAACGTTTCATTTTCTACTTAATTTCCTCTAAGAGAATACAATGATTTGATGCTATGGTAGTATTTGTTCTTCTCTTCGGAGCCCTAATGAGTATAAAAAGCACCTCTTTGGGGGTAATCAGGACAAATGAACAGATTCATACAGATCACAAACGCGCCCTCTGATGCCATCCCAGATCATGAGTGCAAAGTCTGCACGGGAGGGTGACATCTCCGAGGAAGACATAATTTAGTGTGCCAGGAAGTTCTCCTTGTTGGAATGGATATAGCCAGGGTGAACAGCACTGCTTCAAAAAGACGCAGGACTTTCTGGAGATCCTTTTGCTTGGTGGCTCTTACCAGCAGTAGGCATTCAGGGTAAAAACGGTCTTCGAGAATGGATGGCAGGGTTGGGTCACCTGTCACCAATCCTGCTTCATTATTCAGAGTCAGAGAGGAGAGAACTGGTCTCTGCCTGTGGCTGCCTTTCCACCGGCAGGCCAGGCCTCCACCCCTCACCCCCTATCCCCGCATTAATCTGAAGTAATTTGGCTGTTTCTGGGCATCCATCCACATCTGTGTAAATTTCATTAGGCAGTATGGGTCAAGAATGAAAAGATGTAGGGTTTTATTCTTATACCTGCCCTATTATCTCATTGGAGCATCCACAAAAACAAATGAGATTTTTTTCATTGTTATGTGAAGGGGTCACAGTTCCCACCACATTGTCTGATACACACACACACACACACACACACACACACACAATCACACACCCCACTCTCCACTGTGCCTCTCCAAGCTCCACCCAGCACTCTGTTATGTCAGAGACAGCACAGATCTCAGAGCGTGCAATGTCTCCATGTGCTGTAGGGCAGGCCCTTCACTCCCCAAGGGGTCTTCTGACCTCGACACTGGGCCTCTGACCAAGGGGAGCTCCACCTGTGAGTGGGACAGCACAAGCTCGCTTCTGGTGCTCCTCATCTCTGTCAAGCTAGAGTGCATAAGGGCTGTGCTTGGTAAATTTCCTCTCCAAGGCATTCAGCCCAGTGCCATACCCATTAATACCCACGACTTCATCATGATGGATGTGTCACTTTGTAATAATGTGCATAATCTCTCTCCTCAGAATAGGAAGTGTCAACACATCTTTGTTGTAAAGGCTAGGACCTGACATGTGATAAACCAGGCCATTTAAAACACAAGTCTCTCTTGGGCCCCTTCCTTCCTCTGCTCCAATCAAATGGAGAGCAATGTTCTAAATTCCAGGCATAATCTCTCTGCATTTTTTGAGGAAGCCACAGTGTCCAGACTGAAATTCTGATTTTGGCACAGCAGTGAAGGTTCCCTTCAAAGGACAGCTAACCACTGGCCTTTACATGAAAGATTGTTTTTTAAGAAGGAAGTGAAAAATACCTCCTTGAAATAAATCACATCTTTTGAAATTTCTTCCCTTCATTCCTGACTTTTTGAAAACATAAAGAGAGCAAAGTAAAAGTGATCAGCTTAATTCATACACATTTGAATCTAAAATGCTGCAAATAAGTGTTTTTAGAAGGAAAAGCAGCTACAGTATCTAATTTAGAAGCAGGAGCTTGAAAACAGACACAACTATGATACACGCGGAAGCAAAGCTGAGGTCTCATAATCAACTATCATTTTGGAAAATCTCTTTCGTACTTTCCATACACTCTTCTCTCCCACGCAATCAGTACCTTTCCTCCATCTCCTCACATTTCTCAGGCACTGAGCTCTGAAGGTCTTTCCCCAACTCAAATGCCCACCATAACTTGTCCTAGGGAGGTAGGTACAGGGAAAAGGACCAAAGTCAGATCTGGATTTCAGCCTGAGCTCTCCCTCTGTGCCCTTGGGTGAGTGGTTTCACCCACCTGCACCCAGATTCTTCAGGTAATAACCACTCTCCCTTCCAGAGAGGGCCCAAAGATCATAGGAGATGATGTGCATAAGTGGTTCAGGAACTACAAAAGGCTGTGCCATGGTTTAGATCTTCTCAGGACTTCACTTTCTAAACTTTGTGTTCTGTACTAGTCAAGCCTTTCTTCTCTATGCCATGTTCATGGCTAACTGTTGCTTCCAGTCTTTGTTTTAGAGACTCCTTCCTGCTTAAATGCTGCCTGCCATTGACCATCCCAGGCAGGCCTCCTTTTGAAGTACTCAGAGTGACACTTCTTCTTGACATTTTCCTCAAGCAAATCACGAATAGCATGACCTGTACCCTCCCCTGTCCTGTCTGCCAAAAGACCCCGAATTCCCCCCTCTGTACTGTCTCCTACCTTGGTCAACACGGATTGAGCTGGGTGTGTGTCCTTACTGTCCTTCATTTCCAAGCTCCTGGGGTGTTTGTGGGGGGGCGGGCAAGGACCTAGTCCATACACCTCTGATCATTAGTCTAGAAACTAAATGAAACAGGAGTCCAAGAGCAGAGACCTCTAAGGTCTGAAACAAGGCAAAGAGCACAGAAGTCTGAGAGTTGGCCTGACACTGAAGATGTGACATTCGTTCAGTAAGACAAACCATGCAGTGGGTAAGAAGGGGTCCACTCCTGGGGAAGATCTGGGCCCAAATCATTTCATGTTTGAAAGGAACTCTGCAGTGACTGTTCAGCAAAATTCAGTGACCATGGTCCCAGATTCCGGGGTTGAGGGGTTTAATTCTCATAGACTAGAATATACAACATGTGACTTAAATGTGTCCTCTGTGACGGCACAGGCAACTCCAGACAGATACTGGTGGAAACAGAGTACAGTCTTTGGAGAAGTCCTCCCTCTGAAATGGTTATGGGGCCCTGCCATGCGATTCAAAATAAAATTCCATTTCTGCAAACAATAGAAACTTTTATGTTGAAGATAATTAACTTCTTTCCACCTTTTCTGACTATAAAAATTAGCTGAAGCTGAATTTTGCTTTTGGGGTCTGGTTTGTTTGGAGGGTACCAAGTGTTTGCTGGAAACTCACACTCTCCCTAATCTAACTAATCAAGTGGACTGCACAAAGTAACATGCACTGGAAGATTCACCGGGATGGCAGAAAAAAATATGAAAATCTTTGCTTACGGTTTTCAATGTTATTATAATGTACATAATATTATTACAGCACTATACATTTTTTAATAAGTTAATACCCATGGATTGGGAGGTCCTGATCCCCCCCCCTTTTTTTTGCACTGACATGGTTGCCACAATCAAAAACAAACTGAAGACCAAGTGGCAGTCTAATCCTGAAGAGAAGCTTGCAAATAATCACTTGTCAACAAAATGGAGTGAACAAATAAAATTCTGTCTGCATCTATTTTTCCTAGAGGGAAGGCTGGGAAAAACCTGATGAAACCACACCAATGCCCCTGTCTTGGTCACCTGTAGTTCCCAATGAGAAAGAGTAATTATAAAAGGGGAGTGACAATTAGCTTTAAAATTCCAGTAGAATGTGGTAAAGGGACAGTGAACATCCTCATTAAAAAGGTTCAGAAGAGGAGGCATTTGGTCTCCTGTGTCCTTGACAGAATTTCTGAGCTCAGGGCTATGTACTTTCTCCCCCACAGTCACCTAACACCCACTTAGGCAGAAACACAAGTACTCCACATTTATTATCAGAGCAGCTTGCCATATTCCACATTAGTTCTGATCTCAAATTTATTCAGGTCACCTTCACACACCATTAACTAAGTTACCCACCAAGCCATTAGGTACCATATGTGCATGACTGCAGGCCTCAGGGTCTCCAGGAAAAAAAAAAAAAAAAAAAATTAATCATGGGGGAACCCATCTAGCTGGTAGGTCTTCTAGTTCAGCTGGTAAAGCATATGGAGGTAGTGCAGAGGCCAAGGCTTTACTCTACTTGAAAAAAAAAAAAAATCACAGTAAGAAAGCTTTCCTTTAAAAAAAGGAGGGACTCTGGAAAAGGCAGGGGGTGCTATCTCAGTGCAGATGTTAGCGAGGTCTTTTCCCCTCAGATGGCTTTTCAGACGTTCCCAAACTTAGCATTTATGATATTTAAATGGGCTAAATTTAAAAGTCAATAAAACATCAGTAAGAATAACTTCAGCAGACTGAGAAACATCAAATATATTTAAATTAAGTGAGTTCATAAAGACACTTAATTAGACTATCACCATTTGCGAGCACTAATGAACTAATGGATGTAGGCAATGAGTCATAATGGCTGAGAACATCAAGGGAAGGAAGAAAAACAGACTTCAGTGTCTCCCAACATTACTACCCAGCCACACCTATGAAGTGGCCTTGCACAATTACACCTTAATCTGATCAAGCTGTAATATCTTATCTACCCATTAAAGAAATAGGGGAGAGGAGGAGAGTAAACCACACCATGAGTGTGCATTGAGTAAAATTCAGGCTGGGGGAAACTCTATGGGATAAATTGGTTCTTTTAACAGACTCCCATTAAAGGGGAGTTCAGGAACACCCCCAAGCACAGTGTGTGGCTCCTGTTGGCAACCTGACTGAAGAAAATGAACAGAAATTATGAGGCAATCTATGAAATCTGAACACGGGCTGTGTATTCAACATAAAGAACTATCAATTATTTTTAGGTGTGATAATGGTATTGCGGTTGATTTTTTTTAAGAGTCCTTGTATTTTAGAGGTACAGGCTGAAATACGTGGGGGTGAAATGATGTCTTGGATTTGCTTTAAAATAATCTGAGGGTGAGGGATACAGAGGAGACAGGAAGAGCTGGGAGTTGATAACTGGTGAAGCTGGATGGGTGCATGGAAGCTCATTATATTATACTTTCATTACAAGTTTTCTATGATAGGGACGACTGGGGGGGCTCAGTTGATTAAGCATCCAACTTCAGCTCAGGTCATGATTTCACGGTTTGTGGGTCTAAGCCCCGCGTCCGGCTCTGTGCTGACAGCACGGAACCTGCTTGGGATTCTCTCTCTCCCTCTCTGCCCCTCCCCCACTTACTTTCTTTCTCTTTCTCTCTCTCTCTCTCTCTTTCAAATAAACTTAAATTTTTTTCTATGATAAATGGATAAATTTTCCACCTAAATAAGAGTCACTATAATTTATTCTGAGAAAAGCTTTCAAACTCTCAAAAGTGAGAACGCTTTTTTGTTGTTGTCCTTGACTTTTGGGGTAAGAGGTGGCAACTTCTAAGCTTTAGACAGCTCTAACCTTATGTTTTAGTTCTCTGCCTCTCCTTAATTCATTTTTTTTGTGCATCCTTCTAAAACCCCAGCTCTGACCCCCATGAAATCAAACTGGTGATTCTGTGGTCTCCTGTGTCTGCTGTGATCACAGAATTCTGTGTTGCAAGTGTCCTGATTCTCTGACAATCACCCAACCATTCATCTTCTGTTGGGGCCTTCCGCTGACAGTCTCCCATTCACAGACACATTTTTCTTCTGGCTTTGGAGCTCTTGGACACATAACTGAATATCCAACCCTTCACAGCTATGGGACGACTGCTTTCCCCTACTATTCCCTGCTCTTTCTTGTTCCCCTTCAACAAAAAACTCTCTGTGTTGTTCAGGACTGGCCGTGAGGATGGGTGTGATTCCTCCCTCCCCCTCCAGCATAAGGGGACATGATGCAAGAGCTCGCCAGGTGACTTACCGGCAGGTGACCTACTCTTGGCTAGAGAGGACTTCCAGCTGCACAGACACAGCCAGACTAGAGGGTGTGGTGCCCCCGTGTGCTGAGCTCACAACTCTGTACTACAACTTTCTATGCAGGATTTCAGTTAATCCTCACAACCATCTTAGGAGGAAAGGACTAACTGCTATTTACACCTTACAAATGGACAAATTGAGGCCCACAGACATCAAAACACTTGCATCAGTAAGGTCATCTAATAAGTTATATGGCAGAATCAGGATTGGAATGAAGCTCTTTGCCACCGTTCTACAAAAGCCAGTCTTTGTGCCAGCTTGTTAAAGAGAACGCAATATATGTATCTTATATCTGGGCAAGTGGCCTCTGACATAAGTCTACTCTGATAAGGTTTTTGTTGTGTTTTTATTTTCATCTTCACCCTAACTGTTGCTTATGCTGAGATGTCCCTTGCACACGTATTACCTGGGTATATACTACTACCCTCCCCCTACCCTTTCATTCAGTACAAAGATTGGCTTAGCACATATCCACTTTGTGGTAGAGACAGCTGTTGGCTACCCTCTTCTTCCTTCAGCAGAACCACACTTTGATCTGGGGCAGCAACAGTCCCCACTGAGAGATCATTTTTCCCAATGTTATTAGGAAGTGAGGTAAAGACTGGGTACAACTTCCATGAGGGCTCTTTAAAGTGGCTTGCCTTAGCAGGGAAGTACACCCTTTCTATCCTTCCCTTCGTTCTCTTGCATCCTAAGTGGATTGAGGACATAACAGCTGGAGCTCCAGCAGTCATCTTGGACCAAGAGGTAACTTTGAAGATAGGCGTCATTACTAAGATGGCAGAGTAGAAGGGCAGAAGCAGCCTGGGTCCCTGATAATAGGCCACTAAAATAGCCCTAAATTGCCTTTTTTAAATTCCTAATTTAATTGATATACTTACCCATTGCAACATTCTAGTTTTGGGAAACTACTACTACCATTTTAATCTAGTTAGTCCCTCATTTGAATGGCATTTCTTCTAACACCTCTGAGGTTATTTCACCTTTCTAAAGTTTCCATCAATAGCTTGTTCAAACATTTCTTATTTTGCCTCTGACAGCTGCTCATATTCTGACACTGAACTGATTCTCCATAGTCCACTCACAAGCTAATTTTGCACATTTAAAAATAACCCATTACTATACTTTGCAACAAATTTTTGCTTTGACATTCTTTTAAGGATTTCTGTCAGCATACCAAATGCTCTCAGAGCTTACTGTGATGTGATTCTGGCTGATAACAAGGTGCTACTCACACCTTATCTCACCTTCCAAGACTTTAGTGTTGCTTAGCATGGCTGTTGCTTAGCTGTTCCATATTTTCTCCATCCATTAGGAACAATAGGACCTCACTTTATAAGCCCTATGTAAAAAATGCTAGATTTATCTTCCTTCTAACAAGCATTTATCAAAGTCTCATTTTTTTTGTATTTCTTCCTCCTCCAGAGAATGCTCAATATCCTATACCATCAGTGGTTTTATTATCTTTCTCTAGTGTCATATTAACAACAATTTTTCATTTTCTGCTGTCATGCCTCATACATGTGCTGAAACATATTTTTAAGTAAGTACCCAACCTTACATGTCTTTAAAATTTTTCATATGTATGTTTATAACCTGCTCTTTGGGGCTTACCTTGCTACCTTGCATTTTAGTGGCATTACAAACACTATTGCCCTCCACATCCACCCCAGTTTGTCTGATGTGTATTTGTACATAATGGAGCCCATGTGAACAGGCTATTCAATCAGCAGCTGAGAGTTTCCCAAACTGGGAGCCAGAAGTGAGGGGCTTTAAATGGCAGGAGAAGGATTAAGTGATTAATGGCATTCCAGTCACCCTTTTATTCTTCATTCTCTGTAGATTTAATATACCTTGTGGTGTATACATGCTGTCTTGACGGGACTGCTGCCCTGAGATTTTTAATGCTTACTTGAAATCTACTTGGTTTTGGGGCCAGTCACTGGATTCAGTTTCTCTTGCCAATCCTGCTGTTTCATGAGTAATATTATTTAGAGAAAGAAAAGAAGTGAGAGAGAATAAAGGAGGAGGTGCAGGCAGTTCTGTTAAAATGCATGTTTCTTCAAGGTCAATAAGCTCATACAGGAAGGATCAAGTAGGGAAGGATATCGGTGAAGCACGTAAGTCACTGTGGTTCACGTTCTATCTTTCCCCAGCACATTAGTATTCTGTAGACTCAGTAACAGCAGCTTCATGCAAAATACATCACTTAGATGCATGCAAGAAGCCACACAGGGACATGGTAGTACACAACACGCCTGTTTTGTGGCCACAGGCTCCGTCATGGAAGTGCTCCTGTGGGGTTCTTGTCCCTCACTGTGCACACTACCCTGTTTCATACAGTAAAAGTAGCCTCAAATCATCCCAACGTCCCCCACTACCCAAGCATGCTAATTGGATTTGTTTAAGGGTAAAGTTGTGTATTTAGTATATTACTTTTTAGGCTTTAAATGTGTCTTTTGAAACTCTGATACCATTTTTACTAGGCTTGTTATGTTTTATAATGGCTGTGGGTTAAAGGTGTTTAGATTTGCATTGGCCTTGCTCAACTCAGCTTTTCTCATAAATTCTATTATTAGTCTGTGACTTCATAATTTGAGATTTCTCAGGAATGCAAATACCACGATCTATCAGAAGTGCTCATACATCGAACTTCAAAAGTGTAATGGTGACACCAAAATAAATTTCCAGAACTTAAAATAAATGTGTATTCGTAAAAAATCAAATAGTTATGAAACCATTTGCATTTTTAAAAGCTGGGGTTTGATTTTATAAATATTTTATGGTTTAGAGAACTAGGAGCTTGGTTCTCACACACCAGAGGATTGGCTAGAATTAAGTAGGTGAACAAAGAACCCCTGAAAAACTGACCCAGTTACATTCAACACATTTCCTTTAAAGGCAGGCTACAAGCAAGCCCTCAAGGACAGTGGAACAATGTAGGACTAGGAACAGTGGCTGCCTGGAAGGACAGCTGAAAAAGCAAGAGTCTCAAGCAGAGCTGGCGTTTAGGTCAGGGGTCCACCACTTTTTTCTTAAAGGGCCAGATAAGAAAAAACCTTAGGCTTTGTGAATTAAGAAATTCAGTAAAGCTGCAGGATATAAAATCAATATACAAAAATCTGATGCATTTCTATATAATAATGAACTATCAGACAGAGAAATTAAGAAAAACAACCCCATTTAAGGTTCCATCAAAAAGAATAAAATACCCAGGAATAAATGTGACCAAGGAGGTGAAAGACCTGTATGTTGAAAATTACAAGACATTAATGAAAGAAATGGAAGAAGTCACAAATTAATGAAAACATATTCGGTGCTCATGAATTGGAGAAAGTTATATTGTTAAAATATCCATACTAGCCAAAGCAATATATAGATTCAATACAATCTCTATCAAAATTCCAGTGACATTTTTCATAGAAATAAAACAAACAGTCCTAAAATTTCTATGGAACCATAAAAGACCCCAAATAGTCAAAGCAATCTTGAGAAAGAAGATTTCAAACTCCCATTACAAAGCTATAATAATTGCAACAGTATATGCTATTGGCATAGAAACAGACATTAGATCCATGGAACAGACCAGAGAGCTCACGCATATATGGCTCATTAATTTATGCAAAAAGAGCCAAGAATATACAATGAGTGAAGGATGGTCTCTTTAATAAATAGTGTTGAAAAAACTGACAATTACTTCTTACATCAATCACAAAAATTAACTCAAAATGTATTGTAGACTTGGTAAGATCAGAGACCATAAAACTCCAGAAGAAAACATAGGTGGTAAGCCCTTAGGTGATAAGCCCTTGGCATGGGTCTTGGTAATGATGTTTTTAATCTGACACCAAAAGCAAAAGTAATAAGAGCAAAAATAAACAAGTGGGAATATATCGAACTAAAAAGCTTCTACAGAAAAGAAAACCATCAAAAAATGAAAAGGCAACTTAGAGAATGGGAAGAAATATATGCAAGTCATTTATCTGATAGGGGTTTAATATCATACACACACACACACACACACACACACACACACACACACACACCTCATAAAACTCAAAACCAAAAAAAGAATCTAATTAAATAATGGGCAGGGGATCTGAATAGCCATTTTCCCAAAGACATGCAGAAGGCCAACAGGTACATGAAAAGGTGCTCAATATCCTTAATCAGGGAAATGTAAATCACAACCTCAAAGAGATATTACCTCACACCTACTGGAATGGGTATTATCAAAAAGACAAGAAGTAATGGTGAAGTATGAAGAAAAAGGAACCCTTATGCACTGCTCATGGGAATTTAAATTGGTGCAACCATTATGGAAAACAATATGGAGTTTCCTTAAAAAGTTAAAAATCGAATTACTCTATGACCCGGCCATTCCACTCCTGGGTATTTATCCAAGGAAAACAAAAACACTAATTCAAAAAATATAGGTACCCCCATGTTCGTGGCAGTATTATGTAAAAATAGTCAAGATATGGAAATAACCTGTGTCCATCAATGGATAAATGGATAAAGATGGATAGACATACAATGGAATATTACTCAGCTATAAAAAAAGAATGAAATCTTGCCATTTGTGACAACACTGTGAGAAGACAGACCTTAAGGGCATTATCCTAAGTGAGATAAGTCAGAAGGACAAGTCAGAAAGAGATGGACTGATGCCATATGATCTCACTTCTGTGTGAATATATATATATATATATATGGCTCATAGATAAAGAGAACAGACTGGTGGTTACCAGAGGTGAGAGGTCGAGGAGGTGGAAGAAATAGGTGAATTTTATTTTTTAAAGTTTAAATTGAATTAAAAAAATATTTTAGGCTTTGTGGACCATGAAGTCTCTGTTCCAACTACTGGCCTCTGACACTGTGGGTGAGAGCACCCACTGACAGTAGTAAAAAAAAAATGGGTGTGGATGTGTTCCAATAAAACTTTATGAAACAATGAAATTTGAATCACATGTATTTTTCCACATATCACAATTATTCTTTGATTTTTTTATTTTTTAAGCCATTTAAAAACATAAAAACTATGCTTAGCTCATGGTCCATACAAAAACAGATGGTGAGCCTCTGGGTCAGTTTGCCAACTCCTGATTCAAAGGTTCGAGATCTGTTAAGGATGCAATCAACCACGTATAAATAACAATTGGATACCAGCTGGTAAAAGTGAACAACAACAGTACCAAAAGTAGCCGAGGGTGGCCAGCAAGAGGAAAATTTCAAAGCAAATCTTTTTATTTTTATTTTTTAAAGTTTATTTATTTTGAGAGACATAGAAAGTGCAAGTGGGGGAGGGGCAGAGAGGGGAAGAGAGAATCCCAAGTGGGCTCCATACTGTCAGTGCAGAGCCTGATGCAGGGCTTGAACTCACGAACCATGAGATCATGACCTGAGCCAAAGTTGGATGCTCAACCAACTGAGCTGTCCAGGAGCCTCTCAAAAGCTGGGTGATGGGCATTGAGGAGGGCACTCGTTGGGATGAGCACTGGGTGTTGTATGGAAACCAATTTGTTAAAGAACTATTTAGTAAATAAATAAATAACATACATACATACATACCCCCCCCCCCAAAAGCAAATCTTTTAAAGAAGTACACAGTTCACTAGCTAGATAAATAATGGGTCCTTGGATAATTTCTCTTTTCAGTGTTTAATTTAAATTAGAGGTGCTTTGTTTTATAAGAAAACTAGAAAATTCAGTAAGTTATGTACTGTTGTTTAAATAAACAAGTAGAGGGGCACCTGGGTGGCTCAGTCAGTTGAGCGTCTGACTTGGGCTCAGGGCATGATCTCATTGATCATGAGTTCCAGCCCTGTGTGGACTCTGTGCTGACAGCTCAGAGCCAGGAACCTGCTTCAGAGTCTGTCTCACTCTCTCTCTCTGCCCCTACCCCACTCATACTCTCTCTCTCTTAAAAATAAACAAACATTAAATAATCAAGTAGAGGGGCACCTGGGTGGCTCAGTTGAGTATCTGATTTCAACTCTGGTCATGATCTCACAGTTCGTGGGTTCAAGCCCTGTGTCAGGCTCTGTGTAGACAGCTCAGAGCCTGGAGCCTGCTTTGGATTCTGTGTCTTCCTCTCTCTCTCTGTCCCTCTTCCGCTCATGCTCTCTCTCTCTCAAAAATAAACATTAAAAAAAATTTAAAAAATAACAATCAAGTAGAAAGTTGATGCTGTATTAGTATGTTAGTTGCTAACCACAGCTTCTCTCACCCACAACAGACATCACTACTGTTTCTTAGTCAACATAAGAGGGGGAAGTAGTTATCAGCTAATAGAATCCTTTAAAGCAGAGAAAAATTGGAAAAGATACCTATATATCATGAACGTTTTATTTTAACCTAAAACTATAATGCGATCATTCAAGTTTCCTTAAAATGTCATGTAAACTTAAAGGTACTTGTGGAACAATGTAAATGGAGCCTCAAAATTTTTATTTTCCCATTATTTTACTGGTTTCTAAACCACCCATAATTTAGCAGCAAATCTGTTTTCTTGGAGGACTAACCTTCATCAAATCCGTCCAAAGCTACAACCATGTTGGTACATAAATGACTGTTCTTTATTTTCACGTTACATTGCATTGGTTTACGTAAATAGATAATAGTTAATGGGACTACGTAATTCCAAACAGGTATGTGGCATAAACAGGTTTTGTAGCAGACACACCTGATGCTTGCTGTGCAGACAACTCAAAACGTGGGTGCAGAAGGTCATGGCCACTGGCCGGGGGTGGGGGAGACTGCGGTAGCTCCAATTTTCTGAGGGCTGCTGGCCTTGGGATGCTTGACAAAGGCAACAGCAGACACAGGTTAACCAGATCTTTGAGAAGTGGAGGTTGGTCAAGAGACCCTTATCTCTACCCTCACCTCTCCAGTACAGTAGTTCTCAACCCTGGAATCATGGTGGGGGTGGTGCAGAGGATGAAAAGCTCTAAGTTTGGTTCACCCACTACCTATACCAAAATCATCTCAAACATCTGTGATCCTGAGGTCCCATTCAGTCTTACTGCATCCAAATCTTGGGATGATCCCTGCTTCTGCTGAGCTCCCGGTGATCCTGATGCATGCTCGATTTGAAAACCACCCTTTGAAACAGCTTGCCTGGCAGCCTAAAACTTCCCACAAGTTGCTACAACAATGGTGGTTAGCCTTGGGTGCCCATTAATCACCTGGGGAGCTTTCACCTGGGTGACAGAGATTGGGATCCAACTGGTCGGGGAGAGGAGCCCGGACCTAAGAGCGGCAGGTAGGGCTGGGGACCACCACAACACTCCAGGGCTGACATTATAAATGGGCAGCTCCTATAGGCTCTTCCACATTCCTGAGAACTCAAACCAGTCTCACATCACTGGAGTTTATTAGGCAAGTAACAGTTTTCATTAAAAAATACACATTTTGAATATGTTTTTCCCATAAAAGACCTACATCCATACTTAGGAAGGGCCCAGGGAATGTAGGCAGCTAAAATCAACTTCTAAAGAACTGCTCATTGAAATGACTGAGAGAACAGACCTCTAAAGGCCAAATTCACAACAGCTGAATGCAAGTTTTGAAACTGCTAAGACCATGAAATTCATTAGGGAGTCTGGGCAGGATTTCTGAAAAATGTTGCCATTTCTGGAAACCACCACTCTTACCAGGCATTTATCTGGATACCTGGAACCACAACTATTCTATAAAGTCAAGATAATCAGGTCAAAGACAGAAATTCAACCTTCCCATGATTCAGAAAGAAATCAGAACTCTTTTCCATACAAAATGCACAGCCTCTTCTATTTTTAAGGGCTTTACTAGAATTTGGGGAGAGGGTAGAGGTACATTAAAAAGAGTACCCCACTCAAAAAAGAGGGGCTTCCATCATTCTCCATGTCCTTACTTTGTTCTACTATTGCTTATTCAACATTTCCCTGTACTATATAATTGTTTAGTCATCTATTGCCCTCTTTTTCCTTATTCAAATATAAGCTCCTTGAAGGCAAGTTTACAACCTATTTACTCTTACAGTACCAGACCTTAGAACAATGTCTGGCACCCAAGACACATGTATTTTGAATAAATGAAGCAAGGTTCTTGCCCTGTGGAAAGTTAGAAATTGAATATAACCCACTTGGCTGGGGCAGAGCAAACACACAAATCTAAATATGGCAACAGCTAACCACATGGATGGCAGCGAAAGAACCCGGAATTAAGACAGAACCTTAAGAACAACGGCTCCCATTCTGGTATGGCCCCAACATTTACACCCTTCTCCTTTGACATCTCCATAGCAAACCTGCTGGCAGTAGATAAGGAACTCGAAGCTCAGAGAGAACAGGTGGCTTGTTGAAAGCTACAGGTGCTGGGTGGTGAGGGGGCAGGGGAGTGGTCTGCCCCTCATCAGAGCTCCCCCCCCCCCTTCCATACTACCTGCAGCACAGCAAGCCTGGGGAAGGTTCACCTGCCTTGTAATGGCACAAAGCTGTTTTCTAACTTAAGTGCAATCACAGACAATAAGGATTTGGTGCTGAATAATAAGATGTAGTAAGATAATAGCTACCATTTATTGCACATTTACCATATGCCAGGAACCACACTGCATGTATATTTCTAGCTTACTCCCGCCCCAAAGCCCATGAGATGTGTACTATGATCCCTATTTCCTGATGAAGTTTAAAAAAGTTGGTGGGTAAAGAGGTTTGAGAAACAGCAGACCAGAAAATGATCTCTTAATCCCTTTCTTAGCTCTAAGAATCTGAGTGACACCTTCCTTGACTTAAGGGAGAGGAAGCTGCCGCAAACCTTCCTTGAGAACTTACTATGTGGCAGACACTAAATTAAGCCCTCTTTGACCTTCCTTATTTCATCTCTACAGCCCTACGACCCAAGCACTGTCGGTGTCATTCTTGTTTTTCCAGAGGACAAAGCTGGGTCCGTGGAGGTTAAAATGTATCCAGGGCCAGGGGGCAACTGATGGAGTCAGGACCAACTCCAGAACCCATGGCCTAACCCTTCGCCATGGGAACACGGCTCCAGGATGCCAACCACTCTTTTTTTTTTTTCTTTCCCTGAAAAAGGCTAGAGCTGCTATTATTAACGGAATCAACAGCACACTTCTCTGGGTCCACCGGTCCACATGTTCACATTTCACTCTCTTCAAATATTATTTTGTTACTCCTGTGGCCAGGGCCTGGCCGGGCAGTGAGGATTCACCATGTGAATGGGACCCCTGGGTGCCTGCCATCAGGAAGCCACAGTGTGGCCCCAGCCGCTGGCTTGTGGAAGTCCCGGCCACATCAGAGGCAGCACTCACCCACACAGCCACTTTTTCTGGGTTTCAGGTGCCAGGGGACTGTCGCTGTCTGCTGGTTTGCCTGCATGAAATTTAATTCTTTGAACTCCATATCCAGCTGGCGAAGGGGAGCCCTCGAAAGTTACAGATGTTTCCCCACAAGGACAAGAAACCGCTTACACCGGGACCTTTGTGTCTCTTCCTGAGCTGTGACTCATCTGTCTTCTGGGTCACGGCCAGAATCATGCTTCCTTCTTATCTCATTTCTGAAAGAACACAACTAGAAGGGAACACGGGACCCTGGAGACAAGTAATACTAGCGCGTCATCACAAGAGAATAAAATATTCAGAACAAACGCACATGTGTTTCTGCAAAGCCCTAAGCAAATATTTCTAAATTGTTTCATCCAACATTGTTAATTCATTACAGTAGAAGCTTAAATATAGGGAGGAAGAACTGAGAGAAGCATTAGAACAAAGAAGAGCAGGAGAGAGAGGTAAGAACAGAGAAGAGAAAGAGGGGACAGCAGATACGTGGATGAGGCAAGGCAGGAGGCCTGCAACCAGGTGCCCATCCACTACAGCCAGGATGCGAAGTGGTGAGCACTAAGGAATTATCCAGGCCAACCACCCACTGAGAGCCGGGGTGCCTCCACAATAGTCACGGCTATTGAGTATCTATGGAGAGATTACTATGTGCCCAGCCCTATAGTACGTATGTTCATTGGTGACAATGACCTCAAGCATTCCAGATAACCCTGTGGGTCAGTACTTACTACCCCCATTGTACAGCTGGGAACACTAAGGCTCAGATTAGTGAGGTGTTGGGTAGAAGAGCACATAGAGAGTAAGTGGCAGAGCCTGGAAATGAATCCTGATCTGTCTCTAAAGCCCATGCTCTTAATTGCTACATCCTGCCTCTAGGGTTTTCTATACTTATATGGCTGGACAGCCTGTTAAATCTGACTGTGGTAGGGGTAAATTAGAGAGAGACAGAGATGATATATTAAAAAAAAAAATTTGCAACCTTGCCACAGGCTGTGTCCCAGCTGATAAGCTCTGAGCTCACACACTCTGGCCCATCCTCATGGTCCCCATGTCCCCGCCATGGCTGCAGGACTTGGGGGCTGTAGGGGCCACTAGAGAACCAGGCACAAAAATCCTTTTCCTTCTGCAATGTCTTTCCAGCACCCTCTACTGCCAGTTGCAAAGGAAAAATATTTCTAGGGCCCAGATTCGTTTTCACAGAGCAGTTAGAAAGGATGAATTTAGAGGTGAGCAGCACTAAGCCAGCAGCCGGCAGAGAGTGGAGGGCTAGGAAAAGTGGCTAGGCACATGCTGGGTGTAGAAACCACATGGATTTTGTTGAAGACTGCTAGAATTAAGCCTGAGGTACCCGCCTGGACACACACCTGGTGATAGGGCCAGTGTGAGCATTAGCTTGTTCTCTGTACAAGAGAAGTTGGCGGCAGGTCTGATCTAGAAAGAGGTGCAGAGAAACTGGTTGAGGAGAAAGGACCAACCTATGAAAAAAGTTACCAGTTCTGATGGTAGGATCCCTTGAAAAACCAAGTCATGTCAGCTAAGGAAGCCAGAGTCCTGGGAGGACACAGGCTTTTGACTCTGTCTCTACCAATACTGTCTCTGATGTGCTCTGCTATCCCAACTGTTGGTTTTGATGAAAGAGCAAGGGGTGAGCGAATGTGCCATACACACAAAATCCATTTCCCTTCCCTTCTACCTTGTTATAAGAATCTGAACACTCTTGAGGAACAATGAATCTGATTGATAAGCCAATCACAATTGTCCCCTCCTCCACTTTCCCTGCCTCCCCTGTGACCAAGGATGGCCATGTGACCCAGGTTGAATGATGAGAAATATACTGGAAAGATGACCAGGGCAAGCTTCTGTGTCTTTTTTTTTTTTTTAATGTTTATTTATTTTTGAGAGAGAGAGAGAGAGAGAGAGAGAAAGGGAGAGAGCATGAGTGTACACACAAATGCGGGAGGGGAAGATAGAGAGGGAGACAGTGAATCCCAAGCAGGCTCTGCTTTGTCAGCACAGAGCCTGACGTGGGGCTTGAACTCATGAACTGCGAGATCATGATGGGAGCAAGTCGGACACTCAAGCAACTGAGCCACACAGATGCCCCGGGAAGCTTCTGTTTCTTAATAAAAGGAACAGACATGGCCAGCTCCAGCCCCTTCACCCTTTGTTCTGCTCTGACCACAGATACGATACTTGCTTGGAGCTGCAGCAGTCTCTGCGAGCAGAAGGCAGTAGGCCAATGTGCTAATAAGGATGACAAAGCAGAAGGACAGAAGAGGCCTGGGTCTTTAGTGATTCTAATGTGGACAAGCTGCCCCTACCCCAGGCTGCTGACCTCAAGACCTTGTTATGTGAGAGGGGTAAGCCCTGTTTGATCCCTATTGGTGAGGCATTTTGCTCATTTCAGCTGAATGCACTTCTGGTGGATCCAAGGGAGAAGTTCATGGGCATGCTGTCCAGCTTGGGATAGTTTAATAAGTATCTCTTGTATTTCACAAGTATCTCTTGTCTGACTCTTATTTCAGGCATAACAGGTGCTCTGAGCCCATCTGAAGGGTAAGCACATGGTTGAGGCACTGATGTGATTTGGTCAGAGCTGGGATCTGTCCAGGTCTATGGAGGTCATCACACGTTGGATGGCATCGGTAGAAATACCTACCCTGTCGGCCAACTGAGTTTCAGGTTGGGAGGCGCAACCCTTGCATTATGATCCTCCAAGAGCTAGTACATTCTCACAAGATGTAAGTAAGCAAAACCCATGTATTGTTTTGGATCCTGGCCTCAGGTGAAGAATGGAAGAAGGCCTGGCAGTTCCAGCTGCATCCAATAGGGTACTGGGTAAGGAGGAGGGATCCTTTGCCTCCTACCCATGGCTCACCAACAAGGTTCTTCCAGATTAGGTGGTACTCTGTGCTTAGAGATGCCTGAGGAGGAATTACCCTGTGGTCCAAGTGGTGAGGGATTTGTCTGCAAAAGCAGCCACACCTTTGCCTCTCCAAGTTATTACTCAAACTGCCACTGTTTTTTGTTTTTTGTTTTTTTTTAAATTTTTTAAATGTTTATTTTTGAGAGAGAGACAGAGTGTAAGTGGGAGAGGGGCAGAGAGCGAGGGAGACACAGAATCTGAAGCAGGCTCCAGGCTCTGAGCTGTCAGCATAGAGCCTGATGCAGGGCTGGAACTCACGAGCTGAGGGATCATGACCTGAGCTGAAGTCAGGATGCTTAACCGACTGAGCCACCCAGGCACCCCTCAAACTGCCACTGGTTTAAATGACCCAAATGCCAACTCCACAAAAATATCATCGTGGAGTTCTGAGGAACAAAAAACAGAGACACTAATTTAGGACAATTCTTTCCACCAACTGCAGCCAATGATCTACATCACTTCTAGCCAATGAAACAAATTTTATTTTAAATGGGAAGAGAAAAGGGAAGGGAGAAGGAAAAGAGAGAAGAAGGGAGGGGGAGGAGAGGAAAGAAGGGAAAAGTAAAAAGGAGGGGGAAGGGAGGAAATAGAGGAAAAAAGGAAAAAGGAGGCCTTTAGACTAGGCACAGCCTCTCTTTGGCAGGGGGCGTGAAATCCGTGTCTCCTAGACCCTGATTTCCTCCTGGGAAAATGCAGTAGCTGTGCTGTCCCATAGGGCTGCTGGGAAGCTCCTGCCTGTCTGGCATTACTCCCGGCAAGTATGCTAGCACCATCTGGAGGCCTGGCCAAATCGTAGCAGGCTCTGACGACCTGGAATGATCACTAATTGGTCTGGAATGACAGGGGTGTACCCTGTTTTACTCCATTCCGTGCAATGGGAATGGTGTCCTCTGGGCTTGTACGGTGGACAAGTCTATGGGGTAGCCCTACACACTCCCATTCTGCAGTCAACACCCCTCAGCAGCCTGGACGGAGAAGGACAGAGGTCAAGGCTTCCCAGGCCCTTTGCCTCCCACCAACCATAACCACTGGCCCTCTCTTCCCTCTTCCACTAGGAGATGCCTGTTGGAACTTAATTAAGGAAATGGGGTGGATTCCCCCAAACCAAGAGCACGTGGACCAGAACTTATGTCTTGTGAGTTTTGTCTGCAGACTCTTGACTTATCCTTCAAAATCACGTGGTACTCTACCACCTAGTGTTTGATTTCATTTTTCAATTTCCCCTATTTTTCACATGGCCAGATCAGTACTTCTGTCTCTGACCAAGCTCCCAGAGGGTAGACATGTCTCTGCAAGTCCTGATATACAAGTAGGTTCCTAACTGGTCCCAGATGACAAGAGTCATTACAACAAATCATTACAAATAATAAAAATGGCCAGATTTTTAATATTGTATTATATTATTATAAAAGTCTTTAGATTTGAGACAAAGGCAAAGAAGTCTCACCCATTCAGTTTCACTAGCTCTTCCAGTAAGAATCCTAGAGAACTATTTGTCGAAATGTGTCCTATGCCATCATGGATTTAATTCGGCCTCTTGAGATTTGAGGAGACATGTACGAGAAAGAAGTTGCCACAGAGAGACAGAGCCCATTCCTTAGGAGGCCATCGAGAGGACTGGCTACAGTATATGCCCCTTCAACTCAAAGCTTGACTCAGCCATTTACTGCTTGGGAGAACTTCACCTCCACCTGCCTCCGTGCCTCACTTGAAAATGGGGTTAATACCAGTGTTGACTTGACTGCGTTGTTTCGAGGATCATGCCTGGCACATAGGAAGTGCTCAAATATTGGCAGTTACCATCGTCACTTCCCCCAAGGGGCTCTATCCAGTCAGAAATAGAATCAGGGAAGGGAGAAGCAAAGGCCAGCCAGCTGTAAACATTCCAAATAAGCAGAGATAACTCCAGTGTTCCCTGGAGCTCCACAGTCCCTAGAGGCTGGACCAGGATTCCTGAGGGGGAGTCCTGACTTATCTTGAGTACAGATGGACTCTCAGTACTTGGGGCTGCATAGCCAGATTTTATGAGCATATGCTGCTTATATGATTTTTATTTAAGTATGAAATTGTATATAGACACTAAATATGATTTTAGAAGCACACACAGTACATTTATAATTTTTTTCTAAATTGGTTTATCACTGTGTCTCAATGTTATATTACCTCTTTGTATAATACAATGGTGGATGGTGTTTCCAACAAACACCCCACAAGGTGAAATATGCTCCCGCTCTGTATTTTTCACATAAAACTCTATCAACAAGTTCTGTCCTTGCAGGACCTGTTTTAAGGTCTCAATGACAGGACTCTTCAGTGAGGTAGCAGGTTCCACAGTGTAAATTCCATGGTTTAAGCTTCTACCAAAAATTATTTCTCAAGAATTCCAGTGGGAATGGGAAACTACCTGGGGGCCATCTCACACTAGCAGCCACATACCTTTTATCCATGGTAGTGCAGACAGCAGCAGAAAGAGGTCAAACTGCCTTCAACTGGACTATTTGAATCCACATTCCCAGATTTTTCAGTTGCTTCTCTATTTCCTTCTAAAGCAATACTGCTACTTTGCTTTTCTCTCCCAAGAACAACCAGAAATCCAATTTCTGATTTCTTTCTACAGCCACGAGTTTGCTATCTATGCTAAGCTTCCAAACAAGGGTTGATGTAAAGACCACAAGGAACTCATTTAAAAGCATCATTTTCTCAGGTATGTCTGAACTGCTCCCCAGCAGTGCTCATGGGGAATGAACTTTATTCTCCCAGGACGAAGCTGGGACAGCCCCGGGACTTTCAATCCTGAAACAAAGAAAGAATGAAGACATCCAAGTTCCTCTCCTTCCCAGGCAGCCTTCCTTGAGTTGGGAGGGTGGCAGCGTCCTTGGCAATCTCTCAAGTCCCCTGGGACTGAACAACTTCAGTTGGGCTGAGAAGCTGCAAGGAGGTGTGTGGGAACCCCACCCACCCCTACCCCCGCCCATAGTTTTGCCCTGGTCCTCAGTATCTCAGGATCCAACAATGCATCTCTGCCCCCCTGGCCCAACCACTGCTGCCTGGCATGGCTGGGTATAGGTATGTCCCCTCAAGCTGCAACTCTGCCTTTGGAAGAGTTCAGACTATACCTAGAATTCTCATCTGAAACAGTTTTCCTATACGCTATGCTTTAACAGTGTCCAATAGGGGGAAAATACCATCATCGATACATCATTTCAGTTATTCTTACACATCTGTGCCCAATCACATTCAGAAAGCTGGGACTCTCAGACTGTCCTAAGTTCACAGGATTAGGTCTCTCCTTCCAAGCACAGTCTTAACCCTTTCTTGTTTGAATGAACGATATTGCCATGCTGCACGGGTTCTTGGACTTCTCCCCATGCTATTCACCATTTGGCCACCTAAGGCCCTTTGGTCACCACCTGGATGCTGTCCCCCTGTCCACAGTGTGCGCTTTCACACACTTGGACTCGCTTAGTGGCTTCTGTCCACGGACAGCCATTGCTCTTCTCCCTCTGGTTCTCAGACAGCAACTTCTTTCCCCATCCCCTAATCACCATTGTTCCCAGATCGGCTGCCAAACTGTTAGGGTTGGAGTAATAGTAAAAAGCCTCGAGGCAAATTACAACCACAACAGCTGTGTTTACTAAGAGTTACAAATGAACTCATCCCAGCACAATTAGAGCAGGCAGGCAGTGCTTTGGAACCTTCCAGAAGCACCCCGCCCTCAGGATGTTCGCTGGCTGCCTCAGCCTCCTGCTACCCAAGCCAGTCCTGGCTTTTGGAGGAGACCCTCTGCTGAGCACAAGGGGCCTCTTTTCACCCATGATACTTTTATATGTTTTCTTCTCACAGCTGCACTCATTCGCACTCAGCTGTTTATGCCTCTGGGAGGATTGCCAGTCTCTGACAGAGTAGGCAACTGCTGGCGGTTCTCACGAGGGGCACCAAGGAAACTACTCTCCACCCTGAGGCCCCTCAAACGCCTCCCCAGCCACCTGAGACAAAGCCTAAAATTCTCCCATTCATCATCCAAACCTTTGGACCATCAGTGACTTTTCTAAAGTATAAATGTTGCGGTCCAAGGAATGACATCAAGACTATCACTCCTCCATACCTTAAGGTGGGTTTGGTTCTCCTAACCATCTCTCAGACTTTGTTTTATCACCTGTGAAACTGATACGTGCTTCTATGTGCAAGTGCTCTGTAGCCACTCCCATTTCTACAAAGTGTCATAGGAGTGACTGAGCTAAAAGGCAAGCATTCCTGAGAACCTCTGTCAGCTGACTGTACCCTTGCATGGATTTATTTAGGGGAGTTGCTATTACCATGGAAATAAAAAGGCGGATCTGTGGGGGATGGGCCATGAGGCTGGTGTGCTGCCCTGGCAATCAAGGGCCCAGACTCAGGATTCAGCCTTGTAAAACAAGGGCGTAAGTATTTCTCACAGTGTGAGGTGGTTGTTGACCACACAGCAGCCGTGCACCGTGTGTGGAAAGGAAGCAAGTAGAATTTTTCTGTTGTAGGAAAATGGGTGACTAGCTGGCACAGTGTTTCCCAAACTTGCCTTCTTAAAAAAAATCACCTGGAACATTTGTTGAACATACAATTCCCTGGAGATTCTGATTAGACTAGCTGAAGGGGAGTCCCTGGCATCTGGGTATTTAACAAATTCCCAGGTGGAATTTAACATCGGGCAAATTTGTTACCATTGACCTAGATTATGAGAACCAACTTAAGCTTTTGGGCCATTCCCTGGAACATAGATTGGAAATCATTTCAGTAGGAAAAAAAAAAAAAACACCCAATAAATCAATGCTATGCCAAAGAACACACCAGGTGTCTGCATGGACTTAACACAGAGTTATGGTTTCCCACTGCAGCTATGGGGGGATCTGTCAGTGGAGTTCTAAAGAGAGGTCTCCATTCATAGGTGGAAAGAAACCTGAAGACTTTATTACATTATGCAAGAGCAATGACCCAACAGGTTCCAGGTACTAGGTACAGAGTTTCCAGCCATGCATTTTCCCTAAACAATGCCAACCCCCACCCCCTCACTGCCAACCCAAAGAAAAAACTTAAGAAAAAACTTAGTTTCAACCACAAGGTAACCTGTCAGAGGCAGCTCTGGAAGCTCCTATTAGAGCTGGGCTGCTGACTGGAAAGTGCTCATGGGATGGGCTCTGAAAAAGAAAGAAAAGCCTCTGAGTCTAACAAAGATTTTAAGAACCTATGGTTCCTGCTGGAGCTGTGTGAGGGGAAAAAGGAACTTGGTCTTCTGCTTGGCCCACCCTCATGCCTCAAAAAGTGCCAGACTTCTGAACAGGCCATTCAAGAGATGATTTGGCCTGGATGAAACATGGAATTCAGGATTGCATTCAAAGTTCCGTCTCAAACTTTACCTTCTTCAGAGGATACCTATTCTCTGAGAGAACTAGACAAAAGTATCTTCTCCCTTGCCTCCCCAGTACAAGGTCAAATATTCAAATACCTCTGAGGGCCAAACACAGGGGTTAGAGAAGGCCCTGGAAGGACTGTCATCCCCAGAACAACCCCTAACCTATATGTTGATGCAGCCACCACTAAGCTCCAGCCAATGCTTGGCATGTGAGGAATTAAGAGTCCAATTTGCCACACCATCTGCATTGTCAAGAGAAGCTGAGACTTCTGGCTTTTCAGATGAACTCTCCCAAGTGGAAAACTTCCCCAATTTAAAAAATATTATACTGGTTAAAGAAAAATGTCTGTGAGTTAAAACTGGTCTGTGGGGTCTGAGGCTGTATCTGTTACTTTAGGCATACAGCTGGGCCTTCACAAAAGAGCAGTCAACTGGCCAACATGTTTTCTTTCTTTCCTTTTTTTTTTTTTAAATGTTTATTTATTTATTTTGAGAGAGAGAAAGAGATAGAGAGCGAGCAGGGGAGAGGCAAAGAGAGAATCCCAAGCAGGCTCCACACTGTCAGCACAGAGCCCAATGCAGGGCTCAAACTCATGAACTGAGACCATGACCTGAGTCGAAACCAAGAGTTGGACGATTAACAGACTGAGCCCCCCAGATACCCCCCTCCCCAGCATGTTTTCTCGATAGTGTCAGCCCATGAATAAATTCTTCCTCCTTGGAGTGCTCCTTCCTGTCCCTCGTCTTCCTACCCTTTTCCACCTGAATTCTACAAACACAGAACCTCTGAGTCACTGGTACAATTTCGGCAGTCCAATGTCCTACTGGAATTAGGGATACCTCTCTCAAAGCCTTGCCAGTGTCCCTTCAGCCAACAATGACAGGGAGTTATGGCTTCTCAGGTGGCTCACCTCATCTCTGGATGGAGCTGGCAGTTGAGTTAAGCTTCCTCCGTTATTCTTTGAAAGCTCAGAAGGTTCACTAGCAGTCCACTTCCCACCCTTCAGAAGGTCATTCAGGACAATCTGATTCCTAATTTGTATGCCATCCCTTTGGAGTCCTCACCCACCCACCCGCCTCAGTGAAGCCTTTTTTTCTTGACCAGACATGTCATTTCTTCCATCAGCCTACATAAAGTAGGCTCTGAGTCTCCCCACATTTTACTCCTTTCAACCCAAAAGCTCTAATTTGCCTAGATAATATTAGTAACAGCAAAAACTAACAGACGTTAATGAATACCAAGCATTATAGAACTGTAAAACTAACAGTTTTACATTTATTAACTCATGTGATCTTCATAGGGACCCTCCAGTAGGTGCTATTATTACCACTCATTTTATAGATTAGACAACAGAAGCATAGGAAGATTAAGGCACTTGCCTGCAATCACAAGCTCATCGGTGTAGAGCCAGGATGGAGCCCCACCAGTCTAGCCCTGCAGTCCATGTTGGTAGCACTGCCAGCCTCACCCAGCAGAGGAAGGAAGTGCCCCAACATACCCTGAGCATTAGCAGGAACTGGAGATGCTAGGTGCTCTCAAATGGATGGGAACTACTGGCCCTCCATTCTACATGTTATGCCTCAACTGAAAGTCCATTATCAATTCTTGGCAGCTTCCCACACTGTTGACTCACATGAGCTTACCGTCAACTAATCCCTTAAATCTCTTTTACACACATGGACGCTAAGTCACAGCAACCTCATCCTTTTCTTGGACAGTTGGTTTTATGGACTCTGTGCCTGGCCTGGCCCAATTATCATCCCTGTGCCCTATTTCTGATGGCCCATAAAGTTGTCCTGTAGGCCATCTTCTCTGTGCCCTTGCTCTTGAAGGAATTAGAGAAGGCCAAGAAAGAGTTTAGATTATAGAATCATAAGAACTCTAGGGAGCAAAACAAGAGAACGTTCAGTCCTCTGTCTCATTTTACAGATGAGGAAAGCAAGACCCAAGGGCTAATGAACTGCAAGGAGGCACGGCCAGGGAGTGGTGTGGCTGAAATTAGAATCTGGGTGCCTGCTCTTCCATCCAGGGCTCCTCCAACTGCTCTAGACTGTCTCTAATCAGTGTTTCTGGGCTGAAACAGAAGTACGACAAGGAGAATATGTTCTCTCTGCCAGTGGACAAGGAAACCTCAATGGGTTTAAGATGAGAGCAAAAAGCTTGCTGAAACAGGCAACAGAAACAACAGACCACAAAGCTGATGAGACAGGAAAAAAGGCTGCCCACGGTTTCTCTGAGTTCCCAAAGTGATGTTCAAACCTGCACTCATTTGCTTACCGCACAATGATGTGTTTACAGCGGATAGCACCCGGGGTTCGGTTACAGTTAGCACGCAACCAACACTGTTTTTGAACAATCCTTAAGTCACCTGCACCATAGTCCTTAGAACTTAAAAGCCAATGGTTTGTTTCAGATATTTCTCTTTGCATTTGGTTTCTCTTTTCTGTTCCCTTCCCCCAACTCCAAGCTTGTACTTCAACTTGGCAGAAAAGCTATGTGATATGACTGCACTTTAACATGTGCCAGAAACTGAGCCAGAGAGGAAACCCATGCACAAGTGACTGAGGATGGCTGAGTGTCTGCCCTAGAGAGGCTTATACCCCCAGAGGATCTTTCCTACCTAAGCTTTCTCCCATGGGGAATAAAACTGGGGAGAGAGAAGGATGTTTTGGAATACCTTTTTAGCAAGAACCATGATCGCATTAATTTTCAAGCAAACTCAATAGAACTGATTCCAATTTCATTATTTCAAAACGTATACCCATTTAACTCAAGGTAGGTTTAAATTTATCTGGTTTATCTCTGCATTATCTGGGAAGAAAAGTCTAGCCAAAAAAAAAAAAAAATCAGAAAAAACAAACAGGACAAGGTTTAACCTACCTATAAAACTGTGTTCGCTTCAAGGATTCCAATACATTCTTTAATTACAAAGGTCCCTGGGGGTTCATTAAAACAATATACTAAGAGCAGCTAATTCCTATTGCAAAATAAGATGGCATTTTTCCAGACTACTCCCATTTCCAATTTTGCATTAATTTAAACTGAGCCCAAGTCAACCAAATTAGTAAGCTAGATAATTATATAGTTTTTAGAATGGGATTCTATCTCAGACTCAGAAGTTGACTAGTCTAGAGACTTCCAACATGTTTGGCTGTTTAAAGCAGTTAAACCCTTTCCCCAGTGAAGTCTTACTGGGAATCCAAACCTATGCCACAGGTAAATCAGAGCTGCTGTGATAGGTGGGGCCACTGTGAGGCTGCCCCCTGACTTCCCATAGTAGCTAGTCCCCAGGGCTCCAAAGAACATAGGGGAATAATTATTATTCTCACTCAAGGGTTAGCAAACTTGCTCTGCAAAGGGACAGCCAGTAAACATTTTATACTTTGTGGGAACATACAAGATCTGTCACATATTCTTTTGCTTTTTTGGTTTTTCTTTTTATGACTTTCAAAATGTAAAAACACCATTTTTAGTTTGCAGGCCAGAGGCCAGGTTTGTCCCACAGGTCACTGTTGGCCAACATGGATTTATTTTTTAACAGCCCTACGGAGGTATAATGGGCATATAAGAAACCACGCATGTTTAAAGCATACGATTTGATACATGCTGACATAAAGATGTACCGTGAGCCCATCACACCATCATCAACCACAGTGGACATGGGCCCGCCTGTCTCTCACCCCTCCCCAGGCAACTACCCATCTGCTTTCTGTCGCTATAGGTCAATCTGCATTTTCCAGAGTTTTATATAGGTAGAATCAACCTTGTAGATTCTTTTGATGTTTAGTTCTTGCCCTCAGCACTAATTTGAGGTACACACATGTTGTGTGGATCAGTAATTCATTCCTCTTCCCTAATACTTCCATGCATATGTTTGGGGGTGCCTGCCCCCAAATCACAGAGATGCCGGCCAAGCTGGCCCCGAGCTGGCCCCCAGCCTCCCCGCGCAATGTCCTCCTTCCAGGCCATTTCACTGCTCACGTCACCAGGGTTTTTGAAAACCTCCTGACACATCTGTGGGGGCTGCAGAGTCGGCACCCATGTAGCTCCACTCCGTTTCCTCAAATCCCTTCTTCCTGTGTCCCTGGGACCAGAGAGCATAGGGCAATGCCCAGAGCGAAACACATTCCAAGCTTTATGTGAAGATTCCCAGATAAATCAGATAAATTAGATGAAATTGAGAGGAGATGGATTCATTCATCCAGTAGTTAGTAAGCACCTACTATGTGCCAGGCACTGTGCTGGGTAAAGCACCATTAGTGAGCTCTGCCCTCAAGGAGTTTAGAGTCTAACAAGGAGAGGCTGACAGAAAAAGAAATACATGATCACAAAGTGATTAACATTGTTTAAAAGGAAGGAAGAGGATGCTGTGATAGAGGTGGGGGGGATGACATCTGGTTGAGGGTGCATGTGATAGGGTGGCCCCTGGAGGCTAGGGCTAGGGCAAGCTAGAGCCGGCAGCAGCCAGCCCTTCCAGCCGGCAGCTGTGCCCCTCGGGGGGAAGGGAGCGGTGTGTGGGACTCCATGTAGCCAGAGCCTAGGGGAGCTGAGGGAGATGGTGGGTGCAGAGCAGACACGGCTTGCTTGCAGAGAACCTCACTAAACCATTTGACGGAGACTGCATTTCACCATAAATGTAAGGTGCTCTAAGTTTAAAATGAAGCCACTAGAGGGTTTTGAGAAGAGGAGTAATACAATGCCATTTATATTTTTAAAACAATCACTCTTGGAACGCCTGGGTGGCTCAGTCGGTTAAGCATCTGACTTTGTCTCAGGTTATGATCTCACAGTCATGAGTTCGAGCCCCGGGTCGGGCTCTGCGCTTACAGCTCAAAGCCTGGAGCCTGCTTTGGATTCTGTGTCTTCCTCTCTCTCTGCCCCTCCCCCACTTGCTCTCTGTCTCTCAAAAATATACATTAAAAAAATATATATATATATAAAATAATCACTTTGGCAGCTGCTGCTGCACAGAAAACAAAGTTAGAAAGCTAGGAAGTTAGGGACAGAGAACGCAAAGCTTGCATCACATTTCTAGACGGCCTAGTGCCCAATTTCATAGGCCTCTGGCTATGGGCCTATGTGTTGTCTTAGACCATGCTTTAGAACTACATGGTCATTGATGTTTAGATAAAAAGAAGCTTTCCAAATTCAGTGGGGACTAGATGAATTTGGCTGCTGCTGAGCAGGCTAGGGCTCAGGTAAGCCAGGCCCTGGGGGTCCAGAGCTAGTAATAATTTGAATTGCTCACAAAGGTCTATCACTTACTCTTTGCAAAACTGGCTGCAGGGCCGTCGCAGGCCTCCCTGTTTGTGTAGTGAGCAACCAGGAGCACTGTTTTACCTGTTACACCAGCCTCTGCCCAGGACGCCTGCTGTGCATGTTAGCCACTCATGCGAACCTTGCTTCCTGGCTTCTGAATCCTGCTCTCAACATGGAACCACCTTCCAGGGGAGGGACACAGGACAGATCCTCAAGCAAAGGAGGCATGTGCTCAAGAGGGGAGGTGAGAGACAGAGAGAGCCCTGATCCTGGTTCTGTACTTGTCACATCATGTGCTACAGGACCTTAGCCAAGTCCCTCCTCCTCCTTGAATCAGTTCCTCATCTATAAACCAAGATGGTGAAAGAGGGTTGCCGCTGTCTCACCATCTCATGAGGAATCGGGGAGTGCCTCCTTAAGTGATGGCTATGGAGGGCTCAGAGAAATGTTAACCCTGCACTAAGCTGAGATCCTCTTTCACCACCAAGGCGACAGTTATCCAATAAGCGGCAGACTGTGTGAAATGCCTGTTAAGAAATGCCGGGCTCAGGGACTGAGGCTTTGTCATGGAGTAACAGGGAATTTGGTAAATTGACACTTTGTTTTTCCATGTGCTGCTTACCCATCAGCCTCAATCATACAGAACATGATCAAGAGCCCCTGGAATAAGCTAAAAAGACATCTGATGAGATCCATGCCTAGGACGGTTAGCCAAATGTGTCCACCAAGAGAGACTTGGTTTACATGGGACATGGTGTAGTTTCAGGGTTGGAAAACTTCCTGTAATGTGTCAGATAATAAGTATTTTAGGCTTTGCTGGTCATAGAGTCTCTGTCACAGCTATACCACTCTGCCATTTGGGTGCAAAAGCAGCCATAGACAACAAACAGGTGTAGCTGTGCTCCAGTAAGACTTTATTTACAGAAATAGGTAGAGGCCCAGATTTGGCTAGAGAGCCAGAGGTTGCCAACCACTGACATAGTTTAAAAAAACTGGAAAGTGGGGGTTCAGTCAGTTAAGGGTCTGGCTCTTGAATTCAGCTCCGGTCGCGACCACACAGTTCAGGAGATCGAGCCACACGTTGGGCTCTGCACTGACAGTATGGAGCCTGCTTCGGATTCTCCCTCTCTCTCTCTCTGTCTGCCCCTCCCATGCTTGTGCCCTCTCTCTTTCTCTCTCTCAAAAGAAATAAATAAACATGAGAAAGTATTTATAAAAAATGGAATCTGAGTATCTTTGGACAGTCTTGTATTTACCTGTTCCTCACAGGCTCTATTCTCCATCTTATACTCCCATCAATTCCCTCTATGTCTTCTATCTGGCCCAGTAGTGCTATTCATAATATCACTGTGTGGACTCACTGTGTGCCAAACCCTGTTCCAAGCATTTTGCAAATATGAAGTCATTTAATCGCTATAGAAACCCTATTATCATCTGTCTGAGAAAAGAGGCCAAGTGAAGTTAAGAACTTGCTCCTGATCAAGCAGCTGATGAAAGAGGCAGAACTTGAACCCAGCGATCCGGCTCGAGCCTGTGTCCTTGACCACTACGCAATACGGCCCAGCAGGCACAGATGCTACAAAGCAGGACAGCAGATGACACCACGCCTCTCACTTCCTCTCAGGGCCCACAGCTTACCACAGGTTTACCCCATTCTAAAGGACCAGGTTCCACAAATGTGCTAGTGGGAAATGAGACTGGGTGGGTTGGGTGGATGGGGGGGGGGCGGGGAGGGTAGGTCACTGTAATCAGGTGCTAACAGTAGTGAGAAGTAGTGTGACAGCTGGCAGCCTGACAAATACAGCAGGAAAGCTAAAGGAAAGAGGAAAAAGGAATTATTTATTCACTGGTTGGCCAGCTAGTCAGGGCCAGGGACCTCACACAATCCCCAACACCCCCAAGGCCATGCTATCTGAAATGCATTTTCATCAACAGCACCTGGGTGCTTGTGAGAAACACCCCTGGGGCCCTGAAGGTCTGAGTCTGAACGGGCATTTTAACAAGATGCTGGGTGATTCATATGCAAGAGTACATCCCAGAAGCCCTGCTCTATGTGGTAGTGTTATCATACCCATTTCACAGACCAGGAACCTAAGGCTCAAAGCAGTTAATTACCTCACAAGCTGCGCTGGCTGGTTGTTCAGAGGCTGTGCTTATTCCCCTGAGGTGCTCAAAGCAAGACCTTTAAGACACTTACTTTCACAGCAATGATACATCGGTAAGTAATGAGAACACGAAGGTGGGATCACAACTATGTAAAATGCTGACCCTGCATCATCAATACAAGATTCAGTTAGGCTCAGGATACTATTTTTATTTATTTTTTATTTTTTTAATGTTTATTTATTTTTGAGACAGAGAGAGACAGAGCATGAATGGGGGAGGGTCAGAGAGAGAGGGAGACACAGAATCCGAAGCAGGCTCCAGGCTCTGAACTGTCTGCACAGAGCCCGACGCGGGGCTCGAACTCATGGACCATGAGATCATGACTTGAGCCAAAGTCGGATGCTTAACTGACTGAGCCACCCAGCGCCCCTCAGGATAGTATTTTTAAAGAAATATGGAAATAAATAATACAGCTAAGCAAGACAGCAATTAATATTAATTTCCACAATGTTTTAAATGTCTTATTTTTACAAAATCAACCAATTTTTCATTCCCTAATGACTTTGGTAATAGGATGTTGAGGGGCCTTGAATCTGGCCACCACACTGGGTAGACTTCTCTTCTAGGCACGTGTTAGTGGATGCCAGTGATCAGATTGATCAGTGGATGCCCCAGAGGAAGACATCAAGAACTCAGACCCATAGGTTCCTGGGCTAAGACAGATATCTGTACTTGGGATTAAGCTGTTAGCAGTCTCATGTGGTGCTAAGGGTCTTGGCTGCTTAGTGATGCTTCCTAAGTGGGTACCTTTGGCATTCTGGCAGCAAGGTCCCCTCCCACCTCTCTACTATGTACCGTAACATCAGGATAAGACCACAGGTCCGTCTGCCATCAATTTCAGGCAGAACTGGGGGGAGCTTAAGAGGTAGCCCACTCCTTCTTAGCCTCTATATTTAACAAATTATGTTTCTTCATAAGCATTTGCAACGCAGGGAAGACAAATATTTAGTAGCTATCCTACATATGACTCTAAGGAACAGAAACCCCTTAGGATACTGCAAGGGAACAGAGCGTGATAAAGGGATATATGATCTACAAAAAAAAAAAAAAAAAAAAAAGCTTTGAGGAACTCTGGCAGCTACTTTCTCTTTCTCTGCACATTGCATGGGTGGTTTCTGTCTGTTCTTCTTCCTTCCTGGCTCCTCCAGAGCACCCCACCTCTCTCAGGGTGGTACCTCTCCTCCCTGGGATTCTGTTCCATCATTCTCTCAACAGCATCCTGTTTCCAAATCGGTCCCACTTCCTAATTACTGCACTCTTGGGAAGCTTCTGCCTCAGCCTGATCACAACTCTGGACATGTCCTTTTGATTCCTGTCCGTGCGGCTCATGGTTCCCTCTTTTTTCCAATGCCAAGGGAAGAATCTCCTGGGTCCAGCTTGGCTTTCTGAGCCAGAATCATGGCTGCCAAACACCAGTGTGCTGGGCTGCCTTGGGTCAGAGGACAACCCACTGAGCCATTGAGCCAAGGGTGGAGGGGGCATGTGGTGGCATCCCCCACTCAAGTGTCCCAGCAGCTAGGCAGATTCCCTCAAAAGAGGGGAGGACATACAACAGGATTGAAGGCACAGCAGATATATTCAGAATTTCAGTGAGTCTTAGAATCTGAGGGAGAAGGAGGACATCCTGAGATGGTCGACTTCAAACATGTACCTGTCCACATCCCCCCCTAAAATCCTCAGCCTCCCAGGACACAGGTCACCCCTCTTCCCAAAGAGATTAGAAACAAAGGAGATTGGGTGGGGAGAGACTGGGCATGGATTAGGAAAAACAATATATAATACTTCCTGCAGGCTAAAGGCAGTGATGAATGCAACCCTGGAAATGTGGATGCACTAACATCACACTTAAGGTACATCTGTATTCTGTGCACACTCACTAGCCACTATGAGGACGGGGATGTCTTGTTAAAAGTAACAATTCTCACACACTGTATTGTGTTCAAAAGTTTGAGATGTCCTGAATTGATGTAAAAACCTCACCACATTTTTCATCTTTTGGGCCTTTTCTCATCCAAGAATACTGGGCAATAGGGGTGCCTGGGTGGCCTTCGATGGTTGAGCATCTGATTCTTGATTTCGGCTCAGGTCATAATCTCATAGTTCATGAGATCAAACCCTGTGACAGGTTCTGCACTGACAGCGTAGACCTGCTTGGGATTCTCTCTCCACCCCTCCCCGCTCCCACCCACCCACCCGCCTCCCTCCCTCCTCGCCCCCCTTCAAAATACATAAACATTAAAAAGAAAGAGCATTGGGCAATAATCTATAAAAGTGAAGTTAACATCCCAGATTTGAGGTATTCGAAGACTAATTTAGACACACTGCCACTCACCCATTTTTAATACTTGGATGACTCATAGTAAGAGGAAGGTTGGGTCATTTGTGGAGTTTCAGAAGGATTTCCAAATCATGCCACAAATCCCTTGGGCCAACACAGCTAACACTTCTGGGATTCTGACTGGCATCAACAAAATCATTCTTTTAGAGTCAAATATTCCTTTATCCCAAAAAAGGTGATCAAAAAGCTTTCAGAACCAATGTATTATTTTGTTTTTCTAGGGAAACTGAAAAACTGCCAGAGGCACCTAAAAGGAAGCTGCACTTGGTTCCAAAACAGAAGTGATATAATTGCAAGGTCAAGTTCACACAGACATGCAAACTATTTCCTTTGAGCAGGTGTGGAGGAGAGAAAGGAGTGACGCTTTTTTTTTAAAGAGCCCATGTCTTCCTAAACCCAGTGCCATGATTCACTCACTTCACAACTGAGCTGAGAATGACAACACCCAAAGTGTCCTTTTTAACCTCTTTGGCTGAAAGTCAGCTGAAAACTGCTGACACAGGGCAGGTTTTGATGCAAAGGAAGCAAAGATGTCTAAGTGCATGGGAACGTCTTAAATAACCATTTAGTCTTGCATGATTTTATTTTACTCAAGAGGAGAAAATGCGAAATAATGGATGTAAGAAATAAATCTTATTTACCAGCTCAGGTTTCTTAGCCTCAGCACTGCTGATATTTTGTGCCGGGTAATTCTGTTGTGGGGCTGTCCTGTGCCCTGTCAGCAGCATCCCTGACCTCTATCTCCCAGAAGCCAATGGCACCTCCCTCAGTCATGGCAACCAAAATGGTCTCCAGACACTGCCAAGTGTCCCTTGGGGGTGAAAGTGTCCCCCGATGAGGATCACAGTACTAAACTAAGGGAGAATTCTAGTTGTTTACAGCAAAGACAGTTACCTGGAATTAAATCAGTTTCCCTGGAAATAGGCTGATTTAACTGTCCCTTTGGTATCATTAGCATCAGAGAACTGAAGAGAGGACAGCAAGGCATTTCCTTTTCGGAACATGGGGTCAGAAAATCAACAGCAGGGAGTTCTTTACCCCATACACCACTTGTGCTCACTCAGTGGTCAGATTTCCAACTTCCTCAATACAAGAGACACAACAAGAGACCACAGTCCCTGATCATTCTGGAAAGTGATAGCTTTTATGTTTAGGAAGAGTCATGTTTTGAAGTTCTGGAGACTGTTGTGTCCTATACAAACATGTCCTCAATCAAAATTATGGCAGTGGCATACACAGGAAGACTTTGCATATAAAAAGGTTTGGAGGTCATGTCAACAGATCACACTCTCTCGTCCAGCTCCTCTCCTATTGTACCTCTCCCAGATGGACTCTGGAAATCATCCAGGAGGTCCCCAGGTCCAGTGATTTTGGAAAACCTGGCTCAGGCTATAGCCAAGGATGTGGCCTCGCCCGAGATCCCTCAGAGGAAAGTGCCTGTCGTCAGCCCTGGCAGGTGTTTTCCCTTCCTGGGTAGTTGGTGCTGCCCACAGCTAAGAGGGCATGAGAAGACCACTGCACTCCCCCAGGCAGAGAGCACTGCTCTAGCTTCACACACCATGTCCCAAAAGGCACAGGCAGAGTCACCTGGTACGGGAGCTCTCCGTGCAATGCCTTGCTCCAGAAAGATATCCAGCCCTTGCAGGGCCCTCGCTTTTAGAAGCAAGTACAGGATGTGAAAGAAGCTGTAACATGTCACTTCCAACAAAGAGTGGAGCGGTTTTCTGTGCAGCCACTGTGCAAACGAGCAGATACAGCCTTTATTAGATACCCACATGCTGAACCGCCAAATCCTTGCATAGTCTTGTTCACTTCTAAGCAGATCCCATTAAGCCCTGGGCACTTGGCTTGATTACTCCCTGGATCAAAGTTAAATTAAATTACCCAACAAGCTTCTTTTCAGAGGCAGAGAGAGAGACACACACACACAGACCGACTCACCTTCCAGAAGCTATCCACTTTGCCATACACAAGGGACTGGTTCTGCCTTTTGATTTCGTTAATGTGGTGGATATCGCTGGAGTTTAGATGCTGCTCAACCACAAATCCCAGAAAGCTGTTGTCTGGGGTATGAGCTGATGTGGAAAGGAAAGGACAGGGCAGTTAGGATTTAATCAGCAAGAAGAAGCAACAATCACAAATTTGAGATAAACCATCTTGCACATAATTAGATGTTTTCATTTTACCCTGTTCTATTTCTTAACCTGGGAAGGGGGAGGCAGGGGATTACCTACTCCCACATATTCCTAGCAGAACCTTCACATAAGAATTCTCTCCAGGATGGATTAACCTGCACCAAATCCTGCCTTTTTCTCCCGCCACCCCCGCCTATAAAATACATCTGTCTGAAAAGCATTCTGCTGTGTGCTCTCCTCCTTCCTATTTCCTTAGCACAAGGCCCGCTATCTCCTGACAGAAATGTTGCCTTCCTGGCTTTACCAACAAATGGCCAGAGCAGGGTTGAATCAAGGGTTCTCATAGGGGTGAGGCCACTGTTGGCAGCCCCATGCCATGTGATCTCATGCCAGCTGGGTAAAAAGGGAGCTGGGGGCCAAACCAATCAACGCCTCCCCTAAGAATTACTCACTAATGGGAGATGTCCTTATGGAACTACACTGAACAGATGGAGGGAATGAAGACAGAAAGAAAGGTGAAACTTACTGGGATGTAAGCCACCCTGAGAAGCCAACCACCACAAGGAGCAGTGTCTCGTCTACAAGACAGACTATCTTGGAAGAGCAAGGCATCTTCCTCTGGATCACTTTTCACATGAGTTCTCAAACTTCTCTAGTTCAACACTTGATCCAGTGGGGAAGCAACCCCACACCTCCCTCCAACACTGGTCTCTTGTGCCTATCATTTTAAGAGGAATTTCACTGGAAGGCAACAATCAGAAAACAATTCTCTGTAGTCGAAACAGAGACCCTCCTCTGCTACACATTCTGCCCAGAGAAATGTGTTTTTCAGGAAATGACCCTGCAGAGGCCCCATAATATTAAATAAAGCAACTGCTCTGCTTGATTCTGACCTGAATAGAGCGGCTATAAATACCCTAAATGGAGAGACACTTAATATTCAGGCAAATCCACACAATGCGGGGTACGTATGGCTTTGATCACACTCCTTCCCCAGGGAGGTGGTTAAGCACACGGAGCCGGTTGGCCCCCTTGTCTTACTCCGGTTTCCTCAGGCTGCAGGAGCTCTTTCCCAGGCAGGGGACCTGCACAGAAACCCTTTACAATGGGCAGGGGGAGGCCTGTGCAAAGACCTAGGAACCTAAAGCCCCAGGCCTCACTCTCCTCTGCCCCGCACACAGACGAATGAGGGAACGCCAGCGGAAAGCCGTGAACTGTGGACATGAACGAGCTGCGTAAATACTGTGTTATCACCATCTAGTCTCCCAGGCTTCTGCCTAATGGGGGTGACAGAATGAGGAGATAATAGGGTTGTGACTGGGGAGTTGTGTTCGGTCTGGCCAATCTGTTATTTCATTTCTGTGTTCTTGAACAAGTGCCCAGAGGCGACGGCAACGGCTGCAGTTGGCTGGAAAGTAAATGAGTGAATAAATTCTACTGTCAACAAGGGGCAATGGTTGCCTTTTCTTTCTCTTTGAGGAGCTGGTGGTGAGGGGCTTTGAAGGAGGATGAGGGTGGGGAAGAGAGCACAGCACATTCAAAAGGTCAGTAATGCAGCTTAAAACATTTCTTTGTGAAACTTCTAGCTGTCAAAATTCTGAAATAAAAACTGTCTAAACTTTGAGTCTGTGTTTTTTACCTTCAGAAAATGTATATGGTGACTAAACCTCCATGCTTTATGTAATCTTCTCTGAAATTCAGTTATCCAGTCCCTATATGGGCACTTCATTAAAAGGGTGAATTTTGAATCTATCATCTGAAACAACTCAAAAGGTGAAAAAATATAACATACTAAGGTAGAGTAAAAAATAAAATCATCAAAGCCCAAAAAAGAAAAGAATAACTCATACATGTATGTATTTTTGCGTCAAAAATTCCCATAGCTTATGGCTTAAACAGTGAGGGTGAGAGAGCCAACAACCTATTTAAAAAACTTGTGAGAAACAGTGGGCTCTTTACGACTGCTTTACGACTGTCATTTGGTACTAAATCAATTTTGACATTGTATGAACAATTACAGAGACATGCTCTTCTCTGAGTTTTCACGCCAACACTTTATTTTGACTCCTCTCTCTGGTCTGGAGGTGTTAGCTGGGGATGGGCGGCCTGTAAGCGCTGGTAAGGACCGTGGAGAAGACTCAAGGCTGCACCTATCAATGGCACGGCCACATTTCACTGGCGCTGGTCAGACCTCCCATGAATCTTCCCAGGGAACGCCGAACCTGCCACAGGACACCGGGCAAGGGGGCCAGGAGGGGTCATGCAGCTGCAACCTGCCTAGCCGGTGATTCAGAAGTAGCTACAGGCCCTGATGTGGCTCCCTTCCAAGGAGCTGGCCAGCAGCTGGGTACCTGCCTGGTGACATCGTCCCTGAGGGCCATGGTCTCAACACACATATTCCTAAAATCAGTTAATAATAAGTCAAAAGTCATCAAGAGAGACTGAAGCTCTCCGAAATGACCTTTCTGTGGAGATCCAACTTCATCCCAAGCTTTGTCTTTTGCTCTGCCTGAAGATGGGAATAGAGAATTTAGCTGTGGTAGGAGGGTTTCAAAGAGAAAGTATTTACATGTCAAGGTAAATTTTAAAAATTTCATCATAGGGGCACCGGGGTGGCTCAGTTGGTTGAGCATCCGACTTCAGCTCAGGTCATGATCTGGTTCGTGGGTTCGAGCCCCGCATTGGGCTCTGTGCTGTCAGCTCAGAGCCTGGAGCCTGCTTCAGATTCTGTGTCTCTCTCTCTCTCCGCCCCTCCCCTCCTCACACTCTATCTCTCTCACACTCTCTCTCTCTCACACACGCAAATAAATAAATGTTAAAAAAACTTTTCGTCATAAGTGGGATACAGGAAATCCTGCACTTTTGGAAATTACTCATCCCAGGTGGTGAACAAATGTGACTTTGTTTTAAATGGCTAAGATTTGAGTACTGTCTATGTGCGGTGTCCTGTGCTAAGTGCTTTACAGTGACTGTTTCATTTCATCTTCATGACAATCTTTTAACTTGTTTGTACACATGAGAAAATGGGGGGAGATACTTCAACTACCCAAGTCTGCACGCAAGGAAATTACACATTGGGATTCAGAGCCACACCAGCTGGTCTCAGAGCCCAAGCTCCTTAAAACATTTTAACATACAGCCTCGTGGTCCAAATATTTTATTTTCTGGGCTCTGTCTACAGTGGTAAACACGCTTCTGAGGAAAATAATGCTACAAGGTAGACCAAAATACACACGAAAAGACCCAAGGGGAAAAAATGTAGCTAAGATTACCCCAGTTTCTTGAGTGACTTATGCTACATATTTGTGGGACCAAGCTGATTTTTTACATGTGACAAACAGAAGGGGATTTGCTAAACATTAACAGTGGCCTTAAAATAACTCAGAACAAGTATTTTCTTTTTTTAAGAAAAGCATTATTTTAAGTACTTTGGAAACACCTATTTACAAATGATTACAAATCAGCCTGATGGGCTTCCTAAGCAGATCACAGCGATGATTTCTTCTAAGAACTATGGGAAGGTTAGCTTGATAATTCATTCAACAACAACCATTTTAGAGCACTCTGTAAAAAACCAGGTTAAATGCGAGGTGTTGAGAGACGACAACACCAAGAGGAGTCTCTGCCCTCACAGTTTGCCAACTACTTAATAAATGAGGCATTTATTCCTACCAAGCAATAATAAACAACATCCTCATTTCAAATTTAATTCAAGAATTTTATTTGGTCAGGGGCTCAGTTGGTTAAAGCACCCAACTCTTGATTTCAGCTCAAGTCATGATCTCCTGGTTTGTTAGTTTGAGCCCCACATTGGGCTTGGTGCTGAATCTGTTTGGGGAATCCGTTTGGGATTCTCTCTCTCTCCGCCCTTAGCCCACTTATGTGTGTGCGTGAGCACACTGTCTCTCAAATAAATAACCTTAAAAAAACTGTATTCAGTCAAATCGACCCTTCTTTCAGTGCCTACATCTCTTAAGTCTGTCTTTCCACCACTAAGTCCTAAGCACTTGCACTAAAATGTGCAAATATTCGTTTTAAAAGTTGCTGTGCTGGCCTTTAACCACAGCTGGTGCTTCCGCGTTGGGGACTCCCACACCAGCAGGTCGCCAAGGGCAGAAACTACAGACCCACCCTGGGCTCCTCCCTCAGCCCTTACCAAGTCCTGATGATGTTCACTTGCTCGAAAATCTCAACCCTCTTCCTCCTCTGCACCACTCTTAGTTCTGACCTTGATTCTTGTCAGGACTTCTGTAACAGGGAAGTTTTTTGTTTTGTTTTGTTTTGGCCTCGTCGAAATGACTATTTAGGTTTTCCTGATTATAACAGAGACATAGCCTCTGTGTAAAACTTTCTACTGTAAACCACAGAAAAAGATGTAAGAATAAAAGATGCCATCCATCACCTTACCACCTAGAAATAACTACCATTGGTGGATTTTTCCCCTATACTTATGACTTTTTTTATCCTAAAATCAAAACTGGATCTTACTCTTACTCACTTACAAATGCACCATAGGCATCTTTGTGGGTTAATACCCACAGCTCATCACTGATTGTTAAATTAGTATAGTATTTCAGGGCATGAACTCTTTCCATCAGCTGGGATGCCCCATGGTTCTGGTCTGCCAGATCGCTTTATAGAACCACACTTACCCCAAGTCATGCAATTCTGTTTTATTTAGGTGGTTGGAGTGCCGCCAGTCCTGACCCCTTGGCTGTCTCCATGCCCCATGCCTCCAAGGATAGACACATAATACAGAAGACTCTACGTGACTATGGCTCATTTTAAAAGATAGGTGTGTGATCCAAGTCCCACGTATCACAGCTGCTCCAAGACAAGTCAGCTACTTCAATCACCAAGCAGACATGGTGGAAGTCTAGAGCTGCAGATGTTATCTGTGTGCCCACGTGAGAATGAAGCCAGTGAATCCAGAGAAAGGCAAAGCCAAGAGAGGGAGAAAATAAAGATATCCTCCAAGCCCAAATCCAGCTCAACCTAAAGCTGGTTTCAACAATTCCCAGGGACAAGAGCCAACGAACCCTTGTGACCAAGTTGACAAGACAGAAATCCAGACTAATACATCCTACAAGATGTTTAGGATGTTTCCAACTTGAAATCAACTAGTATTGTAGATGATCACACTCTTGTAGCTCTTTATTTCTTTTTAGAGAGAGAGAGAGCACACACAAGCAAGCAGGACAGAGGGGGCAGAGCAGGAGAGAGGGAGAGAGGAATTTTAAGCAGGCTCTGCGCTCAGCATGGAGCCCAATGCGGGGCTCGATCCCACAACCCTGGGACCATGACCTGAGCCAAAATCAAGAGTTGGACACTCAACTGACCGAGCCACCCAGGCGTCCCTCGCTCTTCTAACTTCTGCAGTGGATTTCTGAGTGGTCTCTGTACCGTCAGCTTTGCCCTTCCTCCTTCCCTGCTCCCTGTTCCAATACATCATCTGTAATAACACAGTATTCTTTGCAACAATCATGTAACTGTGGCAGTTTCTGGCTAAAAATCTTCACCGCCTTCCAGATGAAGCACGGGCCAATCTACCTGTCATCCCAGCTTCATTTCAGGTCACCCTCTGATACTTCTGCTCTCTGATGACCTACTTGGGGTTTGCAATGCATGTTCTCCATCTTGTCTTGTGCTGGCACATGTCTGGTGTGTCTTTTACCTCCTCCTCCCTTGAAGGCTCAGCTCCCTCCACCTCCTAGTTGAGGGATTCCTTAACTTCCTGACACTGAGGTAAGTAGCCCTCCTCTTAGTCCAGGAAGACTTACAGCCCCGTTCACACGTTAATATCTCCCATGACAGATTGCATGCTCTTTGAGGCTGAACCATGTCTTATGCCGACTCCCAGAGCATAGTAGGAATTGAGCAAATATCTTTAGCACACACGACTAAGTCAACGGGGAATGCTTAATTAACTGGTGTGACAGACTCTTGTAGGTTGATCTACATTAACAAGCATCAGAGGTCATGCCTAAACTATTCCCAGCACCAGGCTCTTTGCACAAAAGTTCCAAAACTAAAGCCTGTTCTTCGTGGAATTAACCATTTGCCAAGGCGGCTTATCACTCTATTCCAGAACCTAGTTCATGCCTACTGACAGGTGTTCAATAAATATTTTTTTAATTGATAAACTAACCTATCTTTGAATCTAGGTCACAAAGTTGACGGTGGGAAGAAGGGAAACAAATGAGTGATGCAGAGTTGTAAAATTTTAATATCACAGGTTTCTAAGTACTATCAACTCATTCATCAGCAGCACATTTGTTGAGTACTCACTATGAGCCAGAAAACAACTTGGGCAGAATTGAGCATAGACCAGTGAATAAAACCAGCATAAATGAAGCTCCCTTTACTGAGCTTACATTCATTTGGGGACACAAAGAGTAAAATAATGCAATGTTACAGATAAAAAAAGAAAAACAATTGGTTTGGTGACCAGTATTGAAGTCTAGTTAATGATATGCTGAACACCTATGGATTTTCTTTTATGCATCAAAAAAAAAAAAAAAGTGCGGACTGATGAATAGAGAGAAGGGAGACATATGGATTGATAGGTCACAGAACAAGTAAAGAAAACTGTTAATTGTGGAGTCTAGGCCATGGGTTTCTTTTGTACACTTCTTTCACTCTTTTTGTATATTTGAAGACTTTGTTAACAAAGAGGGTAAGAATACTGACTGCCATTCAGAATGTTGGTGCAGATCCTGATGATGTAACTGGCATCATAGAAAAAACTTTACTGAAAAATGCAGTCACATCACCCCAGAAGTTACCTGCTTTTAAAAAAAACTACACAGCTAGTGATGTTATACTTCAAATTTTACCAAAACTGAATTTCTTCAAATGGTGGTGATGATGAGCTCAGAGAGAGAAAGAAAGAAAGAAAGAGAGAGAGAGAGCGAGAGAGAGGGAGAGAGAGGAGAGGTCAGGATGCAAGCTAGGGAAACTATTATGTACAGCTGGGCTGAAATGATGGGCACCTGAACTGTTGACAAAGGCACAGGAGAGCAAATTTCTCAAGTGTCAAAAAGCAATTTAGGAGGGAATGGACTCCTCAGAAGAACATCGCTCCTGAAGGCTGAGACTCAGACAAAGGAACTGTAAGCCTGATGCTATCACTCACCGGTCTGCACAGAAATAAAAGACAAGAGTCCTCCTGATCGAAGTCAAAGGCCAAAAGGCAGTTTGAATCACAAACAACTCCTTGGCTTGTCAGGCCCTAAAAATAAAATTGTATATGGAAGCAACTGATCTCAGCTGAAGCCAACAGGTTTATCATTTGCAAGAAGGGAAAGTGGCTCATTTCTTTAAGTCCTGTTTTGTCAGGCAGAATTTTTTGGTCTACAAGCCACTATTTCAACTGGATCATGCAAATAAACGTGACCGTGAGCCCCAAATTCTGGGAGAAATTCAGAGTTAGAATGTCAACGACAAGAAGAGTACGAAATGAACTCTGGAAATCCCAACCACATGAACAAATTCCATGGGAAGAAAAGAGAGCAACTCGAAGCCACTGGCCCTAAGAAACTTTTGTAAGGTTTTTTTTTTTTTTTTTTTTTTTTTTTTAACCTATTTTGGAGGGGGAGGTATCACTGGCATGCAATGTTACATTAGTTTCAGGTGTACAATGCAGTTTCAACAGAGAAGCTTCTGTAATTTTAAGTTTGTATAACACATCTCACTCTTCCTTACCTTGTTGCATGGACTAAAACGGAACAGGCAATATTGTTCAATTTAATTTAACTCAATTACTATTTTATAAATGCCTACCAGAAGCCAGGATTCTTCAAGGTATTGGGAGTTTCAGCAATGAACCAAACAGACAAAAAGCTCTATTATATGTCTCAGATTCCAGGGCAGGGAAAAAAAAAAAAAAAAAAAAGTGAAGCATAAATGTTGCCTGGTAATACATGGAAAATAAAGCAGGGAAGGGGCACAGGAAATGGGGCGAAAAAGAAGTTGTATTTAAAAGAGGGGGACTCAGGGTTGGTCTTACTGCAGTGACATTTGAGTTAAAAACCTCAAGAAAGAGACATAGAAGTCTAAGGGAAGAATGTTCAGAAGATGGAATAGCTAATCCAAGGGTCCAGGGGTAGAAGCGTGCCTGGCCCACCTAAGGCACAGGGTAGGGGGCTACAGAGCAGTGAGGAAGAAGACATGGAGTAAGAGACAAGGCCAGACAGGTACTGGTGCCTTGAGGCCACTGGGATGACTGGTCTTTCCCTACAGTAAGATGCCATGTCTTTGTGAGCATCTTGGTGTCATGATCTAACTTATGTTTTCATTAGTGCCATTCTGTAGTTGGGGAAAATGGGAGTCTTTTTATTCTTCATTCAACAATTATTTATCACCAGTGATGTTTACCACTTTAGGTATGGAGGACTGAGCAGTGAGTATGCTTATGGGGCTCACAAGGTAGGAATTGGGGCTGGAACACAGGTGCAAGAATCGTAGAGCAGCAGTGCCTGGCTCAGGGAGAGAAGGTTTTCTGGAGGACAGGATGCTTCCCTGAAGGATAAGCAAGGGTGTATGTGTTGGGGGTAAGGGCTAGGGGCTTCCAGACCCAGGAACACACACGCAATGTGCATGTCAGAGAAAACGTGAAACCCTGGAAGATGCATAAAAGCCAAGAGGAGGTGAACAGCATGAGACAGGCCAGATGGTGTAAAGAAAGGAGAGGGGTGGAGGTGAAATGGGAAGGCTCTCAACTAATGCCTCCAGAATCCCAGCCTCCTCTTCACTTAACTCCATGACAGCTCCCTGTCTTTTCTGCCCCAAACTTCTACATGTATGGAGAAATGCTGAATACTCCCCAGCCCTGACTGCAAGTGCACAATGTGAGCACCCAGAAGCCAAATTGGTGTCTTCAGATTGTGAATGACAGCCGAAATGTTGCAGGCTCTCAAAACATTAATTCACTAATTAATTAAAAATAAACCAATACAAACGGATTTTGTGTAGGGAACAGAAAATGTTCTCTGATGGTGACATGAACGGTGAGGTTGTTCAGCGGACAGTTGGATGTTACTGAAATTTTCCAATGATGGGATGTCTGGGACAAACTTGCCTGAGACTGGGGGTGAGGAATCTGGTCATCACTGCTATTTCTACTTTCAGCTATCATCTCCAGGGAAGGGGAGGAAGAAACACAACTCAGATAAAGATGTTTCACCACTGATGATGTTTTTACATAAGTCAGATGAAGCTGTGGAAGAGGGTGTCATGCAGGTAATGACAGCTATCCAAGTACGGGTAACTCCAGGTATAAGTCGTCAACTTCAGGGCTTTATTTTCTCTTGGAAATGGGACGGGAAAATGGCTTGCATTCATTTACTGAGGTACAATACACCTTGTCGGGAACTGATAAAAATAAAAGACAGCCTTTAGGAGTTTAGAAAAAGCAGTATGTACCTTAGAGCACAGACTGCTGACTGAAATAATGCCTAAATATAGGGTCAAGCCAAGTCCCTGTCAAGCCCAGAGAAAGTAGTTAATTTTCAACAAGAAACAACAAAAGTTTCCCCAAATAGGTACAAATTAGGAGCTAGTCACTTGATGGACTATAAAACAGCCTTGGAAATTGTGATTTTAAAAGCAGAACCTTGAAAAATATTATGATCTCTTAAGTGAAGGGGGAAAAAAGGAGATACAGAATTTCATTATGTATTTAAAACTACGTAAAAATATACCTACGAAAAATAAAATAATGCTTATATTAGGGTATGGGGGGCCTTTTTCCATCAGGGGAGGCCTTTTCTGTTTTTGAAATTGGGTTACCTTTGTCTTCAATTTAACTGGGATGATAGGGGAAGTCTTTTAAATAGACTCTTCAAGGAAAAAAAAATACAGTTTTGCTCTCAGAGTGATTTGAAGGAAGCAAGAGTGGGGAGGCATCTGGGGGGGCATCTTCAGAGACCAGCGGGCTGTGAGGGGGACTGGGGCCAGCATCCAGGGAGGGGTACGGAGGTGGAGAGAGAAGGGCATAGGGAGGGCACTGTAGTCTCTGATCAGGAATAGCCGAAACCAAGTTGAGCTCTCAAGATCTCACTGTGGGGCAAGAGATGGCCTTAGTGCCCAGCCCACAGGCCACCTGGAGCGTGGACAAGAGGTGAGTGCAAGCACGAGGGGCCCGCCGTGAGGGAGGAACCACCAGACTTTGCAGCTTCTTGGAAAAAATCATCACTCAGTACATGTAGCTGAAAGGACTCAGTGTTGTCTGACCACTCAGTTGGTCCGTGTAGAAGCCACTCAGGGAGGCGTCCAGAATGGTCTTTGATGACACGCACAAAAATGCCCTAATGCAAACCGAATACACAAAGAGAACAGTTTCCATGAAATTCTGAGATCTGGGGCAAACAAGAAAAATCAGGTTTTTCAACTTGTAAAAACTCCACCAATTTAGGGAGGAGATGAGTTAGAGCAGAAATAGAAGCTGCTTTAAAGCAAGACGTGTGCTCTGAATGTTTAAAAGCAAAAGCGCTCTGGTCAGGACAACCTCAGGTCACTGATCCTCCAGACGTGTCAGCAATGGTGACTTTTCTTTTTTTATCCTCCTCTGGGTCCTTTCTGACCAGCTTCCCCAGCCTCCCTCTGCACTCCACATGTGCCCGAACACTGCTAAATCTGGTCACACAACAGCCGGACTGGAAAGACAACAGACTTCTACAAGTGCAACACTATTTCTGCGGAGCCACACTTTCCATTTTGCAACTTACCAGCAGAGCACCATCTAGTGCACCTGTAATACATGTGCAGATTTATACCTCAACTACACAATGCCTACTATCGACCCACACAGTAAACGCTAGTAAATTTGTCGCATTAAAAAAAATTAACAATACATAAATATAACTTGACACTTCCTCATGTTCAAAGCAACAGTCTTCCCCTTCAGACCACTCAAATAGCCACATTTATCCGGAAGGTGAGGGAATGGATTCTGTGGGGATGACTATGGTAGACCGGATCCACCCTTTTGACACATGGAAAGAATGGGACCCCCTCTTGAGGAGGCACTCGAGTTCTCTGTGGGCAGGCTTTGGGAGTCACTGTTTTGTGTCACTTCTCCAGCCCAGACACATCACAACATGATAAAGGTCTCAAACTGCTTAATTTCCTTCTTCATGTCCCTATTTCCTCCATTTAAGACAGTGTCATCCATGAGAAAGCTTGCCATCAACCTGTAATGTGATGGCTGAAGCAACCACAGACGACTCCTGCCTTGCTCCACTGTCTCTTCAGGACTACCAAAATGATTATATTTTTAAGTTTATTAAAAAAAATTTTTAATGTTTATTTTTGAGAGAGAGACAGACAGAGCATGAGTGGGGGAGGGGCAGAGAGAAAGGGAGACACAATTTGAAGCAGGCTCCAGGCTCTGAGCTGTGAGCACCGAGTCCAACATGGGGCTCAAACTTGTGAACCATGAGATCATGACCTGAGCTAAAGTCGGACACTTAACCGACTAAGCCACCCAAACACCCGCTGATTTTTTTTAAAGTTTATTTATTTTGAGAGAAATAGAGAGAGTGCAGGCAGGGGAAGGGCAGAAGGAGAGGCAGAGAGGGAATCCAAGCAGGCTCTGTGCTCTCAGTGCAGAGCTGGATACAGGGCTCAACCTGAGCTGAAATCAAGAGTCAGACACTTAACTGACTTGACTGAGCCACCCAGGTGCCCCCAAAATGCTGATTTTCCAATTCTTTATTCCTTTGGCATTTATTAGCTGTGATTTCTTCATGATTAACAATTTTCTTTCATCAGCTCTTTGATTATCTTCAAGTACAATTTGTCCTAGAAAGGCAGCATCAAAGTTGGATTCTTTCCCTTTATTTTACAGAGTACTGAAGTGGTGCCCTGGCAACTTTGAAAGGGGGACAGATTGATTTTGTGGGTTTTCTTGTTTGGAGGATCATCCTGGACTCATGGAGTATCTGTCACCGGTTTGACTGCAGTCCTCTGTAGCTGTTCTTTGTGATTCTCAAACTACCCCATCTTTGACTCTGCCATCGTTCTGACTCCATCCCAGTTTCCTTGCTTTCTGGCATGTCGACATGTCCCATTATGAAAGCTTCCCGCGCTAGACCTGGGGTCAGCTATTTATCTGAGTACGAGGTTCCTTGTAGTGGGAAAGGTATTTAAGGGTTCCCAGTCTGAGCACCAAGGATATTCCATACTACTGGGTTGTCTTTACTCTTGATCCTTTTCAAAGTACAGAACTAGGAAATGTTTCCTTCTTAAAGATAAAGAATGAGTTTATATTGATACTTCCTACTTAAGCTGAAGATTATACAGTCTTTACTTAAATTCTTTAAATATTCCCCCTGATCTCATATCCTGAAAATTGCGGCTCTTAGAGTATACCTGCAAAGGTTTCAAATATCAATTTAAGTATTTCCCATTATGAATGTATGGACCAAAGACTGAGCTTTAAAAGTCACTCCTGAAGTAATTATTTTCTCTGTGTGGGACACTCACACTCATCTGATAGAACACTGGGCCTGTTTCATGTTTTCAATCTGTTTTCAGTTTTTAGTGAATGATTTTTTTTTAATTACATAAAACATTTACATGGTTGCAAAGTCAAAATAAGGTACATTAAAAAAAATCTACTTTCTATCCCTGATCCTGCACACCTTTCCTCCAAGGGAAGTCATTTTCATCGGCTTGTTATTTATCCTTGCATAATTTCCTTCAAAAGTACAGGCAAATCCATACACACTAATGTACGCACACACTGCCTTCTTAGACAGAAGGGAACAGGTTGAGAAGCTGCCTTGCATTTTGGTTTTATCACATAAAGTATCCCAGTCATCTCCCCAGACAGTGGGGACTGCCCTCACTGGTTTTTTTTTTTTTTTTTTTAAGTTTATTTATTTATTTATTTTGAGAAAGAGGGTGAGAGTGTAAGCAGGGGTGGGGCAGAGAGAGGGAGAGAGGGGATCCCAAGCAGGCTCTTCACTGTCAACGCAGAGTTGGATGCAGGGCTCAAAATCATGAACCGTGAAATCATGACCTGAGCCAAAATCAAGAATCAGATGCTTGACCGACTGAGCCACCCTGGCGCCCCATCTGCCCTCAGTTCTCTTTACAGTTTCACATTGCTTCCCTCTATCAGTGGACCATGTCATTCACTCAGTCCCCTATTAAAAACATCTGGGTTATTTCCAGTCTTTGCCTATTACAAATAGTGCCACAATAAATGACCTATGCACACACCATTTTTAATTTTTGCTCACTTATCTCTGGGATAGACTCTTAGATATGACCTGCTCAGTCAAAGGAAAGATGTATTGGTAGTTTTGCTAAATTGTGACAACTACAGTCCCCCAGTTAGTACCATGCTCACTAGCAGGGCGGGAAAAGACGGACCCTCACCACTGGAATAGCTATGCTGCCAACTTTTGGATTCTGGACAACCTGATCCTTGGGACATGGTGTCTTGGTGAAGTTAAAATATGCATTTCTCTTTATGATGAGTGAGGGTAATGTGTTTTCAAATGTTTGGAGCAATAAGCTTCTTTTTCCTCTAAACAAGTAATGGCCTTTGTCCATTTTCCAATTGCATCACACCACTTTTTCTTCAGTTTTTAGAAGCTCTTTATATATTAAAGAATACAACCCTCCAAGATAGAATTTGCTTATGTTTTTGCCCCACAGGTTCTTTTTACTTTTTTTTTCAAAGGTCATCAAATGTATCCGTTTTCCCCGATTCCTGCTGAATTCTGAGTCACTTAGGAAATTCATCCCCTTCCCAGGTAAATGGGAATTAATCTATGTTTTCATTTTAATTTTAAGCAGTGAATTCCTTTCAACTCAGTCAACCAACATTGCTGAAATCCTCCATTCACGGAGAATAAAACAGGTAGTTAGGACTCTGAATTTCAACATTGTAAAAGAGAACTTTATACTTTCTGGAACACTTCCTATTTCTATTTCCTGGATACGGGCAACACCATCTTGTGGAGGGCATACACATAGCATATCATTCAGGCAAGTCTGGCCATTTTAGATACAACTAACATTTGATTTGATGAAAATCACTGGATCACATCTTATGTTATTCTGTACCACCTCATCCCAGCCCCTCAAAGTTACACAACAAAGTCAAACCAAAGGCTAACTCCAATCATGCCTTACTGTACTGGCCAGCCATCTGACATCCAACATGCCATATATTAGTTTATCCCCTAAACTGTGCTCCAGGACAGGCTGCAATAGCAGGATGATCTAACTCCAGGGACAATTATCATGTTCACCATGCATGTAACATGCTCTCACAAATCCTTCCGGGCTAAAGAAAATGCTTGGCCATGAGCTGATTTTTAAATCACCGTCTCCCAATTGCCATAACCCTTCTTAACTCTTCGGTCTCACACCTCACATTGCAAGCATGAGTCCAATGTGTTCTTCGTGATGTTTAGTGAAACTGAGAAAAAGGTCATCTTCAGGTGACTGCAGACAAAGGGGAGGGGCAACCACACAGGGAAAAACTAGGCCACGGGTCCCTTGGGTCTTAGCAAAGCAAAGAGATTCACAGATCAGATGCTAACTCCAGGATGAAAATCTCTGGATTAAAATCATTCTGATAATTTTGGAAAATGTGAATTCTCCACTCTGAGCATCCAAATGAACTGATGTTTCACTCACGTGACCTTTCATTTCTAGAATAGGACTTCATCTCATCACCAAGGTATGCGGACTTCAACCATAAACTTATTTTTGGCATGATCACTATCAAATTTGGGATTTTCCTCCACAGTCCTCAGCTAATTAAAAATGTAATGAGGCTAGAGGTGATAAATTGATAGCAGCAGTAAAAAATGGTAAAAGTGGGAAAGGAACAATACAGAAACAGAAAAACGCAGATACCTACTGCTGGGGTCAGTTAGGACATCATTTTTTAGGTGTCCATTTAACACCTCCTAAAATTATCACCGCTCTTGGCAACAATGACACCTTGTGAGCAAGAGAAAGTGAGATTTCATTGTGGGGCCTGTACTTAAGAAGCTGATTAAGTATGAAACTGAGCTTAAAATAGTTTCACTTAAAAAAAGAAAAAGCTGACTTTTTTTCTTTATAAGGTTTGATGCTTAAATAATTAAGACTTATTTTTTTGGAAAGTGTATCTACACGAAAGACCTCATTCCTCATCAGTAATTAAGGGGACCCTATGCAGCACCAAGTGGAATGAACTGTGTTTAGTGGCTGCCAGTCCAGAGTCCACGCGAAGTACTTTCTCAAATGGTTTCCAGTGATACTTCATGTTGAACATTTTTTTCCTCTAGAAAATTTCTAAGGCTTTTCACAAAATGCTCACACGACCTTTCAATTCCAATTAAACAAACAAACAAAAAAAACAACAACAAAAAAAAACCCAGTTACTCCCAAGGGAAAGACTCCACAGCACACATTCCTACAGCTAAGAGCCCTGGGAAATCATAACCCAAAATACATGGCCATCTAGTTTCTTTTCCCATTTGTCTTCGGTGGCATTCTGAAAAGCCGAGGTAAGGCATGAATACTCACGGAACATGGTATAAAACTGCTGTGGGTTCAGATTCCATTTGCCCCAGGGCGTCTTGTGGCCTTTAGACTGGGCATAGTTAGCATGGTTGAACTCTGGCTCCGTGCCAAATGAGTCCAGGACTCGGAGCATGCACCTAAAAGGAAAAAGCAATGTGGATAAAACTACAACCTTGACCCCGAAGTTCCGAAGTTAAAAGTTCTAACCCCTCCTGCAGGGACAGCCAAAAATGGACAAACACTTTTTAATTGTTTTTAATGTTTATTTATTTTTGAGAAAGAGAAATAGTGCCTGTGTGTTGGGGGGAGAGGCAGAGAGAAAGAGAGGAGACAGGGTCTCAAGTAGGTTTCACAACGACAGCAGAGAGCCCAATGTTGGGCTGGAACTCACAAACCATGAGATCGTGACCTGAGCTGAAATTGGGCACTTAACCGACTGAGCCCATGGGGTGGCCTAGTAAATACTTTTAATCAGAAACCCTACTGGGCAGGCAGTGACAGACTCCAGAATACATATACCAAACATCGCCATGTGTGACTTCTGAGCCCAAACCATTACAAGCAGATCCCATCTGCTTCAGGTTAGCGGACTAGTTACAGAAGATTGCTCAGATACCAGCAAAATAAAAAGTCCCATGATAGCTGGCATTGTAGACTGCCATGGTCCCTACTGTACCCCTAGCTAAGGCTGAGCATATCATGGTACCTAATAAGCAGTTGTTGAAGAAACAAAGAATTACCATTTTTAGAAGTGGCTTTGGTCTGAATATTTGTGTCCCTCCACCCAAATTCTTATGTTGAAATCCTAGTCCCCAAAGGTGATGGTACTGGTAGGTGGGGCTCTGGGGGTGATTAGGTCATGAAGGTGGAGCCCTCATGAATGGGATCTGTTCTTAAAAGAGATCCCAAAGAGTTCCCCTGTCCCTTCCAGCAGTTGAGGACACAGCAAGAAGTCTGAGATGTGGATGAAGGAGAGCCTCACTCAACTACGCCAGCACCCTGATCTTGGACTTCAGCTTCCAGAACCGTGAGCAATAAATGTTATTTCTAAGCCACTCAGACTGTGGCATTTTGTTACAACAGCCCAGACAGACTAAGAGAGAAGTTTTAGTCTCCAGAAAGCACGTGGCATACCTTATCTCTTTCAACAGTCACTTATCATTTTCATCAATTAATAAGAGTATTTAATTTTAGGTAGAATTTAGAATCTCACTCAATAGGCAGTGTTGATTACAAGTATTTAACGGTAACAGAACATTACCCTTTTCTTCTAGAGCCTGAAGAAGTGAAATTGAAGATGTTTCATTGGCTTTTTCAGCAAAGTGTTCAAATTTGGTCAGCCCAATCTGCTCTACCACTTACTGTAAGATCTTTATGTCAAAAAAATTTTTAAAGCAGTATTTTGTGACATGAAAATTAGACAAAATTCAATTTTCAGTGTTCAAAAATGAAGTTTTCTTTGAACATAGCCATGCCTAATTGTTTACCTATGGTCTATGACTACTTTTACTCACTAACAGTTAACTTCAGTAGTTGCCACAGAGACCATGTGGCCAGCAAAGCCTAAAATATTTACTACATGGCCCTTTACAGAAAGAGCCTACCGATCACTGCTTTAGAGTACTCAGAGAGTGACCAATCCCAATCCCAAGAAAGGAATTGATGCTGAAACAATTTACTGAATTTGCTTACATTCATTTCATTACTGATTCTCAAAACATTAATGTAAATTTAGCTTGTGCCTGGCCAATAAAAATAGCTCTGTTTTCTGTGGTTATACATCCGCAAAACTTCTGGATGGCTATTAATGGACCAATAAACATAAAAGCAAATAAATTTTAAAACCCACATTTTAGAATCAGATAATAGCAAGTGAGTTCTAAGTATCAGATTCCGTTTATTTCTTCCTTTTCTCACTATTATGAAGGCATTCTCTCAACTTTTTTTTTCTTTTACATCACTGTGTGGTTCAGAAAAATAAAATGCAAATATCAGATTGGATTTTCCAGAAAAATCAAGAGTAGACTGCCACTTTAGTGTGAGAATTTTCTCATCAGAGATCACCACCATTTGTTTAGACAAGGAAGGGAGGAAAAGGAAGAGGGCAGAAGGAAATACAAGCCGACCATACAAAATGTTTCCTTATTTTTGATTCCTGTGTGGCTCTCAAGGAACATGCTACCATTACACTGACAATTTTCACAATATCACAAAGAACGCATCTTCAGCCTGGCAGCCAAGAAGTGGACAGAAATGGAAGCCCACAGTACAGGAAAAAGAAAGCTAGGGACCCAAGAACTGACCACTGTGTGTTTTCCCCATTCTCTGAATAGCTCGGGAACTTCCTTTACTCTTAATAAAAGATTCCCATTCCTTAACTTACATATTTTTTAATATAAAAACTTTTATGTAAAAAAAAAAAAAAAAAAAAAAAGAAAGAAAAGAAAGGACACTTGGGTGGCTCAGTTGGTTAAGCATCCAACTATTGATTTCAGCTCCAATCATGATCTTATGGTTTATGAGATCAAGCCCTGCATTGGGCTCTGCACTGACAGCATGGAGCCTACTTGGGATTCTCTCTCTCCCCCTCCCACAAGCTCCATCACACATGCTCGCTTTCTCTCTCTCTCTCTCAAAATAAACATTAAAAAATTTATATAAAAATCCCTTTTTAAAATTTAAACTTCTAACATTAATTAACCCTTTAACTTATTTTTTTAAATAAAATACAAAAGCCACTGGTTGAAACCAGTGCATTTTCTTCTGTGAAAGATGGCATCATTCAGAAAACAGCAGGGATGACAGTGCTTGCTCTGTAGAAGATCGTTGGAGAAGAGTAGGACACAGAGGGACACACACTGACAGATGGAGCTGCTCAGCTCCTGTCGAAGGGCCAGGGCTGGGACTCACAGATTACAGTGCTCTGTGCAGGCACAGTGGGGAGGAACAGGTCACCCTTATCATGAGAAACCTTTGTCTTGAAGGCTTTGGCTACTTCTACTCATTTGCAATCGACTCTAGCAGAGTATATTCCTCTCTAGCTTTGGCTTGTTATTTTAACTTTGTGTTTTATTGGTTTTATTGTGAATTTGGATCATTAAGATGAACCCTGATGAGTAAAGAGGACTGGTAGGAGCCTAATGCCTGCAAGCCCAGACTTAGACACAGTGCTATTGATGTTTGGCTTCTTCCCAGCAGAAAACCATAGAATGAATGATTGAATGTCTGAGAAACTGGTAATTCTACATCCTTATACTTAAGCTTTGATTTGGGAATCATCCATTTTTTTTAGCTGACCTGGGTTTGTTTCATAAACCAGAGGCAGGGGAATGATCTCTGTGTACGGCAGAGAAGCTTTAACATTATAGTTTTCCTTCTTCGATCACATTCTACAGCTGTGTGTTTGGAACTGGGTTTGTGCTGTTAATATTTATGTAGTTCCTCTAATGCCTTTTGTGTGTTTGAAGCATCAGGAACAGCCCGATGACTTAAAAAGATATTTGCCTTGCTGCCCGAGGCAGCTGGCCTCCTTCTAACAGGAATCGCTGCAGTAATGCCAAATGACTCCTGGAACATTCTCTTAGCTGCAAGCCACACTACTATAAGATGGACGCTCACAACTTCCTTGGCAGGACCTACTTTCTACTTTGGAGTTTGATGTAAAATATGGTTTATCTTGGGGCGCCTGGCTGGCTCAGTCAGTTGAATGTTCAAGTCTTGATTTCAGCTTAGGTCATGATCCCAGGGTCATGGGATCGAGCCTCACTGAGCTCTTCACTGAGCGTGGAGCCTGCTTGGGATTCTTTCTTTCCCTCTACCCCTCTCCCCCACTCACATTCTCTCTCTAAAATAAAGCAAAAAAAACCCATGGTATATCTTGTACTATTTGTGTTTCACTTTCCTGTGTGTCCTCAATGTCAGCTAAAAACTCATATGAAGCAAAATAGTTATGAGTTTTGCAGTCCCTAGGTATACTAGTTGCATATAGGCATTGCAAACAGGTTTAACTGAATTTCCTGGGTCCCCACATAAACTGGACAGAATTTACAAATATTTTTCTGAATGCCTGGGTGGCTCAGTCGGTTGAGCGTCCAACTTTGGCTCAGGTCATGATCTCATAGCTCGTGGGTTCGAGCCCCGCGTTGGGCTCTGTGCTGACAGCTCAGAGCCTGGAGCCTGCTTCAAATTCTGTGTCTCCCTCTCTCTCTGTCTGCCCCTAACCCACTCACATTCTGTCTCTCTCTCAAAAATAAATAAACATTAAAAAAATTAAAAATTAAAAAAAAAGTATTTTTCCAAGATCAACAGGACTCAAGGTTTGCTCCTAAATGAAAGATCAGAGTTAATGGATTTAAGGGAATTCATACCATCTACCATCCACAAAGATGAATTCAGACAGTCTTGAAAATATCTAATCTTCAAAAGGGAAAGAAATGGGCAAGTAACTTTCTAGAGTACCTGTTTGGTCTTTGGATGAAATCTTACCTTCATCACATAGCAAAGACCGCAGGGCCAAAGTCCTAACAGACCTCCTGCCAGCTAGTATCACTAATGTAGATAATTAATTAAAGAAAGGGAAGATAAATATTACACCCTTCCATAAAACCCCTCTGAGATGGTCCCTTCTCATCCAACAAGTTTCAAATACCCATCAGTGGTAACCATTTTAATAATGAAACAGTCCTTTTTAATTGACCTAAACACTACCACTGAGGACACTTTTCCATCCCAACAGCCCTTCTTAATGGTGAGGATATGTGAGTCTAGAGATGCCCGTAAGGTCTTGTTCCTTTTGCACATCTACCAGATGCCTGCCATTTGCTAAATGCCAGAGAACAAGAGCTCTGCTTTTCTTTCTTTCTTTTTTTTTTTTTTTTTTTAATACTGAAGCTAAAAAGGGGAAAAAATGATTATTTACTTACATGGCTTATTAACCAGAAAGAAAGATGGTTATTTCCACCTAACTGAGAACAAATGTGATGAGAACATAACTGAGATGTATGAAGGTTTCAAGGAAAAAACCAAAAAGAACAGGAAAAAAGGGGTGCGGAAGGTAGAGTGTTATCCTGGCCCAAACCAAGATTCTGCTTTTGCTTTCTCATGAAACTATATCCAAAACAAAATGAAAAATACACAATCTCTTCTCAATGAATCCTTTTCCTCTGTCACTGAGTATTTCACCGCCCAGTGAGAAAAATTACAGCTACTGACAAGAAAATTCTACAGAAAATGGGTGTTTTCTCTACTGTGTTTTGGAGAAGATTCCTACTATTTTGACTTTTTATTTCTTTTGAATTTCTAAAGGACTTGCAATCTGACATAAGCTTAAAGTTAATAAATAATGTTAAACTAGAAACTAACCTGAAACAGACCTAGTTCAAGTCGTTATGGATTCAATTACTGGTTAAGTTAGAAGAACACATCAAAACATCTCTTTACCCAAAAACAATAAAAAAGAAACACATGAAGGAATTTCTAAGTCATGCTAATTGAAAGATTTTCCAAATGTTTTCTTAGGAATTTGGTTTAAACTATAGATCAACATTCACTATCAGTCAAGTGGTACTAACATCATGCTTTTTAACCAAATTTAGGTACCACTGACACCATTAAATAAAATATGATGTTTATTTATGTTTATTGTAAACTTTGAGAGACCATAAATAAAAGTCAGTACCAGCTGTAGTAAGTGGAAGCTAACAAAAAAAGCTTGCTTCTTCAAAAATTATTATTAAATTCAAACTGGATACTTTGCCTGAGGCTGAAACTTACAGCTACACTCATTTTGTTAAAAATGCACGTAAGTGTTACAAGACATGCTGGAGGTATGGTAGCATCAAACTAAACCTTTTTTAGAAAGATTGGAAGAAAATGGAAAAATTGGTAAACTTCATTATGTAATTCACTGTTATTTGGTGCCATGCTTGTGCACGATGTAAAATCATTTCAAACAAAAAAACATGGCCCCACTCCCACACTGCAGAGAACAATGGGTTCTTCTCTGAAGTGATAAAGACATGCACTCAAGTCATGCTCAGCAGGGGTCTTGTCCTAAAAAGTGCAAGACCCCAGCATTCAGACAACATATTCACAGCTTTCTCTTCCAAAAATGACAACTGATGAGGGAAAGGCGAAGAGAAATGAGTCATCCTCTCAAATCTGAGGAGCACAAGAAGTGACATTTTCCACGTTTTATCCGAATTGTTACTTAAACAAATGAGAATGGCGTAGGCACACTGAGAGAGGTAAGCTGAGCATCAGGGAAGGTAAAGAGGAAGTTGGACCCTTTCTGTTCTCTCAAAGAAATCAGTGAAAAGAATGAATAGCCTTTGAAAGTATAAAGTCACTGTGGAAAATCTGAATTTCAATTAGGAATGAGAAACCCGCTCCACACTATCCAAAAGATAATATTTGATAAGCTTTTTCTGTCTGTAACCATGTTACCCTTGTTAAAAAAAATAAAAAATAAAATAGCTCTATAAACTTTAGGACAGCATGTAGCACTTACTGGTAGTGAACCCAGGATGGTCCAAGAGTTTTCTTGAATTGAGCAAGTCCCACAATATCAATATAAATGAGCTCAACGATTCTGTCTCCTACAGTTGGGCAGCCAGATCGGTTTCCTACAACCTTCTTCATTATTCTAGGAAAAGGGCACAAGAGAGGAAACATAAAAAAAATAATTTATTTCAAGCTAACTACACTTAGCAACATTAATACCCAAATATACCTCCCAAGAATTTTGTTGGGGAGGATGGCATAGCCTGTCCCAATCTGCTGCCTATCCAAATTCTACCCACTCATCAAGGCCTATCCAGAGTCCAGATTCTGACTCTGGCAAAAGCAAATGGTGAGGCGCACGCGCACACACACACACACACACACACACACACACACACTTTGAAACTAAGGAAGAGCTGGCTCTGAATCTGTCTCTACTATCTAAATCCACTAGCAGCTGTGAGATTTCAGACAAGTCACTAACTTCTCTGGGTCTTTCCTTCTCATCAAAAACAAACAAACAAACAAAAAACCCCAACCTACCACAAAACAGGATTTGTTACAGAAAAGACAGTAAGATAGCAACCTGTCAGAGATTCTTTGGGTGGTTACATGAGGCATTAAGTAGAAAGTGCCTAATGTATATCAGATACTCGTTGAGTTGTGACTCTCACTTTCCCCCACATAATCTGTTCTCATTACTCCAGACCATACTGACCTCCTAAATGTCCATTTCTAGCTGCTACAATATAAACTTCTATACTGTCTTATATTGTTTCCTATTTTTTTTTCTGTGTCAAATTTTCCTTCCAAGTAGACTGTATTACATACCTGGCACCATGGTTTATGGTTTTTCACTACCCTTTCTTCCATCCACCCATCTCCTCACCCATCCATAGAAACCCACCCTTGCATTGAGAGCACCCACGTACCTGATCGTATGCCAACTTCAGATGCGGGAGAAAAAAGTGCTAACCAAACTACACTGCCATTCACCCAAACATCAGCCATCACTGGTGCCTTTTATCCCTGCTCACACCGCATAACTGTCCTTCACCGAATTATGGCGGTCCTACTTCAAAGGAGGGCTCTGCTCTGCAGCTCCACACTGACACTGCTTCAGGCACCCTTCGCCTGTCATCTGGCCTACTGACCTTACGAGGCTGTGTATTTCTTCCCGAGAATTTGAAAATACTTCTGTACACAGCCAGGTAGTGAATCCTCTCATCTTTGCAGACCACATGTTCTCTGCCTCAACTCGGCCCTCATAGAATAAAAGCAGTCTTAGGCAATACATAAACAAACCATCTGTGTGGCTGTGTTCCCATGGAAACTTAGTAACAAAAACAGGCAGAGGACTGCATTTGGCCCGCTGAGCCAGAGTTGGTAGACTCCTGGTCCACCTTGTCTCTTTAGGGGTTCCCAAACTTGTCTGCACATTGGCATTACCTGGAGACATCAAGATACTCATGCCTGTGTCCTATCCCCAAAGATTGTGATTTAATTAGTCTGGGACACAGTCTGGGCTCTGGGAGTCTATAAAGATCCCCAGGTGATTCTAATGTGCAGGCATATTCAGGAACCGCTGCTCTATGTTGTGCCCATAATTCTCTTCTTAAATAAAACACATCTGGTCCCATCACCAATGTTTAAAGACCTCTATAGACTTCTTGACCAACAAATTAAGTCTCTGCCTGGTAGGCCCTTTTTAAGCCTTTTCTGATCTCCCTAGGAAGCACTTGTCCCTAGGGATCCCACATTCTCCATTTATTCACCCATTCATTCATTCATTCACCCCATCTCTCATTTGCTCAGTAAATAGTCACGAGCATCCAATGGGTGCCAGGCACTATTCTAGGTGCCACATACACCATAGTGAGCAATATTCAGTTTCTGCACTCCCTTAGCTTACATTCTAGCATTCATGCCTCAATTAGTACTAATCACAGTGCAATTAGTGTAATTATTATATAATATATTAGCTATGATTACCAAAAGATTGGCATTTCCTTGAACACATGCTGGTCATCTCCTTACATCTCAGAGCAAGAACTAGTCCACAGAGAGCACTAATGAACAACTACTGAATGTACGAATGCATCTACTTCATGGGTCATGTATACAACATGTTTTAAAGTAAGCAGGAGGCAGCACGTGGAAGGGACAAGGGTGGTGTTTAGGGGTTCAGAAGATCTCAGGTTGATCTAGATCCGAAAGAAGCATTGTAGTACAGTGGTCGAGAACACAGTCATAGGATAAAACTCAAATCCTAGCTCTCTCACATGTTTTCCACGTGACCTTGAAAACCTCAGTTTCCTCATCTTTGAAATGCAGAAAGCAATGGCACCTATTTCCAAAAGTTTGTGCTAAGGGCTGAGTAATATAGAATACATGAAATGCTCAGTATCTGATGCACAGTAGGTGCTTGACAAATGTTGACTGTTACCAGTCATCATCAATATTCCAGTTGTCATAACTGTTGACACTGCACTAACTAATGCCCTTATCATGGTTTTAGCATATAGAACTCATTTAAAATATGACACTGTATCATCTTGCTGATATTATTGCTTTCACCTCAACACTGCCACGTATCAGGTGTGTGGACTTTGGACCTAACACATGTGGCCTCTCCGGGCATCAGTATCCTGGACAATAAAGTAGACGCAGGGTGGGATATATTTTAACACCCTTCCAGCTCTAGAATGTTCTCTCAAGGCATTTCATCTGGAACATTTGACACTGCAACACAATCACTTGGCTGTTGGGTAGAAAGTCTCCGTGGGCAGCTATCCAAAAGGAGTGAAGGGGGCTATAAGCATTCCTGCCTAGCCAGCTGTGTCAATCTAAAAAGAGATTAAGAGAGGGCTAAAGCCAGAAGTAGGTTTCAGTGAAACAGAAAAGCCAGGTAGAGTGAACAGAGTCAGACTAGAAAGTTAGCTTTACTGAAAAAAAGGATGGAATCAGAGCTTTCAAGAAACTCATTCTACCCAAATTAAATTATAAAAAAGGAATCTGCTCTGTTTTAAGATTTAGAAAGCTTGAAGTTGAGTAGGGAGTGGTATGAATTTCAGCAAGAGACAGGGAATTAGGAAAGTCAATAATGTTTTGTGGTGCACATGTTGGAAGCACCTGTAATAGCAAAGAATAAGCTCCTTAGTTTGAATTTTCTGGCATTCATTTATGAAGCCTCTGGAGCCTGCAGCTACAATGAAAACATATTATCTTTTTCACAGTGTATGTATTTAGCTCCTGAAAATAATCTTCTTATCTCCTGTTTAGTGAATTATCACTTTCATTTTCCTCCACAAGAAATTACACACTAATAGAGGGCTTTAAGAGTTTACAATTTCTTTTTTGTATTCTGATTTTAAAATTGAAAAGTAATCTCCTTACTCCTTGAGCTCAGCCAGTGAAGCTGAAATCCTAATGTCATGGCCCAGTAAGTACAGAGATGTAATTAAATCACTCCACTGAACTAATTCACCAAGAGGGCCACCACTGAAAGCTGTCTCTGCTATCTTAAATCCAGATTCCTTAGTCAGGAGTCCCAGGTGAACAAGGACCTGAAAAAAACAAAACAAAGGAGAGGCATATATTGATTCCTACTGAACCGAGTACAAACTCCATAGTAACACACCAAAAGCAATCAACAAATTCTAAAGTATTGTTTACGTTCTAATGAAATAATGTGCCATAACATTTTTCTAGAAAGTACCTCAAAAATGGAAGGAAATAAAGTCACTACTGCCCTTTCTATGGCTATGAATAGGAGATATGGACAATCTGTTTTGAAAAATAAGGATATATTTGGAGAATCAGAATTAATGGAGAGTAAGCCAGAGCAATAAAATATCGTTTTAACAACATTGGGTTTTTTTTTCCCCACAGTTGGGATATTTTTAAGGTTTTAACATAAAAAATTTCAAACATATCCCAAATCAGACATGACAATGTAGTCAATTCCAACATACTCATCACATAAATTTCACAGTTATTAACTTATGGCAAATCTTATTTAATGTATACCCTTCATTTTCTCCCAACCACTATAGCTTATGGTGAAGCAAATCCTAGAGAAGATACCCTTTCATCTGCAAATATTTCAGTTTGTATCTCTAGAAGGAAAAAATCTTCAGTTAAAAATATAACGGTAACATCACTATCACCCCTAAAAAATTATTAATTCCTTGATATCATTCATTTTCCGGCTAATGTTTATACTTCCTCAACTGTTCCTTTTTTTTTTTTTTTTTTTTTTTCTCCCAAGGGCAGTTTTTAGAGTCAGAAGTCAAATAAAGTACATAAACTGTTAATTGTCTCATTTACGTCTTAGGCTTCTTTAACCCCGTCCTTTGGGGGTGGGGAGAGTTGTCATTTATTTGTCCAAGGGACTGGGTAGTATTTCCAGTAGAGTCTCTTACACTTTGGATTTTGCTGATTATACACCAGACTCTTCCATCCCTTGTATTTATAGTAAATTAGTAATTAGATCTGCAGGCCTGATCAAACTCACATTGGATGCTTCTGGCAATACTACTGCATCGGTAGTGCTGTGTACTTCCGTCAGTGGGGACATCGTGTGTCTCTGGTGATGTTAGCAGCTACTGATGATCACTAACTAGATGCATTAATCCACAGGGGTCGCAAAATGGTCATATTCTATCACTCCTTCTGTACTTACTAGCTAAAACATCCCCCTCTCCATCAACTATTTGGTTCTGTTGAAGTACAGTTTACGTAGAAAAAGCCTGGTAAATACTTGACTCTTGCCCTTCACTTACCGGTTTTTAAATTACCAATTTGCTCTTTAGCATACTCTAAAGACCATCAGTGAAATTTTTTAAAGGTGTCATTATCAAATCATGGATAGAAGTATATTTGATGTGTTTCAATAAACCGTAGTTATAATCCTTATGGATTATCACATTGTCCCTTCTTGCCAATGGGAGGCTGTTCAAGTTGACTTCTAAGTTCTTCTGACATAGTTCTAGTAGGCTTGGAGAGTTACTTTGCTCTCTGGTATGACAGGTGTCCCAAGCTCATCATGTACAACTTCTATCTCAGACCTTCACCAACAATTTTTCCAAGAACCTCTTATACCATCCAGTGGAGATGATATCTAAAGTTCAAGGTCTGGAGCCTAGGGGACTCTGGTTGATCAGTGTCCATAGCCTTTTTCGATGGACATAGCTGGAAATTTATTTCTCCTCCAGGATAAAACAAATCATAAATTCATTCTGGTACTTCCCCTTCAAACTCAGGATTACAGGATCTTCACATAACATTACCTTACATATGTTATTTCCTCTCTCCCACACTGAAAATCCCACTTCTCAAGGATACTAACATAAGTATTTTGCTTTATTCTAATATGCTCAAAGGATTCACAATTAGAATATCAACACCATCACCAATTACACAATTAGTAAAACTCTTAAAATATTTTGCAGTTTTTTGGTCCTTTGTGATACTCCTTCAGAAATGCTGACTGACTGTGTTCTAGTCACTAAGAACAGCCCTTCTCCGTGTGTTTACTGCAAAACTGAGTATGTAGTCAGTTCATGTTTTCTTTTCCTAGTAATTTTTAGGTACGGTTTTCTTGTAGTGAAATTTTGTTTTACACCATGTAAAATGCTTCTAGCACCAAATCTACAAAGTAAGATGTGTTTAGATAAGTCTAGTTTCTATGCCTCCATGCTAGTCCCTCTTTCCCCATATTTGACCCTTTTTATTGTGGTACAACATACGCTAACACAAAATTTAACGTTTTAATAATTTTTAGGTGTATAGGTGAGTGGCATTAAATACATCTACAATGTTGTGTAACCAACACCATTATCCATCTCCTTTATTTTTAATTTCATGGTTTATCCTTCTATTTTTAACAATATGAGGAAGCATAAATGTAATATTATATATAGGTCATGTGTGCGTATGTACAAAACTTTACGTATACTTGTAGGTATACAGATATATACAATTCTTCTTTTAAAAATAATGTTCACATTTCTCCACCTAATATTTATTCCTCCAACAATATATCCTAGAGATTATTGCATAGGATTATATAAAAATACTCTATTTCTCACAGCTCACCTGGAATTTGGACCTCATACTCTTCTACAGAGGACTATTTGGTACCTGAACATTTGGAACGGCTGTCTCATAAACTCAAGGAATCTAAATGGAAGCAATAAAGTATGACTTGGGGTTCCGCAAGTTCATCTGTATTTCCTTTTCTTGAGGATATCAAATTAGCCAAATTAGGGATACCAAAGTCATTTTTAATTAATTTTTATATGCGGATACTAAAGACTGTTTAATTTGCTCTGCTGTTTGTCATCTGAACAGTTAATCTAAAGCCAAGGCCACTGAACCTATAACTAACAGGGTATAAAATCCTTCACGCTCAGGGTTATTCCAGAGGTTTTCGAATAAAGTCCTGGTGAACTTCAAACAAACTGCCTCTAGTTTAATTGACAGCATCTCTCTCTCTCAGGAACATAAGCCCACTGTAACCCAACGTAGCAGCAGTGGAACTCACCAGTTGCCCAAACCCCAGAACTGACAAATACCCCAAACAGGAGACTGCTGTTATAATGGAACAGCCCGCTCTCCAAGGCTGTACCTGGGTAGAGCCAAGAGGGTTAAGTCTCCTGATGCCACAGGAGGAGACAGTCAGGATGGTTCAGAGGGAAATCTTACAGGCAGAGATTCCTGCTTGGCTTCACCCAAAAAACATGTGTGCCGGTCCCTGGTAAGCAGGATTATTTTAACTGGGGAGAGGAAAGCCCAAAAATGGCTGTACAAGACACTGAGCAGATTCACCCTGAGGGAATATCACTGGAGACATGACATTCCTCTTAGTCTTGTTTCCAAGCAAAATCCGATTTTAAAAGAAAACTGGCATCTAACTGAACTGAATTAATCAGAAGCTCACTTTCTTCCGCTTTCTCTTTTCAAGATTCTGCTTTTCTGCCAGGGACTTGATTGCTTGGATCCATGCATCAGCCATTCGCCGGATCCGGAGTCTCATCCACCGGAATTCTTCATGCTTTTTCATCATGCTGTAGAGAATATTAAAATCTGTACGGATTTCCGCCTAGAAACAAAAATTTAATAAAAAATGAACAGAAGATAAAAAGTCAGAAAGCATAATAGTTGTCATGATGTGACATTTGAAAACTTGAAAGAGATAGTCAATTAAATATAGGGCTTTCAAAAGTGAGGCTTGTCTGCTGCACAGCCTTACTTTAAGGCTCCAGGATTACAAATTAAAGGCCCCTGACTGCTGATATGCTGTAAGGGACATCATTAAAAAATTAGAAATTGAGAAAGGCAGCACAGTCATTGCAAAGCCCTGAGTTATATTACAATGCCTTTTTATTTTATTTTTTTTTACAAATGGTATGCTTGATGTACCTTGAAATTCTCCACACCCGAATTTATCACCCCTTGGATCTACTGAGAGGCAGCAGACTCCAGGAAAAAGTAAAATCAATTCATAACAGGCTTGTTGGCATTATGGGGGTGCCAAAAAGCCTTCTTGTGTCCATAAAGTTAAGCAGGGGACAAATGCTCATCTTACAGTTTTGTCCCAGTCCCAAACAAACAAAAGTTCATTATTTTCTAAGGACTTTAAAAGCCAGGAATACCATTTTCCTACCACAGCTAAATAAAATTTAAAATTCAGGGGGCACCTGGGTGGCTCAGTCGGTTAAGCATCCGACTTCGGCTCAAGTCATGATCTCACGGTCCGTGAGTTTGAGCCCCGCATCAGGCTCTGTGCTGACAGCTCAGAGTCTGGAGCCTGTTTCGGATTCTGTGTCTCCCTCTCTCTCTGCCCCTCCCCCACTCATACTCTGTCTCTCTGTCTCTCTCTCTCTCTCAAAAATAAATAAACATTTAAAAAAATTTAAAAATAAAAACATAAAATTTAAAATTCAGGACAGAATAATTTAAAAGCCAGGAAGAACATTTTTCTAATGTAGTTGGATACAACCAGTGACTGAAATAACAGAAAAACATTAATACTTGTATTTATTTCATCTAACATGTAGAACATGCTAACTCCCTCTCTCAGGAGTCATCACACTTCATTCTCAAAACTCACCTGATCCCTCCTTGACCCAGCCATCTCCCAAGATTCTCACGGTCTACAGCATGGGTCAGCAAACTGTGGCTTGGGGGCCAGATCCTCATCCTCCTTGCTGCCTATTTTGGTAACCTAAAGTTCCACTGGAACATGGCCATGCCTGCTCATTTATATCCTGTCTATGCTGCCCTCTGCACTCAAGGTCAGAACTAAGTCATTCCAACAGAGACCTTACAGCCTGGTAAGATGAACATATTTACCATCTGGTCTTTTTAAAAAAAAAAATTTTTTTTTAACGTTTATTTATTTTTGAGACAGGGAGAGACACAGCATGAACAGGGGAGGGTCACAGAGAGGGAGACACAGAATCCGAAGCAGGCTCCAGGCTCTGAGCTGTCAGCACAGAGCCCGACGCAGGGCTAGAACTCACAGACCGCGAGATCATGACCTGAGCCGAAGTCGGCCACTTAAGCGACTGAGCCACCCAGGCGCCCCTACCATCTGGTCTTTTACAGAAAAACTCCGCTGATCCCTGGTTTAAAGAATAAAGACTTAAGCTTTTGGGGTGGCACAGAAAACCTTTCACAGTCACTCGTGATCTTCTCAATCTCATCTTCCCCCAAACCATCTTCATCCAAACCCCTATGGCCTCGTCCACTGAACCATGCTCTACTCCCTGAAAACCAACCCTTGCACGTGCACCTTTCTGCTGCACATCAGATACACCTTCCTCTCCCTGATCTACCATGAACTCACTCATCATTTGGAATTTAGCTCTAAAGACACTGTCTCTTTTTGCACCCGTCCTAAGCCCTGAAGGCTAAAATCATCACTTCCACATTCATTGCCATCGGACTGTCATTCAGCATTCGCACAGGTGCGGACATTGTTTTCAACCATCACCTTCATTAGGTCACACAGCGCCCCCACATCTGGCACCAGGTCTTATTCCTATGGGTAGCATATCACTCAGGAACCCTCAGAGAATTGCTCAATAAACAGACACTACGGCTTAACTGATTTGACCATCCAAATTTGCACAGGCCTGCGGATACAAGTTCTTCAGGTTACCATTATTTCAGGTTACAGTTGGCATTTCTAGAAGACTTCACACGTATTACTTAGCATCAGAACCACATTGTAAGCCTAGTTCCCAACAACCCAACTCACCAATGAATTATGATCAGCTTCTTCATAGGGATTTTTTGCTCTCCAAGGTAAATGAGGACACCAGTTTTCAACCTGAAAAATACATCGGAGACATTAAGTATGCTGGTTCACCTGGAAATGAATTCATGTACGAACAAAGCACCACACACCCTTCCTGGCACATGGAGCACTACATTTAAGTGGTTATTACTACTATCAGTCAGACTTTCATGATTTCAGCTAGTAGTACAGAGACAGGTGCCCCCTCAGACGAAACAATAATAGCAAAGGTCTTGTGGAGCCCACAGTCCACACTTTACATCTGTCCTTCAAAGTACTTCACAGCGACTGATTCCTTCACCGGGTAAGCCTCACGTGTCTCCACCAGAAGGAGAGGGGGTCTTACAGCAGAAAGGGACAAGACTGAGATTGCAGGGGAATGAGAATGGAAGGCAGGAATGATTCATTATCTGCTGTGGCATGTCTGGAAAGGAAACAGCAGGGCATTTTAGGCACGGAGCTCAATCTTTTATCTCAGAATTAGGAAAGCAGCTGATCGTTTAAGGCTAATTGATCAAGGCTTTCCCTCATTTTATGGCTGTTCACTGCACACTATCTCATCTCAAGGAAGAAGATGGTAAAAACTATTGGAGAAAGAGATCAAAGGAAAAAGGATAAAAAAAAAAACCCTCAGTAATCTTGTGAGAGCCATTCTAGAAGATGGACTGCTCTGTCAAATGCACAAAAGTTGAGAGAGTTGGGGGAAAGAGGAAAAGGTTTTACAGAAATTACTTCAAAAAGGTTATGGAAGAAAAGTAGGCAAAAATCACCATTTCTAATAAAAGAAAAAAGAGAACTGCACTGACTAATCTTGCTGGCCATACAATTCCAAGGTGGCACGTTACCCACGTACAAATATGCAGTGAGATTATTAAAAGATGGCTAAGAAAGAGCCATATAAAGTATTTTTTTCTACAATTTTTCTCTGGTGAGATGGACTTGTAGGAACAGAGCAAGTGGGCAGGGGGCACTCGGAGGGCCAGCGAGCAGGCAGGTACACGTACGGCCACTGCCTTGGAGATCAGTGACACAGGCTCGGTCGGGATGGTCTGCCCTCCAGCCCTGGGTGTGTTTTCAAATAAACACAGCAGTTTCCCTAATCTAGAAATTGCTCTTAATGCAAGGTGATTTTTACTATGACCAAAATAACTGGGTGATTTGCATAAAGCCATCTGCCGCTGCAAATGAAGTGAAAGCAGTAAGTGGAGGGGAACAAAGCTTGGGGGAGGGTGGAATCCCTGGATAGGAAAAGAGCAATATTCTCTTTTTTTTCTTGTGGCATAAAATTAGACTCTACCATATTTGTGAATGACTTCAGAGACTCAAAAGGACTCCCCAGGAGGAAAGCTGAAATGGGCTTCTACTCATAAAATACGAAAATACTAGCTTGCCTTGGATGCCCGTGTCTAATTACGGAGACCTTACAGCAATATCACCAGGAGAAGCAATATCTGGAGCTCCACAAATGTGAAAAATGAGGCAAAATCAGCCTGCAAGCAGCCTGCAAGCAGATGAAGCCTCAGCTGGTCCCAGCAGCAGTGCAAACATCTGTACCTTGTATTCTTAGAGCAGAATGAATTATTTAATTCAAATTAAATTTTTGTAAATGCACTAAATAAAACATTGCTAGAAGCATATTTGCAACGTGAAGGCTTCGAATGGACCGCAGCTAGCATTTTCCACTGTGAGAGCTTCATCCTCATATAAGAAGGATGACGAGCAACCAGAGCACAGATCTGAAGTCAGCCTCACACTAAGTCAGTCACAAAATGTTCACGGCAACACGTCAGGATAAAAAATTTCCCCACAAATAGCATAATAGGGAAAGATGAAACAAGACGATGAATAAAGAAAGTCAACCGAAAGGAGAGGGATTAGGGAGACGAGATACTGATAAAGGAGAACACATTCCCTCCTCACTCTTCTGTCCTAAAAAGAACCTTCCAAAACTCCCTCTGATGCAAATACTGTCCAAGGTGATCTTTTGAAATATGACTTCACTACAGAATATTCAAAACTTTAATTCCTCTTTGAAACTGATCATCCATCTCACTTCTTGTTACTCTAAATCACTGGGTAATATTTTGCAAGGCTTCAAGGGCATCCCTGAAAGTGCAGAATATGGAGTCAGTGTATTGTAGCTTTTAGCAAGGAATCTTTCTGCTACATGTTCACTCGTAATGGAGGACAAACCAATCATGAACATCCTGACACCTAATGAAGATAGTGGGGTTTTAAGGTTGCTGTTTTTGTACACAGTGATAGGGTGACTGGCCAACAAAATAATTAAATTATACATAAACCTATTTCTCCATGGGGAGAAAAAAACACTTTTTCCCCCCTGAAACCTCAGAGGATTACCAAGATTGGAAGCAAGCCAGTACTGGCAATAACTCTAAGTACTGAAACAAACAGCCTTCAAATGAGCAACATTTTCCTAAATAAGAGTGTCATTAATAACACTCAGGGAAAATCTTGCTCAAGGCTAATAACTCAACCTCCTAATCCCTAATTTTGTTTTCTGCCTGATTTACCTGGGGCCGTTTAAGGAGTCTCACCCCCTAGCAGGGCATCCTACCAAGAAAGCTGGACCCCAGCATGAGCCCACCGCTTTCCTGCTGTGGATGATTTCTAGTCCATTCTTACCAACTCTTCTGTTCTCAGAACCCTCAGGGCCTGCATCGGCCTGCTCCCTTTTCCCACCCATTCCTTTGGCCATACCTTTCTAACTGTGACCCTGGGGGCCCTCCCTGGGACAGGATTTTGTATTTGCCCTGGGAGCAGGAATGCAGGATGTGGCACTGTCCACTCCCACCCCTGCCTGGCTCCTGGGCACTGGGGAGCTCTTCCTCAAGCCCATTTCCAAGGATAGTCCGCAAGTCACCACAGCACGTCTAAGAACTGAAAACCACCTGAGTTCATGGCAGTAGGCACACAAAAATCAATAGAGGGGCCAAACCATTACTCAAATAACCTTCAATTTGAAGGCAAACTCCTTTCACAGAACCAATCTTTTTAACACACTATCTTCAGGCCACAAAATGAAGAGGAAGGAAAAACAGAAAAAGACCAACCACGCTAGAAATTTGGAATGTTAAAATGTATTCCACAGAGAGGGACCTATAAATCACCTTTCTGGAATGAGGAGATACAAAATTAACTGATTTGATTTTTGACATGCCCCCTCCCAATGATGTAAAATTCTTTGACCTGAGAAGATTTTGCAGCTTAATCACACACAATGTGAATAAAAACAAAGGCCCTCAACGGCTCAAGTAGGTCACGCTTACTTTCAAGGTCTGTAGTAGAATGGACAATTCATTATACTTAAGAAAAAAGAAATTGCTGGTAGATACATTTACAACTCAAGTTAGATTTTATATATTTACTTTTTTAATGTTTACTTTTGAAAGAGAGAGAGAGAGAAAATGAGCAGGGGAGGGGCAGAGAGAGAGAGGGAGAAACCAATCAGAAGCAGGCTCCAGGCTCTGAGCTGTCAACACAAAACTCGACCTGGGGCTCGAACTCACAGACTGCCAGATCATGACCTGAGCCAAAGTTGGATGCTTAACCGACTGAGCCACCCAGGTGCCCCTTGAGTTAGATCTTACAAGAGAGAAAAGAAGTAATAAGATTACAGCAAAAACTAATAGGAGATTTAACACACAGATGCATGTATTTATGCATAACTGGTATAACTCTTTATAGTAACGTTCTACTCTTCTGAAAGAATAATGATGAGGCACTGTTACAGCCTCTTCTCTTGTGATTAATGTGAAGTGTTTTGCTCTAATGGATCACTGACATATAGAATTTCATGCTGTATTTTTCAGATAGTAAGTGCAATCAAAATTAAATGAGAAAAGTGCATAAGAAAGGTGAGCTTATCTCTGGATGATGGTGTTATGGGTGCTTTTCATTTTCTTCTTTATGCTAATCTGCACACGATGATTTTTTATAATGAATGTTTATTAATAGAATAATTTTTAAAGGAATGACATTATACAAGCATACATTTACTGAAGGTTTATAATAAGTGAAGGTCTCTGGGGAAAAAAACAAATAAGCTAGCATGCATTACATCATTTGAACCCCTGAAGAGCCCTGTGACACAGGCACCATCACCAGGTTACATGTGAGGAAATCAAGGCTCCAAGGGGTTGGGGACTTCCAGAGGTAAGCTCACCAGTGAGCTGCAGGGGTGGGTGACGAATGCGGCCTGCCTCTCCCCTGACCGGGACACATTACAGCCATCCTTAAAGGTCAGCCTTCATGGAGAACAGATAGCTGCTGAGTAGGGAAAGAGCCCTGAATGTGGAATCAGCCAAAATGAATTCTGTGCCCAGCTCTACCAACAACTCGCATATAACCTTAAACCACTTGGGTTCTAAGTGTTCTCAACTACAAAATCAAGTAGTTGGCTCCACTGACCTCTTGTAATCCGACTGATTAAACTCTAAGATCTGGAAAAGATAATTTTACATCATCCTATGGGGCCAGTTGGTTATATATCCAAAGGATATAGTTGACTATGTATCTATTCATTTAATACACTGACTATACATATATAGGCACACACATATACATACATGCATTTGTCATACTGATGACATATCAAATCAATTTACTCATTAAGATATATACTTAAAAAAAAAAAGACTTCTCTATCCCACTCCCTACCCCACTCACTCCCCTTTCTCAAGTTTCAAAATGCCAGTGAAAATGGTCAAAGATGTCTACACATCAGTAAGTGGTTTAGCTCTCCAGACTGGTCCTCTGCATGAAACACCTGAGCTGATTAATATTTTGGCCATACTGTTTGTTCAAAATGGTTGTGTATGGGGGACAGGTGAGGGAAAAAAGGATAAAAACAAAAGCTATACTCTCCTGGGAGCCAAGCACTAGGATAAGCACCTGATTACCTCATTTGGTCTTCAAATAATCCCTTGGGAAAGGCCACTTATCATGCCAGATGAAGACACAGAACAGGAAGGACCCACAGCTGAGGACTGATATGCCATCTGTCCTGCCCCAGAGCCTATGTGCTTCATCCCCACGTGATGTGCACAGAAACCAGACCTCTGTGTCCTACACTCCTGCAAGCACGGTCTTCAATGTTAAAATATTATTTCCTAAATCTTTTATATAAAATCCTTCAAAACAAGTTTGCTCTGCTCCTACTGTGTGGCAAGTGCTATAAAAGCAATGAAAGCAGGAATGGCTCCCTGCTGGCAACTCTTGCCCCCAACGTCTGTTCTGTACAGCAAGAGTGATTGTTTTAAAGCCTAAATTGGATCACATCCTACGCTAACTCAAACCCTTCAGTGGCTTTCTCCTTGCACTTAGAATAAAACACAGAATTCATACTGAGATCCTATAGAATTTCACCTCAATCCTTACGGTGCCTGCCTCACTCCCCCTTCTCTACACAAGAGACCATCCTGGCAAGTCCAAACAGAACATTCCTATCTCACACAGCTTGCCAGATTCATGTATATATATTGGGGGTGGGGGTGGGGGTGGGGGTGGGGGTGGGGGAAGGATACCCAGTTAAATCAAAATTTCAGATAATAATTTTTTTAAAGTACAAGTATGTCCCATGTCGTCTTTGTCACCTACTTATAGTTTTAAAAAAATTACTCTTTACCCAAAATTCAACTATCATTGAGTACCCTGTATTTTACCTGGTAACCCTCAGGACTTCGGCATTTGCTATTCTTTCCATCTGAAACACTCTTCCTTCCAGAGAGTTCCATGTGTCAGTCCCTTACTTCCACACTATGCTCTAACTTCCCTTCAGAGAAGCCTTCCTGACCCACATACTTGGCCACTCTGTGTCCTTACTCTACTTTTTTTTTCCCCCTTGGAACACTCACTACTTGTGCAAATTATATTCACAGTTTGAGTGGTGAATAATTCAAAGACATGACTTGAGCACTAAAGATATTCATGAGGATATGCTTTTCCACGTATGTGGCATTTCCCCATTTTCATCACTTCATGAGAACCTTCCAACAATACAACCAAGGCAGGTGACACAGGCTTTCCCCTGATCTCAGTGAAGAAGAACGAGATGGAAAGCTATAGGCAACATAGGTAGTTGTATCCAGGCAGGCAATGGAGCCTCATGTGTTTTCTAGAATATGGTACTATTGCCCCCTATCAAGGGAGGCAGGAATGTTTTCAGCAAAAAGTTCCAATGTGCAAGAGGGAGCCAAGGGCTGAGCAATCCAACATAGTTCTCTGGTGGTTAGGGAAGGGTAAGAACTTAAACCAAAGCTACAGTAAGTATTCCACGTGCCAAAAACTAGTAAGGTGCTAAAGACAGCATGTCATAGAGTTTCAAAAATCCATCCCAAATCACTGCAGGAGAAGCAGCATCAATCTTCCTTCACACAGGAGAGGCAGCAAATGAATTCCTCTGCAGCCAACCACACGGAGATGCACTGACATGCTTCCTATGACCAACTAGCTGTCCCCAGGCATGCTTCCTGCTGTGCAAGGCCCAGTGGCAAACTGGACCCACTGGGCTGCATCTACACTTTGATAGCCAAAGGCACCCAATTTACACAAGTAGTCACATTCTAAACGCGGGTAGAGTTCCTCTTCTCTGTTCATAGGCAATTTTGCCTGAGGCATAGTTCCAGGCAAATAATGCTAAAGTGACAGTGAGAATAAAACATGGGCAAAAAAAGCTGTGCCTTCTAATAAAACTGGTCCATTCCATTCTAACCGTCCAATCTGAACCCCTGCAACGCCTCATACGTCTAATATGAAAGAGTATTATCTTCAATTGTTAATAAGTGCTTGAAATACCCCTGGCTTCACATCTCAATGTTTTAACAGATTTTCAATGCTACAAATTTCACATTTTTCTCAAGGTTAGAAAGGTGATAGCTGGGAGAAGTTACTCAGAACAAATAAAACTTCTATTGCCTTTTTTTAAAAAAGCCTTTAAATAAAATATTTCATTCAATAAATATGTATGCCAGACACCATTATTTCTGTGAACAAGAGACAAAAATCTCCCCAGAGATTAATTTCCACGCACTTGTTTTTAATAATGGATGTTAGGGGCGCCTGGGTGGCTCAGTCCGTTAAGCATCCAACTCCGGCTCAGGTCATGATCTTGCAGTCGGTAAGTTCAAGCTCCACGTCGGGCTCTGTGCTGACAGCTCAGAGCCTGGAGCTGGCTTCAGAATCTGTGTGTCTCTCTCTCTGCCCCTCCCCTGCTCATGCTCTCTGTCTCTCAAAAAATAAATAAATGTTAAAAAAAATTAAAAAAAAAATAAATAATGGATGTTGATGGTCACCCCAGGACCTTTGAACTTATTGTTGCCACTGCCCACTTAACACCTCTGCCAGACATGTGCACCTCTTACTCTCTCACCTCCTTCAAATTGGTGCTCAAATATCATCCTGTCATCTTCTCAGTAGGGCATTTCCCTACTGGTCTATCTAAAACTGACACCATCAGAACACCTGGCTCGTGTCAGTCGGTAGAGCATGTGACTCTTGATCTTGGCGTTGTAAGTTCAAGCCCCACGATGGCTGTAGAGATTACTTAAAAATAAAACCTTAAAAAAATAAAATAAAACTGACACCATCATTCCTTGTAAGCACTTCTTAGTACCCTCTCCTGTTTTATTTTTCTCTACGGCACTTATTGCAATCTAAAAGATATATATTTTACTTTTGCTTTTGGCTGTCTTCCCCTATAAAACATAACCTTAATGAGGAATGTTCACCTTTCTGTTCATTGTTATATCCCCCAGCACCCAGCAAAACCCGAGAGCAATGAAGGCTTCTGGCACCCAAACTGTGCTCTCCTACTAACAGGAACGAGTGATTCTTGAAGAAACGGCCAATTTCAGGTCTAGGGTAGAAATTGTGTAGGATGAATCTGGAAGGTTTTGTCATACTAGATAAATAAAAACTATTAGAAACCATCAGAGTCATGTCAAAAGGATTCAGAAGACAATATTAATTGGCTCCCATTGGCCAAAGAAAGGACAGTTTGAGAACCAGTAAGAAAATAATTGGAGTAGATTGAACATATCAAATATGTTTCAATCAATGACTTCATAATGATAAAACCAAAAAGCATACTAACAAAATACTGGCCCAATGGAAGATGTTAGTAAACCAACAGAGACACAATGGTTCCTATATGAGCCGCCTCTCCTGGCAACTACATACTAGAGGAGTGGTCACCTCTCCTCATCAAGTATTCCTGGTATATTAAGAAGGAACCCCTAATGAATTAATGAACCCAGGCGCCAACCATCAACAGGTGCTAACATCATAAAAACAGAGACACTGGGCACTGTGTGCCTCCTGAGAGAAGTAGACAATACCATCCATGGAGAAGTCTTGCAAAAAAAAAAAAAAAATTTAAGTCTGACTCTGATCAAGTCTCAGACCTACCTATCAATTTACAGGAAATAAAGTGGGGAGAGAACCTGATTATACAATGACACAAGGATGTAATCATCAGAATTCAGAGTATAACAAACTAAGACAAATGAAGAAGTTTCTTAAAAACAAAACAAACAGAAAAAAAAGGGGGTGGGGAAAGAGATGGAAGGAAACCTAAAATTAAAAAGAGACTTTAGAGACACCAACAATTCTAATGTATGCTCACTGCTTGAAACCCAGTTCAAATAAATAACCTTTAATTTACAAGACTGCCTAGAAAATGCAAACACTAACCTGGGACTATATGATATTAAGGAATTATGTTAATTTTAGATATAAGATGGTATTATTATCAGTTACACTGGGAGTAGATTCAGGATTCCAAGGAGTCTTAAAGATGCATTTTGAAACATTCACAGATCCTAAGACCTTTGGATTTGCTTCAAAATAATGGACCAGCGGAGGGAGTAAATGAAATTGGCCATGAATTGACAACTGCTGAACTGAGTCATAGGTACATGGGACTTTGTTATACTCTTCTCTTTGGTATGTTTGAAATTTTCCACATTAAAAAAGTTCAAAACATAAAAATTTTACAGTGATTTTATTGGCATGCAATAGAAATGGCAAGAGACAGTATTGAAAAGTTGGCCAAACACAAATTGGAGGCGACTGCCCTGAAGCCCTGTCTGACACATGGGTTTCAAGGAAGGAGCCAAGGGGTGTTGGTGTGGGGTTTGCCAGTCTTGGAATTTTCCCTTCTAATTTTTGTTAAGGCAGCAGGCAGAGCAAGAATTCTAAGCACAAATGATGTGGTATGTGAAACTTACCAACAGGAGGCGTCACCAAGAAGATAAGCCTGGAGGAGTGTGGGGGAGTCTGAGCCCACAGAACCAACAGATCTGTTAAGGTGACTGACAAACACTGAGCTGTAGACTCAGGAACTGTTTTAAAAAAATCAATTTTCTAAGGATGCGTTAGAATTCAGGTAATAAGAGCAGCGAAAACACACGGATGAAAAAGGTACCAGTAAAGGCTGAGCTCAAAAAGTAGAAAGAAGAAGATCATAAATTTCTGCTACCTGCTTTACTGCCAAGAAATATTATCTCACAGAAAGGGGATTTCCCATCTCAAATGGTTACACGTTTAAAAGGTATGTGTTGGTATTCTCAGGCAACAGTTTAGTGATATTTTTAAAGAACTCCCTGACCTGTCCCAAAATGTTACTTATGTTTTTTCATTCAGGTTTTCTCCCGCAACCAAAACAGTCAATTCTTCATCGCTGCCCACTCTGACAAATTAGTCTATGCAACACCATTTCTAAGTTATCTCTAGCAGCCAACACAGCCCATAAATCCAAATCATTGTACTGGTTATTAGGATTTCATTTCATGCTCGCATTCACAAACATTTAAGCTTTCAACCTTTGCTGTTGGGCATTAATCTTGGCATTAATCAAGGGATTAAGTATGCTGAATTTAAACTCAAGGTTAATAGCATACTCAGCCAATATTAGTTTTACATATTGCCAAGGGAAAACAGAAAAAGGCAAAGACCTTTCTGCCTGTTGTTCGTGAAATAGAAGACACAGATTGATGAGTAAGGCATGAAATTGCTTCTTTTGTTCCTTCATGAAGGAGTCTCACACACCTACATACACACACATACACACACACTCATTAGTCCAGCCCAAATTGGCATTTGAAGCAACAGGCTTGTATAAATCCTAAGATCCAGCCATCGATCGCTGGGTAATTTGCTTATTTCCGAGCAACTATACATGCAAAGGCAACATAAGTGTTTAAAAAAAACAGCACAAACAAATTAAGAAGTCTAGAAGGGTATGATAGTTGCTAGTTGCTAGAATAACTGTGTAAAGAGAAGAAAAAAAATGTGTGGGTGTCAGGTATATCAGCATCATCTATCAATGTAATATCAAGAGAGGTAAAGAAATTCATTCCAAATTTCCTAAAATCTGTTAGCAGTAAAAGGCCCTGCAGAGAGCTAAGTTAATATACCTGAAACAATGATAGAGTAATTACTTTATAGAGCCTTGTCTCTATGAGGGGAATAGTTACATGGCTCGCAAAAACAGATACAGAAAATAAACTGCCCGATGATCTGGAAATGCAAGGCTGCCTAATGAATCATTCATTCACTGTCACCACTAGAAATGGCTGAGCACCTGGTTTTCATGAGTTACATCCTCAGGAGAATCAGTGCTGTTTCTCCTTTTGAGGGAGGGTATCAAAATTTTGAGTATTCAAAAACTAGCAATGAAGATTCATTAATTCAAATTAGCTCAAATAGCCATATTTCAAACACAACAGGCTTGGAGCATAGAAGTGAATGCAAAGTCAAAGGTAGTAAATCACTTATTTACCTGAGTTCAGTTTTCCTTTGACATGAAGGGGCAACAGTAATGCCAAGTGCAGAAACACTAAGCACTTGACCTCTCTGAGCCGCTCTGATTTGGCTATTACTCTGAGCGGGGGAGAGGTTTAAGTGAGGTTGTACATTTGAGGTGTCTGGCCTACAGTGGGGCTCAGTAATGTTTCATTCTTCTCCTAATGTCTTCTACCAAACAAGGGCAACACCAAACTCCTTACCACCACATCCAGTCCCTAGCCCAGTGTCAGACACATAGCAAGCATCTGTGGGAATAATGTGGGGAAATATTGATGGTTGCACTTTCTGGGATTTACTAAGAAAGACGTGTAGACTGCAAGTTGGTGAGGGTACAAGCACAAGTTTACAGCCCCATAATTCAGTGGAAGTTGGCACATGGAGACGACCCAAGGGAAGAAAAATGAAGGCAGAGTGCCACCTCCTAGGACCGGGCTGAATCTCAATGCCTCAATTCAACTGGTGACTGACCGTTGTTACTTCAAGTCCTTTTTTTATCTGTCAAAGCTCTGAGGTTAGACACAGAGATAGAAGCCAGAACTGGCTCTTCAAGAAGGATTAAGAGGAAAAGTCACTGGTACATCTGTTGATCAAGTAAACAAATCAAATGAAGATGTCTCTCTTAATTGTCTTTCCAATTCCAAGAGAAACCTGGCATATGATATGTGGTTAAATGAAGTACCAAAAAAAAGAAGGAAGGTTTCAAGAAAGCAAGAGGGAAAACAAAACAAAAGCCGAGACCAGAAACCAGATGCTGTCCAGGATTTTTAAAATACTAGCACAGAATTAACTGGCTTTAAAAACCACCTCTAGCCATTTCAGATTAACGACGGCAGGGACGCAATGTTCTTCCACAGGGCCAGCTCACAGCTCCAATGCAAACACAAGGGCCATATGCAGAGAGAAGAAGTCACAGGGAATAGCTGAATTTCTACGTTACCAGAAGTCAAAGGATCTAAAATTAAATTAGAATGATGAATTAGAACCAGAAATTGGTTCTAATTATAAAACAAAATCGAGCTCCCACATAAAATGTCCCCATAACTGAACGCAAATAATGACAATATCAAAACCCATAAAAATGCCGACCGTGTTTACTGAACGTCATCCATCTGCCCGGCTCTATTCTAACCATGTTCCCATATACACTCAGGAATCCTCACGGTAGGATCCTTTAAAGACAAAATTAAAATTACTACTTTTGAAAGGCAGTATTTGCCATCCAAGAGGCCACAGTGGTGAAATTCTTCTCCAGCTCTTAAAGAGTATCTATTAAGATGCTATGATAAAACACATTTTTTTTTTTAAAGGCCAGAATTCCAAGGTTATTTTCAGATTTAAACTAAAAGGGTTTCCTGGTTCTCTCCCCAGGGAAATTCTCTCCACCCTGTCCAGGCTCCACCACCTGCCTCCATTCTTCCTCTTCCATTAGACTCTTAATGAATGCATACCATGGTGCCAAGAAAACTCCTTCTCACCAATTGCTGACATTCAATGAATATAAGGGAGGTTCAGTAAGTGCTCACTGAACTGAATTCAGCTGAACAAAAACAAAAGCCTGATCATCTGCATAAGAAGAGTGAGGTAAAGGTTAATAAAGCACCATTCCACACCTTGGAAAGGGAAAAAATAGTTACAGGTTCTGCAATGAAACACCTGGGCTCCAGTATTAAGACTACATTGGGGTGCCTGGGTGGCTCAGTCGGTTGAGCTCCGGTCATGATACCTCGGTGCTTAAGTTCAAGTCCCACATCAGGTTTGCCACAGTCAGTGCAGAGCCCACTCCTGATCCTCTGTCCCCCTGTCTCTGCCCCTCCCCTACTTACACTCTCTCAAAAAAAAAAAAAAAAAAAAGTTAAAAAAAGAATATATGATTCATCACATCTTTGCACAGCCCAGTCTGTCCCACACTCATCAGAACCTCACTTTTCTCTCACCTTATCGACATCCTTCCTTCACTGTGAGTTGGGTTGCATGGCAGTTTCAACGGAAGGGAACTGGGTCACCAATAATCTCAGTCCCTTTCCATCTGGACTGTTCTTCCACACCTTCCCAGCTCTGGCTCAGGAGATGGAGGGAAGGCTGACATGGGAGGTAATGCTCTACCTGTAACTCAGTAGCACACCCAACATGCAAACTCTCAGAAAGGCAGGAAATTAGCCCCACCTGTCAATCAGGGAGCACAGCTGGACTCTGGCTGAATTCCATCAAGTGGAAAGAGGAAGGCAACTTTTGAAAATTAAACTGAATGAGGAACCTTTTCCTCAGGGCTAGAAAGGTGCTTCTAAATTGACTTCTCACTGGAGCACAGGTTCACCCAAGACCCCACGCCTTACTCCTCTGGAGAAAGAGATGAGAAGGTGGGGCACAGGCCACCTCAGCCAAAAACACGCTCAAATGCTACAGAATTAATTTGCCGGCAGTCTGCTAATAGGAGCATCACACAACCAACTCTCTGGGCTTTTAATTTCCGAGAGGTATTTTAACTATCATTAGCTCTGAGGCTTCTTATGATGGCCATGGGGTGGCCATGGTGTGACCATGTAAAAAAAAAAAAGTCTCATGGGGTGGCCATGGTGTGACCATGTAAAAAAAAAGAAAAAAAGGTCTCAGCGGATCTTAAAAAGGAAAGGGACATAAAGTAAAGAGACACACTGCACAGAATTCAGGGCCATAGGCCCTGTGGCAATACTGGTTTGGCCTCCATCCCCCAAAGCTGTTCCCTGTCACCCCGTGACACAGAAGAGAGGTGCCTGAGTCCCACATGAAAGACTATGTCATTTAGGCTCAAAACGGAGGCATTCTCCTTCTTGTGTGGTAGCATCATGGAGCTGTTATTATGGCAATAGCACACGCAAGGGCACATCCTCTGAAATTAGACAGCACCCAGTTCACAAGCCCCTCGGGCTGCCTTTGTCCATGAAGCGTGGAGGGGAAGCCAGCTTTTGATCCCCTACTCAGTTCTTCCCCTGTACTTGTCCCCATATGGTCCTGACTCTACCCCACCTCCCTCCAGGGTCACATGAGAATCATCAAAGCCTGGGACAAATTTCAGATGGTCTGTAAAATGTCCTGCAACACTTAAAAAAAAAGAAAATAAGCTGCAATTTAAATTCAAGGGTAGAAATGGAAAAGAAGCTCAGGCTGGAAATAACTCAGCCTGTAAGCAAATTGCTAACTCAGCCAAAAAGCCCAGGAAAAAATGCTCAACATCACTGATCATCAATGAAATGCAAACCAGGGGCGCCTGGGTGGCTTAGTCGGTTGAGCATCCCTTTCAGCTCAGGTCATGATTTCATGGTTCATGGGATAGAGCCCTGCATCAGAGTCTATGCAGACAGCATGGAGCCTACTTGAGATTGTCTCTCTCCCTCTTTCTTTGCCCCTTCCCTGCACACACACTCACACACATACACACACTCTCGCATGCATACACACTCTCAAAACAAATAAATAAACTTTAAAAATTTTTAAAAGAAAATGCAAACCAAAGCTACAATGAGTTACCACTTCACATCCATTAGCACGGTTACTTCAAAAAACAGAAAACAACAAGGGCTGGAAAGGATGTGAAGACACTAGAAGCCTCATGCCTTGCTGGTGGGAATGTAAATGGAGCAACCACTTTGGAGAAGTGTCGTGGTTCCTCAATAAAATAAAAACAGAATTAACATATGATTCAGCCATTCCACTTCTGGATATACACCCAAAAAAAACGAAAGCAGGGTCTCAAAGACTGAGATGTACAGCCATGTTCATAGCAGCATTATTCACAAGTGCTAGAAGGTAGAAGCAACCCAAATATCCATCAATGGATAAATGGATAAGCAAAATGTGGTATATAACATAATGTGGTATTATTCAGCTTTAAAAAAAGAAGGAAAGCCTAACATATGCTATAATATGACACGGATGAATCTTGAGTTCATGATGCGTAGAGAAGGCACTCACAGAAAGGCAAATACTGTATAATTATATGAATAATGAGAGTAGTCACAAGCAGAGTAGTCACAAGTCAAATTAGAATGGTTGTTTCCAGGGACAGGAGGGAGACGGAATGGGGAGTCATTGTTTAATGGGTAGAGTTTCAGGTTTGCAAGATGACGTGTTCAGAAGGTGGATGGTGGTGATGGTTGCATCGTAATATGAATATACTTAATTCCACTGACCTATACACTTAATGGTCAAGATGGCAAATTTTATGTTACATGTATTAGACTAGATTGTTTATTTTTATTTTTTAAATTTTTTTAAATTTTTTTATTTTTTTACTTTGAGAGAGAGAGAGGGAGGAAGGGAGAGGGGCAGGGGGAGAGGGGGAGAATCTCAAGCAGGCTCAGCATGGAGCCCCACAATGGGGCTTGATCCCATGACCCTGGGATCATGACCTGAGACAAAACCAAGAGTCAGATGCTCAATCAGCTGAGCCATCCGGGTGCCCCTATTTTACTAGATTGTTTTTAACTGAGGAAAGAAAATGTAAATAGCTACATTAGCCCGGGTTTTTTTTTTTTTTCTCAAGGGAAAAAAAATCACCCTATTAAAGAGCAGGGAACCTATTAAAGAAGGGAACGACAGGTCCACCATGTAAAAACAATACACAAATTTCAGGCTGTACAACAGGCTCACCACTTATTTCCACACCCTGAAGCCAAAGAAGCAACTCACCTCACTGAGGTAAATAAAGAAAGAGCAGGTGGACCCATCCACTCCGTAGTCTGCGTAGCAGGGATCCGAGCGCCACATATCTTTCATCCACTGAAACAACAAGAACCCGGTAAGGACATCTACAAGCAGACCGTGTTCGGTGGCCCTGTACATCCCATGACAGAGAAGGCTATGAAGGGCAAGGAGAAGTGAATGGCTCAGACTGGGGCCTGAGGTTCATTGTCAGTGAGCTGAGGTCAGGACAACAGATGCCCAGTTTTCCAGATGATTCACAGGTAGACGCTGGCTTGAGCTGGGCCTTAGCAGAGGTGTGCAGGGTAGAGGAAGGCCGTGAGACCACCAGGCAGTAAAGCCCAGGACAGGCAGTGGCCAGGAGAGTTTTATCAAGAGCAACTGCCTAATCAAAACCCCTTTCACCCAGAGAGCTACAGTTGCATAAGCCACAGGACAGGTCCTGGAACAGACAGTGTGAATGAGAGCAGGCGTGCAAGGTGTGCATGGCATGTGTGAGTCCCACAGAGGAACCATGTTAACGCTTCTGGGGTTTGCGCTCACCATCCTAAGCATACACTGGAACCAAGACTTTTCTCTGAAAACTAGTGAGTAGGGTTGTGGTCTCCCTCAGGGCAGGCCATATAAAAAGAACTTTTAAAAAAAAAAATCCTAAGAGTGAAAGAGTGTCCAAATGTCTCAGGTTACTCAGCTGCAAATGCAAATGTGACATTTAAATCACAATCTGGAGACCTCATGGCAGGGGGGCCTGGGGACTGGGGGAGAGGGAAGTTGGGCTCTATATAATGGCAGCTCCTTGTCAATGGCCCTTGAAGGATCACCTGCTGGAGGCTGGGAAAGCCAGGGGGAGGCAGCTTCAAAGACACAGCAGGAGCCCAAAGTGGCCCAGGCTCTTTCACTCTGACCAGTTAGAGCCATTGTGGACTGACCCCATGAAGTTGGCATAAGCACACAAGGGTTGTCATGGCCACAGCCCCAAACTGGCAGAATTGAGGCATCCCTTCGATGACTCCCTTAAAGGGCTTGCTTGCCATCTGTATTGCTGGGGAGTTAGAGAGAGGGGAGGGGAGGAGAAGGAAGAGGGTGTTAGTGAAGAAAAAAGGTGAAGGGAATGAATAAACATTACTTGGGCCTTACCTTGATTTTCCCCTCGCAGTGGGGGTAGCCATCCATAGGAGGCAATACACATTTTTCTTGAGCTCCATTAATGATATCTGCAAAGATGAAACAGAACAAAGGATACCATGAAGTTTATGAGACACAAACCTACCATCTTTGTAAGCAATGGGCAGGGAAGGAAACAGAAACAGGAAGTCTATACTGGGAGCCATGCTCTGACCTGTGGAAGCTCTCCAGCTGCCAATAGGTCCAGCTGGTCTGCAGTGAGGACCTGGCCCAAGAACAGCCCACCTGTAGGATGGCCAGAGACCTATGATGCATGTGGCCCAGCCTGAACGGGTGAGCTACACCAATCAGAGGGTTTGCTTGGAAATTTGCAACTTGGTAAGAGAAACCAAACAAGTGGAGAGCAGGAGATGAAGCCATGAGATTGGGAGGGACCACCAGGGCCATGTCAGGCTGTGCAAACTGAGGTCAGGAATACCTTCATGACATGTGCTTGAGCTGAGAAGCTGGCAAAAAATAGGCAAATAGAACGGTAGTACAGAGGAGGAGAAAGCAACCAGACACATCAGCAAGGTACAGCATCTTCTGGACGTGGTTCTTACATTTCTGCAAAGATCTCCTTATGCTTCAAATATTTCCTCACAATAAACTCCCTTTCTATTAGCTAGCTCTAGGGGATTCCTATTCCTTTTGATGACAAGAGTCAGAACAAAAAAGAACGCCTTTAAAAAGCTTACTGTTTAGTGGTGGACCACAGACAAACAAGTAAACCACTGAACAACAGTGTAATAGACATTATGTTGGGGCGGGCCAAGGGAAGGACACCCACCCCAGTCTCTAGGATCAAAGACGACTTCCTGGATCTAGTGACATCTTAGTGGAGATAGGAAGATGAAGCAGGAGTATGCCAGGTGAAGGGGCAAGGTAGAGATGGTGTTCAAGGAACAGGCTCCAAATGCAAGGACGCACACTGAGTGGAATGCAGAAATGGGAGGTACTGAGTGGTCAGAAAGGAAATCAGGCAGGGCCCAAACCAGAAAGACTTCAAGCAAGCACCCTGATAAAGACTTTATTTATTTTTCAAGTGTTTATTTTTGAGAGAGAGAGAGAGACATTGAGTGAGTGAGCGAGCAGGGGGAGGGGCAAAAAGAGAGGGGGACAGAGGATCCAAAGTGGGCTCTGTGCTGACAGCAGACAGCCCATTGTGGGGCTGGAACTCATGAACCACAAGATCATAACCTGAGCCAAAGTCAGATGCTTAATGGACAGAGCCGCCCAGGCGTCCCTGCCCTGATAAAGACTTTAAGCTGAGGGAAGGGAAGGGCAGGGCACTGAAGGCTTCTAAGAAAGGAATAGTTAAGATCAGCCTTATGTTTAGGAATGATCATTTTAGCTGGAAACTGGGACAGCTCTAAAACTACATGTTTCTCTTTGAGGACCAACTGTATTTTCCAGACACGTTTGGAAAATGCCACAATTACTTATGGCTGACAATTTTCTGTTCAAAGTACTAATGAGAAATTAGATCCCAAACTACAGTATTGTTTGACAGTGTTATTCAATGTTGGTGGCTGCTGGGGCTAAAACAGAAATTGTACCTGTCCCTTGAAAATTAGTTCCTCTGACAGTCTGAAACAGATTCTTCACCTCTTGATTCAGTGTTCTCATCACCATTCCACCCTCCACCTGGATAACTACAGCATAAAATCAATACCCTCCTTCTCATGGACTGGAGGCAGCGTCATTTAGTAGTGAACATGGACGATACTTAGCTTGTCAGAGCCTCTGTTTCTCCGTCTGTAGCACTGAAATAACTGTACCATTATTTCATCCAGCTCTTATTAAGTAAGCTAATACTTGTGCAAAGTCTAGTCTGGCACTCCCAACAGCTGACTCTCGCCACAGACCACAGTGCGTGCTTAAAAAGTTGGCATTCGCTATATAATTCCATGCCACTTATACTCTATCTAAGAAAGCAATATTTCAAAAGCACGGATCTTCTAGAAACGCATTCTCTGCGTTTTTGAGATAAATGCAGGCTTGAGGTGGTACATCTCCCTATAGCTCTCCTCCTTTCTCACTTGTAAGGGGACAGCCAGCCTCAGAAACCACTAACAAATGCCTCACCAAAGGACAGAGGCACTTTTCAGTGACTACTTATCCTATTTTTGTCTCTGATTTTGCTTGGTAACATTTACCAAGCAAATAAATAGCACAGGATCCAAGACAGCAGAGTCTGAAACAGCTGGGGGTCGGGGCAATCAGACATTTAGAGGGATGATTACGGAGAAATTCCCCCCTTCTTTCACACACTATAAGCATTACACCAGTTCCAGACATCCAGAGCCAGAAATTATGGAAACTAGAGTCTATAGAGTTAGAGGTATGGTACCATGGAGTGAACAGAAACCACCAGATGGTAACATAAACCAACAGGTCCACGAAGGCCTGCAAGGAAAGCCTGGTTGCTGACAGTGTGGGTCCTTTCCATAAAGAGTTTCAAGGAATAACAATATGTTATGCCAAGGGTTGGCAAACCTTTTCTCCAAAGGACCAGAGAGTAAATATTTGAGGCTTGGCAGGCCACACTGTCTCTGCCACAACTATGCCACTGTGGATTATAACAGGAAAGCAACCACATATAATAGGAAAATGAATGGGCGTGGCTGTATTCCAATAAAACTTTGTTTTCAAAAACAGGCACAGACCCCTATATTTGCTATGCCAAGACAGTCACAAAATGAGGATCCTAGTTGCTGCAAAGATCTGATGAAATGACTTTTTTGAGGACTCCTGCAGTCACTCCTCTGCCCCTACCCTTTCACCACCTGGTTAAAGCCCCGCCCTTGAAGACCCAGCTCAAGATTCACCCACGGAAGAATTAGGCCCAATTCCTCCTTCCCATGCCAAACCAGAATTTAGTTAGGATTTAGTGCTGCCTCCCTCTCAAGTCTCTCTCACAGCAGTGAGTGATCTCGTTCTTCCCTCCACATGTGCCCACTTGCCTCCTAGGATGTAAGGCGGTGATGGGAAGGTTATGTCTCCATGTCCCATCACCAGGCACTCAGTAAGTGCCGGCTGACTGAATAAACACACCTGCTGCACCTGCTTCGCCTCTCCCCGCTGACTCTTCAGCTCACGGACAACCAGACTGAGCAGAGAGACCTGTGCTGGAGCAGCGTTTTTCCTTCTCTTCCACCTGGCAGTTCGTCAACTAATCCATAAGGGTTGTCTTTGCAATTCCATTAATTTATGACGGGTTTTCTATTTAGTTACAGAGTGACGAGTTTGCATAAGCAATGCCGTCCAGAAGTGGAGTTAAATGGCTTGAGGCTCTGGGGTTGGAGGGATCCATGAAAGGAAGAAATAGAAAGTGCTGGCCTTCCCAGGGAGGGATGGAGCTACTCCCTAAATCCAACCACCAGTAACCTGACTCCCAGGAAACTGAGCACAACCCCCCATCACCTCCCAGGTCCTAAGGGGTCTCAGCACATCTAAGAGGAAAGCTCCCCGTTTTGTTTTGATCACAAAGACGAAAACTCATTCAATGACGTTTTTTATTAGTCTGTACACAGAAGACACTGCTACCTAGAGAAAGACCCTGCAATATAAGGTTGGTTAAAAAACAAAAATTCAGGTCAAAAAAGGTTAATGTTACTGCTTTTCAGGGGAGATTTAGCTTACTATATATTAAGCACTTTCAAAAAAGGGACTGGATTCTGCCACAGTATGTTACTGGAAGCTTCTTCTCTCTGACATTCACCTGATGTTCTTTCTCCCAGTGTCAAATTTTTTCATGGTAAAAGGGCAAGGGGAAAAGAAAGATGATAACGTAAGCAAAGAAGCTCAGCTCTTACTACTGTTCAGGATTCAGTTTCATCCCTTACCCTCCCAAACCAGCCCAAGTGTGTCTTTCACCAAAGACTTCACCTCAGCACTGACCATATAGCATTGTCAACCAGGTATTACACAAAAGGCAGACAGCCTAGGCGTGAAAATTGTGTTGTTTTATCAGTCACCTGGACCCACACAGTACAGCAGGGGCTTGGATATTGGGTTTAACCTAAGAAAACACTTTTCTTGGGGCATCTGGGTGGCTCAGTCAGTTAAGTATCCAACTTCGGCTCAGGTCATGATCTTACAGCTCGTTGAGTTCCAACCCCACAATGAGCTCTGGGCTGACACCTGGGAGCCTGGAGCCTGCTTCAGATTCTGTGTCTCCTTCCCTCTCTGCCCCTCCCTGGTTCACACTCTGTCTCTCTCAAAAATAAACAAACATCAAGAAAAAAAGAAAACCCTGGGTGCCTGGGTGGCTCAGTCAGTTAAGCATCCGACTTCGGCTCAGGTCATGATCTCACAGTTTGTGAGTCAGAGCCTCGCGTCGTCGTGCTCTGTGCTGACAGCTCAGAACCTTGAGCCTGCTTCGGATACTATGTCTCCTTCTATCTCTGCCCCTCCCTAACTTGTGCTCTCTGTCTCTCAAAAAGAAATAAATGTAAAAAACAATTTTTTTAAAAAAAGAAAAGAAAAAAACCCTTTTCTTATGCTCAAAGATGCTCACCACTCAGGAGCAACACGTGTGCAGGAGGAACAGAAGTGGCAAAAGAAGTCATAAACACACACAGAGCAGGTGTCCCTGTCAAGTGTGGAGTCAAGTTCTCCGTGACAGTCCCCACATAGGCATATACGCTGAGGGAGAGATGTGCTGAAACAGTAGCACTTTCAATAAATACATGGAAGCAACAGAGACAGAGAGATAGAATCAGACACACTGAGGATTTTTACTCTTGCTTGCCTGCCTCTGAGGAAGGAAGGAGGGCACAGACAGGCTCAGAGATAGTTGAGGACAGAAATAGGTGATGTAGGAAATGAAAATGGGTGCTAACTTCCCCGGAGGTTTCACCTGCCTTCCTAAGGTGCTGGCACATACATGGTTACATTTTATACTAACCACAACCTCCTGAAAAGGAAGGCAGTGACCTCATCTTATAGCTTGGAAAGGGGAAACTTTAAAATCCTCAGCACATACCTCCAAACTCAGCCCACAGTCACCAGGACTGTCTCTCAAACGCCTGCTGCCTGCCACGTGCTGAAATGTCAAAGCTGTATCCCTACAAGACATGGGCTGCGCCCTCACGGTGTGGGGGTGGAGGGTCCTCATATGACAGAGCAAGATACACGTTAGCTGAGCCAGCCCCCCGGAAAGCAGGATAGGCCCCTCAGTGCTTTGGCCCAGTGTCCAACACAGCACCTGGCACACTGCCAGATGCACAGAACTCTTCTCAACAAACAGATGGACGAATATAACAAAGGAGTGAAAAGCTCAAGTTCCAGAGAAGGGAGTAAGAGAGACAGAAGAAAGGGGGTAGGAGATCCTCATGTCTAGTAACTGTACCAAGCATTTCAAGTTCTGGATTACACATCAATAGAGGCAAAGGAATTTGGGTTTGATGTAAGGAAAAATGGCAGGAAGGTGCAGCAATCAAAGAAGAGTCATTTCAGACGCATGGAGCAGGACATGGCCTATCCCCCATGTGAATTACTGATATTCACACCTTACTGGATTTTAAAAAGAGAGGCTTATAGTTTTGTGAGAAATACAGCATGTATGTCATCACATTTTACGTCCGATGCAAGACTCACTGGGTACCGTACAAGGATCCCTCTATGTTTTAGCTGCCCACTTCAACACACATACACGGAGAGACTGTCGTGTGCTTATTCAAAGCATCGTCAACTACTAACCATGCTGCCTCATGAAACACTCACCTATGCTAACTTCAAGTTAATAATAACTGCTCTTTACTGCTGAACAAGAGAGAAATCAAGAGATATACATATATATTTAAAAAAAAAAAAAGAGGAGGGTGTAATCAGGTGTCATCCTTAATCCTGATTCTATCAAGGCTCCTAGGTGGCATTGTACATAAGAAACCTGAGTCCATAATCCTAGGCAATGATGATAAAGTGAGGACGTGGAGGGGACAGAGAAGGGGAGGGGGAGGGGGTCATAAGTGAGTCCCACACAGAACAGTTACTTCAGAGTGAAAGCTGACCTTACCAAGAAGACAGCTTCCTCTGTCAACATTCAGTTTTCTGTATATTAATTATAACAAGGATGACTAGTGTTTGAAATGGCACTTGTTTTCAAGTGTGGGACACTGGAGAACATACTTATACAACAGTACCATTAACTCTGGATCTAGAACTGAATATGCATCTGAGAGGTTAAGGATGTCTGATTCCCTCAGAGCTATTTTATAGGGAGAGGGAAGGAAAGTAAAGAAAAAGTAGGTTAAAAAAAAATCTCAGAAACCTCACCCCAGGAAGTTTTAGGGAACTGAATTTAGTCTCCTCGTCCACTTCCTTTGCCAAAAGCTTAGATGACCATCTACACGAGTGAGGGCTCGATTCCGCCAAAAGGCACCCCACATATATTTCCTCTCAAAAGATAAAGGGTCTCCAGTGATTGCATTTTGTGTGTAGGACAAGGCAGTGTTTCTCTCAGAACACCTGATAGGAACATGCAGCCCCCGTTATCAGATGGCCTCTACAAAGCACCCACGTGTGCACGCCACTGGCCCAGCTGTTCCTCGCCATCTGGGAACGGACTCCATCTCTGCGCTCAGCCTGGAGACGAAACTCCTGCCAGCACTTCCATCAGCTGGCCTGGCTTCAGGAGCTAATAGCAGTAAATCGGACAGAAATCAGCCATGGTGAAATATAATCTCCCATTAAAAATGACCTCACCGGTCATTCTCAGCTTGGCAAATATTCATTAAGGGCCACTTTACATTGGCATTATAAAAAAAGTGATTTAATTTCTATAACTGAGTCACTCCAGCCCCAGGGTTCACGGGAACAGGAAGCTCTCTGCCCACCAAAAGGAGCTGGGGACAACAGTGGGTAACATACACAACTCACTCACAGACCCTGAGGGATATATACTGGGCACCTTGAAAAGAATGGTGTGTATTTTGTTTTTTAACTTGGGAAGCTAGAAATACAATCATTGTACCAGAAATTTTTACAGTTGCAAAGGACTTCTGAAGCCCTATCAGCAAATTGCTGATGTTTCCTGATGCGTTTTACAGAGGTTTACAGAGATGAAGTGCTTTATTCATCCAGTGATTAAGGAAAACTCATTAAGCATCTCCCATATGCAAGGTATGCTACATGTTCAAGCCAGGCCTCTATCTTCTAGTCAAGATTATTACCACCACACTGTTCCCAGCTACTAAAAGGCCCACCACTACCATCACCACCACCTTCACGTTCTGCACAGGGAATCTCAAAAGTCAATAATGAAGACTGAAATGACAAATTCTTACTCCTTGCTACACCTCCAAGGACCTTATGGACTTGCTAAACACCGAGAGCCTCAGGACTGCCCACACACCAATGCTGTGGGCGTCATGCAAGTCAACGAGAAAATCATATTCAATGTACAGCTTCTCCAGGTACTTTTCAAGAATGGAACCAATATGGAAAAAGAATGCAGTTGTGAGGACCATGAAAACACAGTAACAGCCAAATAATCCTAGAGTATTTATGCTGCCCTTTGTCATACCCTCTTGCAATATTGTTGTGGTTTTTTTCAGGGTTATCTGCCAAACAAATTTTTAAGTCAGCATTAATAACGTTTCCCATGTTGTTGGTGAAACATAATTAAAAAGAGGACCTTAGCATAAGATTTCCAGTGTGAGAGGCCAAGTCTAAAAGAATGTCACACACACACACACACACACACACACACACACACACACACCACCCCTCCATTCTGATAACACTCCAGGCACTTTCTATTGATAAAAACATGTCAGATTCCTAGGAATATCCAGGCAAAAAAAGGGTGGTTATCACACACCTAGGAGCACATATGTGTAGTGGGCAGAAAATCTGCCACTGACAAGAAAAAGAAAGTTTACCATCATTAGTCATCAGGGAAACGCAAATCAAAACCACAGTGGGATAGCATGTCAGCCAGTAAAAGAGCTATAATTAAAGACTCAGATAGTAACAAGTGTTGGCAAGGATGTGCAGAAATCAGAATCCTCAAACACTGCTGGTGGTAATCTAAAATGGTGCAGCTATTTGGGAAAACAGTCTAGAAGTTCCTTAAAAAGCTAAAAATAAGAGTTACCATCTGATCCAGCAATTCCGCTCATAGGTACACACCCAAGAGAAATGAAAATGCTCTGTCCACACAAAAACTTATACACAAATGTTCACAGTAGCATTATTAAGAGCCAAAAGTGGCAACAAACCCAAATGGTCATCAAGTGATAAATGGATAGACAAAATGTGTCATAGCCATGTGACTATTATTCAGTCATAAAAAAGAATGACATATTGGTTCATGTGACAACATGGATGAACCTTAAAAACATTAAGCTGAGTCTAAGAAGGCAGCCACAAAAGACAAGTAATTTCATACATATGAAATGTCTAGAATAGGGAGATCTATAGAGAGAGAAGTAAACTGGTGGTGGCTTAGAACTGGGGGAAGTAGAGGTTGGGAGGGGGTAGTGAAAATTCACAGTACAGGATCTCTTTCTGGGGTGATAAACATGTTCTAAAATTGTGGTGATGTGGTAGCACAACTCTGAATATACTGAAAGCCACTGAAATGTATACTTTAAATGGATGAATTGTATGGTACGCAAATTATCTCAATAAAGTTGTTACAAAAAATCATAAAAAAACCAAAAATCTGCCACTGGTTCTTTCAACAAAGACTGCACCTACATGAGCATCTGTAATGCTTTTAGCACCCTCCTAAGAAGTGTGTCTGCAGGAATACAAAGCCATCTTCACCTCAAGGGAGTCTAGAATGTAACTAAAACTCACAAAACAGAAAGCGTAGTTAACATACTGTGCAATACAGAATACGGTCTGGCAACACAGACCACAGATGTGCAGGCAAGAAGAGGAAGAAGCTGAGTGCAGTGGCCTAGACTTCTCAGGCCCCCTGCCCTTCTCTCAGTTCTCATCTCCCTTCATGCCACCGTTTAGCTGAACAGCTGGCCACCCAGTTAGGGCCTCTCTTGTAGCTCAGTGGGACTTTGTTCAGGTCAAAGAGATGGGATGGGAGAGGAAATTGTCAGCAACCTCCAACTTCAGGACAATCCGTGTGGCTGAATCTATAGTTCTGGCCCACTTCCTGTGGGCTGGAAGATGGACACGCAACAGCCCGGCAACATGGGGGTCAGGAGTCCTCAAGGGCTAGTGCGGAGCAGCACCGTCAGGCCTGGACTGCTTGTTACTGGATTATCACGTGAAACAGAAACCACCCCGTCTCATTTTAACACTCATTTTTAGGTCTTGGTGTTACAGGAGCTTAATTTGTATGTGCGGTCATCAGCAAACAAGTGAGGTTTCTGTTGAGCTTTAAAGTACAAGTTGGAATATTCAGGAGGGAATGTGAGAGCTGAGCATACAGACGAACAGCAATAGCAACGGCCAACATGGACAGAACGCCGACTACGCCCTCCTAGAATTCATTCCCGTGCATTATCTCACATCCTCCTCCCAGGAAGCCCAAGCAATAAATGCATGTAATCCCCATTTCATAGAAGACACTGAGGCCCACAGAGATTAAGTAACTTGGCCAAGATCACAGAATCAATCAGCCCTTCTTAACCCTCTCTGCACATTAAAATCACTTGGGGAGCTTTTCATAAGATACCCCACCCTCCCAAGGTTCTGATTTAAATAGTCTGGGGAATGCTTCAGCCACTATCCCTTTTTATGCTCCCCTCACCTCAGATGATTCTAATGGGCAGCCACCATTAGGAACCAGTCGACTAAATGGTAAAATAAGGCAGGGAAACTCAAGAAGAGGAAAGGCCAGAAATGGAAAACAGATTTTTATCTCACATTCCAACTCCCAGAGTGTTCTACCAAAAAAGCAAGTCCATCCCCAGTGGATAAGCATTACCAATCAATCATCAATGTCTGAGAGGGTGGGGAGGGTGAAGGGGGACCAAGTTGGCTAAAGCAGAGGACGCAGGACAAGAAATAAGGTTGGAAAGGGCAAGCTTTTGTAGCACGTCACGCTACAAAATCGTGAATTCCAGCTTAGAACACAATTCGTGTCTGCAGGAAACAGGAGGATGGCTGCACACACTTGCAAAGTTGGGTAGAATGGTGTGGGGCAGTAATTCAGAGTCAGTCTCTGAGTAGAGAAGCAACATGCTGAAAAATACGAAATAAAAAAAAAAAAGTTTTAAGGGGGCATCAGCCATAGTTTAAGAATAAAATTTTGACCACAGCACTCTAAAAGATACTACTGTATGAAGTCTTCAGGAAAAGAGTTTATACCTAAAGTGAGCTGTCATCAAGGAGTCAAAATGTGTCTTTTGCTGGTCAGGAAACTCAAGATATTCTCCAACACAGGGTCTATAAAGACAGTAGTCAAGGTTCAACCCCTCCTTTTCATTGATAGCAGTTTCTAATGCCTTTCTTAAATTGCCCTTGAAAATGTCATTTTCACTTAAACTCTCACTAGTGCCTACTTTGTAAGTAAGTAGTAAATCCTTTGCAAATTTTCACAGGTATTTTTAAGAGGACAAGACATCAGCCTCTCAAGTTATAAAGCCATAAAAACCTGTGCTCTCTAATCTTCAAATGGTAGATTAATCCTCTCAAAAAATGCCATCATGGCCACCATGTTGGATGTCTTCTCACTAGGAAGCAACTTGTTCCTGGAGGAGGCATGGTAAAACATCCTAAGACAGAGCAGCACTCCTGTATGCTGTTATTTTCAAGTACTTGACCACACTCCAGCCTCAGCCATGGAAATGGTAGAAAAGGTGAGCAAAGAATTTGTACTGTAAAGGGCAGGGCTGGAAGGGTCATCTAAGAGACCTCAGCAGGGAATATCTCTCTACAACTGACCAGCTGGACAACCTAGGCAAGTTAGTGAACCATCACGAGTCTACATTTCCTCATGCAATAAATAAAGTCAGCAAAACCTTCTACATCTGAGTTACCACTTCCGTGCCAGGTACTATGCCTGGTGTTCATTCTACTGCTTCACGTCACCCTCAGGACAACCTTCAAAGTCAAATGTGGAATGCCGAGGGAGATAAGACCATGTGGAAGAGAGACTGCCTCCAACACATAGAAACGTCCCCACACCAGCTCTCATTCACTCAATTCATCTATTTGCTCAATACCCTTGTCCTACTGTCTGCATACACTCTATGTCTGTGTTGCCCATCTCTGATTCATTTTATGTCACAATGTTTGGGAGAGTGTGAGATACAGGCAGTGATTAAAATGCTGTGGATTTATGGAAGGAAAAAAAGTTCAAGTCTTTTGAAATAAATAGCACAACAGCATGTACTATATATTCTAATAGCTCTGGGATTAGAAAATAAAACTGAGTTTGCAATATGATTTGGATAATCAGAGTTCTCTTTATGCATAAATCTACATGTATTCATTTCTATGCAAATGCCATATTCTGTAAGTTTATACTTAATTTCTGCTATCATTTCTTCTGCAACAAAATGTTCTTTAGCATTTTAAGTAATAATTTAAGGGACATAAAATATTCCACATGGGTACTATACACACACACACACACACACGCACACACACACACACACACACACAGTTACAATAAATGAGCACAGCAGTCATTAAATTGGGAGAATACATGAAAAGCAAAAGAAAGAAAAAGGAAAACAACAAAAGAAAAAATTATACTGATGTCATATTTCCAGGAAATAAAGTTTCAGTAGGTAATATTTTTCAAAATAATATACCATACTGACAGATTTGGGTGCATCCCCAGTCGTCAATTTATGTTTAAGAAAATATGCTGGAAAGTAGGTGACAGTCATTAAAAATTCAACATTATGCGTGCAAAACTACATCAAATACTCAGGTTGGGGACCCGAAGTGATTTTTACACCTATTTTTTTCCAATAAGCCAGGTAGCACACAGCCCTTGCTTATTGAAAAAAAAAATAACTTGCCCTTTTCACATGTGTATGCCCCTTTCTTCATCTCCTCCAAATACAAGTGATTCCATTTTTCATCTAAAACAGGTGACTTAAGCAAAGCTCACATGTTTCTGACTGTTCTCTCAAATTGCCAAAGGTGCTTGGAGTTTGGGTTTTCTTAGGAAACTAGAGAAATGTTTACACTGTGTGTGCGTGTGTGTGTGTGTGTGTGTGTGTGTGTGCGCGCACGCACGCGTGCACGTGTGTGTTTATTTCTTTGTTGAAATTGAAGAAGAAAGGGAAGAAATACAGAGTTAGTAACTGTGGGAGATGGGCTAGGCTATTTTAATTGTACCAACTGTCAAAAATAGGTGTGTTCTTTCCACATTACACAATGACCCTTTTTTGAATTGCCTGTCACAAGCCTTTATGGCAGCTGCTATAAAGGACAGAGATTCTAATTGGACACCCAAGACATCTACAGGCAACAAGGAAGTATTTTGATTATTCTTTACATAGGCGATCAAGATAAATTTTTATTTTCACTCTCTCATAGGAACTGAGGTTTTCATTTTGTTTTGGTTGCTTGGTTATAGCTTCCCTTCTCCCTTTTTAGCATGGAAAAATAAATTATAAGTTAATTTAGAATTAAGATGACACCCTGATAGTAAGTTTGGGCTACTGGAAAAAGAAACTGAAAATCAAAAAAAGAAGCTAACGTCCCAGAATACTGAGGATGTAAGTTTGAAGAAAGGCTAAGAGCTGCTTAATTTTTAGGTCTCATTTGACTTACCCAGAGTTGCATGAAATCTGCTAGGCCATTGGCATGAAACCTACACACTATGCCTGTTAGAAAGGTGCTTGGCTAGGTAGGTCTCTTAAAAATGAGGCTGTCTTACAACTTAATTCCTTTTACCTCTCCTAGCCCTTAGTAGGTTTTTCTTCCTGTGGAAAGAAATCATGCCTGGTATTTAGACCATGTAAATTTGGACAGGGATACTCAGCTTATCAAGTTATAAGAGTAATGTGCATATTCTTAAATACTGTGTTACCCTGAAATCCTATTCATTTACTCAATAGAAAAGGCTAGTAAATGAAACTCAAAGGTTTTCAAATGCCTGGGAATTTGTTTCAGGAAGTGGTCTATCCTTAGACTGGAATTTTCATTTTTAATTCAGTCAGTTCTTGGAGGGTTCTCATCTTCTAGTGGGGGGATTACTACTTGAAGATCTCCTTCAGAAGACCCGTCTCACCATGCCAGTATCCAAAACAAACTGCACTCACTCACTTACTCCCTAGCCAAGGTGTCCAGGGCAGAGGGAGGGGCACACTCTCCTTGCCAACCTAGAAATGGTGGTTATTGTATCAAAAGCAAAAAAGACCTGACATACATACCAAGGGGCAGGAGAACTTCAGAGCAGTGATAGGAAAACAACTCAAACTGTTTGCTGGCCGTGGCAGACTGCTAAACTGCCCTACTAGGGCAGTAACTAGGTGATCAATTTAATTTGGGATTTTTTTATAAAACAAAGCTGAGAAATTATATACTGGAAATTGTACAGAAGCTTACCCTGGCATAATCTTCCCACAGGTAATACTTACAATAAGACAATGAAGAGTAAGGAAAAGGGGTAGACAGAAGGAATTTGATCCTTAAAAGAAGTGAACTGCACTGCCCTGGATAAGATCCACATTTATATCACTTTGCCCCTGAGGGGGACCTCTCAGTCTGGGTGGTGAGAGATGACTAGGAGGTAAGTAAAAGGCTACAGTCTTAGGATTATGTTTGGGCAATCAGGGTAGCCAGAAATTGAGATAGGATATTCCCAAAAAGAGGGAACCAAAGAAGGGGAGCCCTAAAATCTGCACATAAACTACCCTGAAATCTTTGAATTGCCCCATAAGAGACCATTTGTAGGAGAGACTCCATGGAAAGCTCTAAAGGTATTCAAAGGCTGAGCTGCTATTTACTGAAGGGGAGTCTGAATTTGAATCCTCACAATACAGAGAGGTTTGGTTAACATTTCAGGCCTTCCACTGGAACCCCAGAAAGTCCTTGCATCAGCTCCAGGACTTAATACTTCCTAAGACTAGGAAAAAAACTGAAACAGGCATACCCAACCAACTATAAAATCAAGTCTTGGTAAGTTCAAGGTAGTAAGTCAGTAATTTAACTGCCTGCTAGAACAAAAATCAACACTCTTCTGAGGACAATAACAGAATACAGACACACTACGATGTATCATTATTATGTCCAATATATAATAAAGAATTAGTATACAGTCAGAGACAGGAAAAAGTGAACCAAAGTCAAGAAAAGCAGTAAACAAAAATATATTCCAAGATGATGTAAGTGTGGCAGTTGACAAAGAAACTAAAGCAGCTATTATAAATATGACTAAAGACAAAGAAAGGAACACTTAAAAAAATAGACTGACAAAAATAGAACTGACAAGTTCATCACCTAAAATGAAGAATTCACAAAACGGAATTAACAACAGTTTGGAGATGCAAAAGAAAGGATCAATCAACTGGAAACAAATGGAAATTATTCAATCTGAAAGACAGAAGACAATAAAAACTAAGGAGAAAACACTTGTAGAAAAGAGACAAAATGGGGAAGAAAAATACTTAAAAAAATAATGGTTGAACACTTTCCAAATGTGGTGAACAACATTAACTTTAGATCCAATATCTCAATGGAACACAAGCAACAAAAGACAAAAACAATGACATTTCTCAGCACCACACTGCTAAAAGCCAAAAATAAAATGGTGAAAGCAGCAGAGAAAAATGAGACACATTACATAAAAGGGTACAGAGATAGAAATGTGACCTGACTTCTCATCAGAAAAAGATGGAGGCTAGAAAAGAAAGAACAGTATTTCTGAAGTGCTGAAAGAAAACTACCATCACCCTAGAATTTTCTACCAGCATTCTTTATCTCTGCCCTTGAAAAATGCTGGCCCCGCAACAGCCATTTTCAGGTAAGTAAATGATGAAAGAATTCACCCCAGCAAACCTGCATGGCAAGCAAGAAAGAAAAAAGTTCTCTGTGCTGAAAGGAAAATAGCATCAAATGGAAATTAGAATCATAGAAAGCAATGAAAAGCATCATAAATGCTACTACCGGGGGAAATATCAAAGACTATCGTTTTTTCCTTCCCTTAATTTCTTTATCAGTTGACCGTCTAATACGAAAGTCATAATAGGGTATAGTGAGGTTTAAAACATTTGTAGATGTAGGGGCGCCTAGGGGTCTCAGTCGGTTAAGCGTCCGACTTCAGCTCAGGTCATGATCTTGCTGTCCTTGAGTTCGGCCTGGGTCGTCTGGCTCTGTGCTGACAGCTCAGAGCCTGGAGCCTGCTTCCGATTATGTGTCTCCCTCTCTCTCTGCCCCTCCCCCACTCACGCTCTGTCTCTCTGCCTCTGAAAAACGAATAAACCTTAAAAAAAAAAAATTAACAACATCTGTAGATGTAAAATATTTAACAATAGAACCAAGGGTGCAGGAATAATGGAACTAAACACAAAGTTAATAAATATTAACCCTAGGCCGACTGTGCTAAGTTGAAAAGGTATATCAAAATCTCTAGAACAGGGGAAAGCAAACTACAGCTTAGAGGCCAAATCTGGTCCATGGTTCACGGTCCACTGTTTGTTTTTTGTGGATTTTTTTTGGTAAATAAATTATAATGAAATACAACCACACCATTCATTTACACATTGTCTATGGCTGCTTCTGCACTACAATGGCAGGGTCAAACACCTGTAACAGAGATCATCGGTCCACGAAGCTAAAATATTTATTATTATCTCGCGTTTTATGAAAAAGTTTGTCAACCCCTTTCCTACACAGTCCTTTTGTCAGTGTGACTATTTACAGATTTTTTTTTTTGGTATCTAGGAGCTAGAGCAGTGATGATTTACTTCCACCCAAATCTCTTTCATTTCAAGGCAAAGGGCCCCAGTTTCTATAAACTTCCACAACCCAAGGTGAGAGGCAAAAAATAAAAACAAAAGGTATTACTATTGTCATCATGGACTCCAGTTTAGTCTTCTGGGTTCCAGCAGGTTCTTACTTTACTCTAGTTAACATATATCCTCACTTCTTGGCTGCCTAGCCTGCATTTCAAGCTCCAGGGTCAGACACAAAGACTTAGAGAAACTGTTAAACCAGCTCCCACTACTCTGTAAGGTCAAAGCCCTTCAACAAATTCCTTAACATACACACTTGTGTGGGCATGTACCTGCACACACACACCCACACACATCCGCTGCGAGTGTTCTACGTTTCTATTTAATCCCGACTGCGAGACAAATTAGCAAAGCCAAAATTGGTTCCTTGAAAAGATGAATAAGATGTATAACCCTTAGCAAAAGTGATCACAAAAAAGAGAAAACACACATGAGCAATATAAGCAATTTAAAAAAGGATGTTACTACCAGTCATGCAGACATTAAAAGAATAAGAGAAAATTATTAACAACTTACAGGAATACAGTCAGTCTACTACTTAGAAGAAATGATGAGCTTGTGTATTTCTGGCAGCATTATTCCTATTAGTCCAAAACTGGAAATGACTCACAGGTACATTATCAGGAAAACAGATAAATCAATTATGCTATATTCATAAAGCAGAAAACTACTCTGTAATTTTTTTTTTAAAAAAACCCTACTGATATAGGCAGGACCATGGATGATTTCTAAAAAAATATTTTGTTGAAAGAAGCCAGACACAACAAAATGTTTATACTGTATGATTCATTTTTATGAAGCCCAAGAACAGATACAATTAATCTATGGTGATAGAAATCAGAAAAATGACTGCCTATGGGGGATGGAGACTGAATGGAAGGAGGCAGGAGAGAACATTTTGGGGTGATGAATATGTTCTGTATCTTGCCCTGCAGGGCTGGTTTTGTGGATGTACACATTTATCAAAACTCATCAAATGGTGCCACTTAAGATCTGTGCCTTGCATTCTATGTAATTTTGCTCTGACATAAAAATTAAGCTAAGTTGCTTTAAAAATGTATTCTTTCTCTGTGATTGAGGAGTACATATGAAGGAACACTATTTTCCTTTGCTAATCTCCACTAACCTTTGCCAAGCACCTTCAGAAGGCAAGGCTTATTCTCCAATAAACTCATACAGGTCTTAAAGCATCTCAAATAATTGTACTTTCCAGGGCCTCCAATATCACCTGTTTTACTGTGGAGGGACTGTGCTAGGGGCTCCCTTAGTTTACACTGGTTAAAAAAGCACAGAGAAAGCTGACATTTAATCTTTGTTCTGGAAATTATAATCTCAGGGCCAAGTACAATCTGTTGGTAATGTGTTTTTCTCGATTACTGACTGCATCTAGGTGCCCCTTATTTGGAGTGGACTAGTTAATGGAGTATTTACAGTGCTCAGCCTGAAGCTCAAGAGGGGTTTAAATAATGGCCTTTGCTCTAAAATGTAGCCACGTGTGTGCACAAAGAGTCAGCAGTCCTGAAACATAATCATCCGAAAGACACTTACAGAGGAAAGCCTGTGATTTCACTCCTCCCTGTCTGTAGCCTTTGACAGAAATCACTTGAATTCAGTTTACAACATGCAACCTGATCTCTCAGCCTGTGATATGTGGCTTGCTTCCTCTCAAACTAAGTGCCTAAACAAGTACTGAAAAGGGAAAAAGAGTCTAAGTGAGGGAAACAGGAGTAATTAGGAATTTTTCATTTTTCAGCAATCATACAGTAATTAACTGAAGGGTCAGAGAACAGTTGCTCCTGCAAAAGTTAAGTGAACAACCAATACTGGGAGGAATTAATCTCACTTTACTTCCATTCTGTTCACTAGAACATAGACATTAATTTAATCATAACTTCTGCCACCTACTAGCAGATCAAAAGGCAATCACTATACATCACAATAAATACCATATGATCATTTCAATAGATGCAGAAAAAGCATCTGACAAAGTACAACATCCATTCATGATAAAAACTCTCAACCAAGTAGGTTTAGAGGGAGCACACCTCAACATATATATATATATTAAAAAAAAATGGCTAACATCATCCTCAGCAGTAAAAAACTAAGAACTTTTCCCTTAAGATCAGGAATAAGACAAGAATGTCCACTCTCACCACCTTTATTCAACATAGTACTGAAAGTCCTAACCACAGCAATCACACAACAAAAAGAAATACAAGGCATCCAAATTGGTAAGAAAAATGTAAAACTATTTGCAGATGACAGGACACTACATGAAGAAAACCCTAAAGACTCCACCAAAAAACTACTAGAACTGATCAATGAATTCAGTAAGGTTGCAGGATACAAAATCAACATACAGAAATCCATTGCATTTGTATACATTAACAGAAGTAACAGAAAAAGAAATGAAGAAAAAAATCCCATTTATAACTGCACCAAAAAGAATAAAATATCTAGGAATAAACTTAAGGAAACGAAAGACCTGTACTCTGAAAACTATATAGCACTGATGAAAGAAACTGAATACTAATGCAAAGATATTCCACGCTCATGGCCTAAAACAACAAATATTGTTAAAACGTCCATACTACCCATAGAGATGTACAGATTTAATGCAACCTCTATCAAAGTATCAGTAGCATTTTCCACAGAACCAGAACAAATAATCGTAAAGTTTGTATGGAACCACAAGACACCCCAAATAGCTAAAGCAATCTTGAAAAAGATGAGCAAAACTGGAGGTATCACAATCCCCGATCCCAAGATATACTACGAAGCTGTAGTAATCAAAACAGTATGGTACTGGCACAAAAACAGACACCGATGAATGGAACTGAATAGAGAGCCCAAAAATGAACCCATGATTATATGGCCAATTAATCAATGACTAAGGACACAAGAATATGCAATGGGAAAAGACCATCTTTTCAACAAATGGTGTTGAGAAAACTGGACAGCTACATGCAAAAGAATGAAACTGGACCACTTTCTTACAACCTATGTAAAAATAAACTCAAAATGGATTAAGGACCTAAATGTGAGACCTGAAATCATAAAATTCCTAGAAGAAAACACAGAACACAGAGAAATTTCTCTGATATCAGCCATAGCAAGATTTTTCTAGATAGGTCTCCTCAGGCAAGGGAAAAAAGGCAGAAATAAACCTTTGGGACTACATCAAAATAAAAAGCTTTTGCATAGTGAAGGAAACCATCAACAAAACAAAAAAACAATCTACTGAATAGGAGAAGGTATTTGTAAATGATATATCCAATAAGGGGTTAATATCCAAAACATGCAAAAAACTTTTACAACTCAACAAAAAAAAAACAATCCAATTTAAAAATGGGCAGAAGATATGAACAAACATTTCTCCAATGAAGACATCCAGATGGCCAACAGACGCATGAAAAGATGCTCAACATCACTCATCATCAGGGAAATGCAAACCAAAACCACAGTAAGACATCACCTCATACCTGTCAGAATGGCTAGAATAAAAAAGACAAGAAATACAAAGTGCTGTTGAGGATGTGGAGGTAAAAGAAGGCACTGTTGGTGGGAATGCAGACTCATATAGCAATTGTGAATAACAGTATGGAGGTTCCTCAAAACATTAAAAATGGAATTGCCATACGATCCAGTAATTCCACTACTATTTACCCAAAGGATACAAAACCACTAATTCAAAAAGATACATGCACCCCTATGTTTACTGCAGCTTTACAATGGCTAAATTATGGAAGCAACCCAAGTGTTCTCATCAATGAACGAACATATAAAAAAGATGTGGGGTGTGTATATAGCATTGAATATTACTCAGCCATAAAAAAGAATGAAATCTCGCCAATACAACAACACAGCTGGATGCAGGGAGTATTATGTGAAGGGAAATAAATCAGAGAAAGACAAATACCATATGATTTCAGGTGGGGGGATGGGAGAAATAGGTGATGGGGATTAAGAGTACACTTATCATGATGAGCACTGTGTAATGTGTAGAATTGTTGAATCTCTATATTATACACCTGAAAGTAACAGAACACTGTATGTTAAGTATACTAAAAATTTTTTTTAAAAATAATTCAAATAATAAAATATAAAAGTAAAAAGCAAGGATTCTAGCAACATAAAAAATAAATGTCTCATTTCTTGGAATGAAAACTCCCTAGAATCACAAGAGTAGAACAGGATATTATTAAAGATAATAAAAAATTTTATAAAGTAATCACTAATGAATTTCATAACTATATGACAAAAACTGAATGATACCAAATGAGAGATATTCACAGAGTTCCATGAATGGCAAAGGGAAAGCCAGGGAGGTGGAAGCTGGGAAGAGGCAAGGTTTATATGTTCCAGGGGTGAGTGCTTCCTATAGGAAGGGAACATTGCCCAAGGAGGTTTTTGGACACACATTATGGGGTTAAAGACAGCTTGAAAGAGGAAACTTCTTTTTTTTTTTTTTTTTTTTTTTGGATGGAGCCTATCCATACCCAATTTGAAATTGTTAAGGAATAAAAGACGAGAGAGAGGGTAAATATTAAATGTTTATCTAAATATTATGTTAATCCTTGATAAGAGAGGGAAAGAATTTCTCCAAGTTCTTTTAGCTTTTCCTCCCATTTGGCTTGGACCTACCACTATGGAATCAGAACAGACAGTGCAACCACCCTCATCAATACTAGTAGTTCATCATGCTGAAACAAGATCCTGATGCAGATGCATCCCATTTTAAAAAATATTTTGTTTTTGAGAGAGCACGAGTGGGAGAGGGGCGGGAGTGGGGGGACAGAGGATCTGAAGTGGGCTCCGCACAGACAGCACAGACAGCAGTGAGACCAATGCGGGACTCGAACTCATAGTGAGATCATGCCCTGAGCCAAAGTCAGACACTCAACCAACTGAGCCACCCAGGTGCCCCCTATTTTCAAAAATAAAGCAAAATCAAAGAGTTACAGAAGTTTACATATAAATCTTGTTTCCATTTATTCAACTTAGTGAAGGTCATTCAAATAACTTTCAATATCCAACACAGCCTGCAGTTGTAGCTCAAATTCTCCCTTTTGCGTGAAATTTTGCAAGAATACTTCAGCTCAAGTAGATACCCACAGGCTGCCTGTGAACTTCCGTAAAATTTTTCGTCTGTATTGCACCCTCTAGAGCTTGTCTTGTGTTCACTTTGTCCTCTAATTGGGGTATGTTTGCATGTGCACAATAGCATAACCCAAAAATAATTGCAAAGTCAATAAAGACTAAATTCTGCAGGGTCAGTGGCCATGTACCAGTCTATTTTTGTATTCCCCAGAATAACAGAACAACAATGGCTCCCACAACTGATACAGGTTCTGTGAATTAAATATGGTGATGGTGGTGGGGAAGGTCAAATATGAACCCCTAGGGAGAAGGAGAAATGACAAGCTCATGTGTTTCTGGTCAAGATGGAAAAGCGCTGTCAAAAAGACCTGGGCAAAAATATTATTCTCAAATGGGGACATCTCTCTTTTCAGAGGAAAGGGGAAGAATCATTTTTTAAATGTCACTTTCTTACTCCATTCTCCTTTCACCCTCCTCATTCAGAGCAAGTTAGAGTTTGAACCTGCATTCATGCTTGTTGCCTTGCAATCGTCTCAGCTTTTACACATTACACCTAACCAGCCCAATTCCAACCCATGGCCCCTATGAGCCAAACACAAATAGCCCCCAACCAAACATCAACACTCAACCACCATAGAAAACCACCCCTTCCCCTGTTCCCAGCCCAGATTTGGTTCTTTGAGGTACTTCGGGTAACATCTAACGGAAACAGACTTCAAGGGACCATACAAATTCATCTGTGGTCTTGAATTTATGTCACAATGAAAATAGTTTCCAAGAACTGGAAACTCAGAAATTTATTTTGTTGGTGTTAGATTTTGATAAGCAAAGATTTGTATCAAGAGAATTTGATTTGAACGATGTCCAGTTCCCTTAAAAATAGCTCTGCAATTCTCTGGGCATTATTAGAGATGGTGAAAAAAATATGGACAAGACTTATGGAGTGGAAAATGAAAATAATATTCTAATGCTAAATTTTTAATTATATTATTTATTCAAAGAATTCAACATTAACATATAAAGAGATATACATTTATACTCTAAAAGAAAATAATTGACCTTAAACAATTTAGCTAAAAATAAAACACAACATTTTTATGGACTTAATAGTTTTTTTAATAATCTAGGTTATTTTTTCTAAGTCTTTATGGAAATAATTTACTAATGTTGCCTTTTTCCTGATATTAGGGGAAAAGCATTCAGTTCTTCTCTATTCAATATGATACTACCTATAGATTTTTCCTATGATGTTGAGAATTTTTTTCATGAGTCAATGTTGAACTTTCTCAAATGCTTTTTCTCAATCTATTAAGGTGATGTGTGATTTCTAACCTTTGTTCTATTACTATGGCATTATGTGAATAATTACTGAATGTTAAACCAAACTTGCATTGTTGGGATAAATTTCAATTAGTCATGATGTGTAATCCTTTTTATATGTTGCTGGACTTGGTATTTTTGGATTTTAAGAATTTTTGTGTTTGTGTTCATAGGAGTCCATAGTCTGTAGATTTCTTTGTGAGGTCTTTGTTCAACTAAGTAATAGTGGATTCACAGAAAGGGTGGGGAGGGAATATCTCTTATAGTTTATGAAAGTTTGTGAAAGATTGGTATTACATCCTCTTTAAATATTTGATAAAGTTCACAAGTAAAGCCAAGTAAGCCTGGAGTTTTCTTTGTAGGAAGAGTTTTCAGGACTAATTCAATTTCATTATTTGTTATCAAGTTATTCAGACATTTTTGAGTCGGTATGGATTATTTGTGTCTTTCTAGAAATCTGTCCATTTCATCAACATTATCTACTATGATGGCATAAACTTATTCATAGTATTCCCTTATAATCTTTTAAATTTCTGTAAGGTCATTAGTAATGTCCCCGTTTCATTCATGATTTTGGTAGCTTTATCTCCTGTTCCCTTTTTCATCAATCTACCTAAGAGTTTGTCAATTTTCTTGATCTTTCCAAAAAACCAACTTTTGGTTGCACTGATTTCCTCTATTGTTTTGAAAATTTTTTTAATGTTTATTTATTTTTGAGAGAGACAGAGAGTGAGCAGGGGAGGGCCAGGTAGAAGGAGAAACAGAATCCGAAGCAGGCTCCAGGCTCTGAACTGTCAGCACTGAGCCCGACACAGGGCTCGAAACATGAACCACAGGAACACGACCTGAGCCGAAGTTGGACGCCCAACTGACTGAGCCACCCAGGTGCCCCAGATTTCCTCTATTGTTTTGATTTCTATTTCATTGATTTTCACCTTATATTATTTTCTGAATCCTGTTTGCTTTGAGTTGGTTTTGCTCCTCGTTTTCTTGTTTCTTAGTGTAGAGGCTTAAGTTATTGATTGAAACCTTTCTTCTAATATAAATGTTTAAACTTCTAAATCACAATATGTGTTATCAACTCAACGTTATAGTTATTTTTATAGAATATTAAACAAGTTAAGAAAAAAAAAACATACCCACCTCTATCTATAATCTTGTATCTTTACCCATACATTTGCCTTATATTGTGTTCTTTACTTCTTTGTGTGGATTCAAAGTTAGCATCTAGTGACATCTTCTTTTAGCATAAGAGATAGATCATTTAGTTTTTCATGTAAGGCAGGTCTACTTAGCAACATATCTGAGTCTTCATTTGTCTGAACAGGTTTTCATCTTGCCTTCGCTATTGAAGGATAGTTTTGCTGGAAGTGGAATTATTTGCTGTTTTTTTTCTCTTACACCACCACTTTGTACAACACTGCTTTCTAGTTACCACGGTCTTTGATGGGATAAGTTGTTTTTCTCTTATTGCTTTCAAAATTTTCTCTTTCAATAGTTTGACTATGATGTGTTTATGTGTTAATCTCTGTGTTTTTTACTCTAGATTCATTGAATATATTGGTCTTTATCAATTTTTTTTTAAGTTTTCAGCCATTATTTCTTCAAATGTTTTTTCTGATCTTTTTTTTTCCTCTTCTTCTTCAGCTCCTGGTGTGTGTGTGTGTGTGTGTGTGTGTGTGTGTGTGTGTGTGTGTGTGTCTGTGTGTTTAAGCTTAGAGTCCTAGGGATCACCCTTATGTCTGTGCAGCTTAGTAGCCAGCCAATATTGGTCTGAGATTGGTTTGTCAGTAGCATATTCAATATTCAGCAGTATTTAAATCTCTCCAGGCTCTTATTTTCTGCTGTGTCCTCTTGTGTTGCCTCTGTACGTACACACAAGTTCATAGTCAGCTAAGGAGGAGAAGACAGTGTGGCCCTCTCTGTTCTCTCCTGCACAGATTTGTGAAGAGCTTAGAAAAGCTACTTATGCCAGTCTTCTTTCCTAGATCTCCATACTAAACACGTGGCTAGTCTTCTGGTTCACTGCTTGCCCCAAACCAGAAGGCAACCTTAATCTAGCTCAGCCAGTTGTGCTCCCGTTTGTCTCCGAAGATCACTACTGTTACTGACTGGACATGGGATTTTGCTATACTCCGCTCCAAATCACATCAGCCTCCCCCTCTATGTCAATGAAGCTGCTGGTTTTCTCAGCCTGCCCTGCCCTGCTAGAAAGTACCCTGCTGAGCTGGGGTCAAGAACAGCAGCAACTCCAGGGATAAGGCTATCAACTCCGCTATTTTAGCAAGGTAAGGTAAGTAATGGAAAAAAGAGAGGTTACATGACATAGATTACAACATGTACAAAATAAGGTCAGCTGTATAAAAAGATTCTCTATTTTTGTCTTTCATATATGCTGTAAAGAATAAGTGGTTTTTCTTCCAAGGATTAAAATTAATTCCAAAAAGTGAAAGGGAGAAACAAAAGAGGGTCAAAAAGAAAGAGGAAGGAAAAGAACCTTAAATTCTAGTCATATGCTACAAAGGGGAAAAAAAAAAAAAAGAATATTTAACAACCTTCTACCAATGTAAACTTGATGCCAAGGATATTAAGAACAGGAAATCAGACAAACTGAATGAGCCAGCCACTCCCTCAATAACAAACCAAGAAATTTAACATTTAGTGTTTAGTGCCCACAAATTCCAGAAACTGATTTCAGGTTCACCTAGCTATATAAGGTAGTAGTGGACTTTTAAATTGTGTGAGGTTTTTCTTTTTGTTTTTTTGTATTTTTGGAGTACTAGGTGTCCACCCCAATTTGCTGGTACACAGCCATGTAGAAAACTACAGCAGCTCAAATATAATTGGCTCTGCCTCCATGCTAGATGAAATTTAATGCATTTAGTCTGTTGCCCACTCCCTTCTCCCTCCACCTCCCCTCTTGGCCTAAATGGCAAATCTAAAGAGTCAAAATTCAAATATGAACAAACAAACATGTGCTTCAAGCTGCCAAATGCTACTAGATGAACCACCCTTCACCTCTGAAGGCTTTCACCTTGCTTTCTACCTCTCAAATAAAGCCAAAGTCATTCTGAGGTCCCACCACAAATCCTAAACCCAGAGATTCCCATGCTTTGGAAGGAAAGCTGTGAAACCAGAGCACTCATCCCCCTTATCCTCAAGGAGAAACTGGATGAAGATGGGGGAGTATTTGTCATGAGAAGGTTTAAGAAACTGAAATACAAACTGCAGCTTGGTGTCACCCAAGCTTCCTGAACCTGGTCCTGCTGGGTATCAACACTGCCCCACAGTACTCCTGATGTTTCCTACAGAAACTCTCAATAGCCCTTGCCCATTTGGTTGAAGCCAGCAACAACACTGACAGGTAGCCAGCAAGGCCACTACTTTTGCTCTTGTAATACTTAGGGAGAATCTGTGTGCTGTTCAAAATGGAATGAATACCCGTCATAATGATAATAAAGCCACCTACTAAAATAAAGACCGAGACGAGAGAAAGAGAACAAAAGAGAAGGCCAATCACAGGGAAATCCATTATCGACACCATGAAGATTACTTTCCTATTACATTCTATTTCATAGCTCTAATGTCTTGGCATGACTGAAAGAGGACCCCAGAATGACTGCATTTTCCTTGCCTGACTGAGGAGAGCCACATAGCTGATATGGGTCTTTATTCCACGGCCAGCCTCAGCACATCCTTCTAGCACAGTCTGGCTCTACTATGACTGTATTCAAGTTAACCATAATTTCTAGATTTTTCTGCCCACTCCAAGTCTCCAGTTTTTTTTTTTTTTTTTCCTGGCATCTTCAAACCCCTTCAGAGCCACCAAATGTAAATCGATGTATATGGCATTGAAAACCATGTATCTGGATCTGCCTTTTATAAAACCACAGCCCTCACCATGCAGAACCACCATGCCCTCTGACAGAACTTGACCTGCAGTGGGAAGAACTTGGGATAAAAACCCTTTGTTAGACTCTGTTACTTTGTTGTCTATATTTGTCCCAGAAGTATGAATCTCATACCCTGACTACTAAATCCTAGTGGTTTCTGAAGCAAAATCACGTAACATCCCAATAAAATCCTTATGTAGGGACTCTAGGTTAAGACCTGGAAACAGAGGAAAATAAAAATGAAAACATGAAAATGCAGACACTTACTTTAATGCTGGCATGAAGGTCTTCCCACTGCTTAAAAGGTCCATGAAGCCACACAACAGGTGGTGCTATTTGTAATTAATATCAGGAACAGTGCAGGTCAGCCACCATGAAAGAATGCAGAATACAATTTCATTTCTCTCCTTTATTTGTCCCTCACTCAGGCACAAGAAAGGTGGACAGGCCCTCTCTACTGAATTGGAAATGCTGTGTGAAGCAGTTCAAACACTACTCCCTGCATGATTCACCTGCTTGGACACTCCAACATCCAGAGAACAAGCAGGCAGGAAACTGGAAGGGGAGCCAAGGGATCAAGTTGCCTTCCAGAGCATGTGGTCCAGCCCTCCCATCTCCCCAGTGTGTTTTACACCTGCCATAGTGCTCTGTGCAAGAAGGGACCTAGAGTAAGGACAGAAGAGTTTCTCACCTCATTCTAGCAAAGCCACAGACTCAGCCCTGGGAGCTGCTGTATAGCCCCATGTCAGTCAATCTAGCTTCAAGGGGCTTGGCCGTTATCAATACAGACAGTTTTCCAGCTTGGCTTTTCTTCAATTTACAGGAAGAGGAATAAACAGAGGCAGGGAAGGAGAAAGACGGAGGTAGATATGTGGAAGAAAAAAAAAAGCAGCAAAGCATTTATTCATATTAACACCTGCAGGCATGCACTAATTTCCCTTCACACTTTTTATACTAAAATCACAGCATGAGTAACCATCCTAGTGCTTAGAACCAAGTGCCCACTGATAATGCATTTGTTTGCAATTTAATGAATCCACCATCCATTTTTCAATCTGCATAGTTTCCACTCACTGAATAGTAACACTTATTATCATATACATGTTATAAAAGCATGCAGAAGGGGCCAGGGTGCACAGTGGTACCCAAAACAAATTGTCATTAAACAAGAATACACTACCTCTCATGTGTGAAGGTCTATTAAGGACCTATACTCACCTAGAGGCATGACTGCTTGCTAGTTTTACCAGTGACAACAGTGGATTTGCCCTGAGCCAGGCACATTATCTGGGAAAGGAGGAGTGGAGGCCCATAACCTCTTTCATCGGGAAGCTATCTGGAGGCCCCGCCTTGAAACTCAGCCTTCCAGGTACCTACCAGTTCTTATCAACTTAGGTATCTGGCTCAACTACAGTGACTCTTTAAAGTGCTGTATAAGCAGGAAGTCACGTGCTTTGATAGATTCCCTGTGTGTCATGGAAAGTCTATAGGAGGTACACCAATGGTTCCAAGAGTTGTTCATGGAACAGAGAACTTCAAATGGAAATTCAGCCACCAGCTATGGCCCAAGTCAAAGAAGAAGAAGAAAACCCACTCAGTGACATTTGGGACCCTGGACTGGCCGGGGTGTGGCAGGGCAGGGGCGGGGGAATAAACCTAAATCCTATTAAAGTTGTAGAAGTCTGGGTTGGAACCCAAATCCTCTAATTTCATAATTAAAGAAACGAGAACTGAATGTATCCTTAAATGAAAACTACTGATTAGTGGGGTGCCTGGGTGGCTTGGTCAGCTGAGTGACTGACTCTTGATTTCAGCTCAGGTCACAATCTCAGAGGTGAAATGAAGTGCCACATCAGGCTCTGGGCTGATGGTGCAGAGCTTGCTTGGGATTCTCTCTCTCTCCCTCTCTCTCTGCACCCCCCCTCCATCAAAATAAATAAATAAACTTTTTTAAAAAAAGATATTGATTACGGCTGGCAACAGAAGCAGACCCTCCTGTTACCAGATACCACACGACGGACTGGAAAGAGCATGGAGCCAGCTCTCCTGCTTAAGGGCAGGACCATTTGAGCACATGACATTCCTCACTGTTCTCCAAAACAGACCACCGGTGGAACATTCTAGTACTGCTTCCTGTTCTACCTCTCCTGGTAGACACTCCATTCCAAAGACACAGACACAACCTAAAAAGGACTCACTAAATGAGGCACTGTTTATCTGCCAACGTGAAGGAAAGCTTCCATTTTACTCATTCATTCTAAGTGAGCCTGACACTTTCACAAATTAAAAATGTCAAATGCCAAACAAAGAAAAGATGATATAATCACATATGTCATCCCATCCTGGTCTCACAACCTCCGTGTGAAAAAATTTGTGAGGGGAACCCTGTAGATGCATCATCATGGAAGGTCCCAAGAGGACCAGTTTTTGTCTGATACAAGGGGGAGACGAAGCAACGCTTGATGCTGCCTGAGTGACCACCAAATAAAGAACATCATATTATTCTAGCAGGGCCCAAGTTTTATAAGCTTCTAGGAAAAACTGACTCTACAAGTAATCTTGACAGCTGCTCCATAGTTAGCATAAAAATATCCTCACACCAGCCAATGAATGACCCTAACTTGGCCTACAAAGCTTCCTACCTCAGCTCCAATCCCTCCTGCCCTCACCTGCTGCACTGGGGCATTGGGGCCTCACTCTGGACTATGGACATGCCAAGGAATGGACTCCTGGACCATCTGTCTCCCAGTTGGCCATCTCCTCAGTCTTCAGTGTCTTTCCAGGTAGTGGCTCCCTCAGTTCATTGAGATTTTGGCTCACACTGCACTTTCTCTGGGGTCTTCCCCAGTCATGCAAAATGCACTCTCACCCTGTCTGAGGTAATTTTTTCTCTCTCTTAACCTTGCTGGTTTTTATTGCTCTTACTGCTACTTGACATTATTATCACACACAAACCTGTTTGTCTACTGCCTGTATCCCCAACTAGAATGTAAGCTCCCTGAAAGTGATGTCTTTGTCGCCTTCATCTTACATTATGGCCCCAGCAGCTAATAGAGGCTCAATTAATTTTCAGACTCTGTGTATCGTATGTAATCACCAAATGATTGCTCTAGCTCTACTTGGCTCCACCAAACAGAAGTGTTTTCTGCTATGCTTTTTTATCACTATGGTAAATTGCTAACGAGTTGGGTCTTGCTTTGCATTTCGGTCCCTCTGGTGTGTTCCTTCTCTGCTGACAGTAGACACCAAATAGAGACAAAGCCACAGAATCGGCAAGCCCCTCCATCACAGTGATTAGTTATGCCTGGACAACCTGATGGTGGCCATTTTTAGGTGGGGGGGAGGCAGGGGCATGGGAAGGGAGGGAACGCCCCTTTTAAAACCAGCCATGGAAGCCACATGTCCAATGGGGAACTGAAGGAAGATCTGGAGAGGTTTCAGAGGGACCATTATGGGGTTGGAGTTCAGTACAAACCAAAGTGTTAAGACACAATACAAGGCGGGAAGGAATGCAGGTTTGCATCATGGGAAGACAAAACAAGAAGGAAGAAGGCAAGCAAACCACCAGCCCCCAATTTATTGCACTGTTAAGTGGAAATGGTCTCTATCACTTGCTTTAATTTCCCACAAAACCCCCTCTGGCCACATAACCAGAGAAAGAACAAACACACAGCTCCCACCAGAAATGGTCAAAGAGTCAAAGAGAAGAACACACCACCGGGCATCAACTAGCTACGAGAAACCTGGTGGGGGTGGCTCTTCTGGATATCGCTCCACTGGTTTCAAGTGTACGCTTTCTGAAAGAGAGGATGGACGTAAGAATACGTGTGTAGAACGATCAGACACTAACTGGTCTGTCTCGAATTCACATAGCCTGGAGACGTCTGGACATTCTGAGAGCCAGCCCTGAGAATAAGGCTTTTTACCAGAGGGAGGTGTCCAGGACCCCTCCCAACTTTGGTGGAGGACTCATAGCTAAGAGTTATTACAGCATAGGGATGCCAGACGAGGTCAGGAAAGGGAAAGGCACAGGGGGTGCAGTCCAGAGGTCACCAGGCCTAAGCTTTAGAGTCCTCTCCTAGTGGACTCACAAATGACAAGCGTAATGACTTCCAGGAGGAAAGCACATGTTTGGCATAAACATATTACTTGCACAGTTTAGGCAGAGTGAGCCACTCTTACTGGGGAATGGCAGGAACGCTCCCAATATCCCACTTCCCAGATGCCAGCCATGGGGCCAACCTTGCCAGCAGGGCTTTCCAAGCACAGCACCCTCAGACATGCTGTGCTGACCCTTTCTGCATATATAGCTGTACACCATACCTGAGCCTGTCACATCCCTATCCGTTAATACACACTGTGCTGCCGTCAGCACGCCCTGCCTCACACAGCGCGTGTGAGCATATGAGAAGCAGTCGCTGACAGCTCTGGGTCCAGGCCACGAACGACGGGCATTGTGTTGGCATATGCTCAGGAAGAGCCACAGAGGGGATGTGAGCACACAGCAAGAGAGAAGAAGTCTCCGAGAGCATGGCGCCCAGCAGTCATTCTCCTCCTAAATAAAGTCCGCGAGGCAGGGCCAGGTCTACACGGCAGAAAAGCAGCCCCATCGAGCAATGACCATGCAACAGGCAACAGCCAAGCCAGGGTGCTCCACCCCGGCAGAAATACAGCCCTTGAGAATTCTGGATTCCAAGGAGATGGAGGTGATGGCCCCAATGGTGAAGCCACAGGAGGAAGCCTGGGGCCCTACAGACAAGTGAGCTGAAGGATGTCCAAAAACCACTGGTGGTTTAAACATGTGAAGAGTCTTTCAGCTTCCACATGCTAACCACTGGCATCTGTCTACTGCTTGTTATTTTTTAAGTTCATTTGTTTTGAGAAGGGGCTGCAGAGAGGAGAGAGAGAGAGAATCCCAAGCAGGCTTAGCATGGTTAGTGCAGAGCCCGATGTGGGGCTGGAACTCACAAACCGTGAGATCATCACCTGAGCTGAAATCAAGATTCAGATGCTTACTGAGCCACCCAGGGGCCCCTACTGCTTACTATTGTTTAAACACAATTTCTTTCTGCAGTGCTGTGAAAACAGCAACAATGAGAGGTTTGAGCACATTAAGCCCCTTTTGTACATCTGGTATTTCTAGAAGGTGTGGGGAATGGAGAAAGAGAGGGAAAATGCAAGTGGGATGGCTTTTGGGTACCATTTGGCTACAAAAGCAATATTCCTGGAAACCAAGTACTTGGGAAATTTACAGAAGGGTAGGATTTCACTCACATATATCGTCTGAAGAAAAAGAACTGCCAGTGTCAGCTTAGTTATTAGTTTTTGCAGCAGGCCTGACAATCACACTTATTAGTTTTTATTCATGAGAATAAGGAACCATCAATTTTCACGAGCCTTTGCAAATACTTACAGGGTGTTAAGCAACAAACAAATGTCTAGTTCAAGGGTTGGTGAACTTTTTTAAAAGGGCCAGACCATAAATGTTGTAGATTTTAATGATCTTTATCACAAGTATTCAACCTCTGCCACTGTCATGTAAAAGCAGCCATAGGCAATACCTAAACCAATAAGCATGGCTGTGTTCGAGAAAAACTTTATTTACACAAATAGGCTGTGGGGTCCATTTTGGCCTATGGGCCATCTGGTCTAACTCATATATAGCACTTTAAGAGGCAGAAACAGGTCTAGAATGGCCACTGAGGCTTTTAGCTGAATTGATGTTGACCTCTCTGATAAGAAATGCCTATCATGTGCCAGATAAAGCATTTCAGTGCCTCTATCCTCAAAGGAGGCTGCTAATGCCATGTCGGGGAGATAATCACACAAAACCAACAAAATAAAGGAGGCCTTCATTTCCAGACAGCAGCAACAGAATCCAAACTTCAGTGGGTGCTCAGGAGAATAAAAACAAAGACAAGAACAGGACATTCATATAATATACAAGTCCCATGAAACAGGGAAAACATTCCACTTCTCTAGTAATCACAGAAACACTTGTAAAATATCATTTTCTATATATTATATCAGGAAAGTTTTGTTTTTTTGTTTTGTTTTTTTTAAGAAAATACCAAGTATTTAGAGAATGTAAAACAGGAATACTCATTTAATTGGTGAGAGTGTAACGTGTAATGTCGATCTAGTCTTAACATGTTAACAAGAGAGACTTCAGGTCACAAAGAGCAAAGGTTGGCTCTCTGCAGATGCTGGAACAAAAAAGGTTCTAGACCTAGAGTAGCAGAGAGACTAGAGAAGTGCAAGTGAGGTCTCTACTCCCTATTTTCAAAGGCCCCTGTCTCCAGCTGTGCAGCAGAGTTTTAGCAGTGACACTTTTGGTCCCCTGGGCACTTGCGAACTCATCTCTGAGGAAACTAACCAGAGAGAGAAAAGACAAGTACAAACATCGGGGGTCTTCTCATGCCATCTTTGGTTCCCTGTGAGAAGACCCAGTAGCTGTCAACCCTCATCCACGGCAAACCACAGCACTGCATACGGCCTTCCCTCAAATATGAAGTAACACCGATAGGTTACCAAACATTCAAGAAAACACTCTAACATGAAAGAAATCAAAATGAACTCCTTGAGAGAAAGAGAGAGAAAAAGAACAAAACTTAGAGGAAACAGCAATAATGCAGAAAACAAAATTATTTAATGATACTGTAATCCTGGAATAAGTATCTAACAGATAAGCAAAAAATATATTGATTCATAAAACCAGAACAAGAAAAGGATGCTATTTAAAGAAAGAAAGGAAGGAAGGAAGGAAGGAAGGAAGGAAGGAAGGAAGGAAGAAAGAAAGAAAGAAAGAAAGAAAGAAAGAAAGAAAGAAAGAAAAAGAAGGATGGGGCTCCTGGGTGGCTCAGTAGGTTAAACATCCGACTTCAGCTCAGGTAATGATCTCATGGTTCATGAGTCTGAGCCCAGCATCAAGGCTCTGTGCTGGCTGACAGCTCAGAGCCTGCTTTGAATCCTCTGTTTCCTCTCTCTCTGCCCCTCTGCTGCTCTCTCTCACTCTCTCTCAAAAATAAACAAACTTAAAAAAAAAAAAAAAAAAAAAAAAGGAACCTTAAGAGAACAAGCACTCTGGTAAATGAAGACTAAAATAGAAGAATTAACACATTCAGGAGAAAAGCTGCATACAAAGTTGTGAAAATAGTGCAAAAAGATGAACAGAAGGGTAAGAGGAGAGCAAAGTTAAGCATAAAGAGACGGGAAATCAATCATGTATATGCAAATTCCAATTACTGTTCTAAAAGGAAACGTGAGGTAGGGTAAGGAGCAAGGACGATTAAATAAATAGTTCAAGAAAACTTTCCACACAAGAAAGACCCAAACATCTCAATGGCAGGAGTCCATGAAGGGGTCAGAATCATGATGAAATATGGCCCACACCAGCTCAAGAAATGTCAGAACACAGGGCAGAGAGTAAATTCCAGAAGTTTTCAGAAGGGCCACAGGTCACACCCAGGTAGGAAAATGCCACTGGACTTCCCAAAAACAACACCAAAAACCAGTCAAAGAAACAGGTTTTCAGGTTTTTAAGGAAAATAATTCTTACACCTAGAATTTTACATTCAATTAATTTTACATTTAACCAATGTATCATTCAAGATAGAATAAAAATATTTTCCATTAACTAGACTTATTACAAATATCAAATCAGTGTATTGTTTATCAGAAACTAATATAATGTGCCAATTATGCCTCAATTTTTTAAAATCTTATTTTCCAATACTCAAGAAATTTCAAAAATTTTCTCCCCTTGTACTGAGGAAACTACTAGAAGATGAGCTTTATCCGGTTGAGGGAATAAACCAAAAAAGAGGAAGACATGAATCCAGGAACTAGGAGACCCAACAACACAGGAGAAGGGAAAGGTTCTTCCCAAGGCACAGGAACAGACAACCCCAGGACAACTGAACAGCAGGTCCAGAAAGCCACCAGGTCAGACTACAGCAGGGTAAAAGGCTCCGGGAAGAAAGGTGTTCAATAAAAAATGTATCTGATGGACTCTTTGATCTGCTGGCCATATGAAGAGCAGTTCTGATGGAAAAACTCAGAGCTGAATTTTGGTAAGGCCAAGAATTTTTGTCTGTTTTGTTCACACTGATGTACTTCCAGCATCCTGAAAGTAATTAGTAAATATTTATTGTTCTAATTAATTAAAACTAAGAAATTTAAGAATTATTAACTCTGAGAGAAACAAAAAGATGTACCAAAAAGGCAATTCATTATCATACCATTTAACTGGATGACTAAGCAGTGTCTTTATAGAGTAAGCACTGACCCCTCATTCAACAACAACAGCATCAGGATATCAGGGTTCTGGAGGATGAGGGAGAATGTGTGGGCAATGGTGTAGAACCACAAAATACAATGTAGGTTTGTAAGTAGTGTCAAAAAGCTAAGTTCCCATCCCCCGTTACAGAAAATCAGTAGATAATGTTGAAAATTGCAAGATAAGGAAAAGCAGGATAAACATGTTAATGAGAAATATGAAAACATATATTAGAAGAAATAACTCAAAAAGTTAAAGGTATATTTGTATTTGAGGAACTGAAGTCAGCAATGGGGGCAGAAACAGAAGTATAGGGCAGGGGACTGTGACTGTTATAAGCCCATGGTATTTGAGGTTTAAAATTATGTACATGTCCTAATTTGATAAAAAATTAAAATTAAACCTAAAAAATGCTTATACTTCAGGCCTAGTCATTCTAGATCTAAGAATTTCTCCCAAGACAATAATCAGAGATAGGGATATGGGTTCACTACAATCATCTTTGTAACAGGAAAAAAGGGAGGAGAGATTTAAAAATAGGAACCTAGTTAAGGAAATAAGATTATATTACATAGTTACTTCAAAAATAAAGCTTTTAGGGGCACCTGGGTGGCTCAGTCGGTTAAGTGTCCGACTTCAGGTCATGATCTCATGGTTCCTGAGTCCAAGCCCAGCATCGAGCTTTGCACTGACAGTGTGGAGCCTTCTTGGGATTCTCTCTTTCTACTCTCGTTCTGCCCTTCCTCCCCATTTCATCCCCCAAAATACATGAACTTAAGAAAAAATTAAAGCTGGGGCATGTGGGTGGCTCAGTCAGTTGGGCAGCTGACTTTGGCTCAGGTCATGATCTCACGGTCTATGAGTTTGAGCCCTGCGTCAGGCTCTGTGCTGACAGCTTGGAGCCTGGAGCCTGCTTCCAGTTCTGTGTCTCACTCTCTCTCTGACCCTCCTCTGCTTGCTCTCTCTCAAAAATAATAAACATTAAAAAAATTTTTTTTAAGAAAAATTAAAGCTTTTAAAGAATAAAAAAAAAAAGTGAGAGAATGCTCCCTTAAAAATCAGGACTTAAAAATTACACGGAGTACAACTCGTTTTTATGCATAGGAAAAAGAGTAGAAAACAATAATCATATGTTAATAGTCATGTGCTCTAGATAATAGGATTGCAAGTCCTTTTTATTTCTTACTTATTCTTTTCTCTATTTTCCAAATTTCCTACAATGACTTTGCATCACTCTATCAAGCATTTTTACAGTGTTTCCAATTTTTAAGGCAGGAAAAAAATGAAAATTGGAAAACAGTTCTTAGTATTTCTCGAGAGAAAATGATCTCATTTGGAATATTTAATGGCAAGAAGAAAATTCAACGGCAATTAATACATGACATCAAAAAACAAAAACAACAACAAAAAGACCAAAAAAAATCAAAACTCAGAAAACAAAGTGTGCTTAGCACTGGAAACATTTCCCATCACATCCAAATCACAAAAAGGTCCTGGCTCTTAGATTGTCTTCCCTCCTGAGCTTAAACTATTCTTGTCTTTAAAAACACCCCATGTGTCATCTTTCTGCATGATGTTCAGTGAAATTCTATCATCCCAGCTGTGGGCAGCATTTCTGAACACAGACTCAGGTTCAATCCAACTGGGGTCTGAATCCCGCTCAGGCTTTCACCAGCTTGGGCAGATTTGACACCATGTCCTACCCTGCTTTGCTTTTGAAATTGGAGTAATTATTTTGCAGGTCTGCTCTAAGAAAAATAAAGTATTTTGAAATGATTATTTGTGTCTGTTACACAATAAGCCATCGATAAACAGTGGTTCTATCTTTTTTGGTTCTGTTTTGTAAACACCCACAGATCTGATCTGTTCAGCTACATTCAGGAATAAACACCGTGTACTCAGCCCTCCATGGACTCCTCAGAATCGATGTGCCGCAAGTGCCAGGTTTGAGAATGGGTGAGAGGAGAATGGCTACAAAGACCAGTACTGGGCAGTGACTTGCCCGCCTTAACAACTGCAGCTTTTACTAAGAAAGTGGCTGTTTCAAAGGTAACCTGATCAACTTGGAAAGGATGTGTGAGATCTCTTTTGCAAATAATGAAGGTTCAAGAGATACCAAGAGATGTTTAGCAGCAAAGTAACAAGCTATTCAGTTAGAAAGCAAATGAATCAGAGCTCTATTAGTTGGATTGGCATTTACCGAGGTCAATGTGTTAGAGCCACACGAGGCATACCTAGGTGATTATTTTCACCATAATTTCATATAATGCTTTAAGTATTTTCTGTATTGCCTTCAATAACTCTGCCTTGAATTTCTACTGTCAAAATCTATAGAATGGCAACGTATGATGAGATTTGAAGGATGAGGAAGGTTTGCACCATGATTAAGGAAGTGTTGAGAAGACCAGAGATAGTAAAATGTTTCCTTCATACTCAAACATGGTAAAGCATACGATTATGAAAACTTAGAATAAGCTTCTAATGAATTTCTGGCAAAATTCTAGAGAAGGTTATTAAACAGATGACTTAACAGTACTGAGAATACCAATTAAACTAACAGTATCCACAGCTGCCTCCCTGCCCCTTTTTAAAAGGGTACTAAGACCAGGAATGGGGAAAAAAGGGAAATGTCCCATGACAGGACATCTTGACTTTAACCCCTTCACACTATAATGGGAGAGTGACAGGCTAGCTAGCTATATTTGTACGGGGTGAGCAATTATACTAAAACAATGTTCACCTATGGAACCATGTCAACTTGGAAGCTATCTCAAGTGTGGACTGAAAGCCAAATGAAATACTGAAGACCCATCTGGAAGAAAAAACTAACAATTCAGCAGACAACAAAAACGTTCAAGAGTCAATATAACATTTAAATATTTACAAAATAAGTAAAATAATACTTAATAGGGATCAAGTCAAAATTCCATATTCCGGGAATATAAATAAGTTTTGACATGAGTGTGACAGGGGGGCAAAGAAGAACAGGGATAGGGAGACAACTTGGCTTAACAAGAGCCCATACAGAACACACTGGAAGCTTTGGTCCTGGAGTCACAGCTGCAGCATGCTGTGGTTGCTGTGCATTCAGGTTACACAGAGGCCCAGGGCACAGAACCAGAGGGCAAGGCCCCTCTTTTCCTCTGAGCTCTGGATCCCTCCTTTTCTGGAGGAACGAACACAGTTCTGGCTTCCCACTGTAAATGGAGAGTACTGGCAAACTGGAGTGTGCTCAAAGGAGGGCAACCGGAGGGGAAGGGATCAAGACTCTGTACCAACAATGGCCCGGTGGCAGACCCGAGGATGGTGAGTACGTATGCCTGAAAAGAAATATGCCACGGGACACATCACCCAAGTCTGCCAAGATGAGTAGGACTTTGTCTGGAAGGCGAAGCCAGGATCAGCAAGTGGAAGCACCCACCAAGAGCTGCCCGGAGAACCTAGGCAGTTATCTTTTACAGTGGCTGAGCCCTCCCAGGGCCCCAGGGCACAGGCTGGTGCTGCACTCCAGGGAGCACCATTCATTTGGACCAAGGGCCACCGAACTTTTTCTATGAAGAGCAAGATCATAAGTATTTTCAGCTTTGGGGGCCATCAGGTCTCCATGACAGCTTCCACAACTTCTCGATTCTGGAGCACAAGCACAGAAGCAGCCATGTAAGGAAGGCAAACAGGCAAGACTGTATTTTAAATCTGTGTTTACAAAAATAGGCAGTGGACCAGATTTGGCCCATGAGCCACAGTCAGCTACTCTTTGACGGAGACTATGATGCAAATGTGGTCCACGGAATTCATGTGACATCTAGAATTGTTCAGATAAGACTGGAGGATCATGCATCAAGGATTTTGGAAGGTCACAGTTCCTCATTTCGGAGGGAAGATTAGGTCATGCTAATCTCTTTTCACTTCTAAAAGGCCATGAGGGGCACCTGAGCGGCTCAGTCGGTTAAGTGTCTGACTTTGGCTCAGGTCATGATCTCATGGTTCTTGAGTGTGAGCCCCACATCCGGCTCTGTGCTGACAGCTCAGAACCTGGAGCCTGCTTTGGATTCTGTGTGTCCCTCTGTATGTGTGTGTGTGTGTGTCTGTCTGTCTCTCTCTCTAAAAATAAACTTAAAAAAATAAAAAATATAAAAGGCCATGAAAGCCTGGCTCTGAAAAAAGAAATAGACAAAATGGATGATCTCACAGTCAGTTCTGACAGCAGCAGGCCCAAAACCCAGACCTCCGGGGTCCTGGCCCTATATTCCTTCAACAGAGCTCACAGCTCCTAGGCTGGTATCCTTCAGCTTGTGGCTGGCTAATGTTCTGAAATCTTCTTAATGCCACCTAGCCAAGCCAGCCACCAAGCCAGTCTTTGCTGCCCTGGCAACACACATAGAGAACCCAGTGGGCAGGGGAATCTGTGAGTCTCCCCACCGGGAGACTAAGACCAGAGTTGTCAGAGACTGAATGGCATCTACAGAAGGGAGCTTTGTGCAGACTGGGAGGAAGGGCCAGATCTTCACCCATGACTCCCAAGATTTTAACCCAAGTCAAAGGGAACAGAGTAGTTGAACTCAAACAGTAAGAAAATTTGGACCCTGGATCTAGACATACCATTATGACTTACTTATCCAAGTACCATCTTTCAGGACACATTAAACCATGACCAAGAACCCAGGGTAGGTCAAGCCTCACAAATACCACAAAGAACTAAAGACAACTTCACTGTGGCTTTCTGAGGACTCAAGGTCACACACTAACACTCCCAAACCAGAGGATGGTTTCTGTAAAAAATGAACACTACATTCCTCAATACTGTTTTTTTATTTGAATAGACAGGAACATATATACAAGAGATTGATCTCCACAAACTATGCCCACCTCATGACCAAAAGCCCAAATCCCACCCAAAATGTGTGATCCTTCTGCTAAAGTCTTGACTATATTTAGCTTATTCCTTGAAATAAATAGAACTTTCCCCCACTTTGGTGCCTCTCATACAATTTTAAAGCTCCTTAGCGTTGGTTAAAAGGTCTATGGAACAAAGTCACACAGAGAGCCTTTTAAAACCATTTGCTGAAACCATTTTGATCATTATAATGATGACCATTATTTTCCGAGCACTGTGTGCCAGCCCTTCTTCATATGCACTTTTTCATGTGGCCTCCCAATGTCCTGGGAGCTAGCTTCTACAGTAGAGATGAGGGGATAGAGATGTTACTTCCCTCCACATGCTGGCCCAAGTCACACCACTGTTGGAACTCAGATTCAAACCCCAGCAGCCTGAGCATGGAGCCTGTACTCCTGTCGCTGCAAACACCTGGGTCTCATCATGTTCCCTCTACATGGAACAAACTCCCTCAGAGATCCTAATGGCTCCCTCCCTCACTCATTTCAGTGTCTGTTCAGTGTCATTTCAGAGGTTTGCCCTGACAACCTACCCAATGTGAAACAGTACCCCCTTCCCCACTCTCTCCTCACCTGATTTACTGCTTGATTTGCAAATTTTTAGCAGAACTTTATCCTTTTTTATAATATAAAAGTTCATAAAGTCTTCCCTTTTGAAAACACCACCCTATTATTACATAAAGTCAAAGACAGAGATTGTGGCTACTTTTCGTCACTGGTAGCCTAGAAGCATGAAAACCACAGCTAAGGGAACCCCTCGGCACACTTAGAAGACAGGTCAGCATGTCCAACCACAAGCAAGCACTCATCATGGGCTTTCTTGGCCAACTCAGCTGCTACTAACAGCCCTCTACTTTAAGGGAATAACAGTCCTCCCTACATGGCATAGCCATGGGCCAAAACCCACCTTGTTAATCCTCACAACATTGCTGAAAGTAGAGGGAAGGCAGTTTCTCACCATGTTACTCTGTTTGATAGGGGCCAAAATGTAAGGAGAGAACATAGCTCAAACCATTACCTATAAGACACCCGGTTGGGATCAAGAGAGCCACTGAGGAGAAACAACTGGAACTTCAGTCAAGTGGTCTATTATGTTTCGATGGCAGACACCATTAGATTAAGCTTTTACTAATCTTCTCTTTGCCCCAACCCCAATGAACCCTGAAATAAAGTCCTAAATATTTACTTTGTTCTCCTGCTAATCTTGCCATAACTTGTACTGCTCATATTAACCATACTTAATGAAAGCAATTATTGAGAAAGTTCTATTAGCATAAAGTTTAGACAGGTTAATGACTGTCTTCCCTTGAGAGCTGAGCTCTACAGTACAGGAATTATCCTCCCTACTATGGAGTGAGAAGACAGGGAGGGGTCAGGCACAGTTTCCAGACTTCTGCAGTTTGCTGTCACCAGAACTGCATGACTTCTACCATAGGATTACGAAAACTCCTCTGTGCCAATTCCTGTCAGTCACTCCTATCCCTATCCTTGTCCTTAGGATGGCTACAGAGTTTAAAGGTCATTCCCAAGGCCAAAAGGTCAGGAAAAGCCAACAGGTCCTCTTGAACTAGGGTGAAAGAAGCTCTAGGCTGAGGGTCAAGAAAGGTATTGTGAGCACTGCCAAATACTCGCTCCTCCCTCCTCCAGTACACGGTGTGGTCCTCCATTCACAACAGAAGCCCTAGTTTCTCACCTGGCTGCATTTCCTCTGTCTGACTCAAGGCTTGGCACCATCCAGGCAGTATTGGTTGTATAAAACATACGACAGTGTTTGCCAGATTATGTTTGTGCCCCCTCCCTCTTAGTGAGGTTATTAACCCCAAAGGGCAGTGTCTGTGAGTAAGTGGGGTTAAGACACCATGCCAGACTCTCATACACGATCTCACTGCATCCTCACGGGCATGTGAGGATAAGCATTGGCATCACTATCTCCATTGTACAGAGAGTGAGGCTGAGGCTCAGTGGAAACTAGATGCCAACAAGGAGTTAAAAAAGGGGGCCAGGAGTTCTGTTCAAGAGTGTCTAACGCCAAAGACTAGGTCTAGCCTGTGACTGCCAAGCAGCTTCCAAAAATCCCTTTCCCCAGGTTGTCTATACTATTTTCCCTACAAAATACAGCATTAGCACTGGGTAGTTTACACACTCAATAAGCAATGACCATGTACACTCTGGCTCACAGGTCAAATTCTCAGTCCGGTTAAGAAGTGCATGTCCCAATGGCCAAAAGTTACCAAGCTCTTAATTTGTGCCTGGCCTTGAGTGGTTCCCATGTATGAATTCATAATCCTCAAAACAATCCCCTGGTGCAGGTACGTTATCACTATTTTACTGATGAGGAAACTGACTGGGTCTACAAAGACACACAGATAGGTAGCACAGCTAGAACTGGATCCAGGCTGTCAGCGTCCAGTCTGTGTCTAAACCACAATCCTATAGCTGCCATTCAATCTTGTCACCAACAAAGGGGTGTAGGGAGAGCATCAGCACAAATCCTTCATTTGACGCTCATTGTAGCCCTTCTGTAATGACTGTTTTAAGAGCCCATCTCTAGCTGCATGGAGGTAGAAAGTTCCCACTGTGAATGTTGACTTAAAAAGCTCACCAACATGAAAGGTCAAGACAGTTTGAAACCAGCTAACAGTGTCATCGGCCAGCTCTCATAAGGCCAATCAAAATGCAGTTTCAACTTTCTGTCGACCCCAGACACATAGTCCCCCTGCTGGCTCTGTCAATGCTACAGGTCCTCAGCTTGACATAAATGGACTTGGGTGCTGTGATCCTGAGCATGAGGTCTGCTGAATGTGCAAAGGTAAAGGAGACACAGAAAAAGGAGACCATTGTGGCCAGTAATGAAGATGACATCTGCTGCCCAGAACTGTGGGGCAGCTGTGTCCTTCTGAGTGACACATCTAACTATATACCTCTTTGCTTCCTTTTTAAACTCAGCAAAAAATTTCAGGCCACCTTCACCACATCGGCCTTCTCTCTTCCTTTTCTGAGATACGCTGAGAAGGAAAAAACATCAACAAAAACTAGTAACTGATTTTCATTTAGATCGTCTAATTTTAGAAGCTATGGGCATGCAAAGCCAAAAAGCACAGCTTAGAAGAAAATCCATCAAAACCCCACAAGCTTCTGTACCTAAGAAACTGTTTTAACTACCCAGAAACAGATACAGTCCCCCACCCTCATTGAAACAACTTTAATTCTACAATTTTTCCCAATTTTTAAATCTCAGGCTTTGGAATGCCTCTACTAAAATATGTGTCAATAAAAACAGGTAAAGGATGGGGGTGCCTGTTTAGCTCAGTCATTTAAGCTTCCAACTTTGGCTCAGGCCATGATCTCATGGTTCAGGAGTTTGAGCCCCAGGTCAGGTTCTGTGCCAGCAGCTCAGAGCCTGGAGCCTGCCTTGGATTCTGTCTCTCTCTCTCTCTGTCCCTCCCCTGCTCATGCTCTGTCTCTCTCTCTCTCTGTCAAAAATAAACAAACATTAAAAAACAAACAAACAAACAAACAAACAAACAGGTAAAGGATGGAGTGCCCAAGACAAGGGAGTATCTGTGAGAAACCACATGCTATGCTGTGGCTGCAGAATGTCTACTAAATCAATACCATATGTAGACTGATAGCACAACTGTATATACATACCTCATTTAGCCAAATTAGACTAAGTGGGATCAGTTGCCTTCTGATTAAAACAAACAAATCTATTTCAGTATGTCCCATCTCTGATCCACTCAACAGCCCTGTGTGGGGACATTTTTATAAACAAAAGTAAAGCCTACACAAGTGTCAAGGTCAGTCCCACAGTGCACGTTCCTAAGGGCTCCTGTTCTTCGCCCTCAAGTGGCTGGGAAGAACAGGATTCTCCACAGGAATACATACTCTGATGTTTTGAAATGAAGAAAAGCCACGTACTCTTTGAAAGGTCAGTAAGAAGTCCAAAGGCATTAAGATTGGTAGGTTCCTGCATTTCTGCAAGGACTATTCATTCGGGGCAATCTCTTGTAGTATAGCTAGTTCAAACTGTTGAAATCCTACTTAATAACTAACCACCAAAAGTTACAAAACAGATTATCTTATTACAACACCTTAGTTTTCAGAAAGTGTAGTAGAGCAAAAGCATTTTCCCCTTTGAACAAGTTAGCAGTCAGCTTTCCAGGTGCTTCTGGGACTTACTAAACTATTCAGGAAACTGTCAAAGCAGGCTGTGGCAGACACAGTGATCTAGAACTGACCACGTGGCCGTCACCGTCCTGATAAAAGTTCTAAGACAGTGGTTGACCTGGCGCATGTCCCAGAGAGGGAGAAGGGCATTCAGCTGGACACCTATTCAGAACCTGCTATCTTGCCAGACTCCCAGCTAGGTACTGGGTCCAAAAGAAAAATGTAGGGTATTTTGCCCATGCCTTTAAGGAGCTTAGAGCCTGGCTGTGGAGACAGGCAAAGCATGGGAAAGTCCAAGGATGTACACAGCACTCGTGCGAATACAAAGCAAGGGCACCAGAAGGCTTGGAAGGATCTCAGGAAGACTTTTTATGGGAAACAGTGCTTCAGATGAGTCTTGGAAAAGATGGTAAATTAGAGCCAGGAAAACGGAAGGTCATTCCAGGCTGAGGACAAAAACATGTAAATGTATAAGAGCATAAACAAACAGCATGGCATGGGTGTGGCTGGCTCTAGCACAGCTGGTGCACTCAGCCACAGCAGCCTTTAACACAGGAGAGGACGTCTGGCTGGCTCAGTTGGTTAAGCGTTTGACTTCGGCTCAGGTCATGTTCTCACAGTTCATGAGTTTCAGCACCACATCAGGCTCTGTGCTGACAGTTCGGAGCCTGGAGCCTGCTTCGGATTCTTTCTTTCTCTCTTTGTCTCTCTCTCTCTGTCTGCCCTTCCCCTGCTCATGCTCCCTCCCTCCCTCCCTCCCTCTCTCTCTCTCTCTCTCAAAAATAAACATTTTTTTTAATATATGAAACTTATTGTCAAATTGGTTTCCATACAACACCCAGTGCTCATCCCAAAAGATGCCCTCTTCAATGCCCATCACCTACCCTACCCTCCCTCCCACCCCCCATCAACCCTCAGTTTGTTCTCAGTTTCAAAAATAAACATTTAAAAAAAAAATAAAATAAAATGGGAGACGAAAGGTCAGCATTCTAGAAGCTTTGTCCTCTGAACCCTCAAGAAAAGTTGGAGTCAGCCTTAGGACAACTGTGGGAATCCAAACCACAGTGTGGTAAGGGTCTCTGGTAGTCATTCCTATTTTATCTGCTTGCTGCCTGCAATCTGTTTAGGGACCCTGTCCCCAGTTTGAAACCCCAGGGTGACCTGCATGATCCAGTCACATCCAATCAAGATGTCACTGAGCACTGTGACTAGGTCATGGATAGGCAAGATGATCAGAATCTTCCCCAAGAATGTTGCCAGAAACCTAGAGGCTTCTGTGACCCTTTCTGCTACCACCCTGGGAAGATGGACTTAGAATGAAGCCAACTCAGAAGGCGGTACAGCTGAGTTTCTTAAAGATGGTCCCTACGTCTGTAGCCAGCAGTGCTGAGCTCAGCACCATCTCTGGAACTAGCTAACTGCATGGGCCCTAAACTCCCTTTCTGTTTACGGTTTTTTGCTTCTTGCAAAGAAATTATTGATAAACAGGTGGGTTTCCTACTAAGCCTTTCATAAAGGTCAGGAAGGATTGATAAAAAAAAGGTCTATTTGGAAACTGAAAGTTTAAAGCACTCAAATGAAGAAACATGTATGAAAATATTTTCTAATCTATACAGCACTACACAAATATTAGTCATTTTATTCACTATCAGTGGTGATATTCTAATAAACAACAAACACTCATTTAGTGCTGACTTTGTATGAGGCATGATCTAAGTAGTTTATTTATCTCACTTAATCCTCACAAATAATCCCCATGAAATGGGTAACTACTATTTTTTCCCCAATTGTACAGCCATAGAAAGGTTAAGAAAGATGCCTAAAGTCACAAAGGAATGAACTGACGGAGCCGAGAGCTGAACCAGGGCAGCCTGGCTGCAAAACACTGCCCTCCGTGAAGTCTTTCATGTCCTGAGCACTGAAACCAATGTCCCAACTTCCTTTACGCTGATATTCCTAAACAAGTGGCTCGCAACAAAGCAATCCACATTGACATATGGGTACTGTCTTCACAAGATCCCGCCTTTGCTGGCTTGTTTCATCAATAAAGGCATCACCCAGTCATGACACCAGCTCCTCCCTCATCCTCGTTCATGGTCCACCAGGTCCTGCTCACATCAGCTCCACCAGACATGGGTTTCCAACCCCCCCTTCCCCTGGGCATCACGCACATGCCTCATTTTAGGCCTTCCCCTGTCCAGTGCACTAAACTCTCTCACTTGGCTTCCCAGAGGACCCCCTTTAAAGCACCCCACTTCCACATGGCCACCAATTCTCTGAAAATACAGGTCTCATCTTATTATCCTCCTGCTTTATTTAAACCCTCCTCAGCTGTCACTGCCTACAGAACAAATACAAACTCCTGAGTTTTACAAGGAAAACTCTTCATATATTCCCTCAACCTACCTTTTCAGGATGGTCTCCTTTTCTACTGCTCTAAACACAGTGTAGGGTCTTCCGTGCTATAAAGTAGATTTTGGGGGACCTGTCTTATTTTCCTTAACTAATTTAATTTACTCTCTCATGTCTTGATAATTACATACTCTGCTTAAAATTAATAAAATAGAATTTCCTCTAAAACATTTTTGTAATTTAAATCCACTCTCTCAGACTACTTTGCCATCATTATTCTGAATTAGCAGCTCTTTCATGAAAAGAAATAATTACCTTCTATATAAGCAGGAGTAAAATGTGTGTTGCCAAAAATTTACTGGTTTGGGTCCAGGAAAGGAGTTTCTTAAGGTCAGGAGCCCAAAAGTGCCTTCTGGGAATTTATGAAAATCTGTTTCTTGGATGTCTCAAAGATCGGTTGCAAAACTAACAGTTGCTGGGGCTGAGGACTTGCAACAGCAACAACAACAACAACAACAACAACGAAAAACCTTGCTAGGAAGAGAGGAGGAGACTTTAGGTCTCAGCTGGCTCATCAGGAAAGTGCAACATCTCCAGCATGTTTCTGCAATGGTAATAAGTGGAACACCTCCAACAATATCCTGTAGATATGAGTTTCTCAACCACAGTACAAGTGATATTTTGGGCTAGATAGTTCTCTGTAGTGGCAGCTAGCCTGTGCACTGTAGAATGTTCAGCAGCATCCCTGGCCTCTATCTACTGGACGTCAATAACACTTCCTCAGTTTGACAACTGAAATGTCTGCAGACACTGCCAAGTATGGCCAGGGGGGCAAAATCGCCTGCAGCTGAGAATGAGAGCTATAAATACCATGCTCAAAGGTCAGCATCACTTCTTCTCAACTATAGTTTTCTTTGTCTTCCTCTTCCTGCCCTCCTCCTTCTTCATGATAAAAACCAAAACACCATGACCACACACAATGTGAAAACCACACCAACAATGACAGATTTTTCTAGGAAGATACCCTAAGAATTGTTCCTGACAGGTAGCCACATATTTATTCCTGCCCCTACAAAGAATGAAACAGAAAGAGACATGCAGGAGAAAGACACAGTTGTCTCTTGCTCTCTGCCCTGTTTCTTGGCAGCATTTGGGGGGGGTGCCACTGCCTGGCTGTTACCTGATCCTGAGAAAGCCACCTGTTAAGCTGAGCACAGGGTTGGGGCATTTCAGGTGCTACCCAACCCACAAATGACAGTGTGGGTAACCCAAACAAGGAAACAACACAGGTGCAACTTAATTTCAAGGTCCATTAGCAGCACAAAAGGGGGAAAATTGCACTTCGAAACGCAAGTCCTGAAACTCAGCAGGGACATTTTTCATTTTCAACTTTTAAGTGGTAGAATAATAATTATGGTTCTTTTTTTATTATTATTATTGAGAACAGCATCCAGGCTCAAATATGTTGCACTTCACCTGCAATACATTGCATGTGGCTACTGATGTTTGGAAAATGCTGGGCTAGCTAACATTCAGTTTAGACTAAATATTAGAAAACAGCCACTGGAGTTGTGCCTGCATCTTCAATTTTGTGGCTGTGTTTCCCAAATGACCTTGTAATTGTAAGTGATCATAACAGGAAAGAAATGTTATCATTAAGTTGTGCCTTCTAGCTAACCCTGAATGCTGGCCAGTTATTCAGCTTATGTTGAATGACAACAACTAGCTCTTTAAAGTATAAATAAATAAATAAATGCAGAGGGACACATGCATTTACTGCCTCAACTGATGGAGAGAGAGGCACAATGCACCCATTACCCAAAATATTATAATCTAGAGTTGTACCCATCACATTCTATAAAAGCTCCACAGCACAGAAGTATCTCTACAAAGCTCAGACATGACAGACCCCCCCCAAAAAAAAAAAAAAATCGACTTCATTGATGATGTCTTCTAAGGTCTGAGAAAGGGAAATAAGATACCAAGCACCACTTCCAAGCAATTCCCCACGAGCAGAAATGGAAAAGAGAAACCAGAAGGAGAAACTTCTTTTAGCAGTGAAACCAAATGCCGTCCCCTCCAGCATAATCCAATCAATGTGGGCATTTACTGAGCACTCCCAACAGGGAGGCTTTGAATAAGACGTTAGGGACAAAACAGATTAAGTGGACACTGTCAGTCCCCAGAAGGCCAGCATTGTCATTGTCACATATTTTTTTACCTTCTCCCTGTGTTAGCACGTGGCAAAGATGCTATTCCAGTTCCAATGCCATTCCCTCCACTTCATCATTTAAGATAATAAAAGTAGAGAAAAGAGGAATTGGTCTTTCCAAAAACAAAAATGTCATTCTGAAAGTGGATAATTTTGGCAAAGAAACATTTAAGTTCTTTCAGGGAATATATCTAGAGAAACTGATTTACTATGCAATTGGTTGAAGGGTGTGAATTTTTCTTAAATCTGGGTTTTCATTTCTTCGATTCACCTTCATCTTCAACAAGATAAACCAAGCTTGAAAATGCAGTTCAATCTAATTCTTGATTTCAATCAAGTTCATTTCCAGCTAAACTTCTCTAGGGGAACATCACTTGCACATAATAAAAAAGCCCAGGAGTGATAAATTTGTAAAGAAAAGCCATTTTGGATAAAAGGTACAGAGAACACAGCTAAACGGAGAAAGGGAGCACTCACGCATGCATGCACACGCGCACGTGCACACATGCATACGTGTACTCCCACACACACACAGAGCTATCCCTAAAAAGAAAATAAATTTAAGGAACCCTTCTTCAACTGCTATGGTACCCAATTTAGAAGCAGTTTATAGCCAACTAGAAGATATATCAGCAAGCAATAAGACACAACAGTAAGCAATCAGAAACATCAGCAAGCAATAAGACACCAGAGTAAGCAGTAAAGACACACCAGGGAGAACATTTCTGAGCAATTACCACATGTCTTAATGCAAAAAGAGAAAAAGAAAAACTTCACTCAGTCAGCATTGGAACCCTATAAAAATGAACCCTCTCACAGCTCAAGTGCCATTTCTGCTACGACAAGAGAGGTAATGAAGACCGTATGGCCACAGATCAGAGAGGGCAAAAGCAGCAATAAATGGTTTTTTTTATCCTGAACAAGGGTTATAAAGTTAAGTTTTTGTCCTTCTTTTTGGCACCACAATCTACAGATATGGCAAATAGTTTAGAAATATATTGTTTGACTGACAAAATATAAAGGCCCCACCACCCTCTGGGAGAAATAAAGTGCGATGCCTCCATTCTTTCTTTCACTTCTATATCCATTGCGGCCATCACAGTGGCTAAGGGAGGAATGCACATGCACACATAGGGACAAGCTTGCTTTAGCAAAGGTTGGTCAAAGAAACAGACAATTAGACACAGAGAACTTTTTTTTTTATCAGACAGGTTGTTAAATATCCCAGAAAACTGTCAGCTCTCCAGGAACCTCTAAGAAAATAGTGACCTATTTTTCTAAACTCACCCATTTGTGATGATTTACAAGATGATTTATAAGAAAGATGGAGCACACACTCTATATGGTCCTAGGTCTTAAGCTGAGCTCAGGGGGCTCCAGGTCCCTATCAAAGGTCCCCCCTTGCCCAAACACTTAAACTCCATGAAACCAGTGAAACCACTAGCTTCTTGTAGATGTTGAGAAGACAGAGTACGATCATGTGCCTCCAAGAGTTCCAAACAGTAACTGGTTATTTACTGGGAGGTTGCTAGATGTTAGTTTCCTCCCCTTCCTTCCAATTATTTTCTGGGTCATGATGCATTTCTAGTCTGTAACTCTTCCATGAGGCCCCTATGCCTCAATCCTACCCACCTTCAAAATTTACCTTCCTGTGTGAGAAGCCTTCACAGCTACCTCCACTTACAGGATCACCATTTGTATGATTTTATGCATATATATTATTTTCCTAAGTGTCCATTAAAAATCTCAAAAGTGTATCACACACAAAATATACCAAGGAGTGACAATGAGGTTAATTATTAGACACAACTCTAAATTTTCTCCCTCCTCCCCCCTAAAAGAACACATGAAATACTTTGGTTCTTTAATTATTCGTAAACACAGAACCAGTGGCACATCAAAAGGAGACCAACGACTTAGAGAATGTGTTCAAGAGGTTTGTGTTACTTGAGTAAGCTAGCTCCATACATGGGGCTGGAACCCCATGTGAAAGAAGGAGCCACCAACTCCCTCCCTCCCCTATTTCATTCCTGGACATCTACCCACAATTCTGTACCCTGGGGCTTGGAGCCCAGGCAGCGAAGTCTCCCTGTAAGCCTGGCACACAAACAGGACAGTCAGCGGCAGCAAGATCCCTTACCAGGGCCGAGAATGACAACAGGTATGTTTACGTGGGCCTCATAGAACAGAGGCAGTGGGAGGCAGCAAAGCTAAAGGCAGAACACCCCACTCCACGTCTGGAAACAGGATAATGCAGAATGCCATGAACCCAGAAAGGACCTCTTCAATAGCATTTCCTACTGGGGACAGGAATGGGGGAGTAGAGACCGGAGAGGCATGGCTTCCATTTATTAATAAGCAGCTCAACACAGTGGGAGGTTTTCTTGTCTAATTACAGAAGCTGTTGGAAACTGCAGGGAAGATAGGATTTATGGCCCAGATGACACTGTCTCTGTGTTGTAATTAAAAGTTATTTTTAATACCTTTGTTTGGTTGGATACTTTGGATTATTAGAAATATATTTTGTAATTTAACACTTGCTAAAGGGCAGAACAGAACAGAAAGGTAATACAACAAGCTTGCATAATGTGAAACAATTAAATGTTTTGACACTGGGAGGTAGGAAAGGAAAAGAATTGCTCCCACTTAAGTCCATGCACTTCTACAAGTCCGGGGTAGAGGTAAACCAGAAAGTACTAAGTTAGATTTTCAAAGTACCAAAAAATAACCCAGCTACTTATTTTATCCACTAACTAGAATTTGGATACCACCACCACGAGTGTAGACAACTCACAACTGTTCACCCAAAGCACCTCATCCTAACCTTGAGCTCTTCGCTCTGTCCTGGGTTTCTAAGAAATGACAGTGGTCACCCTAAGAAGACCAAGTCCTGGCTCAACCACAAAGACCCAGAGGCCAACCCCAGGCAGTGCAATGGGGAATCTGATGTAAGCGATGGACAGTACGTGCTGTGTGTGACTTGGGCATTGTTTTTAATCCATTTTTCTTCTCTCATCCAATTTTAAGAAGGGACTAGACAAAATGCATCCCAGTGAAAACTGCAGGGTTTTGTCCATGAGTGGCTACAGAATCAGGCCAAGATCAGGCAGGGGCCATTTATTTCCTAAGTGCCATTTCTAGAATTTACATTTCCCCATATACACATAGGAGGCATTTTCTACAACGGTGGCTCTTCTTCAACAACAGGAAGGAGACAGTCTATTATATGGAACAGACTTTTGAAACTGATAAAAATGGGAAGGAGAAAGAACCTCTAACCGGCATGAGCTTCCCAGATAACCTGTTTCATTTCATCTTTATCCATGCTACAAATCTCCTCATTAAATGTGAATTCCAGGAGCTCATTTCATGAAATGTGTCACAGAAACCACCAGATATTACACATCATGATGAGACTTAAAACATGTTTTAACATGTTCATCAAAAATAAATTTAAAATGAGCTTTTCCAGGGCCATACCACGTTTATGGGATTTATACCAGTAAGAACCACTGTACTGCTTTAGTCTTTTCCCAGTTGTAAGCAGGGTCTGACTCCATGTCAGGGACAATTGCTCTTACCTGCCACATTAATTTTCTCAAGTGCTACCAAGCTGGGAACAGCCGTGGTGGAGTTGGTCGAGTTTGTTCCCGTGCCATTGATTACAAGATTGTCCACCTTTGACTCTAACTTGCCAATGCGCTGCAAGATATTATCCAAAAGCACAGCAAGTGTTTTCTTCAGATCTGTGAAAGAAAATGCAAAGAGTTGAAAAATTCTTTGGCCCTTGTATGTTTGTCTGGCTCATGCGCTCGCTCACTCTTTCTCTTCTCCCCCCCACCACCTCTCTGTCTCTGACATGAAGAACAAAGGGTGGCACAATCAAAAAGTACTGCTTAAACATCTGCCCTAACAAACCATATCTGGTTTTTTTTTTAATTTTTTTAATGTTTATTTTACTTTTGAGAGAGTCACAGCACAAGCAGGGGAGAGGGGCAGAGAGAGAGGGAGACACAGAATCCAAAGCAGGCTCCAGTCTCTGAGCTGTCAGCACAGAGCCCAACACAGAGCTGGAACTCACGAACCGTGAGACCATGACTTGAGCTGAAGTCAAATGCTTAAGTCAAATGCCTATCTGACTGAGCCACCCAGATGCCCCTTTAACAAACCATACCTTAAAGATGACAGTGGCCCAGAGAGCACAAATCAGTCTGTTCTGCAGTCCATGTAAGGCAGTAAGTGACATAAAATTAATTCCAGCTACTAAGTTGATAGAGAAAACTCTGGGTTACTTAGCATCCTATCAATTTCATTGTTATTTTTAGTGCTATATACTCTAGTATGTCCTATTTTTTTTTTTTTTTTGCAAAGTCTTTATTTCGGTTGGTTACTTACAGAAATAATAGAAACTACAGTTCTAGATTCTAGGCATGCTGGGTAACTCAAAGGTATCTGTAGTGAAGTTTAGAAAGATACTTAAATTAAGACCAGATTCATTCATGCAAGAAATTTTTATGAAACAAGTGCTACGTGCCAGGCACTGTTCCAGATGCTGGGGCTATTTTCTCGCGATGCTTACATTTAAGAGCTGATTCCCTTTTGGGGAGTCTGGATGGCTTTGTTGGTTAAGTGTCCAATTCTGGATTTCAACTCAGGTCATTCATTCACTACCTCATGGTTCATGAGTTCGAGACCCATATCAGGCTCTGTGCTGACAGCACGGAGACTGATTGGGATTCTCTCTTTCCCTCTCTCTGCGCCTCCCCTGCTCATGCTCTCACTCTCTCAAAATAAACATAAGTAAAAAATAGAGTTGGATTCCTTTCCTACACATCTGACTGGGTTAAATGCTGCACTTCTCTCTGGACAAACTACAGACACTTTATGCTCATGTATACGTAAATGTTTACTAAGTTTGTACACAAGGTATTCCACATGTACAAGATTAATTTAGCTTCTCTTCTCTGGAAACTCATAATTAAAGAAAGATATTGACTTGTACATGTGAGGAAGTCAGAAGGACAACAGGCCAGCCACCCATGTGAATAGAATCGGGCCTCATTAATGAATTGGGAGCCGTCCAGGGGAGAAGTGCATGATGTGGGTAGTAGGATGTGCAAAGTCCTAAACAGGGACAAACGCAAGGTTGCCACTTCCCCTCCTACTAGGAACAGGGTGAACTTGAGCCGAGCAGGTAATCTCACCTGGCCAGGAAAGAAGTATACACCAGATCAATTCACCAACCCCAGAACACAGCCAAATGACGTTGAACCCCAGCCGCGAGGCACTCGGGCAGTCCCATTTTGCCAAGGGGACAGGAAAGTCATCAGAATGGAAGCAAAGGTATATCATTAGCATGGAAGTTTGTGTTTCTTAGTGGTTTACAGATGGGAGGCATGGCTGGAGCGGATTAAAAATTACCAGCAGAAACCAAGCCTACACCTTCATCCTGGAAGCTAGGTGTTCTGTGCTGGGCAGAAGCATGGTCTCCCCACCACCCTCCCCAAACCGAACATTAGACTTGTTCACCCTGTTAACTTCTGGAGTGATTCGTCGGTTCATTCTAACAAACACCAGAGCGGGCCTATTTTTTTGCTCTTCAGCATGTATACTTCCTACAGGTAAGAAGAAGCTGGTCACAACATTAGAGCAACAGAGCTAAAAATATCATTATAATCGAGAAGGGCAGAAGGGAACTAATGTTTCCCAAATGCCCATTGCAAGCCACACGCAAATCTAAGAAACCCCCTTCTCCGTGAGGTAGGTGAGGTAAAATGACTTCATTTTACAGATAAGAACATGAAATAACATGCTCACAGCTATAGAAATAATAAACCAGAATGGGGACTTGAGTCAGGCTGGCCTAATTCCCAGCTGCCTCACTGGCCCAGCCAAAAGTCAAGCGCAAGGGCAGAAGAAGAAACCAAGTGTGAAATTCAGTGTCTTTCACCCATACCATTGTGATTAAGGGCCCAGACTCTGGAGCCAAGGTTTCTGAGTTTATGTCCTCATTCTCTACTCCTATTTCCTTACCTGTAAAAGAGTGGTAAGAACCCTTGCCTCTTTGGGGTTGTTACATGGGCATAATGAGTTAATATGTATAAAATGTCCTTAATAATCACTACGTAACAGCATGCGATACACATAGACAAAAAAATGAAACCTTCCTCTGGGAAATGCTCTCATCTTTCCTCAAGAAATCTCTTCCTGAGTGATGCCGAGAGCTTTGCCACTTTATCCAAAGGGTCATGAGCTCGCTCTCCAAGAGCTGCAGTCCCACGGTCTGCATGACTCACAGTCTGCCCCTGGCACACCCTTAGCTGGCAGAAACAGCAGGGGTCAGCCACCAGCTCTGCTCTTACAGTGAACCTAAAGCATCAACTGCTTTTCCAGAATTCTGAAGATTGCCAGGGGCCAGCAAGGCAGATGGGGGCAATGGTACCACGAGGAAGCAGCCACAGTGTTAAGAAACCACCCCTCAGATAAAGGACAGCAATGGCCTCCACCTCCAGCCTCTTTGCCTGCAGGCTCTTGCACCAGCCAGAGTCCACACAGGTAAAAATGGTATTTAACTACTACCAGCAATTGAGATTAGCTAGACACAGAAGCCCTGAACCTCTAGAACAGGTTAAATCAGGGTTTCTCAGCTTTGACACTATTGACACTTTGGGCCGGGTAATTAGTTGTTGTGGAGGGCTGGCCAGTGCACCGAAGGGTGTCTGGCTTCTAGCCAGTGAATGACAGTAGCAATCCTTTCATGTTACAACAGAAAATGTCTCTGGACATTGCCAATGTCCCAGGGGGAGGGGGGGAAACAACTGCTCCCATTTGAGAACCACAGAATTAAGCATATTCTCCCAACCCTCATCTTCCTCACTGCCCCTTTGTAGAGAGGAAATGGAAGTATGAGGACAGTCACTGAACTTGCATTATGTGTGACCTCAATTCACTGATGCCCCTGAGGCGTTGCAGACATTGCTACAAATACAATGGGAAAAACAATGAAAGAATCGGCCCTCCTCCCTACAGGGGCTTCCCAAAGCCTAGCCCATGGTGATGGTCTCTCAAGGGCTGGTAACCTTTTGCAACTTTTTGCCTTTTGTTAAAAGGCAACAAGGACTACTGGACAGAGCCCCCTAACCCAAAGTTACTGGAGACAGTCACTGGTGGAGCACCCTCTTAGGTAGATTACACAACTGTCACATCAACATTAAGATTATACAAACAAATGGAAAGACATATTCCATGCTCATGGATTGGAAGAATATTGTTAAAAGGTCTACACTACCCAAAGAAATGTACAGATTTAATGCAGTCACTATCAAAACACTGACAATATTTTTCACAGAACTAGAACAAATAATCCTAATATTTGTACAGAACTGCAGAAGACCCTGAATAGCCAAAGCAATCTTGAAAAAGGAGAGCAAAACTGGAGGTATCACAATTTCAGATTTCAGGATATACTACAAAGCTGTAGTACTAAAAACAGTATGGTACTGGCACAGAAACAGGCACACGTATTGATGGAACAGAATGCAGAGCCCAGAAATCAACCCATGACCGTATGGTCAATTAATCTATGACAAAGGAGGCAAGAATACTCAATGGGAAAAAGACAGGCTCTTCAACAAATTGTGTTGGGAAAACTGGACAGATACACATAAAAGGATGAAAGTGGATCCCCTTCTAACACCGTACACAAAAATAAACTCAAAACGATTAAAGACCTAAATGTGAGACCTGAAATCATAAAAATCCTGGAAGAGAAAGAGAGCACAGATATTAATTTCTCTGACATTGGCCATAGTATTATTTTTCTAGATATGTCTCCTGAGGCAAGGCAAAGAAAAGCAAAAATGAATTACTGGAACTACATCAAAATAAAATGCTTTCACACAGCAAAGGAAACAAACCATCCACAAAAACAAAAAGACAACCTACTGAATGGGAGAAGATATTTGCAAATGATATATCCAATAAGAGGTTAATCTCCAAAACATATAAAGAACTTACACAACTCAACACAAAAAAGCAAATAAGCCAAATAAAAAATGGGCAGAAGACACGAATGGACATTTCTCTGAAGAAGACATGCATATGGCCAACAAACACATGAGAAGATGCTCAACATAGCTCATCATCAGGGAAATGTACATCAAAACCACAATGAGGTATCATCACCTCACACCTGTCAAAATGGCTAAAATGAAAAACACAACAAACAGTAAGTGTTGGCAAGGATGTGGAGAAAAAGTAATATTCGTGCACTACTGCTAAGAATGCAAACTGCTTCACCCCTCTAGAAAACAGTATGGAGGTTCCTCAAAAACTTAAAAATAGAACTACCCTATGATCCAGTAATCACACTACTAGTTTTTACCCAAAGAATACGAAAACACTAATTCAAAAAATATATGCACCCCTATGTTTATTGCAGCATTATTTACAGTAACCAAATTATGAAGCAATCTAAGTGCCCATCAATAGACAAATGGGTAAGGATGTGGTACACACATACACACAAACACACACATACAGGAATATTACACAGCCATAACAAAGGATGAGATCATGCCATCTGAGACAGCATGGATGGACCTAGAGGGTATTATGCTAAATGAAATAAGTTAGACTAAGAAAGACAAATACCATATAGTTCCACTCATAAGTGGAGTCTGAAAAAAGAAAAACAAAATTGCAGAATCAGACCTATAAACACAAAGAACAGATACCTGCCACAGAGGAGAGGGTGAGGTATGGGCAAAATGGGTGAAGGGAAGTGGGAGGCACAGGCTTCCACGTATGGAACGTGTAAGTCACAGGAATAAGAGGCACAGCATAAGGAATAGAGTCAATGATATTGTAACAGCAACGTGATGGGACAGATGGTAGGTACACTAGCGGTGCACATAGCATAACGAATAAGCTCATTAAACCACTAAGTCATAGACCTGAAACTAACGTAACATCATGCATCAACTATACTTAAAAAAAAAAAAAAAAGTCAAAATAAAAAGAAGATAGTCTTTCTTGATTCCTAAAATACAGTCCCCAATAAGGGTGACCTACCATCTCTTGTTGACGCCACCTACCAGAGAGTGACCATTTTGACTGTGTGACATGGTACAACTAAAGGAAGTCACGATGATGAGAAGGATGCCGACGGTCACTATCACAACTACGACCCTGTACCACCACCACCACCACTGCCACTGCCCTGCCATCGATTGAGCTCTTTCTGTGTGTCAGCTACTGTCCTCAGCACTTCTCCCGGATTAACACATGCAGTCCTGCCATGAGTATGAGGAATGTATCACTGTTACCATCTCCACTTCATAGATGATAAAACAGAGCAGAGAAGTTAAGTAATTTGTTCCAGGTGACTGCAGCTTGCGGGTTCAGTCTCAAACAGTCTGGTTCCAGACCCAACAGCTCTTCCCTACCATGCCACACTGCCTCTTAAGAACCACTATGGACCTGCCAGCAAGCAAGCATCTCTGACCTGCTGCTTCTGAACACACTTCTCGGGACTAACCTCTGGGCTTCTGCCATGTGTTTTTGTTAAATCATATGCCAACCATCCTCAAGATTCACTGATGCCACTCTTCCGTGAGCAACTCCCCAACACCAAAAATAATCAAGAGTCTCCATTTCCAAACCTGCAGCCTTGAAATGAAAATGGAATATAAAGCAATCAGAAAAGTTGGACTCTCTAGGCACTTTACCTGGACAGGGATGTTTTCTTTCTCAATATGAAAGAAGGTCATTTTCAACAAGCAGCTATTTGAGTCACTATTTTAAGATAGCTGGACACAAGATAAAAAACAGTGTCAATAAAACACACAGGGCTTCAAGCCCATCTTTGTATCCTTACCAACTGGCACATGATAGTCCTCAGTTATGTGTGTGTTACATAAGTAAATGAACAAATGAATGAATGAACCAACAAGTAAGTGGACTATGGTCTTCCCACCAATAAAGCTAAAGAAATTATACCTCTGTAGGTGATGAAATTATTTCTCACCTTTGCATTTTACAGTTAAACCTGCAAAAAATACAAGTCTTATTGCAATTTTAAATTAATACTAGAACATTTTGTGTTTTAGTCTTAATGATAATCCATTTATCCAATAAGACTGTTCACCCAAGAATAATTTCTACAGAGCTTAGCAAAGAAATTAGGGCAAATATATTCCTCCAAATTCTAGTGTAACATTTTTATATTTATCATTGTGTTTTACAGTTATTATAGCAGTAAAATGTGTCCTCAGCAGGATTACAATTTTCAATTACTAAAAGGCTTTTAAAATTTTTGTTTGTGCTTCAAAGCCTTAGCCATAAAAATTTAATCCCAACATCACTACCGCAATTCTGTATTCCTAAAACTTACTGTACATGATAAAGATGAGATCAAAGCAATTGAAAACATATAAAATGTCCTTCTGGGGAAAGTAAGCTTTGCTTTCTATCATGCCAGAAGTGCTTTGATCAAGGGCAAGATCGACAAAAATCTCAGAACAGGTGCCCGGACAGCTTCTTTAAGTTTTCACATTCAGAAAGCCATGACTTTAGGGGGTGAGTAGGAGCTGGAAGATGCTACCACATTCCTGAACAGGACAGCCAAGGAGATTGCACTGTCAGCTAGACTTGCTGCCTGAGCTGGAGCCCAAGGAGATGGGATTTCAGTAGAAAGGGAGTCCTACTGGTAGGAAGAAGGTCTATCAGTATATAGGTCTATTGGCTAAAGCTGTTGAGACAGGACAGCAAACCCCGACTGCCCAGATCACCCAGGCAATCAGTAATTGAGGAATGATCAAGAAAGGCAGCACTTGGGGCCGATGCTATCCTACTCCATTCCCTTGGCTCATGCTTCCAAAGCAGTGGTTCTCCAGCCTGCTGTCCTCCAGGCTCTGTCCTCAAGGCACTCCATCAGAATCTATAGAACCCCACGAATCAAGGACTCTGGGCACAGCCACGATTGGCTATGTTTAAGGTGTGGCCACCATGATTCGCTGACACAGAACCAACTGTGCAATGAACAAGGATTTACATATGAACTTCAAAAAATAATTTGCATCTGTGCTTGCTCCTAATCCAAGTCCCTCTTCACCAAGGCTGCCCTGAGAGGCAGAGTGCCAACAAGAAACGGCTTCACTTGCTGCTTGGGAGAAACTAGCAAAGACAGGGCGCTAATGAGAAAGGAAGGTGCTAATGAAAAAAGAATTAGCCCCAACCTCTCATTTCCACTCACTGCCAGGAATGTCAACTTTCATCAGTTATGTATTTTTAATTTTAAAATGACCTTTCCACAGAAAGATAATACAGTTTTAGTAATACGCAAAATACAGTCCATTCATCGCATACAAGGACCCTGTAGTGTTGTTTATTATAGACACATCAGGACACTACCCAAATGCCCAAGAAAAAAATTAAGTTATCTATGTCCATCCATTCATAAGAGAATAAATCACTGGACTGGAACTCACGGAGGGTAGAGCAGGTGTCTTGTCATCTCTGTTTATCACCACTGGCTATTAACATCAGGAGCTCACTGATTATTTTTTGAATGGATGGATGAAAAACACATGTATGGCCATTAAAAATACCTGATGGCATAAGGAAATACAACAAAGAAGAGTTTTAAAAGCTGCACATAAAGTATTCCAATTTTTTTTTGGAAATGAGCAGATGTGCACGTATCTCTCCACATTTTAAAAAAGGACAGGAGGGAAATCAAAATTTATCTGGATTTGGAGGTGAGAAGTATTTTACATTATATTCTTCTTTATTTCTAAGAATGGTAAGGGCACCTGGATGGCTCAGTCAGCTGAGTGTCTGACTTTGGCTCAGGTGATGATCTCTCGGTTAGCAGTTGGCGAGTTTCAGACCCGCGTTGGGGCTCGCTGCTGTCGATGAAGAGCCTGCTTCAGATCCTCTGTCCCTCTTTCTCTGCCCCTCCCCTGCTCATGTTCTCTCGGTTTCAAAAATAAACAAACATTTTAAAAAATGGGCTTGGATCATCCTTGCCCTTGTGTGTTTTATTGACAGCATCTTCTATCTTGTGCTGAATCGTTTAGAAATGGTGACTCAAACAGCTGCATAAGCTGAAAATGAACTTTTCTTCTTTCACGTTAGGAGAGAAAACAAGCCTACCCAGGTTAAGTGCCGAAAAGAGTCCAAGGTTTTTCATTACCTCCAGTCTACGTGCCCTCAGTTTTATATGAATATTCACTGTACTCTGACAATCATGAAGGCATAAAAAAAAAAGCTATTTGAAAATACATATAGTGCAGTGAGTTCTACCCTTACAACTCAAAGACAGTGGCCCCAAGACCTGATGTCAGGTAAGAAGACACCTCCGGAAACATTTCAGTGACTGACCCTCACTGCCTTCTATTTGAATTCTTTTTTATTTTTATTTTTTAACATTTATTCATTTTTGAGAGGCAGAGAGAGACACAGAGTGTGAGTGGGGGAGGGGCAGAGACAGAGGGAGACAGAGAATCTGAAGCAGGCTCCAGGCTCAGAGCCTGATGCAGGGCTCAAACCCATGAACGGAGAGATCATGACCTGAGCCAAAGTCTGAAGCTTAACCGACTGAGCCACCCAGGAGCCCCTCCCATTTGAATTCTTAAAGCCACCTGGTGGGTAACCCACCTGTACTTAAAGTCACAAACATGCCCTCTTCCCGTAGCTGTCACAGGCACCCATACCATGTCTCAGATGCTCAGTATTGCTGACTACTGCTCTCTCCGGGTTAGGCTGCAAGGACACACTTTAAGCTTTGAGTCCAGTGCATACCAGAAGCAAATGTTATTCCTGAGGTGCTACATGGGGTGTCGCTAGTATTTCAAGGAACTTTCTAGGCAGCGGAATCTGAGAAAAGATCTTATCTAGGCCTGTTGACGATATCAAGTGCTTTATGGAATCTACAGATATCCAGAATGGAACTCTTGGGCTGTTGTGTCAATTTTCCTGACACCTAGCCAGCTGCACATAATAGGAGTCAAGCATTTCAGCCCTTTTTACAGAAGAGAAATGAACTTGGGCTCTGGGAGGTCAAGCCCACTGCTATGGAGGGTCCCAATCTGACCTGTGGGCCCACACCTCCCTGTCAAGGAAGGGCAGCCACAGCCCACTACTCCCTCTCCCTCACCTCCTGTACCAGGAACAGGACCCACAGCAATGCCTTCTTCAGAGACAAAGTGAGCTCACCAAATCCAGCTCATCTCACAGCCCACAAGGGAAAGCCTTCTCTTTTGAACAGGGTAACGACCATCACATCTCCCACTTACAAAATGCCCAAGTCACTCTGTGGAGCGAACACGCTTTAAAAAGGGAGGAGCCAAACAGCATGTGTCTGGAGACCAGGGCAGCTGTCCTCGAGCCTGGCCAGCATGGGACCCAGCAAGGGTGCTGCCAAGGCAGGCCTGCCTGGTGATTCTAGCAGACAAGCATCGCCCAGTCTTGTGAAGGAGGGTAGTGGCAAGCCTGCCTTCCTCCCTCTTGGGGAGAGCTTACTTCTGCTCAGGTCATCCCCTGTAAATGCCGAGGACAGCTACAGGAACACATTCCTGAAGCCCTGTGTTCAAACACAGAAACAGTGTCCGGTTCACATGAAGAATTTTGGTTGGGTGGTAACAGATGTAGGTACATGCAGGCCAAGGTTAGTGATAATTCACCACGCCGAATGCATTTCACTAATCTAAGCGTTTAAATAAGCTTTGTAACATGTAATCCTTACAACAAGCCTATGAAGTAAGTGATATTATTATATCTCTATTTTTAAAAAGAGGAAGCAGGCTTTTAAAACCTCATTTACCGGGGCGCCTGGGTGGCTCAGTCAGTTAAGCATCCGACTTCAGCTCAGGTCATGATCTGGCAGTTTGTAGGTTGGAGCCCCGCATCAGGCTCTGTGCTGACAGCTCAGAGCCTGGAGCCTGCTTCAGATTCTATGTCTCCCTCTCTCTCTCTGCCCCACCCCTGATCACACTCTGTCTCCTTCTTCTCTCAAAAATAAACAAGCATTAAAAATTAAAAAACAAACAAACAAACAAACAAAGCACTACATCAGTGTCCTGCCCAAGATCACACACCTGGCAAGGAATCCTTCTATAGCCACCTATAAACGCTCTCTAACTACCTTCCAGAATAAACACTTGCCCCCAGGTCAGAATCATGCATAACAGCTACTTGGAGCCACCTGGACAGACAGTCCACAGGCAATCTCTTTCTGTTTCCCAGTCTTACTAAAAACACTACTTTCAAATTAGCCCCAGCTGTAACTGTTCCACACAGGTAGAGTGAGGACAAGGGGGCTGCTGCTAATCACTTCTGGCTACTAGAAAGTGCCAGGTACGCACTAAGCCCTGGGCTACAGCAGGAACAAGAGAGACAAAAACCCCTGCCCTCTGGGGGCTTGCATGCTATGTGGGGGAGACAGACGATGAACAAATCCAATGAATATGTGCCGATAGGAGATTTAGGCATTATGAAGACTGAGAATGAAAGAGAGAAAGAACAGAAGGAGAGGAGGAGCTATGGGGGGAGGGAAGGTACACATATGGAAGAGCAAAGGCAGATTCTCAGGGACCAGCATCGCTCAGCCACCACCACGCAGCCGGTCCCAGAAGACAGCTGTGGCTTCTAGGCAGATGGGGAAGGGTCAACAGCTCTTGAGGGTGGCCACACTGGCACGCCATTGTGACAGGCCGCCAGGCAAGGGGAGCAACCTCATTTCAGGGCCCAGGACACCCTGAGTCCAAGAGGCACACCCCACCATGCACATTCTCTCCTCAAGCTGGGACTTGAAGCAACAGTGAAGCAGGAAACAACAGGCCTCATCAACCAGGGGAGCAGAAGAGGCTCCAGTCCCTTCCGGAGACACACGCTCTGTCACCCCTGAGGCGCTCCTCAGACGTGGGGCCTCGCTGGGCGTGCTTGGAAACCGGGCCTGGCTCTGCAGAGGCGGGGAGCCTGGAGGGGAGAGCCACGTGGGGGGACAGCCACCACACACCCCTGGAGAAGCCCCAAGCCCAGAGAGCCCTGGTTTAGGTCCTAAGCTTTTTAAAGCAGAAAAGGCCTTTCTTTAATCACACCAGCCACATCCCTGTAATCACGTCCTCCTCAGACACACCAAACAGCCCAGCTCTTTTTTTTTTTTTTTTTTTCTGCCTACCAGTGTCCCTCCAAATCAGTGTGTTTCCCTCAAGGGTGAGCATCGTTGCTTCGACAGTGGTGGTGTTCCCCATCACCCCAGCCCTCCAACACAACAGGCCCTTGATCCTATTTATAGGAACAGAGGCAAAAAGGAAAAAGCAAATAAGTAAAATTTTAAAACACCATTCACAGGCTTTTTAAAATTTTTCTTTTTAATGTTTATTTATATCTGACAGAGAGAGACAGCGCATGTCGGGGAGGGGCAGAGAGCGAGGGAGACACAGAATCCGAAGCAGGCCTCAGGCTCCGAGCTGTCAGCACAGAGCCCACGAACCGTGAGATCATGACCTGAGCCGAAGTCAGATGCTTAACTGACCAAGCCACCCAAGTGTCCCCACAGGCTTTTTTATCTCCAGTGAAATCCAACCTAAGTTTTCTTCATCTTCTTTTTCACAGCAGAGGTGGAATGAAACACATGTAAAGACTCTTCTAACTCTCCAAACGTTACCCCGGTCTGCAATACAGGGCAGGGGCTACCTTTTATGAGCTACTTCAGGCAGCCACACTGGCATCACCGTGGGGGTCTCCCATTAGACTATGAGCAGAACCCCAAGTGATGTTAACATCTCAGAAATGGGAATCCCCAGGTCAATGAGGGCCACCTAAAGCCCAAAGGAGTTACTGCTCCACTGCACCTTGATCTGCAACCAAAAACCCTACCATGTTTCTCCAGGGCTTGCGGTATGCAAGCCCCACATCGTTAAGGTAACAGGAAGCACTTCCTTTCTACTTACCTCCCTTCCCATGGTGGAGGTAACAGTGGATAACAGTGCAGGGTCAAAGCCCCCAAGAAGGGGCAGACCAGGCTCACTCACAAGAACATCCATCCCCCTTCACCTCCCTCCCTCTCCCATCACACTGAGGTCCACAGCCCACAGGGCCCACCTTCCACATGGTTCCTGGCTTACTTCGTTCAGCTACAGCAAGTCCGTTGGGTCCCTAGAGGGTGCATGCAGGCCTTAGGCACACACCCTGCCGTCTGCCTCACTTGTTCTGCCTCAACTGAGCTCTGCCCCACCTCTGCACCCTACCCGGCAACCTCTGGTGTCAGTAGGGCTAACAGACACCTCCCGAGAGAGGCCTTCTTTGACCTTCTCATTCCAAGTAGCTCCTCAAGTGCTTTTTTTTAAAAATCACATATCCCAGGGCGCCTGGGTGACTCAGTCGGTTAAGCATCCAACTCTTGATTTCGGCTCAGGTCATGATCTCAAGGTTCGTGGGACTGAGCCCCACGCTGGGCTCTGTGCTGAAAGCTCAGAGCCTGCTTGGGATTCTCTCTCCCTCTCCGTCTCTGCCCCTCCCCTGCTCATTCTCTACCTCACTCTCTCAAAAATAAACAAACATTAAAAAAATAATAGAATCACATATCCCTGTGTCATTTTTCTTCCTGGAATTTATTACTATCTGATGGTTATGTCAGTTAGTGTTTCTCCCTTCCATAATGAGCACAGCCTCCATGAGAGCAAGGACCTTGTTCATCTTTTCCTAGCTGTATGCACAAAACTTATACAGCACTGCTATATATCTGTGAAGGGCACAGTCATTCCCCAAAGCGCTAGGCTTGAAGGCTAACAGCCAATCGAGGGGACAGCAGAGGCTCAAGAAGTCAGGGGGGACCAGGAGACAGGAGCTAAGGCAGAGCAGGAGATCAAGCAGGGAAGCCAGCAGCAGGGAAACAGAATACTGGGCATAGGGGAAGGGGGTGGCAGAAAAGCTGGTGACCAGTCCAGAGCCATGTCCCGGCATCCAGAGCAGCAAACAGGCGAGAAAGGTCAGCGTGAATAAGATATGGACGGGCCACAAAGGGAGGCAGTCTCTCACTGCCCCAGGTTCCATTCCTGTTAACTTAGAGAACATAGGTGGATCGGGCCTGTGTCATAGCTAAGAGGTGATCACTGAGCATCAGAATTTGGGTCAGGCCACCAGAGACAGAGATCAATTCACCTCAGAAATAAGAAGGGCATTGACTAGGGTGGGTAACAGAATTCATGACACAATCCCCGCGACAGGCATGGCCCTGCCACACGGGCCTGGGAGAGGCAGTTCAGGCTGCACAGAAGGCCCTGGCTGTGCACATTCCCCCAAGAATGGACTGACAGACGAGCACACGAGAAACGCCCTCCATCCTGCACAGACGAATGTTCCAACTGTTCTACACGGGCTACCCGGGACGTGTTCCAGGCACTACTTCTGAATTACCAAACCCCAAAAGAAGTTGAGAAGTCTCTTTTCAAGTCAGAACAAGGATGGGGGATGAGATGTTTGAAAGTCCTGCTATCGTTTGAGGACTAATCAAACTAACACCCCCTGACATGCAGCACCTTGTTCACACGGTACAATCACACGGTGAGATAGGAACGGATACTCACTCTCAAAGTAGTCTGGGTCCCTAGGGCCCTGGCCATGCAGCCAGGATGTGGCAAAGCCAAACTGGCTGGCTCCCCCTAACCACTAACCTCATACCTGCCACTCAGAAGCATTTTCAGAGGACAGAGAAATAAGACAAGTTGACGTACATCTTATAAGGATGTCTTCAGTGAATTCAAACGCAGAAAGAGTCTTAGCATACCAAACAAAATCCCTTAGATAGACTCCCCTGGGGATAGATCAGGGCTTAACAAACATTTGGGAGGGGGAGCACCTGGGTGGCTCAGTCAGTTGGACTGACTCTTGGCTTTGGCTTGGGTTGTTGTCTCATGGTTCTTGGGTTTGAGCCTTGAGTTGGGCTCTGTGTTTGTGGTGAGGAGCCTGCTTAGGATTTTCCCACTCCTCTCTCTCTGCTCCTCCCCTACTCCCTCTCTCACAAAATAAATAAACTTTAAAAAAAAAAGAAAGAAAAAACATTTTTGGTAAAGGAGCAGACAGTAAACCTTTTAGGCTTTACAGTCCCTGTGGCAACTACTCAACTCTGCCATTGTAATGCAAAGATCCCTAGACGACAAACCAAGAGACAAGGAGGATTCCAAAGGCTTTACAAATAAGAACAGGATGCTATGACCCGCGGTGCCCATAGCTTAGATCCCAGAAGTCCTGGGAAACTGTGGAGTCAAGGAGGGGCACTCCAATGAGTGTTTCAGACTGAATTATGGGGACTACTGAAAGATGGAGTCAGCAGGTTTTAGGTGTCCCGTAAAATAAATCCTGTTTTACCATGTTTCTCTGTTACTACAGTTGTTATCAATAATTGGGAGTGGTTCTGTTTCAATAAAAGTTGATTTACTCAAACTGACAGAAGTCCGAATTTGACCCACAGGGAATAGTTTGCTGAACTCTTCAGCTCTAGGACCTCAAGCCAGGGTTTCTAAAAAATCAGTAATAATCTAAAGTTAGCTATTACGATTCCTCAAATACCTTCCAGGGCTACTGAAGACACGTTTGTAGCATACTGAGAGCCTCTGATGATGCCAATATGGGGATGGGAGAAAGAGGGTGGTTTTCTTTTCTGGTCTATTAATGGGATTACTTCGTAGTGGGCACAGATCCCAGCCATAAAGGATCAGTTCTTCATTCTCTCAGAGCAGACATCTAGCCAGCGCTCTGTACATGGGCTGCATCTGTGGCCGAAAAAGAGACTGCAAACCCACGTCTCATGCGTCTTCATCCCCATTCCACCAATCCAACTAAACCACTGAACATCCTGCAGTCCCTGCATCTTTTTTTATGTGTGTTTTTTTTTAAGTTTATTTATTTATTTTTAGAGAGAAAGAGAGGGAGACAGACAGACAAACAAGGAGCGAGCAAGGGAAGGGCAGAGAGAGGAGAGAGAGAGAATAGCAAACAGGCTCCACGCTGTCAGTGCAGAACCCTATGGGGGGCTCGAAGTCATGAACCGTGAGATCATGACCTGGGCCAAAATGAAGAGTCACACGCTTAACTGACTGAGCCACCCAGGCGTCCCGGCATCACCTTCTGACATCAACCACCAGAGCTGCCTGGCTGTTGATGTGCCCACAACTGGTACTGATAGATTCCAGGGGAAGCACACATCAGCAGAATGGCTCTCCAGCTTTCTATGACTGGCCCTGGACTATATCGCCTTGCTCAATCCCAGTTGTTGGTGCCCAGAACTGAGAAATGGAGAAAGCCAAGCTGTCCAATTTTAAGTGACAGGAACCAGGTATCTGCTTGAAAACTTCCATAAGATGCTGTTAGTGTTTGCTGTTTCACTCTTAGTGCAGTGATTCTCCAAGGTGGGGAGGGAGGCAATTTTGCCCCCCATGTCTACACACATTTTTGGTGGTTACAACCAGGGGGGTGCTACTGGCATCTAGTGGGTAGGGCCACCTGAGATGCTGCTCAACATCCTGCATGAACGAACAATCCCCACAACAAAGAATTATCTAGCTCCACATGCCACAAGTGCCCAGGTGACAAACTGTTTTAGTGGGATTTCGCCACATGATGATCCAATGCCTCAAGCGCACAGGCACAGTCCAGTTAAATTCCACAAACTCAGCTCCAAAGAACACTTTGATTGACATGCCTAGCTGATGAGATGAAAAGAGGAAAACAGCAGTGTGTGTTGCATTTGCCGGCAGGGGCTGTTTGTTTGTTTCTTTGTTGTTTTTGAGAAAAAGAAAAATTACTTTGCTAAGGTTTATCTGTGAAAGGAAATTGGAATCAATTTTTGTAGTATCTTTGAGCTCCAAACTCCTACGTTTATAAGCATATAATGTGGGGCTGAAGTTCTAACAGACTACTCTGGGGTTCTGGTAACTTTCTACAACACATGAGGTCTGTGAGGTTGAAAGCTAAGACCAGATCACTACGCTTTAGAAAACCGAGGAAGCTAAGACCAGATCACTACCCTTTGGAAAGCCAAGGAAGCCTAGCCTAGGAAGATGTTCAGCAGCAAACAAGAAATAAAAACATTCAAAACAACTAGGAAAATTTTAATTCTATAAATTTATCATTTATGGGTTTTCTTCTTTCCCACGGAAAAAGTGTGACAGACTGAGATAAACAGAAGGAGGAAATTACAAAGGAACTACTCCCCTATTCCCCAAAATATTTAACACGGAATGTACCGAACCAGAAACCTGAAAGAGGCGTCTATTTTACTTGTTGTATTTATTTGTTACACATGAGTGACACTAATGGTGACGATTTGCTTTATTTATTCGTTCTGATGGCTTACCTACAATATTTGGGAAATACAGAAGACTGAAGTCCATGATTTATTTAAAAATCCACTCTGAAAAACTACCTAGTTGTTTTTCAGTGCGGACTCTCAAAATGGAGTCTCATTTTTTATCCATCAGATCAAAAAAAGGTGGCATTTATTCAGGCATATTGAGAGCCCATGCCTATTGACATTGCCAAATCCAACAGATTAAAAGCAGATAGCGTGATTATTCCAATAGTAGGCACTACTAACAGTGTTCAGTAGGCACTGAAAAAGAAATTTCCACATTATACATTAAAAGCAACCATTTTCTCCTTACCAAAACATATAGCTGAAATTTAAAAGTAACCACATTTCCTGGATCCTTTCAAAAAGAAAAACAAATTATGTCAAATTAAGTATGACTTCCTGTGTTTGAATTCAAGCTTCAAAATGCTGCTATACATTTTCAGGAAATCACCATTTGAACTTCATACACTTTAGAGTCCGTAACTGCCGTGTCACAATGTATAACAGCAAACCTTTCCACCTCAGCCAAATCCATTCTTGCATCTCATTTATATTACACCTCTGGGTCCCAAACCCTGAGGCCATTAAAGTCTGCATTCAGTGACTAGACTTGTCAACGAGCAAGAATGACAGGACATCTTCTATGGAGTAAGTCCATTCTCATCCTTGGTGATCATAGGAGAGCTGGGAGATAGGCTCCCCACGACGTCCTACGATCCAAATTTCATCTACAATTTTTGTTTGTATTGTGTATGTATGCTTTTTCAAGTATTTTGCATATACCCATATACACGTTTTTGTACATATACATAAAATATCAGAAAAATATACAGTGACATGTTAATTGTGGTTAGTTCCTAGAGTAGGTTTATATGTGATTTTCTTTATTCTTGGGTTTCTCTTTTGCGTGTCTACAGCTTCCAAAGTTTTCTATATTAAGCATAACTTTTGCCAAGAGAAAAATAAATACTATTCTGTATGTATTTTTTTCCCCTCAACCTCATTTCTAAAAGAGTTTTTAGGTACCCAACAAAAAAAAGCAACGTGTACAAAAAGACTTCTTTCGAAATAAGGGCAATGAGAGGCAAGGGCAAGAAACAAGAGCAGGCAACACTGAAGAAGCTGAAGACTAAAGCTATTAGCCAGCACATAAGACCAAGTGTCCTACATACTAGCCAGAGGGAGGCACACGTTGGACTCTGAGTTTCTCATCCCCCCCAGCCCCCCCGCCCTGTCCTTACCTCACCCTCCTCCCCTAGTCCTCCTTCCACCCTGCATTCCTCCCCACCCTCTGTACCTTACCACCACACAGCCTTAATTAAGTTTTGTTTAGGGAAAGATAACAAGAATATTTTTCTACATTCCCTGATCATACTCCCGGATGAGATCGTGCAATCCAGAAATGTGCTGCGGGAAAGGGAGCTAGCTGGACATACAACCGAGTGCTACTGCTCTGCCCCCACTGGTCCTGGGACTGAGTGTTAGTGTGCACAAGAACTCAGTCTCCCCAAGGACATGGCTTTAACTTTCTAAAAGTGTCCCTCTGTGTGCAACTCCCTGCCACGAAGGCAGTGGCAAGGGAGGCACTCAATCCATGATAAAACCAAGGCTGCGAGCCTCTGGAGTCACTTTGAGGCAAAGCCACATCCCACCGAGAAACCCCAGAAGCACCGCGCTTACCGTAAGCTGTCATGACACCGGCGTATGGCCCATCCACCACATTCCGGTTTTCTTCTGCCAGCGCCTTGATGTACCTCTTGCTGAGGTCCAAGATCTGCTCACGCAGCATGGAGCTGCTCTCAGGCTGAGTTCGCTGCTGGATGGTGAAATGCAGGAGCATCATACCCCAGATAAAGCCAAAAGTCACAAGGAAAAAGCCCAGCTTCTGAGAGGACAACTTCCACGGAGTAAAGAAAGCCATTGCTCTCCAGCAACTTCACCTGCCCTTGGCTCTTAAAGCGCAGAAGGGAGACACAAGTTCATGGTGCAGGCTGGGTTTGTGGGCACGTCGGTCTCACTCCGGCTCCTGCGTCAGCTGATTTCCTTTCCTCATTTCCATTCTGCTGTGAAGAAGGGGGAAAGTTAGTAGAGTGGTCGTGGCCAAACACAGTGAAACAAACCAGAAGCCACGTTTTCACTCAATTGGCTCCAAAATGCAAACTTCCTTTTTTCTTCATTTGCTAGTTCAATATCTTATGTTATGATTCCAGATCTGTAAGCTGAGAGGGGAAATCTGGCTAGGCGACAAAAGCTGCACAAATACAGAGGAGGAAATGTGTGTCTGACTATGTTAACAGGTGTAGCAGGGCTGTTCCAGTCTGGACCAAGTTCAAAAACAGGAAGCCTGTTTTACAAGGTGGGGAGGAGATGGAAGGGTATTCTACTGAATGTCAGCAAAAACCCAAGTGGAGGGCAGAGCCCTATCAACATGGGGTAGTCGTGTGCATCTGTAAATTGAGCTTACAAAGTCATTAGTATGTGCTCTGGCAAAGATTTGAGCATGCTGCTGGAGAGGTGAGCAAGAAAGTGGGCGCCTCCTCAGGGGGCTAGACCAGGAAAGGGGAGAAAGCCCCCGTATTACGTAAGTGTGGCCAGCTCTCATTAGCAGTGTCCAGAGAGAGAGGAGTTGAATCTCTCAGGAACCACCAGGTGGCCTCTCCTCGGGCACCAGCGCAGAGAAGCTATGCCAGGGTACCCGGTGATCTTCCTGTTCTAGCTACCATGAGTGAAAGAGGCACCTCGGCACTCATTTGCATACTTCAACTCAGAAAATATGGAGCACGTGATTAAGACTCCTTTCCTGTAACTCTCACTTTCACTCACACCATGCAGCAAAATGTGAGTACGGTACAAAGGCACAGTTTCGATCCTGATCAGGCAGATCCTATTTGGTGCCCTATTCGGGCCAAGGTCTTAAATCAGTCTTCCTAAAAAAACGAGGCTCAAGTAGAGGTTGTAAATGGGTTATAAGTAGGCCAAACTCTCCAACCCCTCAATCAGAGTCTTGGGCCCAAGGACCAGCCAGCTTACAAATGGCACCATTTTCTAAGTGTGCCAAGGGAAAAGCTGAGCTCCTATGGGGTACTAACCCAGGATGTATTCAGAGTGTGCATTATGTTTTAGTTCAAAGCATTCTTCTTTGTAAGCCATCTAAGAAGAAATGATGGTGAGCTCTTGGAGCATTTGGCTTTCAGGATCTATAATACGGTGGATCTGGGTTGGTCTTCCTTTTCACTGTTTCTTCACCTACGAACAGCCATTAGTAACTTGTAGTATCACTGCCAACAGCAACTGATAAATAAATTCTAGGTATGTCCCAGGGAGTGGGATAAATGCTTTTTGTGCCTTAGTTCACTAAATTCTTAGAAGAGTCTTACATGGTAAAAATTACTAATATCATCTGTTTTGGAGATGAAGAAACAAAGGCACAGAGAGATGAACTTGCCAAAGGTCACCAGCTATGAGGCAGAAGGATAAGCTAGGGACAGCCTAGGATAGTACAGCCTGTCCCACCATGCCCTGTCTCCCCTATGCCACCCCTCTTTCCCCACCAGCCTGTTTATCTATGGCCAACATCTGTTTGTACACACGCTTAAAGGGTTGTAAAAAGCAACAAAGAAGAAAATGTGACAGAAATCCTATGTAGCTCAGAAGCCTAAAACACTTACTACTGGCCCTTAACAGAGCAAGATTACCACCCTCTGAATTCTAGGCAACTGGCTCTGCAAAGCATGGTCCCTAACTCCACAGCAGAAGCACCAGTGAGAAATGCAAATGCCCAGGCCCCAACACAGACCTACTTAATCAGCAACTCTGGAGGGTGGGTGAGGGGCAGGCGGCAATCAGTGCTTCAACAAATCTCCCAGGCGACTTTGATGCCTACTCAAGTCTGAGAGCCTCCGACCCAGGCAGATGGATGTCACCTCTATGCTATACCACTGCACCGTCTATACAGTGTGGCTCAAACTCCCTTTTGCAATACTGTAACACTTCAATTCTTCCGTCCCAGGCACACCCCCTGCACCTGCTGGTCAGTTATCACCATAACCCCACACCATAACTCCTTCTCCAGGGTCTCCCCGTATTCACTCAAGCTGCTCTCCCTACCTGGCTGGCCCTCTGCAGATCACACTGATAAATCCAAACCTGGTCTGTTCCCCAAGCCCCAACTCTGGTCACAATGGCTTCAGACAGCCCTTCAGAGAGCCCATAAGGTCCCTTGCTAGTCTTCAGTTTAAACATTTGTCTGTTAGGGCGCTTGGGTGGCTTAGTTAAGCATCTCTTTTTTTTAATTTTTTAATGTTTATTTATTTTTGAGAGAGAGAGAAAGAGACAGAGCATGAGCAGGGGAGGGACAGAGAGAGAGAGGGGGAGACACAGAATCTGAAGCAGGCTCCAGGCTCTGAGCTGTCAGCACAGAGCCCGAAGAAGCATCTGACTCTTAACTTCGACTCAGATCATGATCTCAGGGTCATGAGACTGAGCTCCGCATTGGGCTCTGTGCTGACTGTGGAGTCTGCTTAAGATTCTCTCTACCCCTCCATGTGTGTACTCTCTCTCTTAAATAAAAAGTAAAATAAAACACTTGTCTATATAGATTATTTGCCAGTTTCACCTGAATGGGATCCCATGACATCCTTTAAGGGACCCTCCCTCCATGTGCATTCTCAGAGAAAGACACCAGCCCCAGGGGCACAATACACCACCTGCTGCCCAGCGAACTTGTCCTCCAGGCACTCTGGCACTTTATTTAGCCCTTCCTTTTCTTTCTTTCTTTTTTTTTTTTTTTTTTGAATATATTTATTTTGAGAGAGTGAGCAAGTAAGCGTGAGTAGAGAAGGGGAAGAGAAAGAGGGAAAGAGAGAGTTCCAAGCAGGCTCTGCACTGTTAGCCCGACATGAGGCTCAAACTCACCAACTGTGAGATCACCACCTGAGTTGAAACCAAGGGTCGGACGCCTAACTGGCTGAGCCACCCAGATGCCCCTATTCAGCCCTTCTAAATAAGGGTGAGCAGCACCTGCCTTTTCTTTCCTCCACTCCTTCTATGGTGGATCCTGAGCACTTCCTGCCACCGGTCCCCAGGGACTGAACAAGCAACACAAGAGAGATCTCAGCCTCATGGGGCTTCTGTTTTAAAGCCACCACTCGAACTGGGGGCTGCCCCTGGGTCCTTAGGAAGTGACTGCACTTCCTGTTTGATAACTCACAGCAGTGAGTCAACTGTACCCCAGGGCTGAAGGGATTTTCCTAGGGCAAGTACACTAGATGCTATACTAAAATGACAGTCATCTGACAATCTTCTTTACTATTTTAAGGAGGAACCCCAAATGTATGCAAGAATTACCTGTTAACTTTTAGACACGCAACTCCACTCCACTTCATCAGTGAATCCCCTGAAGAAGCTGCTAAAGGCTGCAAAGTGGAAGCAAGGGCAAGGCCAGGCCCAAAAACTGAAAAAGGGCCCCCACTAGAAGGTGGCATGCTTCTCTGCCTTGACCTTGGGAAGAGTCACAACTGCCCAGGTGGCACATCTGCAGGGCAAAAAAGGTGGTCGAGAAAGCCAGCCAAGGTTAAATGACACCAGCTCAGAGACATACAAATTGGGAGTGAAAATCCCCAATCCCAAACTCAGAGAATAGCTCTGATTATTGAGGGCCCAGATATCAAGTAACCACAGAGCTGTCAGGAATAGTCTCTTCTCCAGTGGAATCTACAGTGTGAAATAACAGCACCTATTCTAGCACAGCCACAGCACATGCAGAGAAGTGGATTAGAACTCATCTGTACAATTCCTACCAACATAGAATTTTAAAAACCTCTTCCAAATCATTATCTGGAAGACACCCCTAACTTCCACAGTAAAGGGAGGACAACAGGACAGCAATCCTCACCAGAAGGTGCTAGAGCCATGAAAGAACTTAATGATCACCATCAGTAATGGCCACAAAATTCATCAAGAGGCTGCAGAATAGTGATCGAAAAGCAGTCAATCCAGCAGAGAATCTACCTGTCTCCAGACTTTCTAATGTAGGTAGAATCCTCTGGCAAAATGGAGCCAATAGACACTAAAAGGGCAGACAGTCTATCTCAGAAGCCCTTGTTGCCAACCTGAGTAATGCCAGCCCAAGGTCACGACTCCATGAAGAAGTCTGCACCAAGTATGTTTGCAATGAGCTAAGCTTCTAGGTCCATCACTGCCACTCAATGCCCTAAGACCCATTTCTTCCATTCCTGTGCTTCAAAAATAGCAGCATTCATTTCCTTCCTTCCCATTCACTCCTCCACACAATAAAATCTGGCTTCCACCTTTCCAAAACTGATCAAAGATCTTTGGCAAGGAAATATGTCAGTTCTCTTCATTTAAAAAGTAAAAGCATATGAAAAGATGAGCAAAATCATTAGCCATTAGGGAAATGTAAATTAAAACCACAATGAGATACCAATTCATACCCACTAGAATGGCTATAATCCAAAAAGATAGACAAGAACAAGTACTGGTGAAGATGTACAGAAATCGGAACCTTTATATATTATGAGTGGGAATGTACAACCGTGTAGCTGGTGTGGAAAATATTCTGGCACTTCCTCAAAGGGTTAACCACAGAATTACCATGTGACCCAGATAACTGCACTCCTAAAATTCTCCCTGAAGAAATTAAAGTATATGCCCACACATAAAAACTTGTACACAAACATTCACAACAACCTTGTTCATAATAGACCAGAAAACCCCCCAAAACCCAAAAGTCCTTCAACCAACAAATAGATGAGAAAAATACATATAATGGAATACTACTAAACCAGTAAGAATAAGTTAGGTTGCAATATGTGCTACAACATGGATGATCCCTGAAAACACTATGCAAAGCGATAAAAAGCAGTCACACACACACACACACACACAAAACTACATATTGTATCATTCTACTTTTATAACATGTCTAGAGGAGGCAAATCTACAGACCCAGGAAATATAGCAGTCATTGTTCAGGGCTTGCAAAAATGGAGGAATTGGGAGGTGACGACCAAGGGTTTATCTGGGGGATAATGAAAACGTTCCAAACTTAATTGTGATGGTTGCACAATCCTGTGCATGTATTCATAACACTGCATTATAGACTTTTAATGAGAGAATTTTAGGATATATAAATCATATCTCAATAAAGCTGTTACTGTAAAAAGCAAACTCACCTCCAAAGTTGGGGGCACGAAGAGGAGCTGTACTTAGGAGAAAGGCAGATGAAAGGCAGTGGCATGGGCCACTGCAGACCCAGCAAGGACCCACCTCTCCCCGCCTCCCCATTTCCCACAGCCCAGTCAAGGCCAGTGGTACCATTACTAAGGGCTGACCACAGGCCTACTAAGAGAAGGAAATTACATGGAGAAATCTGCCACCAGCTCACCAGACATGGCTGCTCTTACAAGCTCCCAATCAACCTCACACGCTGCCCTACAAGGCAAGGCCTGCTTTGCCTGCCAGATACCAATTTCTCAAACCACGTGCGAACACAGAGAACAACAGCCCAGCTCCAATGGAGACTGAGGAATCAGTTCCTTCAGGAACCCATCCAATATCCTTGGGGGGCCCATTTCTTACAAGGAGCATTCTCTTTAGAAGATGAAGGAGGCTGGGATTGCCTGTCCCTTCAGGAGCAATGCCAACCCCAACCACAGAGATTTCATCTTTTCCTACAGCCCCACAGGACAATCCCTTCACAGCTGGCTGGTCCAACATTCACATGGGCCAGGTGTGCTCAAACCAAGTCATCCACATCCCTCTTCTGTCCTAGCCACACACCACGTACCACTTCAACTACTTCCTATCTTCCTTCCTATTGTGCAGTAACATTTAAGAAATCCTAAGTCAACCTTGCTCATCCATGTCGCCTTGGGGAATCCATCCTGCCCATATCTCACAACTGAACCCCACCTTCTGCATAAAGCCTCCCATGACTCCCTAAACTGAAGAGAGCTTATCCTCCCTGGGACACTCAGAGCAGTCTGTGCTTCTTCTGAGGGGCTTCTTACCTACTACTCTATAGGATAATCCTTTCTTACATCTCTGCTACAGGGTGTATAGGCACCCTAAACACAGGAAACGCAAGGAATAGTGGTATCTTGCACACAGTGGATGGTCATTAAGTGTCTGCTAGATGAAAGGGCAGGATGGTGGAAATGAGATGAAGAAACACAAGTGAGCAATGACCTCCAAGACCTCCTTCTGGTGCGAACCACAAAGAACCCGGGCACTCTGAGTCTATATTTGTACCTTACCTGTCAGAAGTTTTTACCCCAAGATCTTGTCACATCGCAGTGGGAAATGACTGTGCCCTGATTAGATGGGGTTAAACTACAGAGGATATGGTGGCAGATAGGTAGTAAAAGAGAAAGAAAACAAAACAAAACAAAAAAACACAAACCTCTAGAAAAAAAAATCCCAGAAAGGACAATGACTGTGGGAACAAAAAGGTATCTAAGACAAGAGACGTGAAGGGGAAAAAGTGGGGGGGGGGGGGGGGGTGCTTGTTTCATAACCGGTTATCCAAGATGGTATGATCACAGAAAGATGCCAGAAAGGGTGGTGAGGAGGAGCCAAAAAAATACGTGCTCCCAGGCCTGGAAACCTTGGGTCTACAGCTTGCTCCACTCACTGGCGCCATGTTATCCTAGATGAGTCCATCTCAGTTTCTACATGTATGAAAGGGGGAAAGTCACAGAAGCACAGAACACTGTCAGAGCTGGATGAGTAGGGGGTAAAGGATCCTAGTTACTGGTTTTCAAACTGTGGCTTAAAGGACTTCAGGGTTCCCAGAGAGGTTTCCATCTCTGAGGCTCCAGAAATGTTTTCATTTGAATTTTGGTTTCCTTCATTTAAAGTATGTTCGTTTGGGGGCGCCTGGGTGGCTCAGTCAGTTAGGCATCCAACTTTGGCTGAGCTCAGGATCTTGCAGTTCACGAGTTTGAGCCCTGTGTCGGGCTCTGTCCTAACAGCTCACAGCCTGGAACCTGCTTTGGATTCTGTGGCTGGCTGGCTCTCTCTCTCTCTCTCTCTCTCTCTCTCTTTGTGCCCCTCCCCTGCGCACGCTCTCTCTCTCTCAAAAATAAAAACATAAAAAATAAAAAAACTAAAATGTGTTTTTTTTAGTTTATTTATTTATTTATTTATTTATTTATTTATTTATTTCAGAGAGACAGAGACAGCACGAGTAGGGTAAGGGCAGACAGAGAGTAGAGAGAGAGAATCCCAAGCAGGTTCCATGCTGCCAGTGCAAAGCCTGACATGGGGCTCGAACTCATGACACCGTGAGATCATGACCTGAGCAGGAACCAAGAGTTGGATGCTTAACCGACTGAGTCACCCAGGCACCCCTAAAATATGTTCTTTAAAAAAATCTGTTAGAAAAATTTTTACACAAAACTTCCTTAGCTATCTTTGTATATGTGGAGTTTGAACTTTGAATTTCTATGTTATTTGGTCAGAATGTTGATGCTTGGCAGTGGTTTTGTTTGCCTATTTGTTCTATAAAATTCAAGACTACATATCTGTTCATATAAAACTATATGACAAAGAACTGTCTGATACCCTAATTAAATGCTAGATGTGGGTCAGTCATAAATTTTAAGTTTCAGAGACTTCTTTGTCTGACTCCCCAGAGAGGGAGAGAGAGAGAGAATCCCAAGCAGGCTCCATGCTGTCAGCACAGAGCCCGATGCTGGCTTGATCCCACGAACCATGAGGTCATGACCTGAGCTCAAATCAAGAGTCAGGTGCTTAACTGACTAAGCCACCCAGGTGCTCCTGGGAAACTACTTTTAAAAAATAACAGGCATCATTACCATTTGCCATTGAGATGAATCTGTGTTTCCACAAGTCTGCAACCAAAATGTGATACAGAAATCAAGTGGGTCCTAACCTTGTAAAGACCATACACCATCTTACCAAACAACCCACTGCACTCCCCAGAGCAACTCACTGGTCTAATCGACTTTTAAAGGAAATATGATAAATTAAAATATGTAAAATACCTTCAGACAGACTGGGACACTATGTTAGGTCTTTCTTAGGAAAACAGTAACTAGGTACAGACCCTCAACTTACAAAAGAGGACACTGAGGACCAGAAAACGTTATGTCTTCCAGTTAGAGTCAGAATCAAGCCAGGTCCTGCTTCCTAACGCGATGTGGTCTCTAGCATACCTAGCTACATCTAACCAGCTGCCTGCAGAAACTCAAAATGGAAGAGACTTACCAATATGAAACACAAATCAGAAATCACACTCCAGTGATATGCAGGAACTCTAAGTCTAATGCCATGTCCCACCAACCTCAAGGGGTTGGAAGAATCAACAGATAGGAAGAAAAATACACATTAACGACATTACTAGTATAGGGAATAGAGACGGTCTGGGGGGAGATTCTTGCTCTAAATAGGGTGGCCTCGTGCCATTAAACATAGAGGCTGAGGAGAACAGAAGGAAACAGAAGGCACGTTTTCCCTCCAAAGTAAGTCCAAAGTCCTGGGGAGTGGCTCTGAGGTTATTCACTAACCTGGAGGGCCCTGACACATAGGCCCAGTACCACCATCTTGAAATCAGTTGTAGGGCCCGCCCAGCAAGAGCCCCAAATCTCAAGTGGGAATCCTTGACAGTTGTGAGGACCACTGAGCTCACCTCCCATCCTGGGGAGCAAAGGATCTCAGGAACCAACTGCAGTGCTGGCTCCAACAGGTGTGAACAGGAGCCCTTCCTTTCCACTTTCAGGACTTGGCCCTCTGACCCATTCTAGTACTTTTCTTTATAAACAGGAAAAACACATTCTCAGTGAAAACAGCCTGCTCCCTTTAGACCTGGCTAAACAAGTCCTATTTTGAGTCACTAACTGAAAGACACCCATTAAAACAACACACCTTTAGGATACTTGGGGAAGCTTTTTTCATGTCTGGGTTTCAGTGTTGTTTTTCTCTTATGTCTGGGTTTTAAATGGCCCAGTCCCTTTTACATGTGAAGCAATCAAACCAAGACAGTCCTGTGCCCAGTGTTTTCATTTCTTATGCTGCACCTGCATTCTTAGTGGGTGGGGAAAGAGAAACCTCCAACCCCACCCATCTGAAGTAGGTATTTTGCCTTGCACTTACATTGCCTCCCGAATGCAGTTCAGGGCTCCATATCCAGCATCAATAGCAAACTTAATTTTCGAATACAGTAATAACGTTAATGACTTTGCATCGAGAACACACCCTCCTTCCTGCCGGCCCTATTCTAACCCCGCCCTCGTTCTCACTCCCAACCGTCCTCTGGCCATTTCACAGAGGGCCATCTCCACCAGAGGGCGTGGTAGGGAAGGCAAACAGTTGGAAACCAACACTTGATGATCTCATTCTGGCTTAGCCTCTTTGGGTGTGCACACTACTGGACAGGTGGACAAAGTGGAAGGTGGACAAAGGAGTAAGAATGAAGTTGTCGCTGGTGGATCAAATAAGATTGTCACATGTTCTGTGAGTTTCACTCACCACGCCCATAGGTTATTCACAGTTCACAGAATTTCCCATCCCAAAAAAGTGAAACCACAGCAACTCCAAGAATTCAGAAAACATCTATTAAAACAAAGCAAAAAGCACAGCTTTTTGAAAAATATAATAAGTTCCTTTAATCCAGGGGCTTCCCAATCCTTGGCATAACTGACATTTGGGGCTAGATAATTCTTTGTCATGGGGCACTGTCCTGCATACTGTAGGATGTAGCACCATCTCTGAACTTCCGCCACTAGACAACATTAGAACCCTCCACTCCCAACTATGACCATCAAAAATGCCTCCTGACACGGCCAAACATTCCCTAAAGGAAAAAAGCATCCTGGTTAAGAACTACTGTCTTAACCAATTAGGAGGACCTTACCCACTCAGTAGGAAGAGACTCCAAAAAGGTCAGCCCCAAGGACGAGGTTGCAAGGTGAGGAGAAGCAAACCAAGGTAAATTCAGGAATCAATCACCAGCCCTGAAGATGAGCAGGCACAGACCCTGTGCTAAGGTTGAAGGCCACAGGGAGGAGGGCTGATTCCTGATGCTGCCCCTAGCTGCCTGACAGACAGAGGAGTCTCTCTTTCACATCCTTTACTGCCAAAACTATCTTGGTGCCAGATGAGAAGCTCATTCCAAGGCGGGCTGTGCCACCGTTTACTAATTAGTATATGGCACTGGGGCTCTACCCCACAAAGACCCTAGTCTATAAATCAACAGACACAGGGAAGAAGTCTTGGAGAAGGCAAAAACGAGCTGCATCAGTTTTTAAAAATCCAGCAGGACTGTCACCTGGCTTCTAGCCCAAGAAACCAGGAACTCACATTATCACAGGTTGATGACTAAGGAGAAAGAAAGGAATGGTCTGTGAAAAGATCACAGTGTGTAAATTTGTTAGGTAGGTCTCCTCAATGTTAAAATGCTCAAAAGATTCACTTTCACTGAAAGCCAAAGGACAGTAAAGCTACAAAATAATTTTATGGTAAGTATACAATATACTTTTTTTCTCTGAGGATCAGACTCTGGCAACTTCCTGTATGTAGAAAGCACCCGTGAAAACAACAGGACCCAAATGGCATCACTAATTTTAAAAAGTCAAAAATACCATCAAAATCATTTCCAAAAAGGGGGGCAATGACTTCGAGATAGCAGCTCATTATTCTTTAAGTGCTCCCTGAACCCTAGAAACCAATCACCCCACCCGTAAGACCCCTCCTTCTCCAGCTGGCGGACATAGGCTGGGTGCTGGCCTATCCCATGAGTGTTTCAGCCGCACTGTCTGCAGAAATGGGATGGCCTTCCAAGCACTTGATTTGATAAAAACAACCAAGTTAAATTGTTTGTTTTTTAAACTAGCTGGTAAGCGAGAAGGTGCAAACACATGCATATGTGCAAACACACACAATGTGACGTGGCCAGAGTCTTATCCAATTTAAGGCTTATAATGAACTTCTCATCACTTCTAAAATGGGGCTACAGTAAATCCACATAGAGCGCAGACCCCTAAGCTTTGGCAGATCCAAGTTACAAATGCTTCAGGACTGGAGTTTTTTTTAAGTTCATTTATTCATTTTGAGAGAGAGAGAGAGTGAGGGGAGGCAGAGAGAGAGAGAGAGAGAGAGAGAGAGAGAGAGAAAGAGAGAGAGAGAGAGAGAGAGAGAGAGAGAGAGAGAGAGAGAATATCCCAAGCAGGCTCCGCGCTGTCAGCTTAGAGCCCCACTCAGGGCTCAAACTCATGAACCGTGAGATCATGACCTGAACCGAAATCAAAAGTCAGATGCTTCACCAACTGAGCCACCCAGGTGCCCCCAAAACTGGATTCTCTTAGGGAAAAATTCAATCATCAGGTGCTAATTGATAAGCTGACTTGTCCCCCAATTATTAAATTTAAGTTAACTCTCCTAAAAAACTAAGTATCTTGGGTCAACCTGACTGTGACCTGGTTATAAGCCCTCGGATTACACAAAATGATAAATTAACTCAAGCTAGAATGAAGCATCTCAGTAGAGTTTCCTGCTCTCCAAGTTACAGACTGCCTAAACCTGGGACTCTCTCAACTTTGATGCCATCTGTAATCACCTGGGCTCTTTTTTAAAAAAAACATAGATGTCCAGGTCTCACACCAAAAGATTCTGATTCACTTTGTCTGAGGTGTGGCCCAAGCAGGGGTATTCTTATTTTAAAGCTTCTTTAATGATGTTAATACCAGGCCAGACATGAGAACTATGACATCCTGGGAAAGATGCTCCTTTTATCAACTCTGTGGTTCCTATCCAGTGGGACCCAAAATGTGACCTTATCTGAACATTTCAAAAGAGTTTATCTTGTGATAAACTCTCTGCTCCCAAATGTAGATCCACTGGCTTACTATACAATCCTCTGCAAGGTACACTGATTTTCTCCTTAAAGAACTGCAAGCTGCTCTTACCAGGCCAATGAACAAGGAACCCTGTCCAAGGAGGCAGCCTTTCTGAAAGAGGTAGTCCACTACAGAGCCCTGTTAGATCACCACCAGACCGTGGAAGGACTTACTGAGAATAATACTGGACTGTTAGGGCTTTTATCAACCTCTCCTTGGCATCTGGCTCCAAAGATGAGAAGTTATTTGAGGTTATTCTAACACCCTCAATGTCTACCAATGTTTGTAGTTACCAGCACTTCTATTAACCTTACTACTCAAAATCTGGTCTGTGGACCAGCAGCATTGAGAGGACTATAGTTAGAAATGCAAAATCTGGGGCACCTGAATGGCTCAGTTGGTTGAGCATCAGACTCCTGATTTTGGCTCATGTCATGACCCCAGGGTCACTTAAGATTCTCTTTCTCTCTCCCTCTGCCCTCCTCCCCTGGCTCCTGCATTCTCTCTCAAAAGAAAAAGGAAAAAGAAATGCAAAATCTGAGACCCAACTTCAGACTGAATGAATCAGAAATGGTATTTACAACAAGATGCACATTAAAGTCTGACATGCATTGCTCTCTCATCTGGTATAGTATGAATGGGGGCAAATCAGACACTAGTTTTCAGGAGGGGATGATGAATATGGTGCAATTTCCCTTTTTTGTAATGTACACAGAACTCAGTGATTTGATATTACTTTTGAATAAGCTGGAGTCATGTCACTAAGACTAGCTGTCTTACACTCTTATTACTGTAAAAAACATCCAGCTGAAGTGAGACTTATAAATACAGAGGGCATGGTTTTATCACTGTGAACTACAAGGACATGTAAGACAATTGGTGATGCTTTCTGACCGTGGGGTGTTGACCCACTATGCTAAAATCAAAGACAGTTTATATACATGTCTTCCAATTTTTAACTGTTATAGCAAATAATTCCATACAGTAAGTCACCCCAGGTAGCCTCTCAACATATACCTTGCTCTGCTCAAAGCTCAACATCACTGGGGCTGAGTTGTTGTTTTATAATTGCTGACGGGCTCACTTTAGAACACCCACTTACCAGTCACTAGTACTTTCCCAGCTGAATTCAAAGTGAATAGCCTTCAAATAAGGTAACCATATTCATAAGCTGCCTTAATTTGGCATAAGACGATCTCAACCAATATTGAGTTTCTGGAAATGCCTCTATATCTGATATTTTCCAGGGCACATAAATGACTTTAGAGCCACTGAAAGCCTTGCAAAGCTGTGTTGAAAGAAACTATATCTGAAGGATGACTTAAGGGATACACAATCCATCCACTGTTCTAGATTGGCTTAGCTCAACTTTTTGTGACAATGATCTCCTTTAACATTCTCTCTCTCTCCCTCCCCCCGCCTCACACACATACACACACACCCCTTAGAACTTTTTAGTCATGTCTTAATTTTTACATATATATGGCCAAGATGGAACATTAAAATAAAATCACATTTCATTTTTAAAACAAGATAGTGAGGTTTATGAAGTCCACTTATCTTGATATCATCTTTGTTAATGTTCAAAATGATTAATGACAAATCACCTTTTGCCCATTTAGTCTTTAACACACAGCACTTAATTCTGTAAGAAAAAAGTATGATTTGTCTATAAAATCAATTCCAGGAGTATATATATTTTTTAATTTTTTAAAAAATGCTTATTTTTGAGAGATGGAGTGCAAGCAGGGGAGGGGCAGAGAGAGGGGGAGACACAGAATCTGACACAGGCTCCAGGCTCGGGTGTGTCAGTACGGAGCCCGATGCGGGGCTTGAACTCATGAGCCATGAGATAATGACCTGAGCTGAAGTCAGATGGTTAGCTGACTGAGCCACCCAGGCACCCCCAGAATTATGTCTTTTTTTTTTTAATGTTTATTTTTGAGAGAGAGAGACAGAGTCAGAGTGAGAGTGGGGAAGGCACAGAGTGAGAGGGAGACACAGAATCTGAAGCAGGCTCCAGGCTCTGAGCTGTCAGCACAAAGCCAGACATGGGGCTCGAACTCATGAACCGTGAGATCATGACCTGAGCCAAAGTCAGACACTTAACAGACTGAGCCACCCAGGAGCCCCAAAAGTATATCTTATTAGTATGCATTTGGTGTGGGAACCAATGTATATTCAAAACCAGATAGCAATCTAATTAATAGCCCCAGCATCAAAACAAGACAAGCATCAAAACAAGACTGCCCAATGTTTGGATTTCTTACATCTGAGTTTAAAAACAAACCAAATGGTTTATAAAGGAAGGACTCTTTACTTCCTCTGGACATGTATTCCTGCAGAATGTGCACTCCATTTTGCAGAAGAAACCACAAAGGGGACTATTCCTGCTCCTACATCAGCACATTCATAGGCCCCTGGGGAGGGGACGAAGGACAGCATCTAAGCTGGAGTGGCAGGGGGTGCTGCTGGGTTTCCTGCCCTGGTGGGGGGGAGGGGCACTCTCACTCTCTTCTGGCCTCCAAGGGTCAAAAGGACAGGGCTTCCCCACCCAGCAGAGCCCACCCTTGGCTACCAGGCCATCACCTGGGCACAAGTGTGGATTCCATCTAGGGCAGATCAGAAAGTTTTGCAACCTAGACATATCTTCCAACTCAGCTTTACTCTAATGTACCTGGCACTGTACTTTCATCTTTGTCTGGCTTCTTCTATTTCCTCTAGTTCAGAACCCAGAAGGGAGGGTGTGATTAACTGGCATCTTCAAACCCCCAGAAGTTTATTTTTATATTTTTTTCTGTTTGGTTTCCAAATATCAGGGTAAGACAGGTGGTTTCCAGTAGAAATATGAAAGCATTTCTCCAAAATAACACATTGCAGGTGTATGAATCTTTAATCCTAATAAATTAAAAGATGAAATGACTATCACAGTCATAATATTTTCTCTTTCTAAATATTGATTTTTAAGAAATACTGTAAGATATGCCAAAAAAGAATTCTGATCAGATGAATGCAACGTTTGGCGAGAGGGAAGATAATCCAGAGGAAAATCGGCAGAATTATCAGCTCAATGCTCAATAATTCATACTTTGACCTGAGGGTTCCTAATGCATCCTGCCTTTAACCAACAGTCCATTAGGGATATAAATAAACATTTTTTTTTTATTATAACATATCATTTCAAACACCTCCCAGCCTCCTAGTGCAGAACACTCCTCTGAAAGCTACTAACCATGATCTAAGCTCTCGGTAAATGCTGGTGGGTCTTCCAACTCTCCCATCTTAAAAAGGGATCAAGATTGTGTATGTAAAAACATTTTTTATTTAATGGCCTTCAAAACAAACAAACCAACAAAAGGTACAACAGACAGACATCACTGTCATTTGGAATGAAAGCTCAGGCAAGTTACCCTCAAGAATCCCCAGGGCCTGAGAACTACCAGATGGGAACCACTGGCTTTGGAGATTTCTAATCTTCCTGGATTTGCCCTGGTGCTGACCACAGATCTCGAAAGAAGTCTTCAAAGCAATGCATATTTGACCTAAAATAGAAAGCAGTTAAAAGCAGGGAGGGGTAAAACCAATCACTAGGTTTTCACTATAAACCTGGCAAAGGCTGGAGCGCCTGGGTGGCTCAGTTGGATCAACGTCCAACTTTGGCTCAGGTCATGATTTCACGGTTCATAGGTTCGAGCCTTGCATCGGGCTCTGTGCTGACAGCTCAGCAGTTCTGATTCTGTGTCTCCCTCTCTCTCTGCCCCTCTCCCACTCACACTCTGTCTCTTTCTCAAAAATAAATAAACATTAAAAAAAATTTTTTTAACTTGGCAAAGGCTTTGCTGATTATACTGCATGCACCCAGGAGGACCTAGAGAAGGAAGTTCTCTTTCATCTTGATGGGAAGAATATCCATCCAGGCATCTGAACAACTGGTCAGATTTTATTCCATCACACAGTACACTCTAACTGGCATTGCTTCCCTCTTCATGAGAGCCTCTAGGGAAAGCTCAGAGCCAAAATCACAGTCCCCTTCCAGAAGGTAAACTGGTGTCTATTTTGGATTTAAACCTTATTCCTGACTCTTATTATCCCATCCTTCTTTTCTCCTGGCCTCATTTTTTTTTTTTTTCTGACTAAATTTTAAATGTATTTTTATCTTCCTGTATTATTTGTTTATCCTCTTTGGAACATATCATGATACCACGTAATTAAACCAGGAAGAGCAAGACAGCTGTGGTAGGTAGAATAATGTACACACCCGCATCCCCAGAACCTGTTATATTACATGGCAGAGGGGAATTAAGGGTGTAGATGGAACTGAGGTTGCTAAGCAGCTGACCGTAACACAGGTTTATCCTGGATTATCCTGGGGGGGGGGGGTTCCATGTAATCACAGAGCCCTTCAAAGTGGAAAAAAGAAGATAGATCACAAAGACAGAATAGTCTCTCCTCAAGAAATCTTAGACTATTTACTAAGTTGTTTGTATAAAACCAAGGACCCTGACATAACAAGTCTGGTCATTTAGTTTCTACTGCTAACCTCTAGTTCTACTCCTGTAGTAACAGATTAGGAATCTTCAAAGTATGGAGGGTTCCCTAATGAAGACTACAGCACAAAAGGTAGCTGCAGGAAAGGACAGTCATTGAGAGCCAGTTAGCATAAGGGCAAGAGAGATCTCAGGAGTGCCTGGGAGCACCACTCTAAGTAGGTTCCAACCAAAGCCAATTTTCATAATAATGACACCACATCACTCATTAACAGGATGTAAATACAGAGTTCTGGAAGATTTCTAGAAAAATTCATATAGGTGAGCTCTTCATCTATAGATAAATAAGGCACTGAAGGGGCACAGGGTGCGAAAGGAGAGAAGACTGTATGATAAGACAGGAAAAGCATTGATGGGGTCAAAAGCCCCCCGTATGTCACATATGCTGACCATGCGGCTTCTCTTCTGAACCCTGACTGCGACCAAACGATCTGCTCCGTGAAGGTGGGGCTGTCCCAATCAACACTGTTGTAAAAGCTGGCAGTTATCACCTTTATATATCCTCTCAGCTTATGAGGTAGGTGGTACAACAGCCCCCATTCACAGTGGGGGAAACTGAGGCACAGACTACTCAGTCTATTCAGGGTCAGCCAGCTACCAAGCGGTAGAGCTGTTAGAGACTCTAGCTGTCCAGCCTCTTAACCAGTGCTCTAGGACGCATTAGCCAGATAGCCTGATGTCCAGAAGGTATTCAAATTTTTGAAATAAATACATGGAGCAACCTTGAAAAAAAACCAAAGGGATTAAATCACGTGATTGGGCATATAACAATAAACACTTCATCAACATGACCTGCTTTCCACTGAGGATTGGGCTTTGCCCCCGCTTCTTCAAGGAAACCCTGTATGCCAAATATTTTCAAATGAGGAACCGGAAAGGTATATAACAATCACCTGGAATTTTTTTCAAAACCTGGAATTTTTAAAAAAAAAATACAGCCCTGAGCAGAGGCCTCGCTTATCCTCCTCTCCAAATTCAGTTTTTCTCATTCTGGGTTGGGCTTCTCTCTGGGGATTTTAAATGAAAACAACTTCCCAAGTGATCCCACAAACACCCCCTCATTTCCCCCTAACCCCCAGCCCAGTCAAGGAAGCATCTCTGCTACAAGGTGTCTTGGCTCCCATGACAGAGAGAAGAACCCAGAACAAACTGAGTATGGAACCTCATGGTGAGAACTTAATTTTAAAGAGATGAGGAGGAACAAGTAAAATTTAAGCAGTGAGCAAAAGCAGGTATGCTCCTAGGACTAGCCAGCCAGGTACAGAGCAAGAGGGCACATCCCTTCAACTGCAGAAGCTATCCTGGGGAAAATGAGAGATTACTAACACATGTCACCAGTTTAGAAAGAGAAATCAATCTATTTTTCTCTTGCAATTTCATCAAAGTGACATCAGAGTGGCATTTTAGAGTATTTTCCAGAACACTGGACAAAAGGGCAATGAGAGGCCAACTAGAGAAGTGAGACCCCATCAGACAAACATTTATGAAAGGGCTCGATGTGTGCTCTCCAGGGTCCTACAGATCATGGAGAAAACACTGAAGGTTCAAGAGATAGTCCCTGTCCTTGGAGAAACTCCCACTCCCCCCAACACACACAGGGCAGCACAGAACGCTGCCAACTGGGGCCTCTAGCCAGGGCTCACTACCAGTGGGTCTCAAAGATTCAGGGACTGGAGAGAAGCCCCAGGAGGTTTCATGGAGACCCATGAACTGAACTGAGTTTCTTTCTTCATTATCCATCATTTCCAGAACTCCAGCTACTGCCAGGCCCCAGGTTAGACACCAGGAGATAAAAGGTGAATAAAACAAAGTTCTTGAAGTCACTGAGTGCAAGTGACAAGCTTAGGGAAAGGTACACAGTGCTGGAGATAGCTGGATTCTCTGCAGGTAACAGACCTGGGGAGAACCACCCTGGACTAAAGGGAGGGAACCATGGGGCAAAGAGTTCCAGGACAAGGGGCAGAGCTTTGAACCAGCCACTTAACATTTCCAAGACTTCGTTTGTCCTTAAAATCAAGCAGCAGAAATAGGTGCTAAGTCCCTACCATTTTAAGTATCAAATGAGAAGAACAAAATTTTATATGCTAGCTATTTTAATAATTCAGGATGACCAGAATATGATTGTGGAAGGAGGCGGGGGGGGGGGGGGCAACAGATTATAGAAATTGATCTACAGTGAGAGAATTATAGACAAATGAAGCCATTATGCAAACAGAAAACCACCAAAGTTCATTTTAACTGTGCCCCCTCCATTTTATCCCTTGTTTCAAATACACTAAATTCATGTCACTTGCCTCTCATAACCACTAGATTTACAAGCCCATTAAAAATACTTTTATAATCACTCCATGCAAAAAAACCATGGTCATTACTATAATGATTTAAATGCCTACAGCAGTACAGCAGCAGCTGGGGGGAATTTATTAATACCTTAGCAAAACGTGCTGTGAATACGCTATTGGGATATTTACTTTTTAAAAGTTCCTAGCTTTTTCCCCAGTGAGTTAACATTTAACTGACACTGTGACTGCCCCCAAATCAATGGGATCAGGTAAACTGCTTCCTCATTTCCTCCAAGAGCATTCTCCCCATGAAAAACCACAGCCCAGGGTCAAGCTAAGGCACTGGATCAAGCTAAGGCACTTTCTCAATCCTCATTGGGCATCAAAATCACCAGGACAGACTTTTAAAATATACCTATCAGCCCAGCCCCCTCCTCCAGATTACAATTCGATTGGTCTGAGAAGGTCAGGAAACCATTATAAATGTTAAGCACCCCAAAACTCTAAGGTGCAGCTAGAGTTGAGAATTACTGACTTAAAGTATACATCTTACCAGATGGATAATTAAGTAAGCAGGGAGAAAAGAGGAGGAACGCGTCTAAAGGGAGGGGGTGAAGGAGGGGGGACTGGGGTGAGCCAGAGACCACATGCCCCATCTATAAAGGGAACCACCTCTCAGCTCCAGCCCCTGGGTAACTTAAGGGAACATAGTCTGAGGTGACCAGATTGTCCACACTTTCCAGAGAATCCAGAAACCCAGCATTTTGGGTCAGATCTGTTTATAAATGGTAGCACTAATTTAGTTTTTTTGTTTGTTTTCATTTTTTTTTCTTTGAATTCTAGGTGGGCCAAAGTTTAAGGGAGTTTTACAATCTTGCTCATCTGCTCAGTCCACATCATAACAAGTGTGTTACTTTATCCTATTTGTCTAACCATTCTTAACATTCTCAACAGCAGACAGTACTGTTCTTAAAATGATTTCTGATCATCACTGTCAGTGGCTACAGAGCACTAGCTTTTAGTCCACATGCTCTACCCAGTGCAACTTTGTGAATGAGTCACATCTAACTGCCAATCCTAAGAAACTGGAAAGATGACTGATTCTAAGTCATCTAGAGAAAAAGAGAGATGCAGGTCCCAGTATTCAGAAAGTCTAAGTGACAGGCCCAGGGCCACCAAAGACTGAAGTTAAGGATGACCAATCCTGTCCAGTGTTTGCATTGGAAATGCCCCCCAGGGGAAACCCTCCCATCACAGGCAGGGTAAGATGGTCGGTCACCCTAGATGAAAGACAGAACCACACTGCTGTCCCTTGTGCATGCCCGCCCATCCCCTATAATCTGATAATTCTTTATATGAACATAAATGTTGGTTTCACAGTTTGCTCCCTGTTAAGATTCATACTCCTTGAATGAAGAGATTCATGTCCTTCTGCAAATGGACTCAATATACGGTGGGAAAAGTCCTTGAAGTCCCTTCGTCAATAAAGATGCCTGCTGGTGTTGTCCTTGGAAAATATAGGCATTCTCCTACTTCACTAACACGAAGTAGGAGAAACAGAGAAATGAATCAAATGAACAAGTAAGTTTAAGCTGGATGCCTCTTTCTCTCCTTGGGCCATGAAGTCTCCTTCTCCTCTAATGAGGTCATTACCCACCAACAAGGGAAATGGCACCTAGTGTGTTCCCAATTCTCCATTCAGAGATATACCTCAGAAGGCAGCTCCTCGCCCATGAAAGAAGTTTGCCTTTGTGTTCCTCTCAGAAGCCCGCGTTAGAATTACTCAAGAGGGTCAGAACTGAATGCAGAGTATCTTGCTTGGACAGGGAAGAAATCGGAAGTGGTACAAAGATTTGAGAATTCCATCTAGATTCAAATCTCAGCACTGGCATGAATTGGCCCTGTTCTCCTTTGGAAAGTTATAGAAATAGCCCTTGATATCAGCCCTTGATATCAAATAGCCCTTGATAACAGATGGGTATTCCTGAAGAAGTCTCAGGACTCCTGTAAGGAGCCCCAAAGGCTTCTGGGACTCAGATGGGAGAATTCATTTAAAAACCTACTATCTGCTTTCTCTGACCCAGTTTTATTCTGAAGCAAATAGTGGTTTTCCTATTGCTCTTTATTTCCCTTTCTCAGAAGATGCAAGCACATCTGTGTGAAACACAAAAAATGCAGGCAAGTGTCAGCAAAATGTCACCACAACTGATACAAAGCATGCTTCTATCTGGTCCATCAGTTTTGATAAGGAAGCCAAGCTGAACCCAGTCACCAAAACGAATTCCCAGTATTAATAAAGATGGCTACTTCAAACCATCTCCTAGGTTAGCACCTACAAGTCTGAGATCCATTCCACTGAATTCATTATAACCCATAGTAATATTCCATCTCTCGCAGCAAAACTACTCTTTATGATTCATTGTATGGAGCCATACATTGGCGGATGCTGTATTTTAGAATTATGACCAAAACAAGACCAAAAAAACAACAATAAAATAAGCTCTGTGCCTTTATGTTTTACAATCTAAACAAGATAAAACAAAACAAGATTTACACATGCCTGGGAAACAACTCACACTGACATAATTTTAAGAGAACTGCATCTTAGATTCAAGAAGAATAAATGTCTGTACTATTCTTCTAGCACAAAACCTGTTGTGGCAGTTCGACTTTTCACGTAAGAAAGTTATGACCTTAGGTCACCAGATAGAATTACGCTGCTCAAATTTATTCTTGGCAAGCTCTTTGGGATATAATCCACTTTATAAGGATAAACAAGTAGTAGCTGTCAAAATCTTACACACACTACCACCACTCCCAGAATCAAGTTTATCCATGCTATTCCTAAAGTGTTTGCCAATGAAGTCAAGAAACAATCCAATAGTTCATGAAACAGGAAGTGCTACATTCCAACCTGGCAAGAGAAATAGGCGTTAAAATGCATTACTGAGGTCTGTAGTCTACTTAACAGCAAGATCTCCACGTCAACTTCCTGGTTTTAACATTGTATTAGAGCATATCAGATGACACCATCGGGGGAAAAACTAGGTTCATGGGACACTCTTCTCACAAGTTCTCATGAAATAATTATTTATAAATATAGCTTTTTTTTAAATCATTAATTATTGCCTATTTACCTATTTGGGAAGATTTTTCATGACACAGAAGCCCAAACCCCTTTCCCTGTGCTCCCCTTCTACTTATGGGTCCAGCATGGGACCTATCCCTAAATACTTTGAAAAGGGTCTACAGATGATTTTGAAAAACCTCCCCTGTTCAGTGAGAACCACTACCCCAACAACGTAAGTCACTGGAGACTTTTAAGAATGGAGAGAACTCCATATCTGATCTTGGCTGCTGTGTAGGGAATTTGAAGAAGAAATACGGCTGGAGCCCAGGAGCCCAGGGAGGCAGTTCGTGCAACTCTGGGTGACAAATGAGTCAAATAAAGACCTCGACAGAGTAGTGGTAGGCATAATAGGTAGAAACCAGGAGCCAGAAACATTTAAGAGGTCAAATCAGCAGAACAATGGGCAGTGACCAGTGGAGGGAATGGGGGAGAAGGAAGCTTGGATGACCACTAGACTTAGAGCTTGGTCAGCTGAGAAAAAGTAGTGTGTCATTCACCAAGACAGGAAATGGGAGGAGCCAGTCTGTGAGGAAGGATTAAGAAACCTGCCTGAAGGTTCTACAGCACTCTATGATATATTGCTGACAGAACAGTCTTCTTCCTGAGTGTAAAAATTCCCCCTCCCTCAGCTGACTGGGCATAAAGTACCAGGAGATGCACAACTTGGCACAGCAGGTGCCAAGGGTGATCACTGCTCTGCCACAGCAGCCGTGGTCAGTTCATTCTCCCGTCCAACCACATATGCAGTCACATGACCCCACAGACCTCCGGTTAGAAAAGGGCTATCCAACTACCCAACTGAGATGCCCCGCAGGATCTAGAGGTTCTTGGATTCTAGTATTCCTATAAAAGGAACTAAATGCCACGGGGAATCAGAGGTAAAAAAGACTCCCCCCACCCCCTCTTCAAAACTGAACTGCTTACAACCAATGTTTTCACATTTTTCTTTCTGGTAGGAGTCCAGTTATGGAGGAGGGGAAGAGGGTCCTGCACAAACACTTCCCAGGCAGAGCGCCACAGCTCAAGTTTCACTTAGAAATGCATTTCTTTGAGAAGAGAATCAAAACTCCAGGAACCCCTTCAATAAAGGAACATTCCTAAAGGTAGAAGGGGGCTGAGAAATAGCCAGCCCCTGTTACCTTCTCTAAAAGGATTCTTTCTACAATGTCACTGATTATCAGAAATTAGCCTCTTCACCATGCTCTTCATCTTCTACCCCCCTTATCTTCATCGACAGAGAGGCCATTTTCAAATGAAGCACTGCCACCTCAAGTCCTCAACAGACACAATCTGTCCCTTCTCCAAATCCCAGAGCACTCTGTATCGCTCTCCTGGCCTTCATTAAATGTCTGTGCCACGGCTGTTTCTGTATTTGTTTTATTTCTCTGATTATTTTACTGGGGATGCTGTATATAAATTACTATTTCTTGGGGCACCTGGGTGGCTCAGTAGGTTGAGCATCAGACTTCGGGTCAGGTCAATGATCTTGCAGTTCGTGAGTTCAAGCCCTGCATTGAGCTCTCTACTGTCAGCAGAGAGCTGGCTTCAGATCCTCTATCTCCCTCTCTCTGCTCCTCCCCAACTTGCACTCTCACAAAAATAAACAAACATTAAAAAAAAAAAAAAAAAAAGGAGGTACTATTTCTCGAGCACTTGCTATGTACCACCTAGGTGCTTCATGTATATCTGAATTAATCCTCACAGCCAATATAATATCCACTTCATGGATGAGAAACCCAAGGCTGAGACACTACTACAGGGCACAGCCCCTACCCTCTGTGCTAACCCAGACTGCCATTCTGGTAGGCCCTAGTTTACTCCACATCACATATGTGATGTGTGAGGTTTTTGTGCCCATGGCTTCTAACACAAAAGTTCTTTCCTACAAAAGATAGTAACTATTTGCTTAAACTGCATTCACATCTCCCAGCCCCTCCCCCATGAGGGCCACCCTCCGCCCATACGCTCTTTAAATCAATGATCCCATTAACCAGATCCCAGTGTTCCCAGTGGGGCCTGAGTCTTGCCAAGCACTGGTACTGGCACTGTCACATCCCTTAATCTGGATCCCTTACTTCTGTAACTTTTCTATCATTTCCATCATCATCATATAGCACCTACTACATGTCGTGTACAACCTTAAGGCTTCACAAATATTAACCTGACTTAAAGTCTCAATCTTTTAAGGCTAATACTCTTACCCCATTTGACGGATGAGGAAATGGAAATACAGTAAGGTTAAGTAGCCTGCCCTAGGCCATTCAGTTAGTAAGTGGTTGAACAAAACGGAGCTAACTTTTCTGAAAGCCACAGCAAACTTTGGCTCTTATTCAACCTTCCTCCTCGCCGTACCCCAGTTAAAAATCAACATGGCTTTATTTATCATTGGAATTGTTGTTAAGCCAGGTTTCTCCATTCCGGATTGGTATAATTGATTATTCCGAATGTAGGTGCAAAACTTTCTGTTTATTCCCAATACATTTCGTATGGTTACTGTGGTCCATTGTTCTAGCCCATTGGTTTTCTTTGAATATTTTGTAGATCAAAATTCTAGATGTCATTTTTACTATCACTTGTAACTTAGATAATTTTAAATTAGATTCCTTCAGCAATCACTATCACAAGATCCTGAGAGACGAGGATATAAAATAAAACAAACAACTAAGTAGTGATAGAGAAAGAGGAAAAGTAACAGTTCAGACAAACCATCAATTCTCCAAAGTGCTCCCCATGGAGGCTGAAGGGGGTGGGAAGTACACCCATCAAGAAATCGTGCAACTGTTCATTTCACTGTGCAGTAATCTCCCCTGAAAGAATGGTGTCCCCAGTTAAAAAGAAAAGTTCCAGGGCACCTGGGTGGCTCAATCAGTTGTGACTCTTGATTTCTGCTCAGGTGATGATCATAGATCGAGCCCTGCATGGGGTTCTGCACGGACTGTGGATCCTGCTTAAGATTTTCTCTGTCTCTGTCTCTCTCACTCCCCCGCTCTGTCCCTCTCCTCTACTTGCTCTCTACAAAAAAGTAAAAATAAACTTTAAAATATTAAAAAAACAAAAGAAAAGCTCCTTATGAGAGGACATCTTAAAAGGAAAATCTATGGTGATCTTCTGACATGTGGACAATACATCTGTACATTCATGTACAAGCAGCATTTACCCACCCCCCATCACTGAGGTATGTGGCCTATTTGATGTTTATTTGTCTTTCTTTGGTAATTCTATCACTTTATTGAGATACAATTCACATACCATACGACTTACCAAGTCAAAGGATACAATTCACCAGGTTTTAGTATATTCACAGAGTTGGGCAACGATGGCAACAGTTTTAGAACATATCCATCACCCCAGAAGACACCCCATACCCTTTAGTTATCACCTCCATCCTTACCCCAAGCCATAGGCAATCACTAGCCTACTTCCTGTCTCTAAAAGTGCCTCCTGTGGACGTTTCATATAAATGGAACCATAGAATATGTGGTCTTTTGTGACTGGCTCCTCTCACTTAGCATAATGTTTTTAAGGTGCGTCCTTCTTCTAGCACGGATGGATACTTCATTCTGTTTATACCCAAATAACAGTCCATTGTACAGATAGATCACATTTTGTTTATTCATCAATTGATGGCTCTTATGACTAAATATGCTATATAAACATTCATGTCCAAGTTTTTGTATGGACATATTTTCATTTCTCTTGTTTTTATGCCATATGACCTAGCATAGGTCATATGGTAACTCCACGTTTAACCTTTTAAAGAACTATGAAAACGTTTTCTAAACAGGCTCCAACATTCTGCATTCCCACCAGCAGTGTATGAAGGTTCTCATTTCTGCACACCCTCGACAACATTTATCTCTTTGTGACCACAGTCATCCTAGTGGGTATATAGTGGTATCTCTCTGGTTTTGATTTGCACACCCCTGATGACTCATGATGGTGAGCGTCTTTTCATGCACTAATTGACTATTTGTGTCTCTCTAGGGGGATTACCTATTATTTGTCCAATTTTTAATTCGGTTACTTGTTTTTTTATTATCGAGTTTTAAGAGTTTTTAATATATTCTTAATACAAGTTCCTTATCAGGTATGTAATTTGCAAATATTTTCTCCCATTCTGTGGGTATGTTATGAGTCTTAACATTCCATCTTCCAAACGGATTGTAATATTTCTCTTTATAAATAAAATGATGTTATTTATTCATTTGTGTCCAGTTATAAAGAATTAAAAATGCATTTAAATCTGTTTTCTAGCTATTTTTTATCACCATTTGCTGTGGTATTTTTTAAATCTAAGTGGGCATATCTCATGAGCTTCTTAACACATCATACTGTTATAAGATTCTTTTTAAAGATAAAATAATGACTCTTACAAATATAAAATGAACATCTATCAAAGATTTTATTTAGCTCATTAATTAAAAGGGAATCAGAAGGCTATCACAACAGATTCAAAGAGAATACAAAGAACACACACATATGTAGGCAATCAGGAAAGTTAAAATAAATTTGTTCATATAAAACGTTTCTTGGGAGGGATCAACAGTCCCTCCACTGAACAGAATTAATTTCAATTTCTCTGAACAAGAATCATTTCCATTACTATCACTTGCATCCATTACTATAACTCATCCTTTTCTATAACTTGCCAAACTAAACACAGTTCAAAGAAAATGAAAGGCACAGATAACCCAGAAAGGTGCACTGGATACTAAGTGATCTTTTTTGTCTATTTCAGAGTCTTTCACAGTTTTTCCTGACAATTCTTTTCTTTCTTTTTTTTTTTTTTTTTTTTTTTAAGGTGTGTTACATCATTCAGCATTCAATCATGCAATGGAAATCACACAGCAACTGAACAAGAAAGTTGAACAAGAAAATCTTAACATAAACGATCATGAACTCCAACCAGGGACTGGGCTGACAAGAGGCTGACTAGCACCAAGTAATACAAGGAATTCTAAAGCATAGACGAAGACTGGCTATTACTCCAGGCATGAGACAGAATACATAAGGAAGAAGTACCCACCACAGGGTAGAGATACTGATTTTGTAAGAAAGGGTACAGCTAGGACTTGCTATATGACACAGAAGCCATTGTGGTGCCAGTTGGCCATCTGGAAACTTGTCGTTTAGGGTACCAAAGAAACATGTTTAACCTTTTAGAACAGTTTTGGAACAAAGAGGTATCTCAATGGGGGCACTGTGCTACAATATCACCCAAAGGCATTCCAGGGGAAACTGCTGGTCAGTATGTGCTCTTGGCTGTCACAGGCCACTGGAACAGGACACTGGAGAAGACACATACTCTAGAAGAGCCCTTCCAGAGAGCAGAATCAGACTCTAAAAACTCCTGCCTCCTGCAATGCTTCTCTAGTGCCCTCTACTGGCAAAGCTTAACGTGGTGCCAGCTGCAAAGGAAAACTATTTCAGGGCCCAGATCAAGTTTCACAGAACAGACAAAGCAACAAATTTGAAGTTGAGAGGCCACAAGTCAGTAATGACACATTTCTCAAATACAGTTAGGAAATGGCAGACATGTATCTAGGGAAGGTCAATTGTGTATTACCCTCTGGCTGGGGCCTATTTTGCCCTGTCATCTGCCACAGGCTTACCTTCTAATACTAAGAATCCTTCTCAAGTCTCTTTCAAAGGAACACCCTTCTTCACTTCCACTTGACTCTTTTGTCCCTGCCCTCCTAAACACACACACACACACACACACACACACACATACACAATCACACACATACATAACAACAGGTGCTACTGTTGTGACTGATCCCATGCTAATTCTGTGCTATTCTCATTACCATGCCCTGAAACAGTGACCAAGAGATCTCTGACCTTTCCTCTTTTATCAGAAAGCTTACTCTCTTTGTATAAATCCTTCCAATTTTGTGCTGTTATTCTCACTTGGAAACCACTGCCACGAGCCTGGTATTCTCTGGATCCAATTCTTCCCTGCTGGAGCCTTTAAACCAGGCTGTGCCTGATCTCTCTAACAGGTAGCAGGTGAGCGGAAATCTATGCTGGGGCCCTGGTCTAGGTAAAAGGAACATGGCTCCTTCCCACTTGCGATCTCCAGAGCTACTGACCAGACAACCTGTTAGCACCAGCAGCTGCCATTCCAGAATGCATGCACTGACAGAAGCACGTGCAGTTCCCACCCACCATAAGCTCACCAAACATTCTGAGGCCATGTGAGATGCTATCCCAGAGTAAGCCAAGAGCCTTGTCTCATTGAAGAAGCCCTCCCTGCCCAGTTCACCCTCAGAAACCATGCAGTGAAATTCAAAGGTAAGAAAGTGTGTGTTAAGAGTTGAACTTCTCCAGAATACAGCCTATTAAAAACATCCTACTAACAGAGAGGCTGGTGCCAACTTTTGGGGGGAGAGGCCATTTTTATTTGTTTAAGGCAAAAGCTGTACCTCAGAACTTGAGGGCTCATAAATGCAAGACCCTATGGAGAATGAATGCAGGTCCTGCCAAGATGAGCTCGTCTCTAAAACTCACCATTTCAGGTTTTAATTTTGGGGTTCAAGCATAAACAGCTATTAGAAGAGAGTCATAAAGGGGCACCTGGGTGGCTCAGTCAGTTAAGTGTCCAACTTTGGCTCAAGTCATGATCTCACAGTTCCATGAGTTTGAGCCCTGCATCGGGCTCTGTGTTGACAAGCTCAGAGCCTGGAGCCTGCTTTGGATTCTGTGTCTCCCTCTCTCTCTCTGTCCCCTCCCCTGCTGTGCTCTATCTCTCGCACTCTCAATAATAAACATAAAAAAAATTGTAAAAAAAAAAAAAAAAAAGGTCATAAAAAGACGACACCCAGAGCTCAATCCACTATAGGCCCTTTAAACTGTTTTGATTCACAGACTATGACAATTCCACAGTCAAGTCTCTTACTGTTACAACCCATGATTCCCAAGAAGGAGAGTAGAGACCATGCCCTGGGACCCAGACCCTGGGTACGTATCCTTTTGGCGGGAGAGAGGATGGAAGAAAAGATGGGAGGGAGATAAGGGCTGTGCTTTGTGGTGAAGCAATGAATCAGAGAGGGCAGAACATCAAAAATACTTTTGTTCATAAGGATACACCCTTGTTATCTGATGCTAGACTAGAAATCAGGTCAGGAAGACTCTTTTTTAATTAGTTACCAACAAGTGAAAAACAGGGATATTTCACATAAAAATCTGGGTTTCTGGCGTCTCCTGAAAAATGGGACTAGCCACTAAGACTGGACTCATTCCTATGAGGGGACCCTGGCAGGAATGGAGTACTGGGTCGTGGTTCTCCAACCTCCCACGGAACCTAACGCAGGCTACTTCACACCTCTGTGCTCCCTGACTCACATGCTGGTTTAGTTGGATAGTAAAGCACTGTAAGATCTAACAATGGCGGGTGGTGTTTGCTGCTTTCGTTCAAAGTATATTTCAATGTAGTGCTTAGCACATAGTTCCAGCACCTGCTAAATACTAGGCGCTCAATATCAAATAAATGATTGCTTAAATTCTATTGGACCCTCTGCATACACCATCACATTTCATTCTTAATTATCATTGTTAAAATATTTGCTCCCCACTTTACATATGACGTTCAGAGAGTTAGCTAACTGTACTCCCAAAGCATATCCAGCAAGTAAGTGATTCCAGAATTTGATCCCAAGTTTATTGGACTCTAAAGCAAAGGAAGAGGCGTGGAAAATTAAGTCAGGGTACAGAAAAAGAGATCCTGCTTCAAAAAGATGAGGAAAAAAAAAATGAAAGGCTGATTTACAAACAAGAGACTTGTTTCCCAGATAGTCTTTGTTCCGTAACTGTAACCAGAAAGTAAATATAAGGTAGGGTCATTTGCAAACCTCTTAACAATCTTGCATCAAGAGAGCCAAAATCTACCTCCTCAATCTTCAAATGGGGTTTATTCTGCCACAGAGATTAGTGACCATGTTTCCGCTAGGCAATTCAGAAGGAAAAGCATTACATTTAAACGTGACATGCCTTTAATTGGAGATCACGTAACATGCCTTCAACTGGAGATCATGAAGACACAAAGTCTTAGCAGGGGAAGTCATTCCCCTTAATGGGAAGCAGGAATTCTTAGCCAAGGGGTAAAGCAGTGGAACAAGTACTCAACACACAGTTGTCTCTCAAGCCACACACCAGCAGGCTGGTAAGCAAACAAATGATTACTTAAGCTACTTACGTGAACACACAAAAGGTGCTATTCATTCAGTTTGAGGAGGCAGGAGGGCAGCTCCCTCAAGAGGTCAGAAGTCTGGAAAAGCTCTAGAAATGTCTTAATCATCCCTACCAATGTATATTGGTGTTAGTGACTACAGGGCAGTAGGGCAAAGAGCCACCTTCTCTTCTGTGTTGTCCCTTATGCCATCACAAGACACAATACAAGGAGATGAAATTACCCTCTTCTATGTTTATCTCCTTGGAGCAGACTTCTCACAAGCACAACCAGTGTCTTAGTGCTTGAATCCTCCAGACCTTCTATGGTGATTGCACCTGGCAGGCATGATGTTATCTTTCTATCCCCACCTCAAGGAGACAGTCAAAAAAGGATTATTTTTCTGCATTTGCCTGTGAACGCTCACAGACAGGTACAAAACCAAAGGTACAAAATCAGATACAGGCATATAGACAGGTGTCTAAATCAGTTTGCATGAAAATTCATCATCAACATGACAGGCAATCAGAACTTCATCTGAAACACCGAGGGGACAGTCCCACGACAGTACGCCTCAGAGAGATCTGGCTGCTGCCCAAGGAACAGGCTGCAAGAGAACTTGACTCCTTGAACTTTACTGTGCCTGCGAATCACCTCGGAATCTGGTTACTCGGTGGGTTGTGAATCACTAGGCCTTCCAAGTCTGCCTATCTAACTAATATGGCCCCGGGTGTTGCTGACACTGCCATTCTGTGCGCCCCACTTTGAGGAGCAAAGACCAAGGAGCTCCAGCAGGGGTCACTGCCATCTTTGTTCCCTGCAGCTGCACCCTGCTCTAACTTGGGGGCCGGAGCGAAACTTGCCACAGAGGACAGAGCTTGGTGTGGTGTGCTTTAGAATGGAAATTCCTAAGGCAACGACATTTTTTTTTTTAATCAATCTATCAGAAGCCACCCCTTAAGGGGTAAGGGATTAGTACAGAGGGTGGGGGTGGGGGTGGGGGGGGGACACATTCTCAAAAATTCATCTCAAGCTCCTTTAGTACCACTTTGTTTAAATGTCATAGTTCTGGATCCTGGACTTGTGCCTTGCCAGATGCCCCAAAAGGGCTTCATCCTCTCTAGAAACAGGTTTCTGTGTGCTCCTGCAGCCTCTATCCTTTGCTTCCAGATCACGTATTATAATTTCAAGTCTCTGTAGGCTTTCTAAATAACCCAGGCAGGGCGTCCTAATATCTGGAGGCCACAGGCTCCTATGGGAATCTGATAAAAGCTATGAACACTCTTCCCCCCAAAAACACACAGACACTAAAGGTTATTTAACATCTCAGGAGTTTCCTAGACTGTGCCTGAATCTATACAATAAAGCCTGGCTTCTGCAAGGCTTGTTTTAAAGATACAGGTTAACACTCAGAGCACTTCATTTTTAAAATGCAAATCATTTCCAACAAATACTCCATGGGAGATACCAAGTCCCTGTCTCTGGAAACTTACTGCAGATCACGAAATGCCTGCAAACAGGTCGCATACCTTGTTCCAGAGCAAGATGACAAACGAACTGAAAATTTCAAGACAAAGCCACAAGCCTGGAAACAATAACTATGATTGGCATTGCTCCGACCCACATTTTCTTCAAAGCGTGCAAGAAATTGTGGGATGCGTGCTGGTTATCCACAGAAGGACGGCGGGATGGAGGTATGGAGAGGAGAAGCAGGAGAGGAAAACTAATTAAAAAGCAAATGGGGAAAAATTAGCTTGGAAAGGGCTCACTGAACTGCTGACAGAATAGAGTGCCGAGGTGAAAAACAAATGCAGAAGAGATTTGGCAGAATCCGAAAGGAACACGATCAGAATGAGAAATGAGGCCACAGCCAACTCCCAGCTACAAGCTGGAGACAGAAGCAGTCAGAGCGACATTTGTGGGACAAGGCAAGAAAAAAGTTCCCTGGACAAAAGGGGACTGACTGTCGGAGACAGAGGGATAAGGAGGAAAGTGGGTAGATCCCTGCTACAGAAAACGAAACACAACAGCATCCCACAGGCTCACACGTGTGTGCGCCTGCGTGTACACACACACACAGCTCACGAATCTACCCCATTGCAAGCTGATGCTCTCATCAGAAAAAAAGAGGAGACCAACTGGAAATGGGGGACAATGAGCCGCCTGACCTGCCACAAATCAGCTTATACTTACAGACAAAAGCCTACCTGATGTGCAGAGAGGATGTGCCCGCACTTGCAGGAGCCCTTCCCGCCTGCCCGCGCCCCCACATCATCAGGCCGTCCTGCTCCTTTCCATTAATGCACAACCTGACAAGGCAGAGACATCATCTTGTGCTCCTTTCATCTGAGCCTTTTTCTAAAGAGATGGGTCATTTGACTTGGGGTGGGGGAAGTGGTACATAGGAAAGGGACAAAATATGAATGCATGTGCCTGAGTACATCACTTTGAAACCAGAGCTGTGTTTAGAAAGTAAGTTTCCTGAAATGAGAGCCTGGGGGGGTGGGGGGAGGGAGATCCTCTGGATGAGGATAACGATGTGCAGCAGTGTCCCATTTCAGCTCCAATCTCAGGCACAATTTCAAGTCCTATTTGCTGCTCAAAGGCTCATGAACTTCTCTGCAGACCTTCCTTTCCCCAACAGGGGTACCTGTGCTGTGTTTGCCCTGCCTTCAAGAAAAGACAACTGACCTAGCAAGAGTCCAGTTACGGTGGCAATGCTGAATTAACAAGGGTAGTAAGGTAGCCACTGTTACTAGTGCTTACACTGTGCCAGGCTCCATTTAAAGCTCTTTGCTTCTGTGAACTCATTTATTCCTTCCAAATAACCTGGCGAGGGGAGGGGGTGGGGGACGGGGGAGAGTGCCATTTCCACTCTTCACAGATGAGGAAACAGGTCAGAGAAAATCATGCATGGCCCAAGGTCACCCCTCTAATAAAAGGACAGGGCAGGATTCCAGCCAAGTACTCTTAATGACTTCACCAGAGGTACCCAAGCTCAAACTTGCTCACTTTACGGCGCCGTTACTGATGCAGTTTTTCATGATACCCTTAGGCTCAAAAGTAATAGTAAAAGCTCCATTTCCTATGCAGTTAGCTACAAACAACTCAATGCTAATAGTTGAGTAGTGTCTGGCGGATGTAGCTGTGTTTTCCTCAAAACTTGGGAACATCCCATGGCACCCTTGTGACTCTCCTGTGATCCCCACAGAGCCCCTCAGCACATGATCTGGAATCCACAGAACTACATTTCCCTGCCTTCTTTTTGATCAGGAAAGAGCATTAGGGTACAACAATCATACAGTCTTGTCTTGTCTTTAAATTTAGTGCATGAGTCACTGGGATGGAGAAAAAAATTGTGCTAACAAGGGCCTTTTGGCCATCAATTATGTCTCAGCCCTTGATGGCAAGCTTTTCCACCTGCCCCAAGGACATTCTTCAACCTTAATTCCCGCCATTCCCCCCCTACAGGAAACCAAGCATTCCGGAAGCAGCTCCTGAGGTTCTTTTGCCTCCCCTACCCACGCAGGCACTGCTCCACCTGCTGGACACCCTCTCTTTCAGCCCTTCTCTTCAGTCATGTCCTGCTCCCAGTTCCTGGGTGACTTAGTTCCTCTTCTGGAAGCTGCACCACTCAGATCTGGGGCACTCCGTCTGGGTTCCCAGCCATTCTGGACACAGACTTCCTCTAATTATCTCATTCTTGGTTGCCTTCATGTCCATCTCTCCCATCCCTTTGGTTATGACCTTCTGCAGGGCAAGGCTGGTATCTTACTAGTCTTGGTGGCTTCCTTAGAGACTATGCACAATAAATGGTACATAGTCCCTCCTGAGTTTGTCTCTTAAAAATAAACATTAAAAAAAAGAAAGAGAGAGACAGAGCATGAGTGGGGGAGGGCAGAGAGGGAGGGAGGGAGACACAGAATCTGAAGCAGGCTCTAGGCTATGAGCTGTCAGCACAGAGCCCAACGCAGGGCTCAAACCCACCGACCACAAGATTGTGACCTGAGCTGAAGTTGGACCCTTAATGGACTGAGCCACCCAGGTGCCCCCGACTCCTGAGTTTTAATGACTAAAGAATGGAACAAGACAATGAAGGATTGCTCAGGAATCCCAAGGATTATGGGATAAATAATAAAAGAATGAACGGCTGAAGGCCCCAATTAAGGGTCTCCCTATACCCATGACCTGTGCAATGAGACTCTATAGCAGCTCACATCGAAAAGGGTCTCTACCCTATGCATCTGGCCTAGTCTTGCACCTTGCTTTGAATGATAATGCAGCAGAAGTTGAGGTATGCCAGTTCTGAACCTGGGTATCAAAAGATTTTCATTGCATGGTTCTGTTTACCTCTTAAAACCACAAATATATGTTGTGGTTTGTTATAAGCCTATGGTTTGTTACAAGCTTATAACATATATGTGCTTATATGTTATAAGCATAACAAAGCAGACTTGGGCCAGCCTGTTGCAAGAGGGAAGACCATGTGGAAGGCAGTCCATCTATCCCAGGTGAGACCATCCTAGACCAGACTCAGCCAGCCAATGCCCCAAATATGTAAGAAAGCCCAGCTAAGACCAGCAAACTGACCCCCAGTCATGTGAGTGAATCCAGCTGCAACAAGAAGAACCACTTGACCCCACACCCAGGAACACCAATAAAAGTCTTCCTGTTTCTAACCGCTAAGTGCTGGGGTAGCTTGTCATGTGGCAATAGCTAACTGACAATGAATTAACAGTCTGACTTCTAGGCAGCGATGTCTGTAGAATGAAGGGCTAGGAGGTTTCTGTTCTGTGCCGCACTGAGAACCACAGTTCTTGGGTGGCATGGCCACATGTTAAGAGGTGTTCAGGACGTGCTCTGTTGGAAGGTATCTGAACAAGCGATTTCTAAACTGTACGAGGGATTTACTTGAAGTTAGCTTCCTCAGTGCCCTCATCTGTAACACTACCACTCTGCATTCTGATCAGCTTTCTTGAGGAAAGGAAGTATAAAAGGACCATCAAGAACGCACTTCCCATTACCCTTCCTGGCAGCCAATAATAACAGTGGTTCACATGTACTGGTGGCCGATCTTGTCCACCCTCTACACACACCACCTGCCCGTGAGCCAGCTCTCAGTGAACCTACCCAACAGTCTCTGGTGATGCCATCAAATCCTTCTGGAAAGGGCAATGTATAAAAACATTTTTCTAGTCAGGATCCCTTTTTGTCCTTCAGTTCCCTCCCTGTTTCCCCCCTTTAGTCAGTAAAATGCCTAGTTTTGTGCTCCACATGTCTCAGTACAGACAGGTCTTCGGCACTCGGCAAACTCACTCTGGTGGACCTCTTCTCTCAGCAAGAGGTTAGATAAGAGCCCCGCTTTATTCTTTTCTGATTGTAAAAGTCAGAAATGCCCAGCAGGTCAGGAACCCCAGGGCTTGCCTTCAAAATTGAAAAAGTCCTAGTGACCAAACCTGCCTTGGCTGTAGCTGCAGTGGTGCAGCAAGCCTCTGAACTCCACCAAATTTCTGAAATAAAATACGTTAACAAACGGCCTTGCTGAGGGCACACAATGCATTGGGGGCTGACAGTGTCTTTCCTTGATGTATTTCCTCTTGAGGGTGGCTTTCAGTTCAGTTTCAGCTATTAGCCACACCTATTTCCCAACACTGTCCCAGGAGACTCTAGCAAATTAGGAAGCCTTGCAAGCCTCAGTTTCACATAATGCAAGTAGAGAATCAAATGAGATTGAATGAGAGAATATGAAAATCCAAAGCCTTGGTACAGTCCTTGGCAGCTATCAGTACTCAAAAAAAAGTTTCTTTCCTTCATTTCAGCTACAAAAACACACTGGCTATAGTGCACTACACACACCCCAACACACACACTCCTTCAGGCCACACTCATCCCCTTCCACCCAATATTAATGACACATTTGTAATGACAGTAATAACAAAGTCCTGAAAGTCATATCCCGAAAACATAGATATTCATTCAATTTCTCCCCAACGCCATGCTGGGTATGACAGACATGGAGCCCCTAAGGATCCTACCAACCTCCGGGGACTTTTCTCTTCCTATAAAGGCTAACAACCTCCTTACACAATCCAAAGAGTAGCTAATGAGGAAACAAGTCATCAGGGTCCTAGGAAACAGCATCCCATTGCCCTACTGAAGGCAGTCTCTCTGCCAAGCCCACAGTGGCTTTATTTTCTGGCAAAAGCATCCCTATGCTAAGCAAGACTCCTGTCTTATGCAGACCAGACCTGCAATCTATTCAGCCAGCTGGCCCCCAACTCAAGGGATGTCAAACACAGGAATCACATCTCTAGAGACCTCACCCCAACTCCCACCACCCTCTTTCACAGAGCACCTAAGACAGTGCCTAGATGAAGAGCAGACATGGGAAAGCAGCCTAAAAACAATGCCAGATCTGTCTTCATTAATCACCTTCCTATGCTGGGTGTGAAACTCTCAGGAAAATAGCCGGAAAATGACTCATTACCTGCTTACTTAAGGAGACCTGGGTCTCTCCAGCAGGCTTCACGTACCAGCACTGTTTTCTAGCTAAGCTTCAATTTGCGTCCAGAATCTTCACGTTAAAGTCTTTAGATCATTAAACTGCCTTGACCAACAGCAACAACAACTACAACAAAAAGCCTGGACTAAGAAGCAGCTCTATGGTAGTGTTTTCAATTGTCAAGTGGTTCTGAGTTACTTCATCTTCATTTTCCGTCTTTGCAACCCCTCTGGCATGGTTAAGACAGGGGGAATTTCCCACTCAAAAGCTGCAAATCGAGTTTAGTCTCAGAACTTGGATGTGAACAAGCTTCAGACTTAGCCATCTTTCACCTGCCGAGTCCCCCATGTAGAACTGAAAGTGTCCAGGTTTGGTGCTAACAAATTCAACCAGACCAAACTGAGCCAGCCTGATCTGGACCTTCTTCCTTATTCCTGCTGATCTCACTGCAACAGACCAAACATATGGTGAGAGCAGAATGTTATTTCGTCAAAGCCACCAACTCCACAAGCTTCTCTCTGGCTGAACAGCTGAAAGATCATGAAGTCTGTTACAACACATCAGCCTCTTTGGAAACTTAATAATGTCTTTCTAAGGTCAGGATCTAAAAACAGTGAAGATTACAAAGGCCATTATAAGCACAAAACAAAAGCCCATAAGCAACTCCTTCAGAATCAAATATAAAGGGTCAGCTGAAAATCCCCAACATTGGAACAATGCAAACCCACCAACACGGCCAAGGTGAAAAGGACAGCAAATGCTATGCGTACTGAGGATATAAGGGACAGAGGTGCTCAGACACTGCTGGCAAAAGTCTAAGTTGGTACAATCTTTGAGGAAAACCGGCAATATCTCAAAAGCTGAACATGCACATGCCCTGTGACCCGGAAGCTCCACCAGTCAGGGTATCCTCAACCATAATGTGGACCTATGTTCACCAAGAGAAATATACTGGTGTTTCAAGAAGCACTGTTCCTAACTGTGGAAAACTGGAAATCATCCAATTGCCTGTCTGTGGAAGAATGGACAGATCAATAAATGGACCAATAAATGTGCATATTCACACAATGGAATACTCTACAGCAATGAGGTAAGAATGGTCTGCAACTATACACAATAGTATGGATGAATCTCACAAACGCTTAGCCGAAGTAAAACATACAATAGTACATACTGCATGAGTTCATTTACAGAAGGAACACAAACACAGAACAAAGTAGCATGTGCTGTTAAACATCAGGATAGTGGTTGCAGGCATAGGACAAGGAGTGACCAAAAAGGAACACGAGGGGGTGCTGGAAGTGCCGGCAAAAGTCCTGTTGATCTGGGTGGTGAGGGGGAGTGTGTGTGCAGTCCGTGGAATTTCATCGATGAGGCTACACGCCTGTGGGGCGCCCTTCTCTGCACATAGATGGTATCTCAATAAAAAGTTAAAAATAAAATCAAGGGTACTAGGTTCTTAGTTATGTGACTATTTGCCTCAGTGACTCTCCATCAAAATGTGGATTAGTTAGGTGGGTCCAAGGTTCTTGATGATGGCTACTCTAGAAAAAGTACCTAGTCAGCTTAGGCACTCCCTAGTGCTGTGGCCTGGGGCCAATTCTTTCACTCTTTGAACCTCCCTCATTTGGTTAAAAAAAAAAAAAAAAATAGCATGAATATTGGCTTGGGTATGCTCCCAGCTTTAGTTTTTCAAGACTCTAAGATTCTCTGGGGCGCCTGGGTGGCTCAGTCGGCTGAGCGTCCGACTTCAGCTCAGGTCATGATCTTGTGGTTGGTGAGTTTGAGCCCCGCGTCGGGCTCTGGTGCTGACAGCTCAGAGCTTGGAGCCTGCTTCAGATTCTGTATCCCCCTTTCTCTCCGCACCACTCCTGCTTGTGCTCTGTCTCTGTCTTTCAAAAATGAATAAACATTAAAAAAAAAAAAAAAAAAGACTCTAAGATTCTCATTCATTCCCCCAATCCTGGATTTCATGATGTGCACCAGAATCACAGGTGGAAGTGGGCCAAGGGTTTGGGGTCCAGCTGGAACCTAAAACCATCTGACAATGATTCTCCTTATCTCAGAATGCAAGATTTCAAAGGAGAGACTCCCAAGTCTCACTACCTGGATGTGTTTAACGTTTGTAAAGACAGCCAATATCTGATTAGACAAAATGGCACTTCAGCCACCAAGCCACCTATTTATGGCCCTGCAATTTCAGTCCAGTACTCCAATTTGCTGCCAGCCTGTCACTTGGCTGCCTTTCTTTCCTCCAGGAAAATGAAGTGAGAGGGTATGCAACATGAGGCCCTTATCCAAGTCAGCAGCATAGGCTCTCTGGAAATAAAATGCAAATATTCAAAAGGCCTGTCCAGAAGGAGCGTTTCCAAAAAGCAAAACAGTATCTCAATGTCAAGGAGCAGAGGAGTCAAACATTTCACTTAAGCATCACCTTCAGCAAATCAGCAACTATGCCACGTGGAGCTCAGCATCCCAGAAGGTCCATTTACTACGGTCACTCAACAGACACGCATGTCTCAAGGTCTTATTGACATCTCCTTAAAAAATTATACATCACAACTGAATCATAAAGGAGTATTTCTGGAGAAGAACGGGAAGACGATGGAGAGGAGGGAAACTGCAAGCATGGGAAATCCAAGTCTTGCTCATAATTTTCCAGGTAAAAGGAGGTCCTTAATTTTTAAGGAAGTTGGGCATGCTCCCCAATTCCAGAGAAATCTGATTTTACATTCTCTCAAAGCTGGCCCAAAAGAGGCCAAGAAATCAAGTTGATTATTTTAAGGTGTTCTAGGATGTTGTACAAAGAAGCCAATCCCATACACAATTTCCCTGCCCCTAAAGAAGACCCCAAAGCAATAGAAAGAAGACAGGTAAATGCTGGTGACACAGGGTACCAGGACAGGTCATGGTCTTTCCATGGACGTAGCTTCCTCTATGCTGAGAGAACAGTGACCAATAGGCAACACCTGGAAAAACTGACATTGATCACACCAATGGGGCCTTTCCTTTCCTGATTCTCTTTGTTATTTAATTCTTTTATTCTCACCAGAGGCTGAGAGTCAGAAAAAGTCTTATTTAAACAAAGAACATGATATAAAAAGAATTTTTTTAAGTTTATTTATTTTGAGAGAGTGACAGCAGGGGAAGGGCAGAGAGAGACAGAGACAGAGAGAGAGAGAGAGACAGAGAGACAGAGAGAGAGAGAGAAGCCTAAGCAAACTCTGTACTATCAGTGCAGAGCCCAATGTGGGGCTCAAACTCACGAACCATGAGATCATGACCTGAGCTGAAATCAAGAGTAGGATGCCTAACTGACTGAGCCACCCAGGTGCCCCATAATAATTTTTTTAAAAGCCCAGCCAACAAGACCAAGTAGATACAGCAAGTTACGTTTATTAAATTTTTACATCCCTTGGATATTGAGTTTCACGGCTTACCACGGCTCAGGCAAAGGCTCTATTTTGACCCTATTTCCTTTAACATTTCATATAGAAGTAATGTAAGTTCTCCCTTAGCTCTATCCCCAAATGAGATAGAGATAAAGGTTTTTCATGTATGTACATATGCATGTTATTTATACTGCAAATACTAGAACAAGAAGCTGCACCCCTTTGCTTGCTAGGAATAAAGGTATGTCCACTCCCTGCTTGACAGGTACTCTGCTTGAAAAGCTCCTAACTGGCTAGGCTGCCACCTGCTTAGCTGCTGAAGCTAAAACAAGTCTGTCTGATGACTCAGTCATCAAAGACTATCTTCCCTGGCCACTGGACTCCTGAGAAAGTCAGCATGGTCTAATACAGTTTTTTTCTGAGTGTGGTACATTTAAACTGTGGTACACACAATATATACACTCTACTCTAACAGTGAAGTATTTATTTTAGCATGCCCAAGCACACCAAATCCCCAAGTGTGCATAGGCTATCAATGAGAATGAGATAAAACAAAATAAATGACTTAGAATAAATGTGAAAACAAGTATTTTAAGGAACTAACACAGGGAGTAACACAGACATAATAAAAACTGGCTGAAGTTTGGAAAATAATGGTTCACTTAAAAAAAAAAATCAGTCAAGATTCAGAAACCACTGGTTCTAAGGGCTGACTGGCTGTGTCCTTAGGGATCCTTCACTTATCTTCCCTAGGCAGGCCTCACTAGAATGACAGCAACAAAACTGATGGGGTTAGGAGACAGTGTGACAAATAGGAAATCTTTGAAAAATAGAACACAAGGTCTTTTCACCTTCAAACAAGGTGTGGCTGCTGTCCAGCTAAGATTCATGAACCTTTACTGAGTTTTGACCACAAAGTAACAAGCCAATAGAGTAAAAGTGGATCTCTCTCCTGGCAGCTTCCCTGAGCTGTGGAAAGCCATTCTGCCAAGACTGCAGGCACTGACCTCCTGGGGTCGGCTTGGTAGCAGCAGGGGACGGTACCGAGCAAAGCACAAACAAGACCTATCATTTCAGCCTGGTGTCTCATCTCAGTGACACTTGTGCAAGGCAGGGCCTTCCAAGCTCATTCATTGCTAGGCTCTTAAAATCACTTTTGAGCTTGGCAGGAGCAAATGATTAGAGTCTCCAGAAGGCAACTATCTTTTTTTGTCCTGTGAGGATCATCATGGGGTTTGCCCTGTGCCTTAAGAAAGCTTGATCTGGAAGGCCAAAACATGAAAGTGTGTCAGCCTCAGGTGGAGGAGGAGAAAACATGCCGTGTAACCACAGATGAGTGAGTTAGATTTCTCAGAAAGATCTAGTTCTTCACCTGACATACCAGTGTTGAATACCTGCCACCCTGTGGTAAGTCAAATAATGGCCCCTCAAAACGTCCCTGTCCTTACTCCAGAACCTGTGAATGGAGGGTCTTCCATGGCAAAGAAGAATTACAAGTGCACACGGAATGAAGGCTGCTAAACACATGACCTTAAGAAGACTATAGTGGATTATCCAGGTGGGTCCCATGTAATTGTAAGGGACATGTGGATGAAAGAAGCACAAGAGTCAACGTCTAAAAAGTGTCAACAAGGGGCACCTGGTGGCTCAGTCGGTTAAGCCTCTGACTTCGGCTCAGGTCATGATCTCGCGGCTCATGAGTTTGAGCCCCGTGTCAGGCTCTGGGCTGACAGCTCAGAGCATGTAGCCTGCTTTGGATTCTGTTTCCCCCTCTATCTCTGCTCCTCCCCTGCTCACACTCTGTCTCTCTCTCAAAAATAAATGAACATTTAAAAAATAAATAAATATAATAATAATAAAAAGTGTCAACAAATGTTTGACCCAGATTTCAGCATCAATCAATAAAAAGTGTCAAGAAAGACTGGCTTTGAAGATGAAAGGGGGTCACGGGGTAAAGAAGGGGCAGCCCGTGCAAGCTTGAAAAGGTTAGGTAACTTTCTCTGCTAGAGCCTCCAGAAAAGATCACGGTGCGACTCTGTATTAGTTTCCCCACTGCTGCCGTTAACACATTACCACAAACTTAGTGGGTTAATACAACAGAAATTTTTCTTTCTCAGTTCTAGAATTCAGAAGTCCCAAATCTATTTTAGTGGGTTGAAATGAAGTGTCAGAAGGGCCATGCTCCCACCAGAGGCCTGAGGGGACATTACATTTGCTGCTCTCCCAGCTTCTGATGGCTGCTAGCATTCCTTGGCTTGTGATTCCGTCATTGTAATCTCTGCCTCCATGACCACACTTCTCCTGTTCTGTGTCTCTACAGCCCTCCTCTCTCTGCTGCTCTGTTGTGATGCCATTCAGGGTCCATCTCTATAATCCAGGATACTCTCTCCATCTCAAGATGCTTCATTTACTTATATCTGCAGAGCCTCTTTCCATCTAGTGAACCCTTACAGGGTCCAGGAGTTGGAGCCTAACATCTTTGGAAGGCATTGTTCAGCCTATTACCCACTTCAGACCTGTGACCTCTACAACCTTAAGATAAATTTGTGTTGTTTTAAGCCGTTAAGCGTGGTAATTTCTTACAGCAGCAATAGGAGACTAGTACACCCCCCTTTTCTCCCAAATATGCTACAGATCAAGAGAGGGCCTGGGTGAGTTGAGGGAGTTAGCCCGTCCCTACTATTTCCAGCACTACCCTTGGGGCCCTTTGTATCTACAAATGACATCCCTCTTCCCCATCCGCTGTGAAAGAATGCCAAGATTTGGCAGGAAGTGGCCATTAGAAGCTTCAGAAATCACCCTTCCCTCTTTCCTCTCACCAATCACAAGCTCCTTAAATAAACTTTATGGTAATTCAGACAGCAAAGCTTAGGGGGAAAAAAGAACTGACATTCGTTTCAGGGAATTCCTGTTAATAATAATGAATATACTCCCATCCACAAATGTCAAAGGGCTTTGCTCAGAAAGCCAATAATCCCTACCACAAATATAAGACAATGTAACACTCTACAGGATCATATTCCTCAATTAGGAAGAGCCTCTTCAGGTAGCTCTTGAGCAGTCCAGGGCTAGAACATCCTAGCTTTAAGCACCTATTAATCACTAATCTTTCTCAGGGCACATTATACTGCTGGTTTTTTGTCATCTGTAGTTATTTCTATTTTTAGAACTGCTCCTTTTCACTCATCTGCCCTCTCAGGACACTACAGCAATTCCCTGGCTGACTTCTTTCCCAGAACTCATCACGTTGGGACACCCCCAGGTTCTGTCCTCAGACCTCTGCTCTATTCTCTCCTCTAGCGTGTGCACCCTGTCCCATGACATCAAATTCATCTATCCAGCCTGGACCCCTCACATGGGTGAGCACCAGAGCCAAATATCCAAGTGCCTGCTCATCGGCTCCACTGGAACGTTTAGGAACATCTTCAACACAGCCGGCCCCAAACAGATCTGCTGATTTCATGCGGAGGCACACGTCAGCTCAATAAATGGTACCCACTGCTCAAACAAAACCCCATCCTCCCTCACATCCTCCTCATTCCATCCCACCTTTCATATTTACTCCATCAGTAATTCCTTCAGCTCGCCTCCAATATTTCCCCCAGATCTGATTGTTTTCCACCATCTGCACCCCCTCAATCCCAATCCCAGCTACCTCACCACCCACCCAGGTCACAGCAACAGGTCCCACCCACCAGCCTTCACTCTGCACACAGCAGGTGGTCATCATTCTCAAGTATAAATCAGAGGTCACTCCCAAGTTTGAACTATCCAGGGGCTTCCAGATACACTCAAAGTCCACACTGGGCCACGATGTATGTGGTCTGGCCACGGACTAGCCCTCAATCTCTCCTTCCTTTCCCTGTTTACCAGCAGGCACATGCACTGGCCACCTGTCATCTCCTGGAACATGCTGAGGCTTGTTCCCGATTCAGGCCCTTTGAACTTGCTGCCCCTTCTGCCGTGGATACCCTTCCTCCAGATCTAGGCACTACTGTCCTCTTCCCTCCCTAAAGCCTGGTCTCAAACGTGTTTCACTCTAGCCTAGTGAGAGCAACCCCTCAGTCACATGCTTTCATACTGCCCTACTCTGCCACTTTCAGAACACACAGGGATACCTGAAATGTTCTTAGTTTACTGATGCAGGGTGTGATTTCCTTCCAGTACAATACACACTCATTGAGGGCAGATCCCTTTGTGCCACAGTATCCCCAGCGCCTGGCACCTGTCGAGAGCTCAATAAATACTTGCTCATGAGCTGCTGAGTGGATTTACGACCCAAGGGCACTATCAGATTAGCTTAAAAGGTACTGTTTTAGTCCGTGTCTTTGGTTTTAAGGAAGAATAATTTCCTGGGCTACTACAAGAAGGCACCAAGCTCTCCATCCTGGGGTCATGCCCTTCATCCTGACTCCCACTTTTGGCTTCTCTGCCCCACATGTGCCCTGTTCTCTCCTTTCCACCAGCCAGCTGGCTCCCTAATGTTCCATTTTGTATTGTTTCTGTTCCTTCACAGAGTTCTGGCTTGCCCAGGTTCTCAACCCCAGGGCACCACACCACTTGCAAACACTCAAGTTTTCTTTCGAGTCTCTCAATTCACCTTCCCAAGAGCTCACGTCAGCAGCCTGGGAAGGAGGAGACACGGTACAGCACCAGTACGTTCAGGCGGAAATTAGAATTTCTAGTACCGGGATGAAAAACACTCCCACCAGTAGTAAGAGCAAACTCTCCCTTAAAAGATTTGTACGTGACCGCAGGATCCTCTCAAAGGGGTGGGAGGGGTGTCAAACCTAACAGATGGTGGGAATCACGAGGATACATGCAATGAATATTGGCGTGAATGAGAAGGAAGATAAGGAAAAGGATCTCCATGCAAACATGATTAAGTAAGAAAAATTAAGCAGTGAAAGGACAAGTTTGATCCTTTTATAAGTGCCTGTACAAAAGCTCGTTCTTACATACAATGCTTCCTCTTGGCCCTTGTACAACCCTCCGATTTGTGCCAGGTAGTAGCTATGTTGGAGGTTGTGCTCACATACTATTTAATGCTTACAACATACCAGCGAAGTAACTACTATCTCATTTCTTCAGGTGCAGAAATCAATGTTCAGAAAGGTACAAGGCCCGGTCACCCGCAGAGCTTAGCACGCACAGTACCTAGGGCCCATGACACTTTCACAGGCCCACGAAAATGCTTTCGTTCTTCTAAAATCAGACTATAGGGGCGCCTGGGGGGCTCAGTTGGTTAAGCGTGTGACTTCGGCTCAGGTCATGATCTCACCGTTCATGAGTTCAAGCCCCACGTCGGGTTCTGTGCTAACAGCTCAGAGCCTGGAGCCTGCTTCAGATTCTGTGCATCCCTCTCTGCCCCTCCCCCCCTCAAAAAATGAAAAAGCATTTAAAAAAAAGAAGAAATGGATTTTTTAAATGCAAGAATCATGGAGCTAGAAATGTACTTTCCAGGAATCACCAAAATTCTGATCATTCCTCCTATGACTGACCCAAGGCTTACTTGGAAGACAACTGTTCTTTTTTTTTAAACGTTTATTTATTTTTGAGAGAGAGACACAGAGTGTGAGTGGGGAGGGTCAGAAAGAAAGGGAGACACAGAATCTGAAGCAGGGTCCAGGCTCTGAGCTGTCAGCACAGAGCCCAACACGGGGCTTGAACTCAAGAACGGTGAGATCAGACCTGAGCCCAAGTCGGACACTTAAACGACTAAGCCACCCAGGCACCCCAGAAGACAACTGTTCCTAACAAATATTAAGCCCTCAGTAGCCCCTTTCCCTAGAACATCTCTCAGAGAGCACTCAAGGTGAGTCAAGACTGATGGTTTCACATAGTGTGTCAAATCGTGTCCCTGGACCCAGTAACTACACAGGAATGACCTAGGATGCTCCCTAAAAATGCGGATTCCAGAGTCCCAGCCCATTGCTGCACAATCACCAGGGGTAGAGCCCAGGCATCTGCATTATAATGAGAAGCAGTGCCAGGGATTCTGACCTGCTGTGGAAATTAGGACCTACTAGACAGGTGCATGTATGGGGACAAACTACTTTTTTGCACAGTTTTAACATAATCTCAATTTTCCCAGAATGCAACTATCATGTACAGTGAGCCAAGAATATACTTTATTTGTTCTGAAGTTTACCCCAAGCTATTAACCATTAAAATAAAATTGCATCACTGATGGCAATGACACTTCTGGAATATGAGTCACCAAATTGACCCCATATTCAGAGTTGTTACATTTATAGGTGATTTTACCAGTAAGTACCGGGATCTATCTGACTACCTCCTTTCGTCTTCTCAGTGTAGCAGGGGACAGGAGGGGCAAGCATTTAGATAATGAACTACCTATATGATTACACATTACTTTCATTTCTCTTTTATATTAGTCAGGAACTTGCACTGATTTTTTTAATTGTGCATGCTAGTAGGTTGTATTATTTATCACCTGCATTTGGGATGGCACAGAGAGCATTACAAAGTAACTGTTGTAAAAGCAAACAATGGGCCTTACAGGATTAAGGATTTTAAAAGGTCCTGGCTCAGGACACCTGGGTGGCTCAGTCAGGTGAGCGTCTGACTCTGGGGTTCTGGGGCCCATGATCTCATGGTTCACAGGTTCGAGCTCCACATTAGGCTCCACACTGATAGTGCAGAGCCTGCTTGGGATTCTCTCTCTCCCCTTCCCTCTCTGCTCTTCCCCTGCTTGTGCTCTCTCTCAAAATAAACTTAAAAAAATTTTTTTAAGTGAAAAAAAAAAAAAAAGTCGTGGCTCAAATCTATTCTTTCAGATGCTGTTGTTAATTTCACTAACAGGGGAAGTCCCAAGACACTCCCCACCTACCAACTCACAAAAACAGAAAGAAAAAGTGAGCCGGCCATACAGGCTGGCAGCAAGAGGCGGACACCCACAGCTACACTCCTATCAGGGTACAGACCCTGGGCCAGCCACAGGGTGGACAGGCTGGGCAAGAGCACAATCAACTTCAAATTCTCATCAGCAGTTGCTGGGGCAGAAGGCAGGGGTTGGGAGAGAACAGGAACACACAGATGTGGGTTACTGGCAAGTCCAAGGTCTTAGATTAGGTGGGTTCAAGGCTGTTCAGTAATAATAATAATAATGTTATAAAACTATTTGCATGTATTCATTAGTATCACTCAACTATTATATTAATAATCATAGAAAGGAAAATAGTTTAACAACCATACCCAATGCTGACAGCTTGTATTACAAACAGCAAACTACATATTAGCCTGGAGCAGTTTAAGCCTCAGTGTTAATCAGCAGCTTCTGGAGGGATGGGTAGTTGCTGTTCTCATATTAATAACAATAAAAAAAGAAAAAGCAGCAGGCACTTGGCATGGGGAACGTGGACTCCTGAGCCATGTGTCAAGCAGATAAAGATGCTGGCGCCTGGCGGCCACCAAGGCCACCTCAAACCACCATTCAGTTTTCTCATTAGCATTGTGCAGCTGTTACCTCACTCGACAATAACACATGCCTCCGGGGATCTGACAGGCACAGGTCACCCTGAAGGCAAAAGGAGAAAAGGATCCGAAGACAAATCATAAAAATTGTTCCACCCTGACTCTGAGCTGTCATAGGTTGACTGGGTGTGGCAGAAGACAGTGGCTTCTTTTCCGAGGGGCCTCCCAGGGCTTTGAAGGGGCATGTGGCTGCGTACTCTCCTCCAACCCTCCCCATCATCCCATCTTTTTCTCCTACTCACTGGTTCCCAGAGAGAAAATATGAAAGCAAAGAAGCTCGTTAATACAAAGGGCAGGGCAAAAACAATTTACTTACTATGACCAAAGCCTAAGAGAGGATTCTAACATCCCACCTCCCAATTCTACCAGTTCAAAGACAGCAGACCAAAGAGCACCTCTTCGGTGCTCCCACAGACCCCACCTTTATACTATCACTTAACACTTGATTCCACCAGTTGGTTCACAGGTCAACCTGCATCAGGCCATGCCCATACCCATTTGGGAAACGGCACCAAGAGTAAGAGCAAACACAAAGAGGGCCTTTAATAAAGGCAGTTGAACAAATAAATACCACAGGTAAATAAGCACCCCCACACACACACAAATTGAAGGGTAAATCCATTTTTTTTTCCAACTATATTCAAAATCCAAAGTAGATTATATAAAACCCAGGCAGTGTTGTAACTTGAAAGTCCATGAACGTGTGTTTTATTATGCTATATAGCCCTTTCAGTCTTTATGAGCCCTGATAATATTTTATAGGAAATGTAGAGGAGGAGATGAAAACTAGGCAGAGCCCCAAATGGGGAAGGAAAAGGAAGAGGAGAACACACAAAGAGAGCCGTAGCCCTGGGAATGTGGGGAACAGTGACTGGCCCTAGACATCCTTGATTCACCTTCCCTTTCCTGTCACCACACCAGTGGGAGTTAAAGAAGGAGCACAGCAACATGGGGATAGGCAGGCAGGCAGAGTGGCCCAAACTTTCCTTCCGCAGCACCTCTACTAGTCAAGATGATCACAAAGTACAGCTTCTGCTGTGGCAGATCAAGGCCTTGATTGTGTGGGATCAATCTATTAAGGCAGTGATGATGGCAGGCCATGCCACTTCCAGGAAGGAAACAGAATTTGTAACCGGCCCGTGGGTCTCCAATGCCCACACACAAGCAGCTAACCAAGAACACTGGCACTGACGGAGACGTGAGGCCATGTACACGGCTTCCCTAGGGCTGTCCTCTTTGTTCCGTGGACTTCCCACTGCCCCTGAGGGAAATTCAAAACTCCTTCCTCTGGCCACAGGCAGACTGTGGAGATCTGGCCTTCTGCTACCTCACCAACCTCACTCCATCCTACTCTCTTACCCCCGACACAAAGCAGCACTTCGCTCCCACCTCACAAGGTCTCTGGGCATGCTTTCTCCTCTGACGACAAGTCCCTTCCACACTGACTCCTCTTGGACTCGTAATTCCAGTGTTGGGGATCAGGTTTTCCCTGACCATTGTATGAAATGCCTATTCCTCTTTAACTTTCCCTTTCCTTCGCAGGTGGATATTTATCTGAAACTACCCTGTTTACTTTGCATACCAGAATATAAGCTCCACGAGAACAGAGAACTCATCTGTTTTGTTCACCACGGCATCCTTGGTGTTGAGAACAGGGCCTTGTGCACAGTAAGTGATCAACTATTCCTTAAGTGAGTGAGTGAATGAATGGAGAAGAGCTAATAGCTATCAGAGGTGACATCTTTAAGGACACTTGACCTGAACCAAATTACATTTAAGGACAGAAGCACAGAGTGTGAAGGTGAAGGACAGAGCATCTAAATAGTGGGAAAAAAAGAGAGAGAGAGACCAGAGTAACTGCCAACACCTGCCATGGTCCAGAAGAACAATTGTGCCCCTCCCTGCCAAGGCAGCATCACTTCAGGTATCAGAGAAGTTTCCAGAAGAACTCACAAAGGATGATGACATCAAGGGACTTCCAAGCAGCCCCGTCTGGAGCATTCAGGCCAAAGGCTCCACTCCCTTGGCACAAAAACTGTTAACACCCTTCAAGCCTGACTATTAGTAATGCCCTTACTAAGGTCAGTCATTCATATATTTCTGGAATACTTCCCCAAACTTGTGACTTCCTCAGCCCTTATTGTGGAGCAGGAGAGCCAGGTAAAATAGTCCTGACTGTCCAAACAAAAGACACTGCTGTCTGCACAGGAGTACGTAACCAATTCTTAATCTCAAAGGCAGGGACCTGAGACAGAAAATAAATCCTCAAGTATTCCACAACATACTTTCAGTCAATGACTTTAAGACCTTGTGTATGGGGCGCTATTTTTGTCAGGCCACTGAAGTCCTTTGCGACCAAGGACCATGTTCAATATTGCCATATGCTCTACCTCCACATACAGAGACCCAGTCAGTACCCAATTAATACCTGCTTCCCTCAATCACCAACATTGATGAGCAACAATGGATACTAACCATTATGCAGAGACATTTCCCAAGGGAAGGATTTCTGGGTAACCTTCCCCAAAGTTAAAGGTTCTAATAACGAGGGGGGGTGGGGGAAGGCAAAGGAATCCAGGTCAGCCCTCAAAAGAAAATCCTGACTGGGGAGAGGAACAAAACCACAGGATGAGTATTTGAATGATCAGTTACCAAAAAAAAAAAAAAAAAAAAAAAAAAAAAAAAATCACACAATGTGATTTGTGAGTTGTTGGACCAGCATGCAGAACAGGGTAAAAATCATTATGTTTTTCTAAACAGAGATTTAATGCTCCATCCCCACAGAGCGAATGGAAGAACGAGGTACTGGCTACTGCTTTTAGGAAAAAAATGGAGCAAGGACACGAAATACAGCTGCAGCCAGCAACCAGCCCTGAAAAGCCAGCTTCCAGAAGAGAACAGCCTGATGGTCCACAGGTGGCACAAAAAAGAAAGTGGCTTTCAATCAACAGCTGGTCCCAAAGCTTTTACCACTTTGCCTGACTGGCAGCAAGACTCCCCAGCCCCATCCTAGGAGATTCTGTCTTACAGGATACACAAGCGTCAGAGTCCTCGGAGCAAACCAGAAAACATACTGCCCTCCTGTGAGCAGTGACGGAAGGGAGGCACAGACACACCGTTCAGAAAGGAAGGGAATTCAGTACTCGAAGAATGTAGTCAAATGATGTGGCAAAGATTTCCCTAAGAAACACTGGCTTCACAGAAAAACTCCAGAATGGAATTTAATGTTTACTTTCAGAGCTATCACCAATTTTGGAAGATAAGTATTTAATTTCTCTGAAATGATACACATGCAACATTTCCTGGTGTGCTAATTTCTACCTTCTGTTAACCAAAATGTTTTAAGACAACTTAGTATGCCATGAGAATACATTTCAAGGGAACCAGGGAGCTACACACAAATACCATTCATTCAGAAAATCAACTTTTGTCTCGTTCATACTTACTGAGGGTCAGAAACAGCCCAGTGCCTAACACAAGTTGAGCTGTAATATACACTCTTCAATGAGAGGGCAAATGTGATATATACAGTTACTAAGAGTTTCAAGTAGTAAGAGAAAGGTTACAACAAAGCAGTGGCTGGCAAATCTGGCCCACCACCAAACCCACATGGCAGAGGATGTTACTGATTCCTGTACACCCCTGAGAACCTGCTTAACTGGTTGGCTATGGTGGATGACAGGAAACCACAAATTTAACCCGCCCCTCCTCCAGGTGATTTGATCATGAGACAGGTTTGTGAGCAGCTGCTTTAAGAAATATGCCAAGAGTGGGCTGAGTGTGTCCACCCACACTAAGAGAACTCAGGTTCACAGGCTGCTTTCCATCCAAATGCCCCCAAAGATCTCAGCCACCTTGGAGGGAGTCCAGATGGCCCAAGACAGCCATGCCTCACGTCCAGTTGGACTCAAGAGCAAAAGACATCCTCCAGTAAACTTCCTGGACACTGCTACCAGTTGCTTGACAGGTCTGCAGAATGCTGCACCAGAAAGCTGGAAATCTTCAGACTTTGAGAGCAAGAAATATGCATGCCCAGCACTGCATTTGCATGGCCCAGGACGGTGAAGCTCATGGGGAGGGTTGCTTGACGATGGCTAATAGACTCAGTGAGTCTGAAGAGGCAGAGATAATAAAATCTATTTCGTTCTTTAATACAAAGAATTCCAAGAAACTAGGCTATGGCTACCCTTCTTGGTTACTCAGGGTTTAAAGAACCTTTTATTTCTAGTTACCAACAGATTCAGCTATCGATAACAAGGTCCAAAAAGAGCTGTGTTAGACAGCTACCATTCCCCCAAATTCTCCTTCTTCTATAGAATCACAAAGTGAGCAGAGCACAAGTATCTCCTGCAGTGGGTGGCAACAAGATCAAATTCTGCCCAGTGTAATAGGGGTAAAGGAAATATGTGCAACTTCTGGGTCATATTCCCCCCCTTCTCCTGTCTACCCATCCTTTCTCCTCCCTTACCATGGGCCAAACAGAGAGCAATACTGGAGACAGGACAGCAACCTGATAGAAGAAGCCTGGGCCAGAGACTTCACCAGAACACTAGAATGCCACCCTAGGTGACTTTACTGTAACTGTATCTTGTATAAGTCACTGCTGTCTTGGGTTTCTGTTAAAGCAGCTACACAAGAATCCTATAAAAGGGCTTTCGTTTCTACAGGGAATATGGTAAGAATAACTGATATCAAGAAACGGTCCCTCCATACTCACCTCTTCCTCCTTCACCTAACAATATGGCAGACACTATCGTCCTTGACTCCAAAGGATAGCAAGTTAATCAGGAGACCTCAAAACCTCTCTAAAATCCAAAATCTCAAATTTTAAGTGTTAGACCCACCTGAAAATACAAGCTTTCCTCTTTTGGCCAATGAATGCCTCCATCTACCTTTTGAAGTGAATTTTCTTCCAATAATTACCATGTAAATTATTCACAATTTCTGGAACAAGTCTAGCATGGCTTTGCCAATGCTAATGCTGTTCCCTCTGCCTAGAAGGCCCTTCCCGACCTAGAAAATTCCTCAACATCACAGCCAAGTTAAAATGTAAATATGTCCCAACTCCTAAGGGCTTAGAGGACTTTTAAAAAATGTACTGAAGTATACTGTGGGGTATTTTCCTGTTCACCCTTGAATCTGCTAGGTTCTCGATGGTAGGAACTACTTATTCATCCTTATATCTTTGACCACACCCTCCAACCTCCACCACTACATGCCAGTACCTGGGAGAGCAGGAACACCATCAATGTCCAGTCAACTAATGAAACTGTTGAATTAACTGTGTTATCTGGAGAGGAATTTTGAAAATTCAAAGGCATAGCCTATGACTTAAGGAAATCTTGCAAATCCAATAAATACAAGTATCCCCCAGAAACTATTACACCTTAGTCTGTTTAGAAATCACAGTCTTTAAGGATAAACATGGAGCTAAAGATCCATGAGACTTATGAGCATCAACTGTTATTTATTAGAAGCTGCACTTAATGGAAAAGCAATTTTACATCTAACAGAAAAACAATTTGCTAGCACACTACGAAATCTGAGCTGTCATTTTGTTATCAGTTTGCTTTGAAAATAAATCCTACATTGAAACAAAAAGAAAACACTTATACATACATTAAACACTGTTTTAAGAAGCTTTCTTATATCCATTTTTTTAACACTAAGATCTGGAAAACAAAAATCTTACATACATCCCATGCTAGTACCTGAGCAACAGCCTAAAATCTTTTCAAAGAAAAGAAAAGAAACTATTATTTCAAACATTAAGGATAGGTCATAGGTCCTAATTCCCAAGCACAGGGAAGTCTGTCTGGACCAAGTCTAGGTTCAGAAATTTTCCACTTCTGTTATTTGCATATAGCTTGGCAGAGGGACTAAACAAATGTCCAACAAAGGTTAGAGAACAATACAGCCATTGAGAAAATTCAACTATTAAAAAATACCATGTCGAGGGTACTAAACAGAGGCCTAAGAGGAGCTACCTCAAATGATAAACTGGGATAAAGTTATTTTTTATTCTGCGAGGATCATCTTAACCTTTTACCCTGGAATTCCCAAAAGTAAAACAGATCTTCCTTATTCTTAAAATCATAGCATTTAAAGGTGGATCTTAACTTTCAAGATCACTTGTTTTAGATGCCCAGGTATATTAAGTGACTTCCTGGAGAACACAAACCAGTGGTAAACACAGCAAAGCCTAGACCACACCCCCCAACCCCAGGTGCTCACAGATCTAACCTAGGATCTTCTCCGGCACAGCACTGATTAATAGGCTCCCGCAATACCATCCTCACAAACAAAACCAATTCTGGTAAAGGTGATCACAGGGCCCATTACGAAGATCTTTCCAAAACACAGGCAGGTGCACACACACATCCCGGCAATAAAGATTACAGACATTTAAAAGGGCAACCTTACAATGGGATTCACTTAATGCAGCAGGTACTAAGAATTCAAAGATCAAGGAGACCAAAGCAAATGCATTCCACAAGGAGCTCACAGTAAGTGAAGGGGAAAAGAGCCTACATAAATTACAAAACCACGTGCTATGGCCAATACTGGAGATAAAAACAGGGTATTACGGGACATTTCTGACTCCATGATTAAAACGTTTGGATCTTTCTTCCCTCTAATTTCTAGGGTAGCTCCTAGAAAATTATACTCTAACTTAAGTGAATTAAAAAGTAACAACTGTTACACACAAGGCCCAGACTGAAATCAAAAGACTCTTTCAGAACGTTTGAAAAGATAAATCATTCTCCAAAAAAGGAAATTCATACTTGAAAATTTTTTCTAAGTCAAGTTCAAAAACGAATTCGAATGAAATACAATACCTGCTAATTGAGAACCAAGTACCTTCTTGGGCGGGTGAGGAATGAACCACTGGTTTGGGAACCTGAACAAATCCCAAATGTGGACAGGAATATTCCAAAGTCCTGGAGGTTGACAGTCTCCATTCAGCACACCACCAATGGCAACTGTGTTCTGGGGAGATCAAAGACCATGGAAGTAAAATGGACACTTGACCGCCACAGCCACAGCCACTAATAAAATACTGCTGGACCTAAAGAGCCTGGGCAACTCACACAGACCACGGAGAAGAGACTCCTGTACATCAGTACACAACAGCCCTCAACTTCAGCTCTGTACTGGCTTCCTAGGGCAGCATGGACCCTGAGAACCACAAAATACCAATTACAAGGAGAGATACAAACACTCACAGAAGGTCTTTCACCAGGGCCTTAACCAGTACAGAAAATGAGGGCCATATTGAGGAAGATTCTAGAAAGGCGGGGGAAAGAGGCAGGATTTCAGAACCCACTTCAATGAATGGAGCAAAACCGTAATTCCATATGTAGTCTGAGGAGTCTACACCTCCAGGAGCAAGAAATGAATTCATGTTGGGAAGACCAAAACTCTTGATTCTAAACATCCTCCCCATTGTTATTTTACAACTTTGTGAGCCAAAGACTAGACTGATTCAAACGTTTTTTATTACTGCAAGACACCTCATCCTCGTTCAAGCTGCTGACCAACTACTGGGTAGACTCAAGAGGTCATATTCTACCACTTGCCTCCTTGTCACTGCCCAAGGTTTTGAGAATGAATGATCCCAAAAGCAGGTGGAGCATCCTAACAGAGGTGATATTACAGCCACAAGCACCACTTTTTCTGGCCCCCTTCATGCACACCTAATGCATCCTGTTCCAACTAATGCAGAAGTACAAGTATGTGTTAAAGCTTCCGTTGCAGAATGCTCAGAGAAGAAATTTACTTTTCCCAGAAGCTGGCACAGCATATGTTTTTTTAGGAAGATGTATCTATACAACACCAGCAATAAAACTAATTCAACTCACAGGAAATCATTCCAGAGAAACAATGTCACCTCTTTCTCCTTCCTAAAATCAAGACAGGGAGAAAAAAAAAAAAACAGAAACAAATGCAAATTGCCACTGGCAGAGTTTCACATTTAAGGTGCACAGAACGATTCAAGAGCAATTCAAGGTTCTCTGCAAATGCCTATTCATTAAACCAGTAGGAGGTGCAACACCATCTGGCGCCCGTGTCCAGCAGAAGATATATTGCTCAGGATCAATGCTGAGCAGCAAGCAAGTTTATTTTTACCCTTTTATGCACAAAACTACAAGGACATAAGTGTCTGCGTTAGGCATGCCAGGAAGACTTAACGAGACTGGAAAATGAGATCCAAAAATGGGATCCCGCAAAAACCAGTTTTCATCGTGCTTGATTAAACAACGTCCTTCCAACGTTCAGGAATCCCAGCAAACACCACAGTGTCTCCGCTAGAAACTCTTTAAGAAACCACGAAGACGTTGGGCATGTAAAGGAGAGATTGCTCTGTATTCACGGAAGCCAAAAGACTTGGTGAGGGGGGACGGTTCGCTCACGCTGAAGCCGAGACTCAGGAGTCTGGTTGGGCAGAAGGGCCAGAGGGGCAAGGACAGCACAGCCTGGGCACAAAGCCAGCCAATCGCTGGGTGCCAGGAACCCACTTGGCAGTGCTCTCCCTCTGGGGCTTGCTGTCTTTGAACCTCAAGTTAACCAACAAGAATCTTCTTTTTCCCAAGTGAAGTTACTGCCTTTTTCTCTAATGGAAACATAACACTTACTCAATGCCAAAAAACCAGAAAATCACAAAAAAATTTTAAAAACCATTTATCATCCCACCACCTGCAGATATCACTAGTAAGATTCTGGGATAGTTCTTACTTCCTCTCCACCCCTCCACCTCCTCTCTCTCTCACTCTCGCTTTCGCTCTCTCTCGCGCACACACACACACACACACACACACACACACACACAGTGTGTACATACACATATATGTGTATCATGTTATTATACTTGCTTTTTTATAGCCTGCTTTTATGTCTTAACACATTTTAAACACTGCCATGATGATATTTTTCAACCACAATTTAAAAACTAAATAGTACTCTGCTACACATACATGTTTTACTTAAATAATCCCACAGTATTAGGCATTTATTCTTCTATATTAAAAAATAATAAATTTTCAGTCCTACCTTTACAATTTCAGATATTTCCTTAGAGCAAAGAAATTGCAAAGTCAACTAACAAGATTTTTAGGCTTTTGATGTCATAATATTCCCACATTTTCTTTCAGAAAAGTTATATCAATTTACACTCCTCAGAAATAAAGTGTAAGAATACCCGTATCCCATATGCTTTTACCAAAGCTTCTATTATCTATATTCTACTGTCCCTTAAATTTGACAATTTTTTCCCAATCGGATAGGTGCCAATTAAATTATTTGCCAACTAAATAGGTGCAAATGACTATTGCTAATAAAAACCACAACAACAACATTTACTAGGCACTTACTATGTGCCAGGTACTATTTATGGGTTTTACATGTTTGAGGTATATTAATTCCATCATATGAATGGCAAAAATGAGGCACAGGAGGGTGAGGTAATGTGTCCACCTGCAAACTGGAGTTGAAGTCTGTACCCACACAAACAATGGTTCCAGAGTCTAGACTCTTAACCATGACACCATACAATCACACGGGCAACTATCAAAAAGAATGAGAGGAAAGGACAAGATTAACACATGGTAGAGGGATCAATGAAAATGTAGCGTGCCAATCGCTCCCTAATCTTTGTTCAACATATTCAACATGATTATGTGTGTGGTAGTCCTCTAAGTGATGGACACCATCCTCTGATCCAGCAAACTAAATCGGAAGTAGACTATTAACTTTTCATTGGCTCACTCACCAAAAAGTCACCTGGGTTTACTCCTTTGGCATGTAACAATATACCTGTTCACACTAATCACACAAAAGAGAATGGGCTTGTTTTCTTGTGTAAAAAAAGGGTTTGGGATCCAGCAGTTCCACTTGTAAGTACATATCCTAAACAACTGAAAAGACTGTAACAGATACTTGCACACTCATGTTCACAGCAGCATTATCCACAATAACCAAAAGATGAAAGAAATCCAAGTGTCCGGTGACAGATGAGTGGATAAACAAAATGTGGTATATATATGCAATGGAATATTATTCAGCCTTGAAAGGAAGAAAACTGTGACACAGGCTACAACACGGATGAACCCTGAAGACATGCTAAGTGAAAGAAGCCAGACACAAAAGGACAAATACTGTAGGATTCTATGTTACGTTACATACCTAGAATAGGCATAGTCATAGACAGGAAAAGGAACAGTGGTTGCCAGGGGTTGGAGTGGGAAGTACAGGGAGCTGTTTAACGGGTACAGAGTTTCACCTGGGAAGATGAAGAAGTTCAAGAGATGAATGGTAGCGGTGATGGTTGCACAGCAAGGTGAATGTATTTAATGCCACTGACCACTACAAAATGATTATACGATTTACACTACATATTATTTTACCACAATAAAAACAAAACAGGATTTGGAAACAAGGGCCTCCTATGAGTTTTGTATCTATTTAGGGTGCCTCAGCCACTTGGGCCCTAATCAGATCCTCATAAGCCCTTCTGGTAAGTGCTATCAAACAGAAGTTGGGGAGCATGGTATAAATGCTTCATAAAAGGTAAAAAAAAAAAAAAAGTCTCTGGAAACACTCAATCTTTAATTGCAGGGACCAGCTTATACTGTGATGCTCACATTAAGTGAGTTCACATTTCCTTTGCAATACCAAAGGAAAAACAGAATCAAATGGACTGTAAAAACCGCATTTGCTACAGGAATCAAAGAACAAATGGGAAAATCAGGTGAGCCTTCAGGAATGACTACTGAGAATAACAAAGAAGCCCCAGGAAAAGGTCTTATCACAAGCCTATAGATCAACAGAGCTGAGGTCGTCAGTGGTTTAGAACATCTGATGCAGAAAGACTGCCCATCCAAATGCTAGCACCCCATGTCCAATCAGATTTGGGGTGAACTTATAGAGAAGGCTACCTCTGGGGTTCAAAAAGACAACTCGGTCAGCAGCTTCCTCTATTCACACAGCGCCACAGAATAGTTTCAAAGCTCTATTTTTTAAAGACTCAAATTCAAAAAAAGCTGTCTTAGTGACTTATTTAATAGAAGGTCATTCTAAAATCCCAAAAGACCACTTCATCACCATGAGTCTAAATAAAGTCATTCCAAAGAAAGGAAAGCTAGCGCTATCAAAGCTAATATATGTTACTACTACCTCATCATCAGCCCAACCTGACACAGGAAGTCCAATCTGACATTGCATTAGAGCAGTTAACAAAGAGACAAGCCAAGAGCTGGGCTCCCTTCCCAGGACACCGTCTTGTGCCTTGCTCTCTCAAATATCCCCTATTATACAATAAAGAATTTGGCCTTTGTCCCTGGTTCCTAAAAGGGATACTAACTCCTTGGAATTTCCTGAGTAACAAAAGTGTCTGTTATTGACAAGCCCCTTGGATCACACCTGAGTTTATGCTAAGAGATGAGAAGACTCAGACTGGAAGCTGATCAACAGGAAGACCAACCATGCGATTAGAACGCTGGATCTTGAGCCTGCCCAATCTTGGGAAGTAGAGGGGGGCTCAGATTGATTAAATCATTGGCCACGTGGATGAACTCAATCATGCCTATGCAACAAAAAGCCCGATAAAAGCTCTGGACACCAAGCTCAGTGAGGCTTCCTGGTTGATGAATATGTTGATGTGCCAGGAAGGTGACCCTAACCCCAGAAGGAGAGGGCATGAAAGCTCGGCTTTGGAATCCTCTCAGACCTCACCCTTTGTGTCTCTTCATTTGGATGGCCTGGATTTACATCCTTTAGATTAAAACTGTAATCCTAAATGCAGTGCTTCCCTGAGTTCTGTGAGTCATTCTAGTGAGTTATCAAACTTGAGGGAGTCATGAACTCCTAGATTAGTAGCCAGCTGGTTAGAAGCATTAGTGGTTTGGGGACCCTACCTACAGCTGGCATCTGAAGTAGAAGCTGTCTTGTTGGGGACTGTACCTTTTAATTTATGGGATCTGCACTAATTCCAGGTGGTTAGCATCAGAATTTTATTGCAGTATATCATTTGGTATCAGAGTCCATCCCCACCTTGCGCACACACACACACACGTGCACACGCGCGCATGCACACACACACACACACACACACAGACAAACACACACATTTCCAGTTGACTCAGGTGCTGTACAGGGATCCAATACCCAGGTTCAAATGACAGAACCTTTAACCGCTAAAATTTATGCCAACTATTAATGATCATAAAGTTTCCCCCATTTAATAAAAACTGAAATGTTTCAAGTAACTGCTATCCCAGACATAATTCTAAGAATTTCTACATGTATTAACTCACTCACTCCTCATAGTAAACTCATAGGGTCTGTGCTGTTGTTACTCCTGTTTTATAGACGATGGTGCTGAGGCACAGAGAGGTTGAGGAACTTATTCAAAGTCACGTGGTAGAGGGGCCAGGATTCAAAACAAGTCCCTCTGTCTCTAGAAGCTGACCCCTAGTCACAAGCCTGGTGGAAAACTCATGAATGCTGGCCACCCACCCCTCTGAGGGGCCCCAAGTCACCCCTCTTCTCTACCCACACTTGCTCCCATTCTCTGTCCTTAGGACAGGCACAAGCTGATCTCCTTGTACAATGTGTGCATTCTGGTGGCAGAATTATCCAGCTTCAACTGTAGCTCAGGAAAACTGAGAACACAGGTAACACTGGGGGAGATTAATTATATCCCCGAAAGTCTTTTCCAGCAACAACAAACAGCTAGACAGTACTAGATGTAAATGAAACTGGCAAATTTCACTGCAGTAGATGAACAGATTCAAAGTTAGTTGCTCCTTGGTTATTTCCCCCACCATAGGCAGAACCTTCCCATGATCAACAAACCCCCTCCCCCCTCTTTTTTCCCTATTACTTATATTCTTCAGTGTGCCTCCCCTTTTTGATTAAATTGGTATTACACTTTGATGTTTTCGGTTTCTTTAGCATTGCAATTAGAACCTCGGGCAGTCATGGTGCTGATTTTTCAAGCAGAAATTATACAAAAAAGACCACAGCTGGCTGTCCTTCCACCTGATGCACGCCTTCAGTAAATATTTTGAGCATCTACGACGTGCTGGGCAGCATTCTAAGGCACTCAGGCTCCACAATAAATATGACAAAAAGTACCTGCCTGACACCATGGCACTCACATGTCCGCAGGAGACACAAAGAAGCAATGAGTGAGTGCGAGCACATATGTGTACGTGCATACATGTGTAGAATTCGAGGCTATGACAAGTGACATTTTTGGGGTTTTTTTTTAGTTTTAGTTTTAGTTTTGAGAGAGCAAGAAGGGGAAGGGCAGAGGGAGAAGAGGACAGAGGATCCAAAGCAGGCTCCGTGCTGACAGCAGTGAGCCCGATACGGGGTCTCAAATTCACAAACCATGAGATCATGACCTGAGGAGAAGGCAGATGCTCAACGACTGAGCCACCCAAGTACCCCGATAAGTGATGTTTCTGAGACACAGAATGAGTATAGATGTGGGGGAAGCACAAGAAGATGTATATGGCTGCAGTAAAATCAATCATGGGAAAGGTAGTGGGAGATAAAGACAGAGAGGGGTCACATTCTTCTGACCTGAGGTACCCAACCCCTTGTCACCATCTCCCTCCCTTCCTGAGTCTATGCCACCAACACCTTACACTGGACAACTGTCATTCCTACCTGAGCTCTATGCCCCTTGCCCCTTACAGCCAGTTTTCCACACAAGCCAAATGACCTTTATAAATACAAATCAGATGAGGTCACCCTGACCCCCAGGCTCAAAACTCTGTACATATACATCACAGAATGAAACCCAAACTCTGTACCTTGGCCAGCAAGGCTCTGCATGTTCTATCCCTACTCACCTCTAGACTTAGCACCTTGTTCCCTTCACTCTACCCACATGCCTCCATGATGGGTCCAGTCTGTTCCTGCCTCAAGCACCTATACATACTGTGTCCGCCACCTGGAACTCCTTTCACCCAGGACACTGCCTGGATTCTGTTGCCATGCAGGTGTCTGCACAAACATCACTCCCTGAAGCAGCCTCCTGGGCCACAACATCTAACACGGCACCCAACACTCGCTCTCTACCCCTTGTCTTATTTGATTCTTCTTCTCCCACCTCTCCACCTGACAGGTGACTCGCCAGTTTCTCTACTTCCTCTGTTTTTGTTCACCTCTGCATCCCCACTGCCTAGAACAGAGCCAGGTACAAAGTAGGAGCTCAATAAATACATGTCAAATGAAGGAATGAATGACTTTGATGATGCGGTCAAACTCATGATCTTCAATCCTGTGCATCCAAGCTGTCCACACCACCTGTTCAGGGACAACCCACTCTTGGATCAGTTTTTATTGGCAGCAAACTCAGAAGGCAACGTCTTCCCTTCCACAGAGCCAGCTGTTCCAATCACCCTATGATTCCAATACTAAGAGGACAAGGTCACCCTACAAAACCACTTGACAGCCCAACATTTACACAAAGACCCCAAGAGCCACTTGGTTGATAAACTCACCCATAATGTGAAGTAAGGAGTAGACATTTCAAATCCTTTCCATGAGTAAATGGATAGACAGAATTTCCAAGTGGGCAGAAAATGTCTCCAGTGCCCACCTTTCATGCACAGACTCAGCCACCTCTCACTGAGCTCTTTCCATGTGGTGACTGTGGGCCCAGACCTGGGAACATGATAAGCCCCAACAGGCCCTAGGTCAGAGGGCTTCCTGAAGTCTAGTAGGGGAGACAGACAAGACTGGTGATATTTCAGCTCACCGCTTATATACCTCAATGCTTTGTACTTTAAAACCGCTGTTGGGGAAAACATGTATCTGTCCCTACACCTTACTGTGAGGAATCAGTGACTGACAGGTGTTCTGGTCTGGGAGGGTATGTCCTAGGCCCCCTCAATGGAACACAGGCCTGAGTGAAAAGTGGGGATCTCATCACAGACTGGGGAAGGGGAAGAAAGACGGGGAGGAAAACCTCACTGCTGCCTGAAATTTCACCCCTAAAGCTGCCTTCGATACTTTCAAGGTGGTCAAAGCCAACTTTTCCCTGGACATTGGTAGTGACGCAGCAGACAGGCTCACCATGACTAACAGAGCCTTCCCAGCTCAGGCCTGGGAAAGGAAATGTCCTTTTGATATTTGTTTGTAATCCAGGGGTCCTCAAACTTGTGAAGGCAGCAGAGCCTCTACCACGGTGGGCTCTCGGGACACCAGGGAAAATCCTGCAACATGGAATCCCTTCTTGTGAACCAGGAACAGTCCAACCGACAGGACAGGGCACATATGGGCAGGGGCCTCTGCATCTTCAAAGAATGCATTCAATATTAAAAGTCACCTCTCTCTGCTTTTCTACAGAATTTGTTTTTTCCTTAGTTTTTCATCCCACTACCCACTGGCACTCACTAGCAAGTAAGTGAATGCCAAAGATCTGAGCAGGTTAGGGAAAGAAAGACTCAAATATATAGGAAAACTCTACCCCATCACTTATTGTCTTTTTCTGGAATGAAAAAGAACACCTTTATAATGAACTGGGGACACAACACCAAAATTACTATAGAAACAAAAAAAGACATGCCACACACAGAGCCTTTATGGGGCTGCACAGTAATTATATCGAAAATGACAACCATTTCTTCTAAAGGATGATAATTAATATTGCCTTTACATAACCCACTTTTTCTTTACCTCCCTCCTCCTTTTTTTTTAGTTTTTCTTTTTTACTGATTATTTTCCTGCATTGGCAATCAGCAAGTTAATCAACATCATCACTGTCAAGCATTTTCTCTGGGAGATCAACACTCTCATCAACACTTTTCCATACGCAGAGGCATTCCCATTTGGAAAACAAGGGGTGGGGATGCGGTTGGGGTGGGACGAATATTAGAGTTCTTACCCCACAGCATTCTGGGATTCTGATACACCTGACCACAAAGCCACAGGAGTAGGTTCTGTGCATACACTCATGACTTAATACAGATGACTATAATACAGGGAAAACTCTCCCTTGCCTCTCCAATGCTCTCCCCTGCCTTCCATTCAAACACTTCTGAGTACCTTCGTCAGGCATAGAGTATGTGACAATGAACAGGCACAAGCCCTGCTCTCACACTGTCATGAGGGAACAGACACATCCATTGATCATTAGAACATAAAAAGTGAAGTCCATTCACTTCAACAAGTGATTTGAGCACCTACTATGTGCAGGGTACTGCTCTAGATGTGGGACGCACAGCAGAACTTGTATGCATGAAAGAGTACATGATATATGCAGAATATCACAAGAACACAGAAGAAATGCCTCTCATCCTATCCAGGAGGATCAAGGAAGCCTTCTTTGAAAAAAGAAAGCCCTGGAAGGAACCCTGAAAGATGAAATGTGGATGGCAGAGCAAGGCATCCCCAACAGGGAAAAAAACCTGTGCATGGAACAGAGGCACCAATCAACAGTCACACTCAAGGGCATATTCCCCTACCTGCCTGGGATGCAGGGGGTAACAGGGGTGCCAGGTTGAGGCTTGAGCAGCAAGACAAGGTGACCAGGGACCTTGAATGCCACAGCAGGACCTGCGGCTCCCCTGTAGCTGAAGAATGGGTGGAGCCTGAAGGCCAGGAGCGACATGATCCAATTCCCCTCTCAGATACAATTTCCTGAACTGGTTTTTATTCGCAAGCACTGCCTCTCCTGCATCTGAGGCTTGAAGATGCAAAAAAAACCAACCTACCAACCAACACACAAAAAAGCCGTATTTCGCAAGGGGATATACAGAAGTTTCAAAGAATAAGGCATATAGGATTCTTCCCTGTTTTAATTTGAGATGGCTAGACACCAGTAAGCAGGGAAGAAAGAATGTTTTTTTATAGACCAAAAAATTAAGTGAGCAAAAAGCAGCTTCCTAGAGACAAACATCCCTGACTTAGCAATTTCGCTAGAGCTGTTCCTTTTCATCTCTGCTGGGACTAAGAGAAGCTGTGCGGCAAACACTTTTCACATCTTGTGTGGCCCGCTGCCACGTAACACCTCAGTCGGAGCCACACCAACCTCCCGAATTGGCCGCCACAGCTCATGGTGAATGAGCCAGCCTCTGACAGATCCAGAAACGGGTGAGAAGACAGATTCTCACCATGGATGACGGTTGCAGACAAGGCTATTTTTTCCTAAATAATACTTTTATGTTAATTGAAGAGTTCAACATTCCCAGGGGCCTTCAAATTGAGTGAATTCCTCCCATTACGTGAAGGGCAATTTCAGACCCTCGCGGCCCAAACTATTCAACGGCCCATCCATTCTGTCTCCATGGACAAGATATGCTTACTCCTCAGAAAACGTTAGTGTGAAACTAATACACTGATGCAATACATTTCCACTGCCATGTTATGGTTTCCAATCTAAATCCAATTACAAGCTTCTAGACGGTGTATGCAACTTACTGACCACACTATAAGCCTGTAAGCTACTCTAGCTTCCAATGAACTAGATTACTTCAACACACAAATTCCGATTTAATGTCCATACAATTCTCTGCCTTCCGCCCAGCAAGTCACATCATAATTAAGTTGCTTATGTTCTTCATTACAGAAACAAGCATATTAAATGGTACTACCCTGAAGGCCAGCGCTTCTACTGGTCAAGCCACACACGAACTAGACTGGAAATTTTTGTTAATCTACCACTGAAAGTCGTCAAGATGTTTAACTGGCACATTTTGAAATATTTCAAATGTCTCTAGTCACAATCAAATTTGAGAGAGATGGGTTAAAATTAGTCTTCTCTTTATGTACCGTATGATGAATTCCATTTATGTAACATCCAAAAACAGCACAACTGATCTGTGCTGTTAGAAGTCAGGCCAGTGGTTATGCTTGAGATGGGGGTCACTGGAAATCTCAACTACAAAGGGGCACCAGGGGGCCTCCAGGTATTGTTCACGTTTTGTTTCTTGATCTGGGTACACTGACACAGCAGTGTTTAGGTGTGACAATTAATCACATGGCACACAATTAACTTGTACACTGTTCTCTATGTATAAATCAACAAAGTTTTAAAACATTAGGGTGGGCGTATCTGGGTGGCTTAACCAGTTAAGCATCCGACTGGGTTTCGGCTAAGGTCATGATCTCACAGCTTGGCTCCCGAGTTTGAGCCCCACACTGGGCTCCACGCTGACAGCACAAAGCCTGCTTGGCATTCTGTCTCTCTTCCCCTCTGTCTCTGTCCCTCCCCTGCTCGTGTGCTCTGTCTCTCAAAATAAATAAACTTTAAAAAATAAAAATAAAACATTACGATGGAGGGCAAGATGTCTACTTTCACAAAGACCTTAATGGGTCAGAACTTCAATCCTGTGTGGCGTTTCAAAGAGCACTGATTTTACACAAACAGAAACCAGATCAACAGAAGCAACCAAGTGCTTTCCTGGGCCCACTTTCATTTCAATTATTTTTCTTTTTAATGATTTTTTTTAATGTTTATTTTTGTGAGAGAGAGACAGACAGACAGACAGCAAGCAGGGGAGGGGCAGAGAGAGACAGAGACAGAGACAGAGACAGAGACAGAGACAGAATGTTTCGATTCTGAGCTATCAGCTTAGAGCCCGATGGGGGCTCGAATTCACAAACTGCGAGACCATGACCTGAGCTGAAGTTGGGCATTGAAACTGAATGAGCCACCCAGGTAGGTGTGCCTCTATTTTTCTTAAAGATCTCAATCCTCCTCACAGCATACCTAGTATAGGGGACACTCAGGGTAGATCACTATTTAACAGTCCTACTTCCATTTGACAACATTATTTCCAGCAATGTGCATACAATAATCCATCATCATTACATTCTTGAGTCTTTCTTTAGGTTTTAAACCAACATTTTTTTTTTAACCTGTCACTTTTTAAAGTGACTTCTAAAATTCAGTACAATGTTTCTTCTATGAAGTGAAATATATACTTACCAAACAACATTACACTTAGGAGTTCTCAATCTTTCACAGTTAAATTTCCATCACACGTAAAAACTCCAAATGGTCACACAGAGTGACAGAACTGAAGAAACTCAAGTTCCATTTTTTTCTTCTTAAACTGCACTACCATTTATTGTAAAGCTCTCTGGAAACACAGGCATATGTTGTACCACAAGGGCTGGAGGCAGCAAGTGCACCTAAAGTGAGTTCCGACAGCTCTGAACTGTTACGAAGTTACTATCAAAGCAACATCTGTAGCTCAGTCCTCGAGTGTCAGGAATGCCAGGACAGGGAATTCTCTCAATTAATTTTCATATAGAATACAACGTTTATTAAATGGTAAGTAGTAGCATATACTAATCTTAAGTGTGTACGTACAAATAAATATTAACATATATTTACATAACATTATTAGCAGCAATTATTTAGAACTTAGACGAACCAGAGTCCCCCCTCCCCCAAGTATTTTATGAGTATTTTATCACTGGCTTTGTTTAGAACCGACCACTCACTGTGATAACAAAAAAGCAGATCAGGTGAGCGGAAGTCAGTTTCATTGCTTTTAGTCTCTATAGCTGACACACCCCTTGGTGCACACCTGGAGAGGACCACGCCCAAGTGACCCACCAGGGAGCAGCAGCTGCGGCACAACCAGAAGCAAAAAAACCTGGGTGGCTCAGTTGCTTAAGCTTCCAGCTCTTTATTTTAGCTCAGATCATGATCTCAGTTTGTGGATTCGAGCCCCGTGTCAGGCTCCATGCTGTCAGCAAGGCACCTGCTTGGGATTCTCTCTCTCCCTCTCTCCCTCTCTCTCTGCCCCCCTGCTTATGCACACAGGGTGGGGATGCGCATGCTCTCTCCCAAAATAAATAAACTTAAAAAAAAAAAGTAAACAAAAGCCTTCTGAAGACACAAAATACATGTCAGAGTTCAAACATAAAAGCTTTTGTATTTCACACGTTAAGAAGGCCCTTGTAGTTTACTTTGAAGGTGGGGAAGGGTTCTTCAACCTCAGCACTATTGAGTATAGGGGCTGATACTCTGCTGTAGGGCTGTCCTGAACACTGTAGGGTGTGCATGGGCACCCCCGGGCTCTACCTACCTCAGGGCCAGTAACACTCTCCCATCTTCCACCCACTATGTGCCAATGTTCCCTGATCACCGCCAGCTGAGAATCACTGTGTTGGACGTTAGAACACCTTTGGAAAAGTACACAAGAAATCAGGCACAGCGCTTGCCCCTGGGAAGGGGCACTTTGGTTTGCTTTTTTTTTTTTCCACAGTACCTTTTTAACTCTTCACAAGCACATCTATTTCTTATTGAAACATAAACTTAAATACAAAAAGAAAACTAAAGAGACAAGGCAGGAACACTATTTAGGCAAGAGTATGCCACTGGGGAAATGCCCGCAGCCCTCTCAAATTATTTTTCCTTTATTTTTTATTTATTTTCAAATATTTCCCTCACGAACAGAAAAAACAAATCAACATCTTTGCGAAACGTTCATTCTAGCCCATGAAAGACTTTCTATATACATGGAAATAAACAGTCATTTTATTCCTTTTTAAGTTTTATTTTTATTTATTCTGAGAGAGAGCATGCACGCATGTGCCCAAATTGGGGACAGGCAGAAAGAGAATCCCAAGCAGCCTCCGCATAGACAGGGCATAGCTCGATGCCAGGCTCAAACTCACAAACTGAACCATGAGATCATGACCTGAGCTGTAATCAAGAGTCAGACACAACCGAATGAGCCACCCAGGTGCCCCTACACAGTCATTTTATTTTTTTATTTTTTAATTTTTTTTTTAACGTTTATTTATTTTTGAGACAGAGACAGAGCATGAACGGGTGAGGGTCAGAGAGAGGGAGACACAGAATCTGAAATAGGCTCCAGGCTCTGAGCTGTCAGCACAGAGCCCGACGCGGGGCTCGAACTCACGGACCGCGAGATCATGACCTGAGCTGAAGTCGGCCGCTTAACCGACTGAGCCACCCAGGTGCCCCGCTACACAGTCATTTTAAAGAAAATATTTCTGGTCCGTCCTTGGAATCACTTATTTTACACACAATTTTACGCTTGCTCCAGATCAGGGTGGAATGAAAACAGAAAAGGAGGGTATCCGTGGCCAGGCAGGCATCCAGTCCCCAGGGCCTCAGTGAGAGGCCTAATCAATTTTTCAAAAGGAGCAAAGGGTTTGAAGCCAGGAAGCCTGGGTTTCTGAAACTCTGTTCTACCACCTTCTCACCCTGGGGCCCTGCCCAAATCACAACCTCCCTAGACGCCAGTTTTTATTTATGAAACGGAGGCTGACGTGCACTTCATCGCGCCTCTGTGAAAACTAACTCACGTGAAACACGCAGAGGTTTTTATGCACATGTCAAATATTATTACCTTTATTGCAGAGTTATACACATCCTGATTCCCAACCAGAGATAACCCTTGGCTTTACCACAAGGAGTTGTATCATTGAAAACAGCCCTAGGGTTGGACTCACCAGCAGCAACAGCAGATCCGTAAGGGTGGAAACAAGTATGAAACAGGTAACACAGCCAGTAGAGCACAGAGCTGCAAAGTGACGGGCGCCAGACTGCCTGGGTTCTGATCCTACTGGGTGACACTGGGCCACTTCCTTCACCTCTACATGCCCCACAGTCTGTCTAGAAATTGGGGATAACACTAGTACAGCTGATGGTCATTAGTTGCCACAGTTATGTCTACAAAGTCACAGTGAACCTTGAATTAGGGAATGCTGAACCAGTGCTCCCACGGGGAACATAGCATTAGGTTCCTGTGAGCCTCTAGCCACATTTCTGTCAACTGATCAATTCATAATCATGTTTTGTGTTTCTGTTTTAAGACACCTATTTCGTATTGTTGACTCATTAACACAGCCAGTATTGTAACTCATGCCTCATGATGCTTAGCTAACACACATCAATTGTCTGTAAGGTACATCACAGCCTTCCTGTACCTAGGAACACGAAACAGCACTTTAACATTATGTTCAGGGGCCATTTTAAACCATAAAATCACCCAAGAAAAGTTCAAAAGTTCCCCCAAAGGAGGGGTACTAATTAGACCACAAGGAGAATACTTAGGCACAGTGTGAGACCTGAAACAAGAAAGTAGAGCGTTGCATTGGTCAGTGTCAGCTAGGAATGTGCACATCAGGCAACTCAAATCTCCCTGCACTCTGGGTGTGTCTGTGAATGGCCACAAAAGCACCGCCAACTATTGATTTTGCCGTTACAGATACATTATAACAAGGAGGCAAATATCTCACAGAATCTTCAAATAACGAGGACTGACTGAACCTGCCTCACAGAGTTGCTCGGATGATTCAATGAATTAAGACAGATACAGCACTGAGAACTCTACCATCATGGCACACGGTGAGTATTCAATAGATGTTAGCCATTACTGGGGAGACAAAAGGCTCCAAAAAACATGACATGGTGTAAAAAGCCTAACAAAATGATGAAAGGGGGACATAGGTGGTAACAGAGAAACACAGAGGGAATACGGCATGGAGGAAAGGTCCCAAAACTCCTATTTCTTTCCCTCAATCTCTCACTGTATCTATTTATTTCCCTTCCTTTCCACCAAGAGGTTACATACCTTGTGGCAACCATCCACCTTTTTGCTCTTAGATCCATTCTCTGCACGCCGTGCCCTTTTTGCAACATATGCTAGGAAACCACATCTCCCAAAGCCCACTGCCATCTGGTTTTCATGCAGGGTTGACCTACGGGAGGCACCAGCCGAAGCCAGGAGGGCAGCACAGGGAGGAAGCCAGGGTCTCTGGCCAGCGGCATCCCCTCCATGGATGCAGCTCTTCCCACAAGGCCCCGCGTTATCTTTGTGATTCCACCACCAGCTCCCACCATGCTGCAGCCCCAGGGGTGTGACAACCTCCTGGCTGGTAATCTCTGGATTGCCACAGATAGACTTTTTGGTATCTCACCACTTCCATCCCCTCCATACTCACTTTTCTAGTCAAGTTCTCCCGCCACTCAAGTACACACAGGCTCCCGAAGGATGCTATGCCCTGCAACTCTGCCCAGACTCTCCCCCCATACTCACCTGCACCCCACACCCTCCCACAATCTCACCTCCCTTACTTTGACTCTCTGGCTTCCCTGGATTGAGAGCAAATAAAAGTGTTCGGGGTTTGGGGGTTTCTTGCATGTATGTGCACTTTTCAATTCACTGTTGCAGGAAGAAAAAGCATACTTATGGAAACATTAGAGCTACTTCAGCTTTTTATCAAATTACATCACCACGGCCACCTTTCAACATGGGCTACTGGCTGCCCCTGCACCAATGGTTTCCTTCTGCTTAAGTGCTATTTACTTTTTAAATACTAAGCATTACTCTCAACTCATAAATACCTGGATTGAAAAAAACCCAAATGCGGCCTATGGCACATAGCCAATGTTCTCTCATAGTCAGCACTGGTCATTCCTGGCTGCTGACAGCAGCCTGTGTAATCACTGTCCGTGAATTGAGGCAACTTCCATTCTCTTTGCTTTCCATTGTTTCTCACCCCACTGCATAAAAATGTAATGCCTGACCATCATCATGAGCAGGCATAAAAGGGGGAATAAATGAGTTCACGTGGATAAAAGAATGTAACAGCGAACACGGTTCTGCTAAGTGAATCAGAGAATCGGGAGAAGGGAGGCTATGGACAACATTTGCTACTCAGTGAATCCACGTTCTCTTCTCCCCCAACACGCAGCGAGACTATGTTTTCCGGCAAGGTGGGCCAGGTGACTGAATTCTGGGTAATGGAAATATGAATGGCAAGGGGCTATGTGCTACCAGGCCTGGCTGAAATATTCTACCTGGCTGGCTGCTGCATGCTCCCCACAAACCACAGACTACAACAGACACCCCTGCAGAGTGCATCTGGAAGGGCCTGTCTTCAATGTCAGAACCGATTTGGTCTTGGTCACCAAATGACTTCTAAAAGGATCATTACCCCACACCACCACCACTAGCCTAAAACTACGAACTAGAAACAACTTACACTGGGTGCAAACCGACCACACACACAGCCACACACATACATGAAGGGAGATCCATTTGTTACAGAAGGTCCCTCATGCAGGACACATACCTTCCAAAAGAAATGGTCAGACATCTGCTTGAGATGACCAAAGGAGCATATGAAATAATCCCCAGCATGTTCCTTCTAGAAAGATTTCTACAAGGAAACCCATTTGGGCGGGAGACTCAGGAATAAGCACCTGTTCCTGGTCCCCTGTTTCCCGTCGGGGAGAACAGTGCTGTGCTAGCCAATTTTCAACTTCTAGCACAAAAACCAAGAGGCAGAGATGCAAAGGTGGGCCTCCCAGCATATGAGGTACAGAGCTAAGACTCACGACTCCTAAACCAGTGCTACTCAAAGTTGGGGGTGGGGGGGTTCACAGAGCAGGGCCAGTCTACAAAGTACTTAGTGTGTAAAGAATAAGCACCAAACTTGAGGGTAAGTGTTTTGGAAGCTTTTATGGCAATGTGACAGGATAATTTTCTGTCTTTGAATCCACTAACAAAACTGAAGTCTTGTATTCTGCACTTTTTTTTTAATTTCACTTCCTAATCATTTATTTTTGATGATTTAGAAGTTTTAAAAAACCGCTGTTTCTCCAGTCACCGAGAACCCCCAAACTCTTGAGCCCAATTCCCAGGGTTCCCACATGGCCTTCCCCAATCCTCCCTGCCTCACCTGGGTTGTCCTCCAACCTCCTGGCTGGGCAACTCGCTCACCCACCCCCTCTCAAGATGGTATCTCATTAGATAAGTGGCGGCAAACTTCCCAGAAGCCTTTTTGATACACGAGCTGTGGGCACTGATTCCTGTAAGCTATCAGGAGGCTCTGATCAAAATGAAGAGTTAAGTGAATGATCAATCAACACAGCTAAAATAACACAGGACTCTGGTCCCAGAAAATGGTCACGGTAAGAGAATAAATGACTAGAAACCTGTCCATGGGCCTTACCCATGTTAATTAACCTGAGGGAGAGCCTCAGCCTGCCCCACAGATGCTGTCTATCCATCGCTCCAAGCCTGAAGGGACAAAATAAAATGGCCATCACCTCTCTCCTCCAGGAAGGCTGACATACATGGGAAATTACATACTGGCTTTGGGAGACATAAGAGGCCCTCAACAGAGTGAGTCGTCTCTGTGTGTGGCACCAGGTATGATGAAGTGAACAGCCTTCATCATTGCAAGGCCATAGGACGTGGAGACAGCATTAGCTGTGCCAAGCAGCAAACTGAATTAACCGTTACAAGGGAGTGCTAAACTAGGGGCGCCTGGGTGGCTCAGTCGGTTAAGCATCTGACTTCAGCTCAGGTCATGATCTCACAGTTCATGGGTTTGAGCCCTGCATTGGGCTCTGTGCTGAGAGCTTGGAACCTGGAGCCTGCTTCGGATTCTGTGCCTCCCTCTCTCTTTCCACCCCTCCCCTACTCACACTGTCTCTCTCAAAAAACAAACTTAAAAAAAAAAAACAAAACAAAAAAAAAAAACAAGGAAGCCCTGAACTAGCTGGAGAGGGATTTAAACACATACAGATCTTCTTGAAACTGAACGGAGAGAAAAGCAAATTGATAGCAAGGACATAAGGAAAGAATGAACAAAGGAAACCACAGGTAAGGGTAGATCCAGGTAGCACCAACCATCCTCAGAGTGTGGGTATGCTGGGGGGTGCTACAGGTCTAGGTTCCAGGCAGACCCCATTTTTAAAAATGTCCAGGGACTTGGGGCACCCGGGTGGCTCAGGTGGTTAAGCGTCCGACTTTAGCTCGGGTCATGATCTCACTGCTGATGAGTTCGAGCTCTGCATCAAACTCTGTGGTGACAGCTCAGAGCCTGGAGCCTGCTTCGGATTCTGTGTCTCTCTTTCTGTCCCTCTTCTGCTCACGCTCTCACCCCCTCAAAAATAAGTAAACGTTAAAAAAAAAATTTTTTTTTTTAATGTCCAAGGACAGAAGTATGGTAATTTTAACAGAAGCACCTTTCACAGTTAAGAAGACATGTGTCATCAGGAGATCAGAAAGGGATCCACCAGATACGGTGAGGAAGGGGTGGAGGGGTACCTGAGTGTTTTAGTTAAGTCTCCGCACTTCTCTGGATACTTGAAATATTTAAACATTTTATTTTTTTCAGGTAAAATCAGAGAAAGATACATGACATTGTTTTGAAAGCTCTTGCCAGGGACCAAGAATTGTGATTAGGTCCAGTCAAAGCCAGGCATGTCTTATGAAGACAACTGCTCTACCCTTACACATGTGCCCTGGCGATGACATGTCCTCTACCCCCGCAGCCACATCCGTCCCTTCCCTCGGGCAGGGAGAGAAGCAGGGTTTCATCCACCATGCCCGTCCATCAGTACTGGGCCGCGGCTACCCGGCATGCAGTCCTACCGTCTCTGGGGTACTCGCTGGGCTCTGAGAGAGAGGAATGAGATGCCAATGTGCACCATAGGCAAGGGGCCAGGATGGTGACAGATATTCCTCAGGTACCAGTCTTCCCAAAGCCTGTGGCCACTATCAAGCTGGCTCAAGAGTCTCTTCCTACCCCACTGCAGGCAGGCTAGCCACCTACACACTGGACTTGGCTGCACAGCACACAGCCAAGGTCAGGCACTGACATTTCCTAAGACATGACTAATGTCCTGAGAACCGCAGAAAGAAATCTGAGCACAGGCAGAGAAGGGGTTTCATTTCAATCACATCTCAGGCCTGCCATCTAAGCCCCCACTTCTTCCAAGATTACTCATCTTTGACGCCAACAGGAAAACATCATTAACTTGAAATCCCATAATCTTCATTTGATGATGAACATATTTCAATGTCTATACTACCGGAATAATAAAACACACACCTTTTTCTACCAAAAACCTTTCCCGCTTCAGACTCATTCTTTCAGCTCGCTGTGCTGCCATGGGCCAGGAGCTGTGCCAGCCACTAGTGCTGAGAAGAACAGTTAAGGCCAATCCTAGCCCTCAAGGAATTTACAGTCTACTAGACCCACAGTAAGTAAAAGGCATTCTGATTCCACTTCACACCTTCTTCACTTTCTTTGGCTGTATGTGTTCACAAGATCTCCTGGTGTGGCTCTGGTTTTTATTTTTACCACAAACACTGCATCTTTCTCTTTAGGTCAGGTCTTAAGAAATCAAAGTTAGAAGGTGGTTCTTTGAAAAACTGGGGCATTAAAAAAACCAGGTATGGGATCCACAAGGCCCATCTGAAGAGCCTTTAAGTTTGTTTGTTGTTGTTGTTGTTGTTGTTTAATGTTTTCTTATTTTTGAGAGAGAAACAGAACATGCGAGCAGGGCAGGGACAGAGATGGGGCGGGGTGGGGGGAGGGGGTGGGACAGACACAGGATCCCAGGCGGGCTCTGCACTGACAGCAGTGAGCCCGATGTGGGACTCGAACTCACCAACCATCAGAACATAACCTGAGCTGAAGTCAGATGATTAACCGACTGTGCCACCCAGGTACCTCTGAAAAGCCTTATCTGACATCTATTTTCCTCTCTTTTCACAGGCTCTGTGGTAATCAGAGTTAAACAGTTATTTGTTCTTAAGAGCCTGACCTAAACTGATTCATATGGTTACGCATCAACATAAAGATAAAGCCAGGGCAACTACTTCCTGAGAATGGAGATGGTGCGGGAAGAATGGTGATGTTTCTCTGCCTTCAGGAAGACCCAACAACGTCCACACTCTCAGGAGGTGCCTAAGTGTGTGAAAGCCACCTGCTTCCTATTCTGAAGGCTACTTAAAAGGATTATAAGAAATGCAAACTCAGGCACCTGGGTGGCTCAGTCGGTTAAGCGTCAGTCTCTTGGTTTCCGCTCAGGCCATGATTTCACAGTTCGTGAGTTTGAGCCCACATCGGGCTTGGCACTTACACTGCAGAGCCTCTTGGGATTCTCTCTCTCTCACCCTGTCTCTCTGTCCCTCCCCTGATTATGCATGCTCTCTCTCTCTCCCTAAATAAATGAATAAATAAATTTTAAGAAAAAAAAAAGAAATGCAAACTCATCTGTGATATGGCTTCCCAGTTACAAATGTCAATGCCAGCCAACTCTGCTGTGTTGGGAACCCTTCCAACAACAGGTTGACAATAGCCCAATTCAACGGCTCTGGAGGAGGCTGACAGACAGCTGCTCTTTCAGTAGTTATTCCCAAAGGAGCCAAAAGGCCTCCTTCAAAGGCAGCTAGATATGGCAGGCTCAAAAGGGAAGGTGACAACATATTTGGGCAGACAGACAAAGCCCAGGGTTGCCACACAATGCCAACACGTCTGTCTGCTCCATGAAGGCTGTCAACCCCACAGAGTGCACAGCTGAGAGCAGGAGGTAAGGGCAGACACAGACACAGGGTGGTGGGAGGAGGGGATCACAGCACAGGATAGGCAGAAAGATCTTCATCCTTCCCACAGCATAAGCCCCAGCAGCTGGGGATCAGGGACCTCAGACCCAGCTCCAGGTCTCCAGGACGTCAGCCACTACCCCCAGCTGCCATGCCTGCCAAGTCTCAGAGGGCAGTAAACGAACTGCTCTGTCAGCAGTAAACTCACTTCCAAACAGACTCCTGAAGATACACTGTTCAGTTGTCCAGCCCCTGAAATGAAGTCCCATTACAATTAAGTCATGTGTGTACATGGTGGGGTGGGGGAGATGGATTAAATGTGCCTATTTCATCTTAGACAAAATTCCACATCTTCAGAAATTCAGAATCCCTTTGAGGTTCCAAAAGAGACACTTCTTGTTTCTCTGGTTCCTCCCAGCAGGACAAACTCTGAAGGTCACAGCTAGAGAGAAGCCTCTGATAAAAGTCACATGGTCATATGATTTTCTAGCTCTAACATTAAGGCTTTTATTCCTATCAGACATTCGTCTGCTTGTGAGTTGCTGGGGTGTTTTTTCCCCCCACTGTGGTATTTTTTTCCCCTGTGATGTTGTTAGAGACAAAGTGTGTTCAAAGACCCACATAAATCAAAGAAACAGGAATTAAGTATGTTTAATGTTTCATTTTGTTAGCCCCATAACCTTGACACCCAAATCCTATCAGACTGTGAAATCCAAATACTCTGCTCCCAAGTCGAACATCTCATTCATCAAGGTAACCCTCAAGGGTGGCCTGGACACTGATTTTAATTGCTACGGGCTATTCAGACAGTTCAAATAATAAAGTACTTAGCACATTTCCTCACCCATAAAATATGTTCGTAACTGAGGACTTAGTACATGTACTTCTTGAGCAATGGCTCCTTGATATAGACAGTTCGGAGACTGTGCAGTCTTTAGGAATCATTCTGTCCAATTCATCGGTTTGACTTCTATTCCCACCATGACCCTCTGTGTCAGGTTTGGGATGAGTGGCTCTGAAGGAGCCAGCCATTCCATGTCAGGGTAACCGGCCATGATCAAGCTAAATCAAGTTGTGTTTGATAATGACTGAATAAAATAATCAATGGACTTCTGCTCTAGTCACGTGACTAATTCTAACCAGCTAAAATATCCTTACCCAATTATCCCAAAAGATTAAGCTCCACCAGACCTTAACCAGATAGCGAGAGATGTCCCCTCAGGATTGGAGCGGCACTAGCAAAGCCACCTCTCAGCCCTTTGGGACTAGGTGTCTATATTCTCACAGTTCCAAATGCTAACATCTGACTCAACTATTTGCACTTCTCCCTCCCAACGGCAAATATCCTGGGTCTGTAATCGGCCACATGAATATCTGCTTACTTCAGTACTTACATGGCCTAATGGATCCTCCTCCAATGCTCACTTCAGAACAGTAATCACTCCTGAAATCACAAAGACAAAGACACTGTTAAGTTTCTCCTCTTTAACTACTTGATCTATTGCCAACAGGTTGACAAAGACCTTCTATGGACTTTATTTCTCCCATTTTGGAACCCAGTTGCCTTTCAACACAGTCTCCCAAAAAGAGATAGCCTAAAAATAGCCAGCTGGGAAGCCCGATCACTTCAACACCCAAAGGCATTCACCTAAAAAAAAAAAAAAAAAAAAAAAAAAAAAAAAAAAAAAAAAAAAAAAAAAAAAAAAAAAAATTGTATGATCGCACGTGTTAAGACCCCAAATCATCCATTATTAGCTCAGTAGGAGCAAGACTATGTTTGGCAATGATGGGGCTTCTCCAAATCTCAGGAGGCATTAAACCCAAGCTTTTACCAATTCTAATGCTTTCCGGACTAGACTGCATTAATATACACACACAGTTCCAAATATATGTATGCACACATTTTTAAAAACAGATAGCTCTATTACCAAAAACTAAAGAGTTTGCAATAGAAGATAAACCCAATTGAATTACATGCCTGTTCATTCAAATGGAACAGATTACTTGTAGCCACTTCACCTTCAAGAAGAAGAAAAAAAAAAAAAGAGTGAAAAGCATTTTAGAAATAGATCTATGTGCTTCTGATGAAGCTAGTATTTTCCCTCTATAATATTCCTTTATAAAATAAAAGGGGGGGTACATGTCCTTTAACAGATATATACTGCATGTTTCTGATATTCCTGGAATTTGTCAGCAGAGAATTAGAAAACTGAAATAGTTCAACAGTGAGGGAGGGAAGGAGACAGGGGGAATGGAGGAGGGAGGAAAAAATAAAAACCATGCTGCACAGACCCATCTTCAAGCGGACTGCCCAGAAGTATTCTAAGACTAACCAACTGCTTCACCACTGAAGAACCTCATGGAAGAACATGATGCATCATTTTCTGCTACAAAATGTCTGAATTAGGCTATTTTTTTTAAGTTTATTTATTTATTTTGAGAGAGAGAGAGAGTACAATCAGGGGAGGGCCAGAGACAGGGTGAGAGAGAGAATCCCAAGCAGGCTCCGCACTGACAATGCAGAACCCAATGCAAGGGCTTGAACTCACGAACAGTGAGACCATGACCTGAGCCGAAACGCAGAGTCGGATGCTTAACCAAGTGAGCCACCCAGGTGCCCCTGAGTTTGGTTATTTTTTAAATCAAAATCTTTTACACCAAAATTGTTATATGGTCTACAGCATACAACTAATTACCCCTCGCAGCATTAACACCTGTGTATCAATGATCTCTGAGCAATACCAGACAGCTGTGTGCCAGGGCACTTGGAAGAGGCTCGACCAGTGGTCATTCCAAACCACCAACTCCAGCCATCAGTCCTACCTCAGAAATGTTTACTGAAGAAGGACAGAAGGTCAGGGGCACCTGGGTGGCTCAGTCGGTTAAGCAGCCGACTTCGGCTCAAGTCATAATCTCATGGTTAGGAGTTCGAGCCCCACATCTATGTGCTGAAAGCAGAGAGCCTGCTTCAGATCCCCTGTCTTCTCTCTCTCTGCCCCTCCCCCACTTGCATGCACTCTCTCAAATAAACATTAAAAAAATTTTTTTAGGTGGACTTCATTAAAAAAAAAAAAAAAGGAAGGATGGAAGGTTAGAAAGCACTCCGTCAATGTCAGTGATCGTGTGGCCCCCTTTTTATATCAGTCTCCATTTGGACACAGCTCTGAGGTGAAAGAACAGTTTATAAGGATGCAATACTGTGAAACCAAAGAAGCTGCTAATTCCACCAAGTCCAGTCATCAAGATGTATTTTAAGAAAACAACCCTGAGCATTTTGGTCAATATCAAAACCCCTTCAATCATGTGTAGTGGCATAAGCTAGCTAAATGAATATCCATGTGCCTTAGACCTAAATGATAAAGGCCTACTTTCTGTGTTTTTGCTCTTTTCTGTCTGTTTTCATCAACATCTCAACTGGTGCATTACAGGGCAATTTTCCGAGTGAGGGCTGGGATCGAGCAGTTAAGACTGTATGATTTTTTAAATGTGCATGATGTGCCTCCTCCCCCCACAAAAAGTTCAATGCTCTCAAATCTGAATTTTTCTTTGATAATACATTAACTAAAAACTCAACCTTGATTTCCCCTTAAGCATCAGACAAGCTATTCCCCAAGTCCTATGAAAACGAGTGCATTACCCTTGGCTCTATCATTAGCAAAATTCATGGTCACTATGAAACCAAAGGGCCATTCATTCCTATCCTCAGCAAACTTTCATGTTCAACTCATCTTAAATTATCATTTGCTGAGGAGCTAAATAAGTAAAACATTAATGAGAACTTATAGTCACTTCTAGCTAGGTCTCTAGATCAAGTAAACATGGAAGGAAGTCCTTTCTCCTTCCTCATTTTGTTTTTCAGTTTATTCATTTACTTTGAGAAAGAGAGACAGAATGGGCAGTGGGGAGGCAGAGAGAGAAGGAGAGAGAATCCCAAGCAGGCTCTTCACTGTCAGCACAGAGCCTGATGCAGGGTTCAAACTCGCAAACCATGAGATCATGACCTGAAACCAAGCGTCTGATGCTTAACCCATTGAGCCACCCAGGCACCCCTCTCCTTCCACATTTTCAGAACAGCAGCACTTTACAGCTTCATCAAGATTTCACCCACACGTTTGTTTTCTGGGCATTAATAGGCTCCCTCACTCTCTTCTTGGGCTCATCTTTGATTTTCCTCCCTTTCTTAATTACACCTAAATTAGGAGAGCATTTGTAAAGCATCATGGGAATTCAATTCAATCTAAAAAGAAAAAGGTGGTGATCACAGGAGACAAAGTGAAAAAGTAGCCAGGAAAAGCTGGAATCCCATTTTCAACCAACATTTAACCCCATGATTTGTTATTTTGGATAAGAGAGATTACAAATGGGTAGCAAAATACCCTACTTGACCAGCTCTGCACTCTAGGGTGGTATTCTATAAGGAATCTGCCCTGGAGTTTCTTGCCTCCCACCCCCTTCCCTTGCATGTTTGAGAATCACCGCCACAGAATCTCCTTTGGATCCAGTAACACATGACGATGGTGGCCAATTCCAGACCTAGGGGTCTCACACCTCCTCACCCCTCATGTCCTTCTGCACCAGAATCTTCTGGGTTGATCCCCTTCTCAAGTTTACACTCAAGTTTTTCACCGTCTTATTCCCTATGAACCATGTCTCTCCATGTCTCAGAATCATGATGCCAAACAACCATGGACATAGCTCAAAACAGTCTTTCCCTGTCTCCTTTTCTGGAGGTTAATAAGCCAAGGTGGCTCACGGACAGCACCAACGCTGTTCCATACATGTATTCATGTGAGAAAATAGTTGAAGGGAGTGTATGGCTCTGTCCAAAGTATCTTCATGCCTACAGAAATCATTTCAAATGATAAGATGTACCTACTGGTACCCACGAGAGAATCATAAACATGTTTATAAGCTTTTATCATTCAATCTTCCTGATCAAATATCAGATAATATCAGATAGTCACATAGCAAAAAAACAAAACAAAACAAAACCACAATGGCAATGCTGGCTTCAAATGGCTTTCATCTTATGTGGTGCAGGGCAGCTAAATTCACCACACAGTGAAATTTTGCACAGTTACAAAGATCTAAAGCGATCCTTGACATCAGAACTTACACAACCTTAACCTTAAATACTTTTGGTTGCAACATACTTCAAAACTTTCTAGCACCTTTCCATTTCAGGGAGGCCTCTCATCGCAATGCCATTGAAACTTTCCCCCCAAATACAGTCCAATCTAAATCTGCCCCACATTGCTCATGCTGCCTGGACTCAAAGAGAGAAGTCCAATGCTCACAAGCTGTGTGAGGACCACCAAGTGGCTCTCTCAGTCTCCATCTTCTTGTGTCTGAACAGAGGTGATCATGGTGTCTCATTCACAGAACGGCAGTGGGATTCATCTGAGCTAACACAACACAGCCAGAACCACAGCTACCACCTCAGACAGACAGGGAACCCTCCACAAATATTAGGGATTCTGCTACTGCTGAACAATCATTCATAGGATAAAAAAAGGCAGCTCTAGAACCAGTCATAAGCCTGGAACCACAGCCTCTCGTAATGCTGGTTACATCAGATTTTCATTTTGCTAACAGCTATTTTGCACAGCAGGTGTGACAATAACAATGATTCAGAGGCCGGGGACTTGCAATACCCTTAGTTAAAATGACTGTTCTCCTCCAGATGGTCCCCAGGTAAAATGTGTTTGATGGACAAGTAAAAAAAATTCAAACCTTGCAACTTGAGAATTCATAGGTAACTTGAATCCTAGAGATATTTGTATCCATCAAAGTTTCTCCAAGATTCAGGGGCACGCGGGTGGCTTAGCTGGTTAAGCATCCAACTCCTGCTCAGGTCATGATCTCATGGTTTGTGAGTTTGAGCCCTGTGTCCAGCTCCAAGCTGACAGTGCAGAGCCTGCTTCGGATTCTGTTTCTCTCTCCCAGAAATAAACATTAAAAAATTTTTTTAATAAAATGTTAAAAAAAAACACATTTATCCAAGATTTTACCAAGACATGAGGACAGTGGGCCGGGAGAGCCAGGGACACCATTTATCTAGGTTTACCCGTTTTTTATGGTTCACTCACAACGTCAGGAAGAGCAGAATCCCTTGACAAAGCTTGCACACCATCCCCAAGAGTGATTAGTATTTTCATCAAGATTATTTTAACAGGCACCAAGGAATTAATCTTCGAATTCAGTTGCTTGAACCTTCCCCAAATTACACCTGTTTCTGTCCTTTGGCCCAAAGGTTCTCAACATGCAGTCTCAAATCAACAATATCAACATCATCTGTGAAGCTGGCAATGCAAAATCTCAGACCTCACCACATCCCTACTGAATTAGAAGACACTAGGCTGGGGCCCAGGAGATTCAGATGCTGGCTCAAATTTAAGAACCACTTCCAATAGGCTATTAACACATGGGCTGGGGCATCAGAACATACAGCTCTTTTCCTTCAGCTATCTGGCATTTCTCGGATCCATAAAACCTGCTATAGGATGATGTCAGCTGTTCCGTTTATTTTTAATTCTTCATGATGAGGCTGATGATGATTCATTCAGCACCTTATGTGATCACTTAAATAGTAAGGATCCTTCTTGCCCACCCCTAATGGAAGGTGACTGCTGCCTGTTATTTCTGCTGTAATTACAGGAACAATTCAGTAACAAAAGCTTGTCCTTTATCAACCTCAGCAAAAGCTGTAATAGAGAGTTATAATTATAACACTCCATTCTTTCCCATAATGTGTTCACAATAATGTATCCTTTGAAAGTGATCATACCACATGTCATAACAAGGAAACACAGAACCCAGGATCAAATTTAGTTTATTGTAAATAGAAATCAAAACTCCAAGTGTTTGGGCGCACCTTTTCCAATTGACATCAAACAAGCACACGTTAGCCATCCGGCTGTATCTCATTTATTTAAGTGAAATATGGGGGCTGGGGGAGGCGATTTAATGCATTCTGTGGTCCTAAGGTAACCTCACAATACTCAACAGTTATCACCAGACACCACCCATCATCTAACTAATTATCAAAGCAGGAAGCATTAAGGAGCATTTCCTAAATAATAAATAATCCTTTTCCCTACCTTTAATTTGTTGATATGTGTATTAATTTGGAGAAGTTAATTTCATACTTGTTGTGAGGTCTCCTGATGAATTGTGAATACCAGCATATTATTAGTTTCCCTTTCCTTTTTGATTAATTTCACACTTATGCTGGATAAGAAAGGTTAGATTAATGATGTCTGGAAGACAGTGTTCAGTTCTTGTAAGATACTAAATCAACCTCATGTTCAAGTAAACACAGAATGCAGATAAGGAAATGATAATGGAATTGTCTCCAGGATGTGTTTAAGGTGCCATGCAAATAAATGCCCAGAAACCCAGAGTGTTTAAGCTGTAAACTCCACTGACTACTCCTCCAGAAGGGGAGGAGAATAAAGGCCAGAGTTCTGAAGACTGCAATATGCACCAGTAAACCTGTGCCCTTGCCACTGACTCCAGAGATGAATTGATTTATCACACTACAATTCTCAATTTTCCAAGGGTCCCTCTGTGTATTACTTGTCTCTTCCCACCCTTGTGTTTTCTAGACTCTCTACAACAGTCTCAGGACTCCTAGCTCAATAGGTATTGAATAGACAGGTCGCCTTCTACAGAGGATAAAAAGGAGCATAAACTCAGGCTCAACATGCAGCTTCAGTATGCACATACATGCTAATCCTATTTTCTAGGATAATGCCTACATTAACTGAGAACCTGCTACGTACCAAGACACCAGGTACCTCGTATAAGTTAACATAACCACAGCTCTTTGAGGTACAATTACACACAGTTTGCAGATGAAGAAACTGAGGCTCAGAAAGCTACCTAGCTTGCTTAAGTGACCACCATCTTCACACAGATCTGTCAAGCTCCCAAGCCTGGAGTCTTCCATTCCACACTACTTCCCCAGAGCATGAGTAAATAGAACACTTATGGCTGCCTAGACATTATTCCAGAAGACCTGAAAACTACAGACATGCCATTTTCCTCTAAGAAACTTCCCTGCCTACTCTAGCTCCAACTGACCTAAGTCTTGTTTGCATCTCAACATTTAAATACAATGTCACGGTTCTGTGCTATTAGACTAATGTCCACTCGACTGCAGTGTCTTAACCCTCCCTGCACAGACAAGCCTGCCCAACTGAGACCTATATCCAAGTCCTAACACAGGGATCGGTCATCTCTGGTCATGGCCTCAAGCAGTCCTGTCCAGTATGGTAGCCACTTACTACATGTGGCTCAATTCAATCACAACAAAATAAAATTAAAAATGCAGTTCCTCAGACACACCAGCCACATTTCAAAGGTCCAATGTCCCCATGTGGCTAGTGGCTATCGTATTGAACAGTTCAGCTACACAACATCTCCGTCATGGCAGAAAGTACTACTGGGTGGTGCTGGTGCAGAGATATTCTAAGAAGGCATGCTCTCATTTAATATCCTACCAACAGTGTGCAGGAGGACTGAGTCTGTTCGCCATAGAACTCATCAAGGGTACCATCAGACCAACTGTGGCCATACCTATGGGTCTTTGGAGCTCATCCTTTAAGGAATAACATTCCGTGACAAGTTAGGTCATTTGTAGACTTAGAAATAAAGGGCAGGCCTCGGAGAAGAGAAATGAGAAGAAACAATCATCATAAGCCCTTCCATTTGAGAATAACCATGCTAACCAACTGTAGGTCAGGAAAGACTCAGCAGCAACCACAGCCGCATGCACAAGGGTGTCCTTGAGGCATACCCTCACTGAAACGCTCTCTCAAGAAGTTAATCTCCCCTATTCCTCCTTGGCAAGACAAAATCCCCAAATTTGGTCTCTTGTTTCTAATGATTAAAGAAATCAATGCAAGGACACCACTTCTCAAATCACTCTCACCCAACTGCTTCACTAAAAGTTGGATAATTAGCAATGAGACAAGCCTTTGGTGACAATCAAAGTCTGACAGAAGGTTAGAAAAGAGAGCCTCTGTCCCTGTGGTGACACCTGACCTGGAAGGAGTTACTTCAAAGATTTCCAGGAATTAAAAACTTGAGAAACTCTGGGTACAGCTCCCATCTAGGCCAAGATCCTAGGAACATACTGTTGGTTACAATTAGATTAGAAAGCCTGGGGTACAGCACACAGAATGTTAAACATCAAGGTAACTGACCTGACCTTTGAGGATTACAACCTCCAAGTGCACTGAGCATAGCAGCTCTTCCCTTGGTCAGTTCTTCATTGCTTTCCTCTCCCATGCTCCCTCCTATCTGCACAATATGCCCAAGACAAGTCAGTCTCCATGGCTGCCAACATGGGTTATAAAGTGGTGGACCCAAGTCCACGTGCCACCTTCAATGCCAACGCCTTCAGGTAATTGCCCTTATCAGTCCCAGACTCCAGATCACACCTGGGCCTCTCTCACCACGATGAGAAAGTAATGAATGGGAACTCTGTAGAGCTAGGAAAAGAAATCCAGGTGGAGAGTTTTCTAATAAAAATGCAAATCAATTCTTTCCTGTGGAGTGAAAGGGAGATAAACTAACACATTCCTCTCTTAGAGCCTATGAAAATCATCTGATCCTGGATAAATGTTCCTCTCTCGCCTCAGTCATATCAGTAAGGCCCACCCTTGCCTGTCTTCAGGGCATTACTCACCTTTGCCCATGGAATTACAAGACCTAATGAAAGTTCCAGCATTAACCCTTCCTGCTCAGTGGCTCACAACAATGGCTTTGTGACCTGGTGGACCTTCTCCAGCCTCATCCCCCTCCCTCCCAATCCATTCCTGATAACCTGCCAGATGCACCTCAGGAACACCCCCCCCACACACACACACACACACACACACATGCACGCACACCGTCTCACAAGGTGGCTTAGGCCACCATTTCTAAGATCAAACCCTGGCCTTGTCCGCCCTCCTCAATCAGGGCAGACAAGGCACTAGTCTCTCTTCTCCCTGTCACCATGTCTTCCCTGCCCTCAACACATCCAACTTACCCCTCCCACATCACAAACATCTACTCTGGGAAACTTTCCCAAACCTGAAGTGCTGTTCCCTCCTGTGTGTGGTAACATTCAAAACCAGAATGTCAGCTCCTCAAGAACAGGGCAGGTCATACTTTTCCAGATCTCTGAGGAGCATGTTAGACTCAGAATCTTACACAAAACCGATGTTTCTCAAATATTTGATAATCCACTGAAAAAAGCCCCAATCCATGCTTGTAAGCCCATTAGTCTGACTGGATTCTCAGACCACTAAGACCCCTTCAATACACAGTTTATTCACCATAAGCCCATGGAGGCTCCATGCTGCAGGACGGAGCCCAGACTCTGGGCTGCCTCTGCCTCATGAATTCCAGCTCCACCACTTGCTTGGCAAGGCACTTAATACCTCTACACCTCCCTTTCACCTTCTGTGAAACCCAGGTAATAATAGTACCTACCCCCAGGAGCGTGGAGGGTTCGAGACAATGGTAAAGCACGTAGCCAAGCACCTAGCACCCAGTAGACATTCAACAAATGTTACTCTACCCCTCTTTCTCCTATTATTAGTAAGCCTCCTTCAGAGGACAGGAGGGGCGCCTGGGTGCTCAGTCGGTTAGGCATTCGACTTTGGCTCAAGTCATGATCTCACGGTTTGTGAGTTGGAGCCACTCATTGCGCTCTCTGCTATCAGCACACAGCCTGCTTCAGACCCTCTGTCCGCGCCCCTCTGCCCTTTTCCCTGCTTAGGATCTCTCTCAAAAATAAACATTTAAAGGCAGGGGGGATGACGAGACATGTAGCATAGAAACAACATGGTTACAAGGATTAAAATCACCTGTGTTCAAATCCCAACTCTATTCAGATCCTGGCTGTGGGACCTCGGGGAAATTATTCAACCACTAAGCTACAGTATCTTTATCCCTAAAATGTGATAAATAATCAACCTCAAAGAGTCAGTCTAAGGATTAAGTGAGGGACTATATCTGAAATTCCCAGTACATGGTGAGCAGCTCAATTAATGGCATTTACTAAAGAGGATTTTAATTCAAAACAAAACACAACTGGAAAAGGAAACAAAACAAAAAACAAAAAACAAACAAAAAAAACCGTCGTGCTCCTTGCTCACATCTGTCATCTCCTTCCGGTCACATTCTTTAAGCTCGTAAACCAGGCCGGCCTTTCGGCTGACAACCCCCACCTCCTGGGTCATGAGCCAGAGTCCTCACACAGGGAATGCATAAAAATTACATTGAGAGCTGCAAGGAGACTCATTTCCTCAAGGCAAATATGTGCCTCCTCATTTTTATAGCTTTGTCAATCTCTAAATATTCATAGCTGCTCATATTTACACATAACACTAGCAAGGCCATTCCTGAATGGAAAACACACTGCTACTATTGGTTACTTTTTGAAAAATGAATCTGTGATTGAAACCAGTCTAACAAAAAAGAGCCCCAAGTGCAGAGAGAAAAAATATTCACAGATATGGAATGAACATTCCAGTGGATAAGATGTTACAAACTTCACTAAAGACAGTCCCAGCCAGGAGGATACCCTTTAATGGGAAGAAACATAAAACTCTTTCAGATACATTTTGCAAGGTTTTGCAAACTCAGAGGGGCAGTCAGAGCACAGGGAGGCCCGGGGCTCCCACTCTCTGCCTACCTAGGGCCCCAGGGGGCTACTTAGTTTCTTTCTGCTCCTCCAAGGTCCTGTCCTGGGGCCCACGGGGCATCGCGGGTGGGAGGTGGTAGAATCCTTGACCCAGGTCTCAACTGCTGGAGGGCAGAGGAAGGGCACGAGGCCAGAGCTCAGAAGTTATAGGAGTTACCAGGTAACCAGGTTCGCGCCAGAAATACGTGTCCTCTCGGCCACAGCCTTTACTGCACAGTGCTGGAAAATGACTTCACTTTCTTCCGGGGGCTCTCAGGCCCAGCCCCGGCCACCAGAGCAGGGCCCAGCAGGCTCACCACACTGGGCTTGCTGGGGCACACGGGCTCTTACCTTACCAAGTCGTCTGGTGCAGAGAGAAGCTTCCCCTCTGATGCAGGCCCTAGGCGGGAGAGCTTGTCAGAATCCAAGGGACGTGAGCTAACCGGGCTGCTTCACAAGGGCCTCCATCTCTCTGAAGACCCGCCAACGCACTGCGCATCTGTGAGTACTGCAGGCAGCTCTCTGCCCAGGGCCTCCTCACCTGCTCCAGCTGCCCGGTTCTCCCTGTTCTCCCCCAGCCCACACCCACCTCGGGGCTCGCAGGTGGGGCTCGCTCACACGGCCAAGTCAGCTGCACCCTCCGGGCCGGTGGAAGCCTGACGCTCCTGACAAGTATCGGAGAACATCAGTGAAGGCTGCGGGGCAGCAGAGCAGTGGCTGGTGTTGCTGGATGCTCACCTACCCGCCAAGGCCCCTGTGCAGTTTCCAGGACAGACCCATTTGGGAGCTACAACCACGTGCCGAAGCAGGAACTGCGACACAGAGTCAGAACAACCTCACAAAGTCGCACAGCTGACAGGTGGCCGAGCCAAGGACGTGCACCCCAACTGTCTAACCACAGAGCTCTCGCTCATCACCTCGGGACTGGCCCCTCTCGACCGTGTGCCCTTTCACTGACCTCTCACTTGAGTGCTAATGAAGAATGACGTCTCAGGTTTGACAAGCCATCTTCAGGTGCTGGGTGCTAGGGAGCAGGGATGGTCACCTGTGTCCCCAGGACACTGGCCGACCCCTCCCCCCAACCCCATCCCCAGGGACACCTGGTGCCCCTCCTCATCAGTATTTCCCACCAGCGGCTCTGGCAAACCAGTGGGCACTTTACAGGAGTGGAAACTGAGGCACACCACGCTAGCCTGGGCTGTACGGCCACACCAGTCAGACACATGTGCTTACCGAATTGTTGGGTGTAAATCCAGCCTCATTTTGGGCAAAACTCAGCAGCACAGAGCTCAGGAATCTGCATTTTTGCTCCCCAGATGATTCTGTGGCCCTTTTGCGAGCACGAGATCACTGCCCTTCTCCAGAGCAGCTATTTTCAAGGCACAGTTGAGAGAAGGAGGGAGCTCTTAAGAAAAAAGAAAAAAAAAATGCTACCACCCCCCAACTAAAACAAAACAGATAAACAAAAAACCCAGAATCTCCTAGGGAGGAAAGAGGAAGAATCGTGAGCTTCAAATAGTGATTAACTTCCTGACATCGCGAGCCAGCGTAAAGCACCAGCCACCTTTCTCTCTGAGCAACCTTGTCATGATTCAAATGATTTAACACTCCCAACTCCACGGATTCATTTAGCAGGCTCCTTGCAAGCCAACAGAAAAGGAGTGTGGAGTGAGAAAGAGAAGGAAAAGACAAAAGGAAGGGTGGAAGGAGGGGGGAAGGGAAGAAAGAAAGAAGTTCTGGGGAAGGCTTTTACATGGCACGGACAGAAATAATGGGAACCCTTCATACACAGACCATAGATTAGCAGAATTTAGGCTAGCACTGTCCAAAAAATATATATAATAGGAGCCACATATGCAAGTCTACATGTTCTCCAAGCCACATTACAAAGTAACAAGGAACAGGTGACATTAATTTTGATAACGTATTTTATTTAACCCAACGTAGACAAAGTATTGTAAAACATGTAATTGATATTAATCATTAATGAACTCGTTCACATTCCTTTCTCCACACTGTCTTCAAAATTCAATGTGTATTCTTGTGTCCCTAGTATAGTGGTTAGCACATTCACCTCACAAAATTCGATGTGTATTTTATATTTCCAGCATATCTCAATTCAGATGAGTTGCATTTCAAGTACTCAACAGCCAAACACACGGTGCTAAGTGGCTTCCATGCTAGACAGACCGGATGCACAGAGGGGCAGGTAAAGAGGAAAAGGGCCTTGAACCAGGAACTAAGGGAGTGTGGCATCCAGTCTCATCTATGACCCACAACCCGTGCTTATAAGGGGTTTGGGGTTATCAGCTTTCAGATTCAACAGAACATACATTAGCATGATCTGCTAAGACATACCTGGCATCCCGGTTTCTGTGCCCAAAAGTATCAAGCCCACAAGTCAAGAATACGGACCGTATGGACACTCAGTAACATTACGCTCAGCTGTGCATCTCACACATCTACAGACATTAAACAGTGGCCTGAACCCTTGGCACCCACCCACACAGAGCTCACACCTCCAAGGTAAACAGCTGGAGAGCAAAGCTCCTTTCTCTGCCCCCTGCGCATAAACTTCACCCAAGAAAATCAAAGAACAGGTACCACTTGCGGTGGGCAGAATGCTCCCCCACAGACATCTCTGTCCAGGACCTATGAACATGTTACCTGGCAAGGTAAAAGGGCCTTTGCTGATATGATTAAGTTAAGGATTTTAAAAGGAGATTATCCTGGATTATCCAAATGGGCCAGATGTAATCACAAGATCCTTAAAAAAGGGAGGCAGGGGGGTCAGAGTCAGAAGCAGATATAACGATGAAGGCAGAAGTCAAAGTGATTTGATTACTAGCTTCGAAGACGGAGCCATGGGGCATAGAATACAAGGCTGCCTCTAGAAGCTGGAAAAAACAGTCTCCCCCAGAGCCTCCAGGAAACATGCAGTCCTGCTGACACCTTCATTTTAGCTCCATGAGACCTATTTTGGACTTCTGACCTCCAGAACCCTAAGTTAACAAATCTGTGTTATTTAAAGCTACTCGTTAGCAATTTATTATAGCAGCAGTAGAAAACTAATACACCATTTGTGTTTTCTGTTTTGTTTTGGAGGGAGGGAGGGAGGGAGGAAGAGAGAGAGAGAGAGAGAGAGAGAGAGAATATGCAAGTGAGTGAGGGTGGAGACAGAGAAGTGGGGCTTGCCCAAAGCGGGGCTCGAGCTCACAAACCAAACCTGAGCCGAAGTCAGATGCTTAACTGACTGCACCACCCAGGTGCCCCCTAATATATCATTTGCAAAGTAGTCAGTCAGACAACACACTTTGGTTAAAATGACCCTTTGAGTTACCGTTTACTGAGATCTTATTAAATCCCAAGCACTTTGCTGGATGCTTCACACTTTTTAAAATATACTTTTCCTTGGGGCACCTGGGTGACTCGGTTAAGCATCCAACTTCAGCTCAGGTCATGATCTCACGGCTCGTGGGTTCGAGCCCCGCGTGGGGCTCTGTGCTGACAGCTCGGAGCCTGGAGCCTGCTTCGGATTCTGTGTCTCCCTCGCTCTCTGCCCCTCCCCCGTTCACACGCTCTCTCATAAATGAATGTTAATAAGATAAAATACACTTTTCCTTTGGGAATAATTCCTGATTTCCCGAAAAGTTGCCAAGACGGTACAGATTCCCTGTATACTGTCCAGAGTCCCTAACGTGAACATCTTACACAACCACAATGCATTTCTCAAAACCAAGCATTCAACGTCGGCACAACACCATTATCTCAACTACGGATTGCCCTGGATCCCACCAGCTCTCACATGAACCCCAAGAGGCAAGTACCATTCTAATCCCCACACGATGAAGGGTGATGCGGAGACTACAGAACATTCAACCTTGTTCGGGGTCACAGCAGTGAAGAAGTGGCAAGTCTTTTCAACTTGATTCCTTTGCTTTCACCCCTACACCCTAAGCTGCCCTGTGTAGCATCATCCCCATCTTATAAGCCAGGAAAGACCGAGACGCTAGTTACCTGAAGGCACATCCACAGGAGGGATGTCAAACCTGGATGCCAAAGGCCTGGCTGCGGCAACACCAGTCCCCCGCTCCGACACGGGGGAAGAAGTTGCCGCTGGGGCCCATGTAAAGCCCCTGAAAGCCATGAACACGGCATGGCGGCTGTGATGATGAGGAAGGAGATCACGCTTCTGGAAAGTGCCTACCTATTCTAGGACCACTGCAAACTAAGAGCTTTCTTGTCGCTCTCAGTCAGTGAAGAGGAACCTGAGAGGGCCCACTCAAGTGTCCTTCACAAGGCGCGTTTCTGCAAGAACACGCCGCAGAAGGAGCTGCCGTCAATAACTATGCTAAATCTAGCTTCAATCAAACCCCTGGGGATCTAGCTTTGGGGTCTTAACAGCATGATTACAACAAGCTCCTTTAAAACATTCTTCTCCTGAGGGATCCCAGACCTCAAACCCGTATAGCCCCTGCATTTGACCACCCGAGCAATAAAAGAAGTAGGAAGAGCAGGTGTTCCCACTCTGAGGTTGTTAACCGCACAGAGAATTATGCTCAGTGAGGACGGCAGGAAGTAGGACAAACTTACCTGAAGCGCCCATAACAAGCCAGCTTGTTTATTTTTCTCCTAGCCCTTTATTCCCTCCGTGACCTTCCATGACCTAGCAGGCCTCTGGGCACTGTTGGAGTTCCCCTAGCAGTGGTTTTCAAAGCGTGGCCGCCAGACCAGCAGCCCCAGCATCACCTGGAAACCTGTCAGATGTGCAAATTCTAGGGCCACCTGGGTGGCTCGGTCAGTTCAGTGTCCGACTCTTGATTCGGGCTCAGCTCATGATCTCACAGTTCATGAGTTCTAACCCCATGGTTGGGCTCTGCGCTGACAGTGTGGAGCCTCTTCGAGATTCTCTCTACCCTTCCACCCCTCACATTTTCTCTGTCTCCCTCTCCCTCTCTCTCAAAATAAATAAATAAACAAACTTAAAAAAATAAAAAAATTTAAAAAAAGGAATGCAACTTCTAGAGCCCCACACCATGCTTACAAAATCAGAAACTGTGGGGGTGGGCTCAGCCATCTGTGCTTTAACAAGCCCTCCAGGTGTTTCTAATGCATGCTACAGTTTGAGAACCACTAAGCTCCATCTCCTGGCCTCACGGCTGACCTATGACCTAGAAATGTTATTTGGAAAGGTCTCTGCAAATAAACACCATGTCATACAACAACAGAGGGTCCAGGAAAGAAGCTCACAATTCCAGCTAGGGTAGGAGCACTCATTCATCACAAGTTAGGGAGTAGTGCAGGCCCTAAGCCAGGCTTGTGCTGGGTGCTGTAGGCCCATTCTTGGCTTCATGGAGCTTAAAGCACAGGAGAGCTTGAAGATCAAGAAACCCTACGTACAAATGAATACAGAATTACCAACTGTGGCAGACACTATGAAAGAAAAGAATGGGGGTGGGGAAGGATACCACAGAGAATGATGTGGACCTATTTTCACCTCAGTCATCCAGGGAGGCCTCCCTGAGGAAGAAGCAATTACATTGGCATACGAAGGAGGAGCAGGAGTTGACCAAGAAAAGAGGAAAGGAAGCAAACATTCTTGGCAGATGTCAAGCTTGTGCAAAGGCCCTGGGGAAGAAGAGAGCCTGGTGCTTTAGAGAAGCCAGCGTGGGTACAAAACTCAGAAGGAAGCAGGAGTAACTGGCCTAGAGAAGCTGCCTGGCCTTGGATCTTGCCGTACCCCATAGGCTTCATCAAGAGCATGAGATGGAGTCTAAGCTTGTAAGGATGCCGTGCATTTTAGGCAGAATCCTAACAATAAACCTAACTAACATTCAGCACCGGTCTAAATACTCCAATAAACATGTAATCCTTATAACCACTCATATGCAGGTTCTAATAGCATCATCATCTCCACAGATGAGGACAGAGGTTAATTAAGTTGCCCTATGTCACCCAGCTGGTGAAAACTAGAACAGAGCTGAACCAACTTCAGCACTCAAGCCCTCAACCGCCTCGACAGGCTGCCTCTCAGAGGGAGAGAGGAGCTGTGGGCTGATGGCAGTGATCTGGTTTGCATTTCCAAAAGCTCTCTGTAGATGCTGTGTACACAGATGGAAGCAGAGACCACTGCATCCTCCAGGCAAGAAGTGGTAGTGGCCTGGGCCAGTGTGGTGGTGGAGACAGCTGTCCAGGCAAGAGAAATGCCCAGGTGGCAGAGAAAGAAGGGATTCTCCCAGAGGCTGCCTGCCAAGTTCTAAAAGTCCTGAACAAAGTCAGTACACGTCCTAACCCACCCCTGCATCTCCCATCACAGAATTAGAATAAGGGCTAAAAAGAGGGCTCCCATCCTGTGGGACTAACCCAAAACACAGGGCTGTCATTGTGACAGAAATATCACACTCGGCCTCTTCAATCTGAGCCACTGTTATCCCTAAACTTTAGCATTTTGAGGAAAATGTCCTTCCCTGTTTAGAATGGATGCGGTTACTCACCAGGAAAGGCCACACATGGCCAAGATAGCCTCACACAGGACCCTCATAAACAATGATCAGAATCAAACTTAGATGTAAAAAGAGGCTTCTCGGTCATACTTGAGCAAGGAGTTTCATTTGCCTGGATTGCCTCACCCCTCATTAGTGAGGGTATGACAGACAGCACATTTGTCAGAGTGGCTTGCAAAAGATCTACCTCTGACTTGGTAAAATGTACAGGTCTTGGAGAGAGCTGGTATTCGGCCATTTTCTTGGGTTAGATTTAGAGTCTGAGGAGAGCTGGGGCACCAGGGTGGCTCAGTTGGTTCAGCATCCGACTTCGACTCAGGTCATGATCTCACAGTTCGTGAGTTCGAGCCCACATCAGTCTCTGTGCTGACAGCTTGGAGGCTGGTTTGGATTCTGTGCCTCCCTATCCGCCCCTCCCCCACTCATGCTGCCTCTGTCTCCAAAATGAATAAACATTAAAAAAAAATTTTTTTTTTAGAGTCTGAGGGGTGTGGTCACTGTTAGCCGACTTCAGATGAAAGGGTCATCTTACAGAGCCTGAGAATCAGAGCCACTGATTGAGATCTGTGCCAGCTGCAGGGACACACCAACCAACCAGTGGAGCCCCTGGGTTTCCTGTCTCCCATGACAGGTGGAATGGGGGTTCTGCTGGGCTTCCAGTCTCCCCAGACGAGACTTGCTTTCGCCCTCTGCCTGGCACGTCCGGTCGCAGCATAGACTGGTCAAGCACAGAGCCTGGGGAAAGGGCGGGCAATGATAGCACCAGTTCCTTAGGTAAATCAGTCACAGCCTCCCTACTTCAGTTCTGAAAGGGTCACATGGATTTCAGAGCTTGGAAGCGTTGTGTCTTAAAACACTACAGAAGTGGGCAAACTGCCCTTCAGAAGCTCTCTTGCATATCTGTCCACCCCCCCACCATTCATGTGTCCCATATTCTTCCTCCTTACCCTCACTGCCTTAATTAGCCAGCAGGTCTCTCTGTCTTCTAGGTTGAAACTTTAACACGGAGTGGAAAATGCTGTGTCTTCCTCTTATTTACAAAAGTACTGAGTTAACCACCTCTTGTTTTTTAAAGGGCTCCCGTATTTTTTCCCCTATGGGATAAAAGACCTTAAAAAGAAAGCCACAGTCCTGCCCCTGCCCCACAAAGAAGCTTCTAATGATGTAGGAAAGATAAAGGGATAGGATCAGAAGGACAGCCCCATCTCTCTGGGCCTCAACCCCCAAAGCATTAGGCCCCGAGGACACTCCCTTCCCACATAACCACCAGTGAATGTGCCACTCAGCAAACGCTCCAAGAAGTGCGGTAGTCTGCCATAAGCAAATAGTCCTCGAGTGGCCTGTAAGATGCCGAGTGAGTGGCTTAATCACCCAGCAGGGTCTAGTATGCAATACATAAAACTCCTCTGAGACAGCAAGCCTGTAAATGGAAAGCATTATCATTTGTAACAGGATTAATAACAACACAGGCTTGAAACAAACACACGCCACTGGATTACTTTTCAGACCTCTTCAGGGAGACCACTGAGTTCAATGGAGGGTTTTATTTCTCTGTTTTTAAACAAGACAGCATCTCCCACCATGTGACAGCAGGATCCCTCTCCAGGGAAATTAGCCCTTGAGCATCTGTCCTGCCAATGACAGGCTGTGTGAAGTTCAGGGGGTCAAAACGAAACTCAACAAAAAAGTGTAGTCTGGAGGAAGGTGCAGAGTAATTTTACAATGCTGATTTGACCCAAAAAAAAAAAAATATACCAAAGATCTGATCAAGCATCAGCACCTTTAAAAAGGCTAAAGGGGGTCGACGTCCTATGTTGCAGTGTTTCTCTTTCTTGAGCCACCTGAGATGGGGCGCTGTGCCTTGGGACTGGAGTGGGGGACCGGCTTGAGACCTACCTGCCTTTTTAACAAGCTCCTTCAGTCCTTATGTAACTGATGCTGCAAACCCCTTCCCTATTTCATTAATGCACTGATGATCTACAGCTGGAGTCAGAGAACCATTCATACTTTTAAAAGAGGGTCTCAGTCACACCTGCATGTAACTTGGAGATAAAACACAGTTCACAAAAAAAAAAAAAAAAAAACCAAAAAACAAAAAACAGTTCTCCATGTTCATCAGCCAAGACTCGGGCCCCACATCTTTCAACAGTAGTTAATTATTTTAAAAAAATAAATAAAAAGACATTGATTTTACATTTACCTCATTTATTTTCCTTCACTAAGGTCTCTGTGGACTAGCAGTGATCTAAAAAAGTCAACATCTGGAGACAAAAGGGAGAGCTGTCCCCATGGAAGGGAAGTTCCTGCAAGGTTCACTTCCTCATGCTCTGTCAGCCGGATAATTATGCAAAATGCAGACACACTCCAACCTTGACTCTCTCCAAGCCTGAGTCAGAGAAGGCACAGAGGCAACGAGAATCAAAGGACACCGAACATGGAGAGACGGGGTGTAGATTTGGCAAGAGCCCAATTCACAGCAGCCTCAAATCCAGACTTGTAACACTTAGAAGTCACAGAGCCTCACAGAGATACAATGGAGTTGAAACAGAAGGCATTTTGTCATTAACTTTGAACTGGTACCTCATTACCAGACCACACCACCTATATAGCGTGCTGTCTCCATATATTTGTAACTCCTATAATTAACTTGCGAGAAGCATGATTAAGTTGTATTATGTTGCCCTGTGTTAAAAAGCGTTCCGTTCTTCTATGCAAACATTTAAGATTCCCTATGGTGTTTCTAATCTTAATATGAATTTGCTCACTTTTCAAATACACTGGAAGGCTCAACTTACAGAAGCAGCCCAGTGTCTTGAGCACTGAGATGCAACCTGTAGAGTGAAAGGGAGGCCGCTCCAGCACCGGTGTGATTTCCTAGCTACCAGAGATGACTACCGGAAACCTCCAGGCATGGGTGTCACGAGGAGCAAGAGAGGGAATTTCCAAATTAACATCTCCTCGACTGGACCTTCATGTCTTTGGGATATTGCCTGCCCTGTGGCAGCCATGAACTGGGGGACAACTTACATGGACAGCTTCTCTGAGCTCAGAAAAATATGACAAATCTTGATTCAAGGGTTTGCTTTTTAGTAAGTGAAGCTCTTCCTCCTTTGCTCTCTGCCTCAATGGCCTTGTGCTCTTTTAAGAAAAGTGTAAATAAGCTGCCATCCAAATCCTACGAGGCAAGGAGAAGGAAATTTTACTGGGCACCATCTACGTACTCCGTTCTCTGGAAGGCACTTCACACAGTTTCAACATCTAACGGCTCTGTGCTGGTTACGTGCTTATTGTTTGTCTGGCCCCGACCCATTCTCAGACCTATTCTGTGCCCTGACCACCAATGGTTGCAGACTACATCACCTGGGCTCCCCTGCCTGCTGGCCTTCCCACTGGAGCAGCTAACCAAAGGCCCAGTAGGGGACTGCAGAAAGGGTGAAAGAGGTGAGGGCATTCCTTCCAAGCTCCCTCTCTCCTTGGATGCCACATCTTTGGGCACCATTCTTCTAGATTACAGCTCTTTCTGGGAAGCCCCTTTCCAATCCTAGATCTCATTGGGCTCTGGTGAACCTACTTCCTCCTCTTGCCTCCTTGGCCCTAGTGTTGATACTGCTTCTCCCCTACTGGCAGTCCCTGGGTGCCTTATCATGTCTGGCCAGCACCTCTGTGACTGACTGTCCCTTTCATTAGTCTTCATTCAAACCATGTGGGGTGAATTCTGTCTCCTGCCAGGAGCTCTGATACTGGCTCTCACTCTGAACACAAATTGCAAGTGAGATGAAATGCAAAGATGTGGGTCAATAAGCATGTGGAGGCCTTTCTATGAGTTTGTTAACCAGGTATATGCACTAAGCTAAGAACAGCTGATAAGGCAAAATCATCATCAGTGTGGCCTTGAACCTAACTCCTAATCCAACCAGAGGATAGCAACCCCAAGATATAGGGGTAGGGTCTGTAGAGTCTCTATAGTAGGTACGCGAGGATTTTTTTTTTTTTTTTTTTAATTTCCCTTCTGCTTTCCACTACCTGCACACTAATAGGAAAAGGAACTCTGAGGCGCCCAAGGAACATTTCAACCTCCTTTGGGGAACACAATCAGCAAGGAGGATAATGATAATAGCTACCTGTCACGGACCTCGTACACCTTTCACAACAGCCCTGTGAGGAGGCATTCTTTGTCTCCAACTGACAGATAAGCACACAGATTCAAAGAAGTTTACACGGATAAGCAATATGCCCCCCAAGAGTCCCACACCCCAGATGGGCCAATGCTGTTCTTTCCTCTCTACTGCACCAGTTCCTAAAAGAAGGAAATAAGGATACATGGTCTCCAAATTACTCCTGAACTGGGCCTACAGAGATCAGGCTCCCTAGTTTTAGACAAATCAAAAACACCAAAGTCTGAAAGAGAATTTCTAATCTCAAGGACCAATCTAGCTCAGAAATTGTAATGAGAGCTCTCTATGATAGAAGTGAAAACAATGTGTAAGATATGTCTGTATGGTGTAACACGTGCATACAATCCCACTATAGATATACCGTGTGGATGTGTGGGTCTCTAATGACTGTTTATGCACAAAAATTATTAGCAACAGTTATCTCTAGAAAAGTGGGAGAGCTCTGCTCTTCTGTGCTGTTGGAATTTTCTGCCATGAGCATAAAACTTAATTTCTTATTTAAACAATAAGGAAGGAAGGGAAAGAGAAGTACAATGGTTGATCTGAACATACAGACCAATGGTTCTCAACTTAGGCTGCACACTGGGTTCACCTGTAATCACTAAGGTCCCACCTCCAGGAGTTCAAATTAATTGGTGTGGGGTATGGCTTGGGCACTGGGAATCACCAGGCAATTCTAATGGGCAGGTAGAGCTGAGAGCCACTCCACCAGTCCTAGTCTGTTAGGGTAAAATTTAAACCCCAGGAGAAGAGGAGGGTCTTAACTTTTTGTATGCCATGGACCCCACTGGCAAATGAGTGCGACCGCTGGACGTTTGAATCATTCTTTTCAAAGGCATCAAATGAAATTCAAATAATTTCAGAGTAAACAAACTATACTCAGATTTAGTTATCACACTAGTTTTTAACTGTGATACAAAAATGGGTGCTCTTTATCAAGACACCAAGTAACAAGATCTAATAGCAGCTGTTATCTATAATCATTTTGAAGTAGTGAGGAGTGTAATAATATTTGGGGATATCTGCAACCACCAAAATGTGACATGAACTTACTGATGACAAAATCAGGATACTTCCATAAATTTCTTTTAAGTATTTATTTATTTATTTGCACAAGCAGGGGAGGGGCAGAGAGAGAAAGAGAGAGAGAGAATCCCAAACAGGCTCCACATTGGCAGCACGGAGCCCCCCATGTGGGGCTAGAACTCTGGAAGCGTGAGATGGTGACCTGAGCCGAAATCAAGAGTTGGATGCCTAACTGACAGAGCCACCCAGGCGCACCATGTCAGGATACTTCTAATACTACTGTGGTCTGTTGCCTATATTCACAAATGAATAAAATGCCGAATTCCAGTTAGCATTCATTGTGCATAAAGATGGAATGTGTTTCCCTCTCAACCTCACAGATTCCCAGGAATAGAGGGGGAAGGGGAGGCGCTGTTACAACAGAGTTCCAGGAGCCATTCATCCCAACATCAGTTCTATCACCAGGTGAAAGATCTCAAACAGGAGAGAAGGGGGGAAAAATGCTAATTTCCAGGAGAGGCTGTTCCTTTCTTTCTTTTTTTTTTTTTTTCCTAACTCTGTTAGGCTCCTTCAAGCCATGAAAACGGTACATTTCCTGGAAACTAACTCCACTGTATATTTTAATTACAGCAATATTTTTCGAGTACCACTTCCTGTGAAAGGATCTGTTTCTTCCACTAAAAAGATTCAACTGTTTTTATCTTCCTCAAGACATCCATCACATGAATGCCAATATCTTGGGATTTAAAAGGAGGTTTTCGAAACTTTCTAAGTGTTTAATCAATTGGTTCCTTTTCATACACTGCTACGCTGCCTGCATAGAATCGGAGTGCTTTTTTTCTTTAAACTGAAATTAGAATACCACTTATTATGTCTTGAGTGACCATGATACTTCAGGGACAGTGCTAGGCTCTCTTCCTGAGTTAGTTCTGATGCTCATGACTATGTTGTACTACTAGCCCACTTACTAATACAGAAGTAAAGTGATGAGGAATTTCAAAACAGAGCCTGATGTTATCATAACTCTCTTGGAGCGGGGGCGAGGGGGAAGCCCCAAATACATTAATATCTGTGTTGAAATTCCAGTTATAAATGAAAAGGTAGTCATTTTTAACTAAACAACAAAATATTTTCCTGGGGTAGGAAGGGACCTTCACACCCAATTATCCTAGCAACAGACAGGTCACCTATCCCATTCGTAAGAAGTGAGCATGCACTCCTAAGATATGTTCATTCATTTTAAAATAATAAACATAAATATATTACTAACACCCAGGCCCTTGGTTTTAATGAAAAAAATATATAAGTTAAACTTTTCACATTTTTTCCCCATACCCTAAGGGTTATCCTGAGCCCCAGATTTTGGAAATCAATGGCCACCTGGAGCTCACAGGCCTATTCTTCTTCACAACATTTCTAAAGACTCCAGAATGATGTTTAAACTTCTGCCATTCTTCCTCCGTTCTTGAAGGAGTAACAGTACTCCAAATAAATGCAGAGAGAAGCACAGTCAGATCCACCAAGCAAGCACATGTCGTCATGCAAAGGTAAAGACCTGGCTTTGGGGACAGGCACCCAGCACTCCCCAGGGCCTGGCTACAGGATGTCGCAAACAGGCTGGGGAGGGTCTCCTGGCCATGGACAACGTGATGATCTTCAAACAGGAAGCTTCCTATTCCAAAACCACACTAGGGCTTTTGAAATGACCCGACTCAAACATGTTAATTCAAAATATTCTCAGAACTCATTTCCTTTGATTTAATATCTGAAATGGGGTTAGGGGTAGGGGTTAACATTACTTTCTCTTCTGCCCCCTATGAAATCGGTTCCTTATGAACACATTTTACGACACAGGGGCAGGTTCATAATTAATGAGTTGTTTCAACATTAACACCATAAAAGAACTTGGGATGATGCCCCAAACTGTCCTTAAATCAGAATAAAGGCTGGGGCAAGGAACACACCAAAGATCACGAGGAAAACATGGGCTGGCCCACATCATGGACACCTTTAATCCAGCCCCAGAGGAAGTCTCAGAGATAATGCCCTTTGTTCTTTCTTATCCGCCTCTTCCGTCAGACTGGAAGTCCACTAGAGGCGAGCCTAAGAGGAAACTGGAGGTGGGGTGGGAAGTGTCAAGGAGAAAGAACTAGCATATGGAGTCCTAGCACATTTAAGGGACTTTTGCATATATCATTAATTCCTTTAATTTCCCCCCAAACCTATCAAATAATCACCCCTCCAGTTTTAAGATGAAACAGATGTCAGAGAGATGAAGCAACTTGCCCAGAAGCACAGAACAGCAGAGTCAGAATTAGAAGCCAGGTCACCTTGGCTCAGGACCAGTCTCTTCCTCCATGCCCACCCCTCCCCTCCTCAGATCTTGTGAGCCAGTCTCAGCTCAAATTTCAATTGCAAGGAAAAAGGTATCCCAGGTTCAAAACGAAACAAAACAAAACTTCCCTAAGTCATAATCTCTTGGGGAGAGGGGAGAACATCAGTGAATATCCAGAAAGTCAGAAAAAAAATGGGAAAAAAAATCCAATTTAAAAAAACAAAAACAAAAACCCAACCCCCCAAAAACAGGTTTCAAGGGTGGAAATGAATTCTAGTTGAAGAATTGAAGTTGGTGGGTATTCAAGTTCTACGAGGAATGTTGAACACATAGTTTGTGGTCACTTAAAAAAGGTGGTCTGTAGCACATAAGGGGTTTGCAAAGAGCCACTCACTCCAGGGAAAACTTATGCCCTTCTGGTAGGTATCCACCCTTACTTGGTCAACCAGAAAATGGTGACAGAGACACAGGAGACACAGAACTTCTGTTTCAGCAAGCCATGTGACCTGCTCTTCTAAATGACTTCACCTCCAAACATGACTATCCAAGGACCTTTCCAACTGACCAAACCAGTAGTCCTCACCACTACTTTGGTCACCTATCCCATTCGTAAGAAGTAAGCATCCGCCCCTAAGATTTGTTCATTCTTTTTAAAATAATAAACATGTATATATTGCTAACACATAGGCCCTTGATTTTAATGGAAATAAATGTAAGTTAAACTGTTCACATTTTTTTCCCATACCCCACAGGTTACCCTGAGTCCCAAATTTTGGAAATCACTGGTCTGGGCTTGCAACGCAGTAGCCACCTGGAGCCCAGTGACCTTCACCTTCATTCCACCTGAGCCACATCCCTGATACCTTATCCAGGTCAGCTGTCTTGGTCTCCACTCCCAACACTGATGGCCTGCCCCCACACCTAAGAGTTCTGTTTCCATTTTCTAGGGCTCAGATCCAACCCCTCCCAGATTCCCCTACCTCCCTGAGCCATTTATTACCAAAGCCCTCTCTTCCCAAGTCCTTGTCTTCCCACTCTCATCATCCAGCAAAATGCCCAACAAACCTGATCTCACGCAAGAGTCTACCTTCTCTTCTGCACTCAGGCAGTTGAGCAGTACCAGAAAAAGGAGATGAATACACAGAAAGCACATGAACAGTGTTACCAGGTGACTTCACGCTCCCATCCTCCTCAGCTCTTCTGACACCAGAAACTCGGGCTTTTTCTTGTCCTCAGGGCGCTCCAATTTCCCTTTATCCTCAGCCAACGATTCCAAACCGACACCCCCTTCCCCGGGTCCATTTCCAGAAGCCTGCCTGACTTGCTTCATCCATCCACTCAACATTCCTTCATTCATTCCAACAGTGCTCAGTACTGAGCATTCCCTGTGTGTCGTGCTGTTCCCATGCTGTTCCTCTAGGAGAGAGAACTGAATCTCACAGTGCTAGCATTCTGTCAGTTGTTGGGAGGTGATGAAAATAAAACCATTACATAACAGGGAGTGGGCAGGGGCCAGAAAAATCTGGTCGTCGGATGTGACCCACTTTGCTTCCTTCCCACCTCTCCCCTTTCCAATTTTTTTTTTTATTGAGACAGAAATCACTTATCATTGAATTAATCCTTAAAATGTACAATTCAGTCGCATTTAGTACATTCACAATAATGTGCAACCTCCACCTCTGTCTAGTTCCAAAACATTTTAATCATCTCAAAAAGAAACCCATTAAGTAGTTACTCCCCATTTTCCCCTTCATCCCAACTCCTGAAAACCACTAACCTGCCTTCAGTCTGTCTAGGGGGATTTACCTTTCTGGATACTTCCTGGTTGACCACAGACCTGCTCCTCCAGATTTCTTCCCTCCAGGCTTCCCCCTTCTTATTCCTTCCCCTCCCTGACTTTTCTCCCCTCCCCCTTTCCTCTTTCTCCCCCTTCCCACAGGCCTCTTCCCTCCTCCTGCATGTAATGATCCTTCACCTAATGCGGTGGTCCTGAGACCCCAGACCAGCTCCTGACTACATCTTCAAAATCCCCTTTTGAGCTGGCTCTTTCATTCTTTAAAACCACCTTGACCCTAAGTCCTCCTGCCCTCAAGACAGCTCCAATACCCTCCCTTCTCTTCTCAGCCTCTGATTCATTTGGTGGAATTTGCAAAGGTCTTCAGAGATGTCCACATTAAAAACTTAGGCAGCCTCATCTCACCAGAGCCCTTTGGTCATGTAATGCATGTGGACTTTGGTAACTGTGACTTCTCTGTGCCTCACTTTGCTCAGCTGTGAAATGGGGATCAGAACACTTACCTCATAGGGCTTCTATGAAGAAGAAGTAAAAGTACCCAAAGTGCTCATAAATACGCCCGACACCCCGGAAGGGCTCAAAAAAAATGTTATCACTACAATGAGGATTATCCATCTCATAAAACCCATGTTCTGCTCTGGCAGGATCAGGCCTCTCTAGATATTCCCACAGGGTTTCCTTCTGGCTTAGCCTCCAGGGACTGTCTCTCCCAGGGTAACACTGTTTTCAGGGTGATGTCATGCACTCTCTAGGCTTTAACCACCACCTGATATGAGCAATGCCTAACCCACACTGACCCCGGTCCTTAGCCTCCCAGGCTCAGCCCAGCTTTGCACTCCTGTGGAAGTACCTAGGATGCCTTGAATTTACCATGTCCAAAGATAAGAGTCACCCTCCCCTCTCACCCCTCCAGCCTCCTTTCTTTCCCTGCACCTCCACTTCAAGTTGCCATGATCCCTTGCTGAGACTACCACAGGAGCTCTTCCCCTGCCCCAACCTCATTCCTGTTCCTTCCACCCCTCACACTGCAGCCAGAACACCCCATCTGAAAATCAAAATTGCCCATGTCACTCCCTTGGTTAAACCCTTTCAGGAGCTCTCCACAGTTCTCAGGAGCAAGCCCAATCACCTTCCTAGGGAAAGCCCCATCTCCAACAGCCTCTCTGCCTTGCCCTCTAGAGGTGCTCCAGGAACAGCTGACCACTTGAAGCAATGCCAGAGTTATCCCACATTATCTCTGAGAGTTATCTCCCTGCCTGGCATGCCTTTCCCACCTGATGTCCCCAAATTCGGCAGCACATTTTTCAAGGCTCAGTTGAGGCATCATCTGCAAGGAAGTTTTCCCTGATGCCCCAGATTAGACAAAGCACTCTTTCCACCTGACAATGCCCACCATTAGATGTTTATGGATCTGTCTTCCTCTTGAGACTACAAGCTCCCCGGAAGACCCTATTGATCTCATCCACCCATCCATCCATCCATCCATCCACCCACCCACCCACCCACCCATTCAACAAAAACACCCCAGAGCCTACACTAAGCCAGACACTAGGAATACAAGTTAACAAGGCAAACATGGTTGCTGCCCTCAAGCAGCTGACAGTCCAGCAAAGGTGACAACAAACAGGTGTGACGCCCCACCCCCACCCCCACCACATACACAAACACACCACAGGAGCTACAGTGTGGGTTCTAAAGTCAGGCTCCCGGGGTTCAAATCCTGGTTCTACCACATGTTAACTATAAAACTGGACAAGTTACTTCACTTCTCGGTGTCGCGGTTTCCTAATCTCTAAAACTAGGACAATTGTACCTACCTTACAGGGTTTTTGGGGAGATTAAAAGAGCTAACAGATATAAATCAAAGGGAAGTATCCATAACTCCCAGGCACATAACAAACACTGATAAGACTCAGCTGTTCTTATTACTATGGGAACAAGGGGAGGGTTTATGAGAGGCCCCCACTGCAGACACAGGGTCAGACATTGCACTCACCGTTGTGTCCCTATGCCTGACCTCTAAGTACTCAGTAAATGTTTGCTGAGCCCTACAAAGACGGTTTGGTGGCTCAGCATCAAAGACTTATAGAGCTGGAAGTCACGCTGGAGAGCATCTGACCCAACTTGCCCACTTTTGCAGAAGAGACAGGGGCTCACAGAGCTAGTTAGTGGCAGGGAAAGCATGGGCCCTCAGACCTCGGACTTCCCAGCTGATCTTTCCTCCTCCATTTCCAGAAGACCCTCATTACCCAAGCCAGCACAGCTGTTCTGCAGCTTCCACGATCTGTCACTTCCACAGCAGAAAGGCTGCTGTTTGCTACCTAGGCCACTTCATTTATCCCCTGCTTCCCCTTCTCCAGCCCTGTTTTCTTGTAGTCTGTAGTTTTTACAGTCTGGATGTTAGAAAGACAACAACCAGAGATTGTTGTATTCTTCAGGGAGTGGCTTAAACAAATCACAGGAGCAGGTGCAAATCCCTGAGCCCCCTGCCCCCCAATGTCCATCTCTCCTGGCCCACTGGTCACTCCTGATGGCAGAAGGCTTCATCACGGAAGGTTTCATTTGTTCACTCGGGGACTGTCTTTTAGGGGTGTTCCAAGGTTCAGAAGGCAGAGCCCCAAGGCACTTGGGTGTAGAAAGAAGGCCAAGTAACAGCTCTCAATTGAAAGTCAAGTCCTAAATTTCCAACCACATACCTCTTACCCATCCGCCTGCAGGGTCTAGGTTTCCAGCAGTGCCTTTGAATGGCATGTCATTCTTTGACACCGCTGACTTGATGAATGGCAATCCGGCAGGACTTTTTTAGGGGCCTGGTGTTTACAGAACTGCTGTTAGGAAACTTTTGCTTTCACACCTCAATGGGCCTAGAAGGCAGCAAGAGACTATGACATAGGGAATAAACAATCCTGGGGAGCTATGTGATGTTCCCTGTTACTTTTCATGGTTGGGCTGTAATGTCAGTTATAAGTACCTTGAGCTTCATTTATCTTTGTGTCTGCACCTCTGCTGAGTGTGTTCACATGTGTGTGTCTGAGGCTCACAGAGGCACAGAGGCTCATCACAAGCCGGAATGTCCAATACTGGCAGTGCTATATATTCAAGTGCTGGGATTTCATTTTAACATCCCACAGTAATGATTATCCCACACAAATCTGCCTTGATAATAACAGTCATGGACAGAGTGCTAAAAACAGGGGTAGTAAATTTCATCTACACACCTCACTATGGAAGAATCTACTATATCACTCTGTATCATCACAGCTACTGGCTATGAAGATGTTTGCCTGGATATGAGAGTTTATGAGTCTCACTTTATCTTTCTTATAAATGCTAAAGCAGACCCCTTCTTTTAAACAAATAATGGAAAACCACTTTTGAGGAAGAGAAAAACCATCTGCCTTTCCAAGAAAACCCTTTCTACATTTTTATATGAAAGAACATCCCTAGGAGACATTTCTCTTGCCAAAGGGAACTTTTACCTAGCCTCAGAGGCATTTCTCTTTGGCTCTATACCTAGCATAAAACTCCTCTTTAGAAGGTTATTCAGTGTATGCCTGACCAACTCATCTGTAGATGAGGCAACCTGATCTAATACATCTCATGGAGAATAGGCAGGCCTTGGAACCAGAGCCCTGAATTAAACTCCCAATCTGCACTTTATTAGCAAGGGGGCCATAACTACCACGGATGCCTATAATCCCAGCATAATCATTACTAGCATCCTCTGTTACACTCAGAAGTGTTCAGATTTGGATGATAAAATAATATGGCCACCTGACAATCATGTGAAGTCACTGCAGATGAGACACTTAACTTCTCCGAACCTCGTTTCACATTTGTTAAATGAAAAAAAGGGAATCTAATTTACAGGACTGTCATCAGCATGAAATTAGACAATATGCTCCAGGCTTGGTTCCCAGGAGTGCCTGGTATTTCCCCTGAACACCAGCTAAATGCTCAAGAGGTCCACTTTTAGAGGTATTACTCTGTATGGGAGGTCCTCACCTTCCGATTGTCTGTTTGAAGACGACACATAGATGTTCCACTTTTCATTGTGATAAGATCTATGAAATGGTAACAGGATCTATCTGAACCCAGCAGCTGCACATTTAACTCTGTCATTCACCTGACCAGGAGATGAATCACTCATGGATATTTAAGTTCCTGTCCTCCAGGTCTTTTGCATGTTTTTGATTCTTTCCACAAAGTCAGGATTAAGATCAAAATTCATACTACACCAGACCAAGTGAATGGGGCTCAAAATGGGAGGGGAGAGGTAAGAGAGCCTTCAAAATGAGCAAAAAATCACCACTCCTCAGCCAATGAAGTTGGTGAATTTCCTGCTTTCTCAAACATTTCCCCAAAAGAATCCTGGCCTATGGATCCAATGTAGGGCAGTTTCCTTGATAAAAGGATCTGAGGTATCTCACTTTAAAAATCAGGCTGGGAGCACCTGGGTGGATCAGCTAGTTAAGCATCCAACTTCAGCTCAGGTCATGATCTCACAGTTTGTGAGCTCAGAGCCTGGAGCCTGCTTCAGATTCTGAGTCTCCTTCTCTCTCTGTCCCTCCCTCACTCATGCTCTCGCACTCTGTCTCTCTCAAAAATAAATAAACATTAAAAAATAAAATAAAATAAAAAATAAAATAAAAATCAGGCCAAATGATGGATCTAGAGAGTATATATGCCAAGCAAAATAAGTCAGTCAGAGAAAGACAAATAATGTATTTCATTTACTCGTATGTGGAATTTAAGAAACAAACGAAGAAAAAAAAGAGAGAAACCAAAAAACAGACTCTAAACTACAGAGAACAAACTGATGGTTACCAGAGGGGAGGTGGGTGGGGGCACAGGTGTAATAGGTGAAAGGGACTAAGAGCATACACATCATGCTGAGCACTGAATACCGTAGAATTGTTGGCCACCATATTGTACACCTGACACTAATAGAACACTGTATGTTAAGTATATTGGAATTAAAATAAAAAATAATAAGCAGGCTATGCATAAAAACTTACTTAAAACTTAAAAAAAACAAAATTAGGCCAAGTGGTACCCCCAATCTTGCATATAAATCTACAGCAGTTGGTAGCTCACGATCAATAGAATGTTATTGTTCCATTTTCCAAAGAGACAGAGAGAGTGAGAGAGACGCTGTCACTTCATTAATAAGTTTGTTACATACACGTATGTTCTCCTCAGTCCGACACGACAGAAACGTTATCAGGTAATGGCGGGGGGCAGGGGTAGGCCGCTCCATGAGAAATGTGGGCAATCACTAAACCCACAGGAAAAAGGAGGTTAAAAATCTGAAACTACTCAGTTCCAATCTTCAGCATATGTTTTTCAAACAAAGAATAAAAAAATGTTATTCCCATTACTATGTAATATGGCTGTCCAGGATATTAATGTTGTATGCGTGAAGATTCCTCCCAACGCTCAACTTCTAAAAAATTAGAAAGGAAATGTTCAGCATTTTCATGCTCTAAATATAGACTTAGAAGCTGTGAGAGGAAAAAGATGCACATGGCAGCACAATGACTCTGTGTCTGGAGGACAGCAAAGAACAGTGCAGTGGGCTCTTCCATGGCAAAGTCATTTCCTACTAAGAAGTTTCCAGAAACAGAAAAAGGTTGAGGCCATTCCCAGAAATCCAGTTACAGCTACAGCACAGCACCCTCTAAGGCTGGGCTCACTGGGTGGCAAGGCAGCAATGAGACCATCCATGGAGCTTCTACCTGGACCCCAAACCCTAACTTCTAGGAAATGCCCCTCCCCCACAAGCCATACAGTAACAGAAGAACACCCCTGACAGCCATTTGTGCAACACATTTCTTAGGCAAGGGGCATTTCTTAGAGTTGTGTCGTGATTATGTAACTCTGAAGCAGACAAAGAGGAAGACAGAAGTTCTTATGTACATAGGGAATTTTCTTGCGGAATGTCTGTGGTTTTTCTCTACTTGAAAAACTGAACCAGAAATCACACTTCTGTTTAGGATTCAGATAACCAGTATGTTCTGGCTTTAAATGCATCACGTACCTTGTACTGATCAATACAGCCTTGCCAGAGGAATGTTCTGACAAACTTGTCTCCTCATGTCTGATAAAAGAATGAGCCAAGGGTGAATCAAGCTCATTCCTTTGACCAGGTCTGGTCTAAGAAGAAAATAAGCCAATTGGAGATAAACCCACATCCCTTCCACACCCATATCTGGCAGTCCTGGGGAAAGGCCATGTTAAGAGGCCTTGTCAACTACCAAGATACAGAAGAGAGAGGACAGCGACAGTACCATCCAGAGCACTCTACCATTCTACACTGGGATTTCTGCACCATCAATCCCCTTGGCAGACTGGGGAGATCTATGGACCCCTTCTCAGGACTTTTTAAATGCATAAAATGAAACACACAGGATTAAGGAGGAAGTCAATTATATTTAAATACAGTTACCAAAATATTTTTTCAGTTGTGATATAATAACACATATGCTCCTTTATTCATTCATTAAATAACACTATCTAGGGGCGCCTGGGTGGCTTGGTCGGTTAAGCGTCTGACTTCGGCTCAGGTCATGATCTCACGGCCCGTGAGTTCGAGCCCCACGTCGGGCTCTGTGCTGACCGCTCAGAGCCTGCAGCCTGTTTCAGATTCTGTGTCTCCCTCTCTCTCTGCCCCTCCCCTGTTCATGCTCTGTCTCTCTCTGTCTCAAAAAATAAATAAAAACGTTGAAAAAAAAATTTTTTTTTAATAAATAAATAACACTATCTAGCAGCAGGTGTAATAGCCACCATAGTTTTAAAGTCATAATGAGTATTGATATTTTCAGATATCTGTCAGACATCTATGATATGAAAATATTGAATTTCTACGGGTGACAAAGTCATAGACAATACCAATATTACTGCAATTTATAGCCAATATTCAACAGCTAAGGACTGCTCCATTTTGGTTAGAGGTTAGTGAAAATCAAGATGTGAATATTTTCCCATGAAAGTTCACAGCTTGAGCTTGAAACCTGACAGAGTGGACTGCAGTAGTTCACATGAAACTTATGTGATAATCTGATTTCATTCTCTATTCCTATGGCTCTTCCAGAGGAGAGGATGATGAGGAGACCCACAAGCAAGCCCTGGCCCAGCAGGAGCCAGAAACCACAGAGCAGGTGGAGGTGGGGGCGGGGGGAGGGTCTGCACCATGGAGAGTCCACCATCCACAGACAGAAGCAGTATGGGGCCAACATCTCTATTCCTTTTTTCACAGTCAGCTACACAAAAGGCAGGAGACACTTTTTTTTTTTTTCTAAATGGTTAGTGCCAAGAGTATTTAATTCAGTTGAATCATTAGGCTACAGGAAAAAATGACTTTACAAATGACTTCTCCTAGTGCTGTGTTCTAAACTCTATCAGCCTTAAAGTCCCCAGCTTATACAAACTTCTAATATCCCTTTACTAACTGAAATCAAATCCTTAGATAACCCTCCTAAACACAATTTCAAACATATATACTTGTTGCCCTAAGAGTAACATAAATGAGAATAAAAGGAAAATAACTGATAACAAACCTAACGTGTATTTCCATATGCAATTAGTTGGGCAAGACAAATCTAGAAGGCATAATGGGGTCATTAGATGCTTGTGTATTAATGTCAAATAAAAAAAAAAAATGGGTCAGCTACAAATGTGGACTGACAGGGTAACGTGGTGATGCCATGGGTGGTATGTTTTTCCAAAATGGAAAACACCTCTTGGTAAATTTCCCAACAAAACAAAGCACAATCCTTCTTCTTCAGCTGAGAAAGTCAATGCTAAGTAAAACATACAAAATGTTCTTTGTTTTCTTTTAAAATAGGTTTCTAGGTTCTGGTAGTAAACAGGCTTTGTTGTCCATGACTGTCTCATAGTGGGACATGGGATACATTTTGGAGTGCAAGACTGTCCTACCCATCATAGATGGTTAGCATCCTGGGTCCCCACCAATAAATGCTAGTAGCACTCCTCAATCATTAACAACCAAAACTACCCCCAGAAATTTCTAAAAAGCCCCCCATAAGACTCCCTGGAGCTAGCCCAAATCCACAATGCAATTTCCAGTTCTGGCCACTTCTGGGTGATGTCAAGCTGGGCCACTGAAGAGATACTGCCCAGGAAACTGGAATTTGTGTTACAAGGGAAAGATTAGTCTTTCTGGGTGGCTTCCCCTGTAGCTAATGCTATTACCAAGAGTCCTGTCCTTGGGACAAAAAACAAACAAACAAACAAACAAAAACACAAAGCAGAGGGAGAATTAAGATGGACTGTGGCCTCCTGCTCCTGGAGCCCTAATGTGAATTCTCCACTTTTATTGAAGCAAGCTCCATCAGGTTTCTGTTGCCAGAGGGTCTTACTAATAACAACTGTCCAACCACCCACCTGAACTAAGGGAGGCAGCTAGGATCAAAAATACTCAGGAGAGGGGCGCCTGGGTGGCTCAGTCTGTTAAGCATCCGACTTCAGCTCAGGACATGATCTCACGGTTTGTGAGTGTGAGCCCCGTGTCCAGCTCTGTGCTGACAGCTTGGAGCCTGGAGCCTGGAGCCGGCTTTGGATTCTGTGTCTCCTGTGCTCTCCCACGTGTTCTCTCTGTCTCTCCAAAAAATAAATATTAAAAATTTAAAAAAAAATTCTCAGGAGAATCTATTCTAACGTCAAAGAAGCTACCTCATTTGAGGGACATTTCTCAGATTTTACGTAAACTCTCCATGCTATAGTTGAAGCTCATTTGTTTTGATTTCTTTTTTACTGCCAATAAATAAGTGAGCCAGTGACCATTCTTCACCTGGCATTTCAGATTCTAGAAAGATATATCCAGATCATTCTGAAACCCTTCCTGCCTCAGCTCCTTCTCATCAATCACGTTAGCCCTACAACATAAATAACACTTTTGTCCTTCCTTGACAGAGTTGGAAAATTTAAGTGTGAGAAAAATTTGGCCTTTAAGGGCCCAATGCAGGGGTCTGAAAGAAAAAACACTTTTTTTCCCAAAGTGTTTCCAACCCCAAAAGTCCATGATTTAATGTGTTTAAATTGTATTATGCTCAGGAATAATAGCACCCTAATTCAGAAATGTGGCAATAAGGACCAGTTGCCAGAAAGGTGTGGTGAAAGAGGCCAGGATCACTGTTTCTCTACCTCTTCCACTAATGGACTCCATTATATTACAAAAAAAAGCACTGCTGCAATCTAATGAATAAATAACTAGCACTTGAATGGAATTTGTGTCCATTTTAATTCCAGCTAGTTTCCACAAGAAAGCCTCATTTACATTTGAAAAGGGGGCAGGGGGTGGATAATATTTCTTAAAATGAAACATTTTATTTATTTATTTATTTATTTATTTGAAATTTCTAATGTTTATTTTTGAGAGAGAGAGAGGGAGAGAGAGAAAGAGACAGAGCTCGAGCAGGGGAGGGGAGAGAGAGAGGGGGAAACACAGCATCCGAAGCAGGCTCCGGGCTCTGAGCCATCAGCACAGAGCTCGACGCGGGGCTCGAACTCACAGACTGCAAGATCATGACCCGAGCCGAAGTCAGACGCTCAACCGACTGAGCCACCCAGGCGCCCCATAAATGAAACATTTTAGAAATGGTTAAAAAGTTTCCTATATAACCCAGTCGGGTATAATGTTAAATCACAAAAACTTAATTGTTGAATCTAAGTTAATAGAAAAGAAAGTCTGAGTATGACCCAGGAAAAGAAGTAGTTTTCACATGTGCCAGATTTGTTTAGTGTAACCTGCAGAAGAGTATCAGAAGAGCTAAAGGTCACCTGAACAGTGTCTTCTAAATGAAGGTTTGCAACTAACTGATGGGTTATGAAATCAATTCAGTGCAAGGGTCAGAAAACATTTTCTTCAAGAGCCAGGTAGTAAATACTTTAGGCTGTGCAGGCCAGATGATCTCTGTCACAATTACTCAACTCTGCCATTGGAGCTTGAAAGCAGCGACAAAAAATACATGAACAAATAGGAGTAGCTGTGTTCTAATAAAACTTTATTTACAAAATAAGCAGCAGGCCATAGTGCTGTCTCCTGACCAGCACTTTTTAAGTGAATGGAATGGAATGGAATGGAATGGAATGGAATGGAATGGAATGGAATAGATCTTTTTAAAGTTTATTTATTTATTTTGAGAGAGAGAGAGAGACAGTGCAGGAGGGGCAGAGAATGAGGGAGAGAGAGAATCCCAAGCAGTCAAGCAGTCTCTGTGCTGTCAGTTCACAGCCTGATAACAGGACTCAAACCCACAAACTGTGATATCATAATCTAAGCCAAAATCAAGAGACCAGGCCCCCCTGGAATAGAAAACATCTGAGGACATCAGTGGCAGGGGAGTAGCTACTGTTCCTTGAAACTCTTCCTACTGTTACATACATGTATATGTGAGTTAAGAGTTAATATGTGTTTATTACTGTAGGTTGGGGTCAAACCCACTGTACTAGAAATAACAAATACTTTGAGGAGGAAAAGCAAGTCTGCTTTGGACTTAAACTGATAAGAATTTAAAGGACATTCAGGAAGGAAGGAAGGAAGGAAGGAAGGAAGGAAGGAAGGAAAGAAAGAAAGAAAGAAAGAAAGAAAGAAAGAAAGAAAGAAAGAAAGAAAGAAAGAAAAAGAAAAAAGAAAGAAAAGAAAGAAAAGAAAAGAAAAAAAAGAAAAAGGGTAGATACAATGGGCAAGTTCTCCAGCCTAAACTATAACTTTAAAAGAATATTTTAAAATGTATTAAATGTGTTAAAAGAATATTAATTAGGGGCGCCTGGGTGGCTCAGTCGGTTAAGTGTCACACTTCAGCTCAGGTCATGATCTCGCAGTCCGTGAGTTCAAGCCTCACATCGGGCTCTTGGGCCGGGCAGCTCAAATCCTGGAACCTGCTTCAAATTCTGTGTCTCCCTCTTTCTCTGCCCCTCCCCCCCCAAATAAACATTAAAATATAAAAATATTAATTAGTTATGAGTAGTCCAAAATGATATTCAAACAGACATTAAAAATACTTCTTATGCTATTCAAACATCTGAGATGAGGGGTGTATCAGTTAGCAGTTGCTGTGTAACAAAGCTCCCTAGAACTCAGTGGCTTGAAACAACAATCATCGATTATTTCTACAGCTCTACAGGTCAGCTGAATGGTTCTGGTGATCTAGGACAGATTCACCTGACCTTGCCAAGGCATGTTCAGGAGACTCTAAGCACCCAACAGTTCAGCTGGAGGCTGGCTGGTCTAGGATGGCCTCAGCTGACACAGTTTGGCTCATCCCGTGTGTCTCTCAGAACTCTCCATTAGGCTAGTCTAGGCATGTTTGCCAGGTGGTGGCAGGGATCTAAGAGAGCAAGTCCAGCTGTGTAAAAGGCAATCAGAAACATGCAGGCTCTTTTAAACTCTGTTCACAGGATATTTGCTAACATCCCACTAGCCAAAGCATCACATGGCCAATCCCGGCGGGGGGGGGGGGGGGGGGGGGGGGGGGTAGGGGGGAGGAAAGAAAAGGGCACTATAGAGTTATAAGGCAAAAAGTGTAGGGACAGGGAAGCCATTAACTGGGGCCATCAGTGCAATTAATCTACCACAGGCAATATTTATTGTCTGTTATCATGTTGGCAGAAGTAGAGAAATTTGACATTATTTTACATTTCCCTTACCATTTCTCATTTTGTTTTTCCATTATCACTTCTGAGGCAGAAAGACAGAGTGAAAAGAACACAGACTTCACAATCAATGAGATCCACTTTTGCATTCTGGCTTCATGACCCTGGGCAAGTTTCCTTAGTACCTCAGTTTCCTCACAGAAGTAGGACTGGTGATAATTACACAAGGCTCGACACATAAATGTGCATAGCTCAATGTCCAACCAAAGCAGGACTTAAATCCTAAATACAGTGTTTTGCAAATAGCTGACTTTAATATATTCAAAAAGATGAGGGGAATTTGCCTAAATTTCCTATGACAGTAAAGTTCCTCAACAGAAAGAAGGAGATCTACATAAACAGTAAAACAAACAAACAAACAAACAAACAAAATTCTTTACAAAGATTTTAGAGCACTGTGGGAGGCAGAAAAATGGCCCCAGAGATGTTCACGTCCTAATCCCTGGAACCTGTGAACACACTACCTTACAGGACACACAGGATTACCTTAAGGACCTTGAGATGAGATTATCCTGGATTATCCGGGAGGGCCCAATCTAATCACATAGATCCTTAATATCAGAGAACCTTTCCCAGCTATCATCAGAGAGCCAAGTTGATGGCAGAGGGACAAGGACTCAGCTCAGCATCACTGGTTCTGACCGCGGAGGAAGGGGGCACAAGCCTACAAATGTGGGTGGCCTCTAGAAGCTGAAAGAGGCAAGGAAGTGGATTCTTCCCTAGAGTTTCCAGAAGAAGTGGACATTTGGTCTTAGCTGAAGGGGCCTGTGTTGTCTCTCTGACCTACAGAAATATAAAACAATAAATTTGTGTGGCTTTATGCCAGTAAATTTGTGGTTATATATAGAAAGATTGCATAATCTTATAATCTTCATACTAAAGGCTGATGATGAGGAAACAGAAAAGTCTCTCTCAAAGTCACTGGAGTGGGAGGAAGAAACCGGAACTCGGAGAACACTAACCAGGCACGGCATCAAAAATGGAAAGCTGTATCTGATTCTGTTTTAGGGGCAATTAGAGAAAAGGCACTATGATAGAATAAGCAACTCATTATCATGGAAAACACTTTACTGCAGTCTATAGGAGAGTGTAATAAAATCATTAGCCATACAATCTCCAAAGACATCCTAGCTACAGCTGATAAGCCTGTGCTAGGAGAAAAACAGTATTAACAAAATCCTTCCACACCAACTTTCTGGAGACTTCTTTTAACTGAGGGCTACTCCAGATCTGCAGCTCCAATCTGACCACTCCTACTTCTTGTTGTAGATAACAGAACAATGAGGCAAAGAGTGCTAACAGCGTAGACATGAATACACACACAATTTCACACAGTAGTACCAGTTTGTTGGGTTTCATGAGCCCAAGAATTGTGCTCTCACTATGGAAAAAATGTCCACAAAAAGTCCTCTGATTGATTTAAACAACAGAACTAAACAAGCACAACCAAAGAGGCCCTCAAAACTAGGAAAACACCTAGAATATTAAGGACAGTAAAGGAAAGAAGAGTTAGATAAGCATGCTGAACCCAGCCAAGAAGGCATACTAAAAGAATCCCACATATGTAGGAGAAGCTAAGAGATGCCTCGTATGACACATGAAGAACCAGAATCACAGAACGTTGAATTGACCTGCACGTAGACAGCCGGCTAACTGCAGACAGGAAGTTTACCCAGGATGCCAGGATGCCCAGCTGATTATGTGAGCGGCCAGGGGCACAGGTCCTGTGGGAGGGTGCCTTCTAGAGCTCTATACTCCTTTCTGAGAGGTCCTTGGGGCTAGATGCATTGTTTTTTTTAGCCAACCTAGGAAACAACTTTCCCTTTCTGAAGCTTATTGGACCTCAGAAAATTAAATAAGAAACAAAAAAGGAATGGTGAAACTATAGAAGAAAAATGGTAACATTCACCTAAGAGAATTACATCTGTATGTCCTAAATGATGGCTAGTGAAAGATCACCCACAAAATGTCCCCTTGGGAGGCCCTTCCCCTCCAAATCCCCACTTAGTTCTGCCTCTAACCCCGGTGGCTCTGAAAAATTACAGGAGAGGGGGTGAGGGAAATCCCACAGAAATAGGAAAGAAATATCAAGAAACACACCCAAGGAACACAGAAAGATCCTACTTAGCATGAGGCAGAGGTGGAGCTCTCCTAAAAAAACATGCATAAGAGAAAGAGTCGGTCATGTAGAAAACTCACTGGCAGGAGCACTAGTAAATTAAAAAAATCGGAAGTGAAAATAACAGATGGTTAAAAAAAAAAAAAAAAGGACCTACAAGGAGATTGATATCAAACTGCCTGTTCTTTTAATGTAGTTGTTTGGCGGGGAAGCTGTAATGAACGCATGTACACAGAATTTGGCCCAGCTTGCGGCAGGGTAAATCCTTAGCCTCGTTCCCCAGGGCACGGTGCCACATAACCACAGAACTCCGCGAGCCTGGTCATCTTCTGCTCTTTGAATCTCAAGTTCCCAAAGGAAAAAACAGCTTCACTAGGGGAAACAGGTTATTTCTAGGCGTAGTAGTAAGGACCAAGGCTTTTTATTTCTAAATATACAAAAATAAACATCCCAGAAGAATAGTGATAATAGAGGGTTGGTTCCTCTTAGGTAAGCATTTCAACTGTCTACTACAGGGAGTCTACCAGCAAAAGCAAAAACAACTTGAGTTTTCCTCAATCTTTTTTTATTCAGTAAGGGAATTTTCTTTCTTCATGCCACACCTCCTTTGCCATATGTATGGGATTATACAACGTTAGGACTGAACAGAACTTTGGAGCTCATTCAATCCCCTCTTACTTTTCCACAGAAGAACTGAGGCCCAAAGTGGTCACAAGGGCTGACTTAATGTGTTCTTCATTTGCATACTGCCTCCTAACTGAACTTAACTCTTCTGTGTGGCCCTGACCAGGCCTAGACTTTAAACTCCTTGAGCACCTAGGGACTACTTATTAACCAGAAACACTCAGAATCTGGAACAGGCAGAAGCCCTGGGATGCCCAATGCAATGCTGGTCATACGCAAGGAATAAAATGAAAGGAAATGGTGCTTGCTGTTGCATCCAACTGCAAGATTCCACCAAGTATGGTAATTCCAGTGGTCAGAGGAATATTTTTCAGGGCCTCAGCAATCCTTCCAGGAATCCACAGACACTGTGGGATTGTCCTCATGGGCCCTTTATTAGAAGCCCTGAGGCCTCTACCAGGTCACCCCTTGCCTACCCCATGCTCCTATAGAATGGAAATCAATGCTGAGTGGGGCCAGAAGCCCTGAGACACACATAGACAGACAGAAACAGACAGACAGACACACATACACACACACACACACACACACACACACACACGCACACACACACAGAAAAGGAGAGGGGGAGAGAGAATTTAAGAGTGAAATGTAAAATCGATTCCAGACTGTATTCTTAAAATGTCAAACTTAACATTCAGAAGGGAATACCTCACTTAAAGGTATAATATAAGTTGCTCAGATTCTCCCACATGGGGATGGTAAAAAGATGTGGACATACCACCTGCTCCCCACCAGATTCCAAGGTGAAGTCGGATGTGTGCCTACAGGGGGTTCTAGGATGGGAGAGACAGATGTCAAATGACAAACTATCACATTTGCTTCCTGAATCATTTCTGAAGACAAAGCAGGTACACATCTGTTATCAGTTGTTATCAATTGCTCCTACAGACCAAGGGTCAGAAGTGAAACCCAGCTTTGTCACTACTGCCCACTGGCTGATAAGCCCTTCTCCCTCTGCACCTCTATGCCCTCAGCTAGAAAGAGAAGGAATCAGGAGGAATCTCCCTGAGCTGCTTTTCAACCCCTGAGTGTCTAAGCTGCCTCTTGGCTTTGGTTGGAAAGGAAGGGCTGGCTGGAACAGGGTGAGCTTGCTAGCCTTAACTAAGCATAGCACAGCTAGTATGGACTCCGGACCTAGACCACCTGGGTTCGAATCCTGGCCCAGCCACTTGCCAGCTGTGACCTGGGCCAGGTTTCACGACCTTGCAAAGGTCTCAGTCTCCCAATATATAAAATGGGGATAACAATAGTATCCACCTTACTGTTGTAGCAAAGAGTAAAGGAAATACAAAAGAAACATTTGCAACCATGTCAATTACAGAAGGTAATTTTTTTTCATCCCATCTCTATTTTCTTGCTCACCTCTTCTTGACACTTCTCCACTAAGACACATAATATCTGTGATGATCACCAACACAACACACTTCCATGGGTGGACTGAGACATGAAAGACTATTATACTTCCAAAACTATTATAGTGGAAGACTGTTCTGTGTAGGATACTTATGAAAAGCATCTCACCAGCATGACAGGACTTAGAAGCCGTCTGTGCTCAGAACTACAACACTAAGGACTGCAGCTTAGACAGGAGTGGGTGGGTGGCACACGTTCCCTCCAGGGCCAGCCACAAAAATCACAGAGGGATGCAAAAGTGACGCTGTTATTCTATTCTAGGGGTAAAAAGTGAATCAAATGCAAACACCAGTATTTAACTCTTGCAAGTAATAAAGTACTTAGATACACCTCACTCCTAAATTCATGCATGGCCAACAGGGTTGAGAAATACTCCTTAGCCATCATATATAACCTCCCCAGCTGGGGCCAAGGTCCAGCAGGCCTTAACACAAGCATTGCAGGGTGGGGGCGGTTTACAGGGAAAAACCCACCAAACCCAGCCATGAAAGCTGATCCCCATGGCCTGTCCAGATTTTTCAGACCTGACAAATGGCCTCGACAGAAAGGCTCCTGTTCTCTTTGCAGAAAGTTATGTGTTCAGACAAGACAGCTCCGGGATTTTGAAGAAATAAAGTGATTCTTCCAACCCCTCTCCTGCACACATACAGCTTTCCAGATGCGACAAAGTCGGGGAAACATGAATTTAAGCAATGAAAGAAAAAATAAATAACACAGCCCAAGTGGGCAAACACAGCTCAAGTCCCCATGCTTCCAGCCGACAGAGAACATGGTTAAAAGCACTAAGGCTCCTGGGACCCAACTTGGCGACCTTCCAAGAGCTATTAGTTTGCATTAACACACTGAAAGAGAAGGTCAGATAAATTAAAAGTGAGAAGGTAATTTTGAAGAAGGACGTCTTTATACTCAGCACCGGCACAGGGCATGGCTCATGGCAGCTGCCATATAAACACTCAATGAACACACCTGCAGCTGGCAGAGGTCACACCATGCTCAGATTTTTGATGTTGACACAAGATGCAAGATACCACAGAGACAAGACTTAGATTAGAAACCCTAAGGGGCACCGGGGGGCTCAGTCAGTTAAGTGTCCGACTTTGGCTCAGGTCATGATCTCACGGCTTGTGAGTTCAAGCCCCATGTTGGGCTCTGTGCTGACTGTTCAGAGCTTGGAGTCTGCTTTGGATTCTGTGTCTCCCTCTCTCTCTGCCCTACCCCCACTAGTTCTCTCCCTCTCTCTCTTTCTCTCTCTCAAAAAAAAAAAAAGAAAACAAAGACATTTAAAAAAATCTTTAAAGAAAGAAACTTTAACAAGGGTCGGGAGATCTTTACTCAATTTCAAACAAATTAGAAAGTACAATTATCTTCTGGTTATTAGGAGTGACTCTATACTTCAAAGCACTTGAGAACTTTAAAGGCAGCCTAGTAAAACTTGCATTGACAAGTACCAGATTTATTTGTGACCCAAACCTCTCAACTGTCACCCACAATGGCATCCTCCCCCAATATAAAATTATTCCCTTTCTTTTTTAAAAAGTACCTGGATTCTGGAACACATACATCTTCCTTCAGCCAAAACTATCAACTAACTGATCACCTGACACAAGGACCCTTTCTCAAACTTTGACACTCATCACAATAAACCCTCTGAGACAAAGCTCCTGGCAGTATATGCTTTCCTGATATTCACTACAATAATATCAACAAAGAAAGCCACCCCCCACCACCACCCCTCCTTTCTGGACCCAGAAGGCCGAAAGACACAAGGAGGAGGGAATAAAATGAGTACCCACTACTTTTTACATCTTTTGGCAAGGAGCAGGGCAACTACCCACCTGGATGATCACAAGTGTGAGAGAGGACATGAACCTCCCAACCCAAGTCTTATGATGACCGCTCTATGCAGTTTTCTGGACATCTCTGCTGCACATACCGGTCACTGTCTGTCCCCTGCCAAAATCAATCTGAGGGTGACTCTGCAATGACTTAGATCCCAAGCCACATGGAGCATTTGGAAAGGTGATGTTAAGTGAGGGACATCTACAATGGACCCTGAGGAGCCACACTTCTAAGGGAGGAACCAAAGGCCTCCCCTTGGGCTAGAATCACAGGGGGACTAGCATTTCAATGCTTTTGGAGGCCAGCTGGGCAGAAGGCTGGCTTAGTTATTTTTAAACTGAGAAACTGAATGGGAAGGGAGAAAATTTGAATTCCTGTGCTCTCCTGAAATGAGGTCCCTTCCAGCTCCAAGATGCTACTGAAGAACATTGCATAGGCACATACTTCTTTATGAGAATGTACATATACATACATACGTGTGAGTGTATATGTCTGCTCTATTCACACTTGGAACACAAAGCGCTTGAAATGTGCACTGCTGGGATCACAAAGCCCCTGAGCTGCTTTCCAGCACGGCTGGAGCACCCAGATGCCACTGACAGATACGGGCAGAGTCTGAGCCCCCAGTCTCCCGCCATCGCAGTCCGCCTTAACACCAGCCGGCAACTGCTCCTGTAGGTGCAAACCCCCAAAGCCCCAACCCAGGCCTGCAGACTCCTTTCTCCTAGTGATTCTGGTCACAAGTGTCCCAAACCCAGGCAAGCTGGAACAAAGGTGTAGACCAAAGGAAAAGCCAGCACCCAGCTCTGCCAGAGTGTGGGTGTCAGGCAGAGGCACTCGCTTCTCCTCTTGTCGCAGCACCTAGAAGGGGCAGAAGGGTCACCCTCTTCATCTTCCTCTATCATGGCCTTTTTCAGAACCTCTCCACTTCACTCCGACTATATTGAGTTGGTAACTGGGAGAAAACTAAAAAGGCCTCTAGAAAATGGAGTGTCACTCTAATCCTGACAAAGTTAAGGTTGCTTACCTCAGCCCTGAACAAGAACAAGAACAAGAAGAATTTGTAGGAAAGCAGAAAGTGGGGGTGGTGGTGAAAACTCATTTATTAAGTCAGATCTGTGATGGGCTTGCCCATCGCGAAAAACTGTTTTTTGTTTTATTGAATCAAAACAAGGCAGGTCTGATCCTGCGTCAAGGATCAGGATAAGGGTGATGCAGTAGCTAACACGGTGGTGGGTGGGGAGGGGGTGCTCGAGGAGTAAAACCCAGCCAAGTTGCTCAGGTCCTGATAATGAACACAGGCAGGGGCACCAGCCCCCCACTTGCCTCTCTTTAGAATGAGATCCTGCTGCTCATGCTCGAATCTGAATTGTGTTTCCAGGTGCACCGGGCCATCCCACCGAGCCCGGTACAAACCTTAGCCTTCCCCTCCCCAACTTCACAGCTCCATAAATGCCCAACCTTCCCTAAACGGGCGGCCACAGCCAGGTGCAAACAAACTGTGCCCTCCCCTGCGCGGGGCTTGGCAGTCAGAACCAGGAGCACCGGGCTCTAGACCCCGACCCCGGCATCTGAGAACCTCAAGCATCGCCTGGTTCCCGCAGAGCACCCCGCTGGCGCTCGCAACGCGGCTGGACAATGCAAGCGCCACCTCTTCCCTCTTGCGCGCGGTAGCTACGAAACCACGGCTTTGTGTGTGACAGCAAGTGTGTGCGCGAACGTCCCCGGCTCACACACCCCCTTCCACCCAGTCTGCTCCCTGCGCGAGGTCCGCGCGCTCAGCGAGTGCATAGAGAGCGGGTCCGACCGCACCGCCAGGCCTCTGGCCTCCCAGCCTCGGACCTGGCCTCGGGGAGCGAGGGATGACATCCACACCCCCGTTCCCAGCCGCGGGGGCGGTCGGCGCGAGTAGCGTCGGGAGCTGAGCAAAGGCTAGGCAGGGGCCAGGGGCACCAAAGGGCTACAGGCGGGCGCCGCGCCCCCCACCCACGCGCTCGGTCTCCCCCAACTTAGCTCGCAGCCGACCCGGAGGGGGCCGGGGCGGCTCGCGACTCGGCAGGAAGTTCCCAGGGCCGCACTGAGCATGCTCTCGGGGAGTGTGTGCGCGGGTGTGGGCTCTGCGCTCCCCGCAGCCTCTTCGGCCAGGCAGCCTGGCGGAGCGCGCGGGTGGGATCGCGGGGCCGGAGGCTGGCCCCTAGGGGTGGGGGTTTCCTCGGGCTTCCTTGGTCCCCCAGCCCGGCGGCTCCGGCCGCCGCATCCCTTCTCTTCTGGGCCTGGGGCCAACCTCCCTTCTTCCTCTCCCCTGGCCGGTGGCGGAGCCCGCCCTGCGCGCCCGGGTCCCGGGGACCCCAGCTCGGCCCACACCCGCAGCGCGACCCCACCAGCCTCCTCCGAGGTCCGAGCGCCCATCTGCCATCCCCAGCAGCTCGCCTCCGGTCCGCGCCACCAAAGCCTCCTCTGGTCACTCCTTTTCCTAAAGGGCCCTGGGGGGCCTCCTGCCTCCCCTGGGGAGGGCTGCCCCGGGCAGGTGGGCGCCTCAAGGCGCGTCCCCCGCTGCACTCCCGGGTCCCGCAGAGCGGCTGCAGCCAGGGCACCCACGCAGGCGACAGGCGGAAGCCCCTGGCCGCGCCGCCCTCGGTGCAGGCTCTCGCCGCCCGCGCTCAGCTCCCCGCGCCCTCCGTGGTCCCCTCTGCGTGCATCTCCCCGCGGGGATGGCAAGCCCGACGCGATCTCCCCGACCCAGTAGCTCTCACCTCCTTGTTGAGCAGCAGCAGTAGCAGCAGGGAGCGCCCGCCAGCCGCTGTCCCCGCGGGGCCCACGACACGGCGGGGCACGGGGTCGCGGCGCCCCGAGCCTGCGGCGCGGCTACCTGGGTTGGATCGCGCCCGGGGCCGCCGCGGCTGCCGCCGGAGCCGCAGGGCCGCCGCCGAGCGGGCCGCGGCAGGGACGGTCTACAAACTCCCAGCCCTGGCGGGGCCGCGCGCGGCGCGTCCACACACGGCTCGGACGCGGCAGAAACACTCCTCGGGGGCTTAGCCTACCAGGGCGAGGGTCTGTCCGCAGTTTCTTCCAACACCCCCCTGCCTAACCTCTCCAACTTCTCCCCGCTTCTGGGCTCTCGGCTCCTAAAGGCAAGGATTCTGGTCAGAGACGTTGGGCAAACTCCCCGCCCTCCCAGGCAGAGCGCTCAGCCAATTCGGAACGCCCCAGCTTTTCAGGGGCCGTCTGCAAACTCTCAACTCTGTGGGAGAGGACTTCTAGCAACCTTTCAATTCCGCAGCCCAAAGGGAGAAAGGAGCGAGGGAGACAGGTTAATCGTGGCCATAAATAATATTCTAGCAAGGTCGGGGTTAGTGTGCAAATGTTCATATGATGAAGCATCCTCCCGAGTGGTGCAGTCCAGGGGCTTTTAAACACTAGGGGCATTCCAGCAGTGAAGCCCAGTGAGGGAAGACTGGGGCTCACCCATTTACAGGTGCATGCAACTTTAATAAATGTCCTGAGTCTCAGTGTCCTTTGCAGAATGGGTTATAGGTAGCCTTCTGAGTCTACCACTTGGGTTTTTTTGACCTTGGACAAGTCACTTAGCCATTTGAATTCAGCCTCTTTATCTATGAGCATGATGCTGCCTCAGGAGTCTATTTTGGAGATGAAATAAAATATGCGAAAAGTATTTAGGTATACTTGGCATATAGTAGGCGCTCGATAAATGAATCCCATCTCTCTTTCTTTTTCTTCCTTCCCTCCCTGGATTCTACAAACACTCCGGATGAGCTAGCTGAACATTGTACTATTGTAAATTCAAAACGAAATAAAACACATCCCATGCCCTGAAGGTACCACAGACATTGACTGAGAAGACATATTAAATCCAACCAAACCCTGGGAGAGACAATGTTGTACAGTTGCATCGCTGAGCATTATAGATCATTGTTAAGTAGGATCTAGAATGGAAGAAGAGTGGCCTGGTGGATCACCTTGGGGTCAAAATGACAGGATTCATAACCGCAGCAAGTTTCAGGACCTGTAACTAGTCACTACATCAGGTTCAACTTCCCTTTACCTTCCCTGTGGGATTTCTCCATCTCTACTTCACTGTCCTCCTTAGGGTCTTCTGTCCTGAATTTAGATCACCCCACTCTACTGTCCACAATCCTCAACAGAGGCATTTAAAAACTGATCATGGAATTTTTAGACCCTAGAAATGACTTAGCCCCACTTTCTCATTTTGTAAGTGAGCTCTCAGGGCCACCCAAGTGGTTAGGGAAATCTTCTGACCCCAGGATCTTAGTAGAACACACCTCATGGCCTCTCTTACATTTAGCTAGCTCTCCTCTCAAGGCACATTAGGTCAGTCCTACCTTTTACTTCAAGCTCAAGTAAACAGCTCTCACATTTTTTGAATGGATGAGCCCCCAATTCTCAGCTGTCTGAAACTGTCCAGGTGATACTCAAGAGCCACAAGGAAATCTGTAAGGGCAGGACTATTCCTCTTAATAAGACCTTTTGGTGAAATCCCAGGAACGTTGCGAGGCACGTATTTTTCTCAGTCCCTTGTTAGAAAATAAGGTCTCACAGTGCTTAGGGCACTAGAAGCGAAATAGAAGAAGAGTGACATCTGGTGGCCAAGACTTTCTGGGCTTTGAATATGGATGGTACAAATTCTAAATCTAGTAGATTTGCTTCAAAGCCAAGTTCCTGCGGGTGGTTAATAACTGTACCACCGGGTTGCCTAGAGATTTCTGAAAGACATCAGTCATTTAAACATCACAGACCCACTGCTATAGAGGATATTACATACAGTGATTATTTCAGGACCTTTTAAAAAATATATGTATATATAGAGAAATAAAGTTTAAGGGTGTAATATTCATATGTACACACATTATGTGTATTTACATGATACAAATATATTTGTGTTATATATATATAGATTCTATTTATTTATATAAATAATATACTTACAATGCCTTTGAAGGAAATTAATACTATCTCAAGTATTTTTCTTATAGAGTTAATAATTACTAAAGGATACTGCTTATGAACATAAAGATACTCACTAGGATGGAGTTGTGTACTTCATCACGTCCTCTCAAGAGAGAATTCATTATAAACTTAGAGAGGAAGAAAATAACACAGTGCGATTTCAATAGTGAAAGCCCTGGCTGCTGATGGTCAAGGTCATGCTTACCGGATGAACTGTGGTTGATTTTTGGCATTTCCACCACTTGTGAACAAAGGATGTTAGGTTAAAAGAAGGAAGATGTTTGGAATTACTTCACAACAATGCAACAGTGTCTGCTGGTATTGCTAAGTCTGCTCTACTTCTTTCCATATATTCGTCCCATGTAACATACTTTAGATAATTGCTCAATTATAAATGTAGAAAACACAATTCTGTCTACACAATCAAGCCCATTGTTTCTCAGCATCTCTTACTAAGCTCTGTGTGAATTATACTGATCTCATAACAACTCATGGAGCAGATTTACTATACCCATTTTATAGAAGAAGCAGCCAAGACTTTGAAAAATTAAGTAATATGCCCACCAACAGGCACTGCTGATTAGGGCCAGCGTCAGGATTGAATCCAAAGTTTTCCAAACTCCAGAGCTCGAATCTTTCCATTACAGTATGATGCCCACCCCCAGGAAACTAAGAAGAAATGAAGATCAGGGCAGAAATCACTCTGAAGAGTACACTAAAATCTAAAGGGGATATTTAAGGTAGGAAACACAAATCACATTTCTTAACCTATTCAAGTTGTATGAAAGTTATAAGCAACAAATAACAATTGTGTACGTAAACCTTATAAAGCTGGGACTATGTGCTTCAGTCTTAAAGCAGGTCTCTGTGAAATAAAAATGTTTTGTTTTGTGTTGGTTTGTTTTTTTCCTGCTCAGGACCTGAACTATCTTTAAAAGCTTGGGATTTATGTACTATGTAATCCCTGTGGAAGTTAAAGACTCCAATGGCAAAGGTGATCAAGTTTTTGAGATGGCGCTGCTGACAGTGGTAACAATGACCAGTGCCATGGTATTGATAGTGGAAGCCGGCATGGCTCGTATACAGTGGTAGAGAAAGCAGTGTCTTCACCTTACCAGTTCTACGAAAAGATCTGAGCCGTTGTTTCTAAACGCATGTGCCCCTGAGCCCAACTCTAAGCTTTCCTTTAAATAAATTCCTCTTCTCATTAAATCAGGTAGAGTACGTTTCTGTTCCTTGTAGTTAAGTAGCCTGACTGATACAGACATTAGAATCGACAGACACAAACCCTCAGGAAAACAGAAGAAGTTATGGCTGGGTTATCTAGTTTGAATAAGACGGAGGATTGAAAGTCCAGCTGGTTGACACGGTTTTCATGCAGGCAGTTTAGGGCATGGAGTAGCAAAATGCTTTATTCAGTTAACACTGTGCTCACCTAGAATGAAGCACCCTTTGAAAACAGTTCTGGGGAAACCAAGTAGCAGCTTAGGAACACAAGAACTAAAGTGGGAGTAAAGTGGCTGTCGCTGTTGTTCTTTTTCCTGGAGTTAGCTTAGAGAAAGAGAACAATGAGCTCTGACTCCTAATTTCTCAGCTCAAACTCCTAAGTTTTCAGCTCAAAGGACATATACATGAGGGACTTCTCTGTGATTTCTAATACAGTTAAACAACCAAACAACAACAATAACAATAAAGTTTCTTTTTTCTAGCAACTAGAAGTCAAGATAGGTGAAAACTAAAAACAAAAATTGATCTTGTGGGTCACTGAATTACAAAATCACTTAAATTCACAGCCTAAACACTCTTTTATCTGAAACCAAGGACATTGATTAGAACAGAGTAGGACTCTGATGACTGAATGGAGAGACACGAGAAAATTCAGATGACTTAATCTACATCACACCCCTCTATGTGTTGGCTTCCCTTGCCAAACAAATGAAGGCAATGATGAGGTTCCTAGCATACCTCAAGAGACCAAATGAAAAGATAAACCCTGAAGAAAACTTAACCATCACATGGAGTTTTGACAGTCTGCTAACTTGTAAGAGCAAAGTCCGGGAAATACATGTGGCAAGAGATTCTGAAAATTCTAGACCAAAAAAGGAAGAAGGCAGCTTTAGATTGGGCTGACTCTATTGATATGGAAGCAGTTATCAAAATTCTAGACCCAAAGTGCTTATGTGAGCAGTTGGGGATAATATTAATCATCTGCTCAGTTGGTGCTGAAATCCAGACTTCATGGGGAGCATAAATAATAATGCTAGCTGACACACATGTAGCTCTTGCTAGGTACCAAGCACTATTTAAAATGCTTTCACATATTGGGACACCTGGGTGGCTCAGTCAGTTAAGCATCCAACTTTGGCTCAGGTCATGATGTCACAGTTCATGAGTTCAAGCCCTGCACTGGGCTCTGTGCTGTCAGCTTAGAGCCCATTTCAGATCTCTCTCTGTGCCCCTCCACCACCCTCTCTCTCAAAAATAAACACTTAAAAAATTTTAAGAAGAAAAGTTATAAAAAAGGCAATACTCTCATATATTGTTATTCAATCCTAAGAATAAGTTTGAGATACGTATTATGCCTACTTATAAAAGAGGAAACTGAGGCATTTGGAGCTTCAACTGTAAGGGTTAAATTGTAGTGTAGGGCTAACCTGTAGCCTTGAGAAATAACAGCTTTGTTTTGACACTGTAGGTTAAGAGATAACAGCCTTGTCCTATCAATCAAGGGAACAGAAGTTCAAGGAAAATCAACTGGATTAGTGTTTGATTGGATTGGGGCAAGGGCATGCCTGAACTGTTTCTACCCCCATCTGGGAACTATTTCTTTGTTCTGTTCCCAGTTGATGATAAGATGATGTGGTTGGCTATAAAAACTCTGTACCCCGGCTGTTCGAAGCCACGCTCTGGTCAAGAGTGTCCGTCCCGATTGGTAGGCCTTGCCTCTCATTGCAATAAACTTTGTTGTGACTGTCACTGGTGCCCGTAACATTCTTTTTCAGGAGTCGTGTGGATGCAACACAACAATTTCCCACATGCAGCTTATAAGTGGTGAAGCTGAGATTCAAATCAGTTAGCCTGGTTCTAGAGTCTTGGTTTTTAAGATCTATGCTGAAGTTCTTATGAAGGCAACATGCCAGAAATACCTTGATACTATGTAGGGAAAGCAATCCAACAATTTAGGGAAAATGACATAAAAGATTCAGTAGGTGTCACCTACTTATCTATTCCAATAGTATGTTCTCCAAGATGCCCCAGAAGACATATTTGTCTCAGCACTGAGAAGCCCACTGGAGAAGGGAATGCCAGCATTTTTGAAAAGCACTGCTGTGGCTTTTCTCTGGAGGCCAGACCTCACAACAGAGTTGTAGCCCTCACTCAGTTCCCAAATCTGCTGACCACCAACCAGGAGCCCCTTGAAAATAAGAGAGACTGCTCATTTCCTCAAACCCCAATGGAGAACCATCCAAAAGCCATTCCCAGTCCCATTTTCTTTACTACATGCTACTACAGTCTGGAAAGCCAGATTCTTGCATTCTCCTGTCTACAAGTACTGGGTGTTGGGGCAACCAGTGACCCAGTTCTGGCCAATGAGATCTAAGGAAAAGTGTGGTGAGGGATGCTGAAAACAATGATTTGTTTCCTTTTAATAGAGATGTAGGAGGAGATAGGTGCTCACCTTGGCCACCCTTGTACTTCTTGCCTTTGAATGAGGTCATGATGCCTGGAACTGTAGCAGCCATCATTCAAATATAGGATATAAGTCTAAGTGTTAAAGCCACTCAGGTGATCAGTACTTAATGATGAAAATAACCTGAGCTCTTGAAGAACCACGCCCAAAACCATGTGCCTCCAGGCTTCTTGTTATGTGAGGGAAACAAATCCCTCCCTACTTGTTAAGATATAATCTATCTCCCTTTTCTAACACTTGCAAACCAAAGTACTCCTCAATGATAAAGTAACTCTTGAGAAAGGATCCAAAATAACAATACAGATATGTACTATGTATCTTCATTCCAACACACAGAAGAAATCCAAAACTTGTATATATTGCTATTCTGTCTTGCCTGAAAACTTTAAAGAGGATCCATTTATATCATTTACAGCAATATATTTTTAAAAATTCCCTTTCTCGATATTCTATCCACTTTGATCACAGCCTACAAAGCTCCAGGGCATCTTGCTCCAACTCTTTTTCTCTCTCTTTTCTCCTTGTTCCTTTCCTACTGCTTCCACCTTTATGATGTAGATTTTCTGGCTTCCAACAAGCAACAATGAAAAGGGAGGAGGGGGCCTTGTAACTGCAAAATTCCTTTCAGTGACGCCCAGTGCTCCTACATCAATAATTTTTGTTCCATCACATATAATTTTTTACTTTAACTTTTTAATTGTGTTTACAGTTGCTTATAGATTTCTGTATTTCAGATCCTATTACTGACTTTCATTTTATTTAATTAATTTATTTATTTATTGAGAGAGAGAGAGAGAGAGAGAGAGACCACAAGTGGAGGAGGGGCAGAGAGGGAGAGGGAGAGAGAGTGAGTCCCAAGCAGGCTCCGTGCTGTCAGCACAGAGCCCAACACAGGCCTCGAACACACAAACCCTGAGATCATGACCTGAGCCAAAACCAACAGTTGGAAGCTTAACCAACTGAGCCACCCAGGCACCCTATCATTGACTTTCATTTTTAAAGTAAAGATGGCTTCTCTTGGAAAATGAGCTGCTTCCAGTAGAAGACCAAGTCACATTTGAGAATGTCAAATGTCCACAAAGTGCATATCTTTGAATGCACAGCCTATATTAACAGCCTATATTTAAATTATTTTTTAACATTTATTTTTGAGACAGAGAGAGACAGAGCATGAACAGGGGAGAGGCAGAGAGAGAGGGAGACACAGAATCAGAAGTAGGCTCCAGGCTCTGAGCCATCAGCCCAGAGCCCGATGCGGGGCTCAAATTCACAGACCACGAGATCGTGACCTGAGCTGAAGTTGAAAGCTCAACCAAGCCATCCAGGCGCCCCATTAACAGCCTATATTTAAATATATTTCTATATTTAGAAATAACAGCCTATATTTAAAAAATAATTCTAATGCTTAAGATGGCATTACAGTAAAACCTTGGATTGCGAGTAATTTGTTCTGTGAGTGTTCCACAAGATGAGCAAACATTTCTAATAAATTTAACTTGATAAATAAGCAATGTCTTGCAATAAGAGTAGTACTTGATACTGAATATCACATGATCACAACTGAGCCAATGGTTTTTGAAATTCTCTTTGATGTATGAGTGCTTTGGATTACAAGCATGTTTCCAGAATGAATTATGCTCACAAACCAAAGTTTTACTGTGTATGTAAAAGTGGGGGAGCTAGGCTTATTTCTACATAACATTGTGTTAATGGTCCTATATTGGTCCTATATATATATTTCAGTTGCTGTTGTAACAAATTACCACAAACATAGTGGCCTAAAATAACACAAATGTATTATCTTACAGTGCAGATCAGAAGTCCAGAATGAGTATTAATGGGCTAAAATCAAGGTGTCAACAGGAGTTGGTTCCTTCTGGATGGTCCAAGGGAGAATCTGCCCCTTGCTTCTTGTAGCTTCTAGAAGCTCTGGCACTCCTTGGCTCCTCATTGCATCACTCCAATCCCGGTTTCTGTTATCCTATCACCTTCTCCCTGCTTTGACCTTCTTGCCTCTTTTTCATAAGGACCCTTGTGATTATATTTAGGGCCCACATGGAAAATACAGGATAATCTCTTCATCTAAATAGTCTAACAATCATAGGTGCAAATTCCCTTTTGCCATTTAGAGGGTCATCCACAGGTTCCAGAGATTAAGATGTGAACATATTTAAAGGATCCTTATTCAGCTTACCACATTCTACCTTCTGGCCCCCAAAGATTCACATCCATCCCACAGCAAAATACATTTACCCCTTTCCATTATGCCCCAGATTCTCAACCTGTCACAGCATCAAACCAAAGCTCAAAATCTCTCTGAATATTATCCGTTCAAGAGTCCCAAATCACTTCATCCAAATCAAGAATGAGTAAGACTCTGGGTATGATTCATTCTGGAGCAAAATTCCTCTCCATCCATAGATTTGTGAAACCAACAAACAAGTTATTGGCTCCCCCAAATACAATGATAAGACAGACCTAGGACAATAGTTATAGACATTCCTATTCAAAAAGGAATAAAATAGAGGGAAAGAAGAAGTCATTCATCCCAAACAATTTTGAAATCCACCTGTGAAAACTATTTCAAGGGCTGTGATTAAAAACCTCTGTGGCTTTTGGTTCAAATCCCTGAGGATGGGAGTTTATCCTGAGTCATTCTTTCTTTTTCATGAAGAGTAGAACATGTTTTCACTTACGTAGTTTGATCCAACTGTTTCCTGCCTATGGAAGTTGGGGAGTCCAAGAGTGTTTTTTTTTTACTTTGTCCCCTCTGTGTCCCCTTTGGTTCAAAGTGACAACATTTCTTATATAACATCATCAAGAACCTTGTGGGTCTCCCATGTATGTTACAGAGATTCCCACCATTAGACAAAAGTCTCCTCTACAGGTTCTTCCTGGATAGGCCCATGAGATGGCTGAGGAAATCCATTAGTCACATGCTTTATCTCTTCAAGGAGCCCTCTGTGAGACAGAATATAGTGACATTTTATTTCTTCCCAGGTACTTCCAGAAGATTGCCCACCCACACACTCAGCTTCCTCTCCAGGCTTTCTTTCCTGATTGTAAGTCTCCTAATTTTGGTCTTTTTTGTAATCTGGATAGGCTGAGAATTTCCAAAATTATTAATTCCTGGTTCCATTTGCTTAACATTTCTTTTCTCAATTTATCTCTTTCCTCTTGTATTTTACTACAAACAATAAGAATCAGGTAGTTTTCATCGTCAACACTTTATTTAGAAATCTCCTCAGCTGGGGTGCCTGTGTGGCTCGGTTTGTTACGTGTCTGACTCTTGGTTTCAGCTCAGGTCAGCATCTCATGGCTCATGAGTTTGAGCCCTGTGTCAGGGTCTGTGCAAATACACAGAGCTTTCTTGGGATCCTCTCTCTCCCACTCTCTCTGCCCCTTGCCTGCTCACACATGCTCTCTCTCTCTCAAAATAAACTTAAAAAAAAAAATCTCCTCAGTGAAATATGCAAGTTCATCACTAACAAATTCTTTCCACATAAATATAGGACACAATTTAGCTAACCTTTCTACCACAAGAATCTCCTTTCTTCCATATTCCCACAACATATTTCTCATTTCCTCCTGAGCCTTTACAAGCAGTTTTTAACATCCATATCTCTACTAACAGTCTGTTCAAGGCAATCTAGTCTTTTTCAAACTTTAAATCATGCTCTCAATTCCAAAGCTACATCCACATTTTTAGGTATTTGTGACAGCAGCACCTCACATTCAGATACCAAAATCTGTACTGCTTTTCATTTGCCACCATACAAAAAAAACCCCCACAAATTTAGTGCCTTAAAAAAACATAAAAGTATTCTCTTATAGTTTGGAGGTCAGAAGTCTAAAATCAAGATGTTGGCAGGGCTACATTGCTTCTGGAGACTTTGGAGGACATTCTGTCTCCTTGCCTTTTCCAGCTTCTGGAGGCTGTCCTCAGTCCTTGGCTCGTGGCCCTGCATCACATCACCTTTTCTCCTTCTGTTTCCCATATCCTTCTTCTCTCTCTCTTTTTTTTTAATGTTTATTTATTTTTGAGAGAAAAAGAGAGCGTTAGAAGGGGAGGGGCAGAGAGAGACGGAGACACAGAATCCGAAACAAGCTCCAGGCTCTGAACTGTCAGCACAGTGCCCGATGTGGGGCTTAAACTCACAAACCGCAAGATTGTGATCTGAGACAAAGTCAGACACTCAACAGACTGAGCGACCCAGGCGCACCCCCGTCTTCTTCTTCTAATTCTGATCTTACTTCCCTCTTAGAAGGATCCGTGGTTACATTGGGTCACCCAAAAATCCAAGATAATCTCTCCATCTTAAAACCCTTACTTTAATCACATCTGAAAAGTCCTTTTGCTATATGAGGTCATATTTTCAGGTTCCAAGGATTAGGATGTGCCATTCTGCATGCATTATTCAGCCTACCACTGGCCCTAATTCTTCACCCCTCCTTGGAACCATGTCCTTTGTGGTGTCATTTTGTAGCACCCTCTCTCTGTGGGTGGGGTGTCCTCCCCGCCCTTGAACTCTGGGCCTAGCCCTGTGACTTGATTTGCCTAATAGACAGGAGGCAAAAGTGATGTTTTCAATGGGTCTTTCAAATCTCCTCCTGTCTTTTGAGCTATTTCCATTGCCCCGAGGAGTGTTTCTACGAGTCTAGTCCAGTGATCCCACAAGCTGGATGAGGGACTTTGTGGAGAAAAGCCGCCCCATGCAAACATAGCTTAGGAGCCCCCAGCTGCTCCACAAACACAAGAGTAAGCCCAGGTAAGAGCAGATAGTCTCCACAGCTAACACTCAGATCTGAGATATGGATGCTTATTGTTGAATGCCACTGAGTTTTAGGGTAGTTTATTAAACAGCAATATAATTCTTTTATTTGCACAATAATTTTAAGGCCTAAGGAAGAGCTACCAATGGCCACATTTGTTCAGAATACCTAGAGTCATGTGAATTTAGCACACACATACACACTCTTCATTTTATAGCTTATTAAACTTAATTTGTCAGGGCTTTGCTAAAACTGCTTCCAAAGAAAATGTCTGGGCTGAATCAAAGTGGACCAGAGAAAAATTGGAGAAGGCAATGATGTAAAAGAGAGGGATCATCTTTCTTGGAATGTCCTAAACAGAAGTTAAAATAATGAGGGAGACTTTCAGCCTTACTGAAAAAGTCTTCCAAAGACCAGAAAATTATCTGAAGAACGCTTTCAGGCATTTTGTGTTGATGCTCTTCTTTGTTTTACAAATTTTGGAAATTAGAAAGGGTTTCTGAAAGTATTTTTTGCAATACTGTTCAGCTGTCTTTTTAAAAAAGTTATTTATTTATTTTGATGTTCATTTTTGAGAGAGAGTCAGAGCATGAGTGGGGGAGAGGCAGAGAGAGAGGGAGACACAGAATCCAAAGCAGGCTTCAGGCTCTGAGCTGTCAGCACAGAGACCCACACGGGGGTTGAACCCACGAGTCATGAGATCATGACCTGAGCCAAAGTCAGATGCTTAACCGACTGAGCCACCCAGGCGCCCCTCAGCTGTCTTAATTATGCTGTTACTGTTATGGGTGTGTAGCAGTTGTGTGCCAACAGCCGATTGTGTGCATCTCTCACTGACTCCGTGTTCTGTGTTTTGGTGACATCAGGATGATAGCTAGAATTGAGCCATGGTGGGAGTTTTTAGATCATGGAAATCTTGCTTCAGTTATGGATGTGCGCATTGGGTCCTAATAGGAAGTGTTTTTCTTACTCCGGGTCATGGTCAAAAGCTTGGAAGGCCATGGCCCTCATAATGATTGAGTAAACTTCAACTCCCTACAGTACTAACAATCTATTTGTGTACAACATTTCTGCCCCTGGACACAGAGCTTGACACGGCAGTAAAGCAAATGGTGACACTACCCAAATTAATTTGGAAATAGGCATTTTTCTATGGATGTTTCTGCTGTGGGTGTTCAGTTTCTGCATTGCTCTTTGTCCTCCATGCAGCTGCAGGAGCTGGGGGATAGGGTGCGTGTGTGAATATTTCACCCTAATGTTTTCAGGCTACAAATTACAGTTTATGTCAGTAATGGGGAAAGAATGGGGATTTTGCTTGCATGACTTCCAAAGACAGTGGTGGTCCCTGCTGACCTTCTCTCAGTCCATGCTCCATGCCCCAGCAGTGCCATTCTTGAATGAGACGGGACAGAGCTGGCTTTGAACCATGTTAGTGGCTCTTGTCTGCAGCCAGCAGGCACTTGCACAGTGATCTAAGAAACCTCAGGCTCCAGAATAATTCACCAGCTCTCTTGGACTGGGAACTAGATGCAAATCAAGTTTGCATTGGTAATGAAGTCTGGAACAATCTCTGTGTCAGACAAGAATCTTCAAATCTACTTTTGTGTGTCTACCCTTAGGAGAAGGGTGAGATGCTGCTTTTCTTTGAATTTCTATATTTTGATGAAACACACTATGTATTTCGATAAACAAACTGAACGCTTTGATTTTTTTAAATATATATATGTATATATGTACATATATATATATATAATTTTTATTTTAGAAAGTGAGAGTGTGTGCAAGCGAGGGAGAGGGGCAAAGGGAAAGAGAGAGAGAGAGAGAAAGCATCTCAAGCAGCCTCCTCACTCAGTGCCAGAGCCCAAGATGGGGGACTCGATCCCATGACCTGAGCCAAAATCAAGAGTCAGACACTTACCCGACTGAGCCATCCAGGCGCACCCTGAACGTTTTGCTTTTGCTTCATGACTTTCTGTGCATTCCAAGCCTCAGGCATATTTAGGCCCTTGGTGCTTCTTCCTGTCCATTTCACTTGAACTCCCCATTTTCGCTGTAGCAGAAGTTTAGACAGGGGCACTGGGTAGATACTGATGTCAAGGGAAGCTTCCTGGAGCCATATAGTGCAAACCCTTATTAACACTTTGTTTCACAAAAACAGGACTTAACCCACACCCCGATCTCCAAAACCTCACTCTTTGACTTGATCAATTACTCTAGTCACTGTTGCCTAAATAGCTATGCAGAGGCAGTATCAAGTGGAGCCCTTACCCACCCCACAACTCCAAATCCAGCCCGACTGGGTCAATGAGCCTCACCTATAGGAGAATATCAGCATTGTGACAGTGCTCCCAGAGAGCAACACTTAACCAAGAAAAGTAGAAAAGAGTGACAACAACAATCAGATTTCTGGTAGTCGTTGTGGCTAACAGTACATTGCAGACACAGTTCTGGGTGTTTTACTTGTGTTAAATCACAAAAGTCCTTGGAAGCCAATGCTGTTAGTATCATTTTACAACTAAAGACAACTGAGGTTAAGTAACTTGCTCAAGATCAGAGAGGCAGTAAGAGGCAAAATCTGGTTCCAAACCCAGAGAGGTTGGCCCCAAGTCTCAGGCTCTTAGCAAGATGGCATCATGCCCCTTATTCTGTAGCCTGGGTTGTTAACTAGTGAAGGGGCCCAAAGGGCCCTCCTCACCCTGTCCTTAGCTGTCTCTCCAGCCTCACCTTTTCTCACCTAACCCTCAAGGCCCCGAAGCTCCAGCAGTTTGTGGAGGCTTTTGCACAAGCTACGTGCTTCCATGGGGCCTGTTTCAAAAGATAAATCACCTTTAAATGTTAGTGTTTGAATTATATACAGTAAAAAAAAATCTGATGATGCATCTTATAATGGATTACAATGATTGTTGTGGTATGGTGCCAAAGTCAAAGCCACTAAAGTAACAATAATAACCATCAGCTTACGTGTATTTGTTTGATGAGCCCTCACAATGTTAAATTTTACCTGAGCCCAAGGAAAACAACAATGGTTAAGAAATCCTCCTATCCTTTGGTTTTCTGAAATCCCCCACCCTTTGGAGTTTCAGAAAACAGTCGAAGGCAAAGAACCCTTCCCTCTTCCTTTATGACTTAGATCACAACAGCCTCCACTGCTCCTCACAATTCCCTTACCTACGTGGCTCTATAAAACCCCAGATCTTCTTCCTTTTCTTTGGGATTCCCCATTAAAAGACTTTCTCCTTATTGCAACAGCCTGAATCAACCCACCTCCTCCATCATCCAGTGCATTTTGTCTTTGACAGTTTGGTGCCATGACGCAGATAGGGTTGGGTTTCTCCTTCAGATGCTCACTTACTCCACCCAAGCAACCAGACCCCTGTGTTGACCCCTTGTGCTCCATTTGTGACTGGTGACTGGGGGACCCATTGGTGCGTCTGACTTCAAGTCCTGTTGCAGACTCTTGCCCGTTGACAGTACAGTAAGGAGTTTATTTTGATTCTTTTTGAGGACAGTTTTCCCCCACTATTTGAAAGTAGAGCGTTCCTATGAAATCTTTTGTAAACTGAAATGGTATAAAACAAAGAACATGTCCACTTTCCCAAAATTCGAGTTATGCCATTTTGCTTTTATGAAAGACTTACATTAGTACCTGTTTTTAGTAATGGGAAGAAATCTGAAAAGGATTTTCAGTTTTATGGAAAAAGCTGGTACTGTTCTCATGTAGGTCTTTCCTGACAGTGGAGTGGCAGAACACAAACTTGCGGGAAGCAGAGGTACCTTTACTTGCTTGATGTCTAATCCCAGCTTCATCCAGTTTTATGATCTGACCATTTGTGATTTCTGCAAATAGATTGATGGTTTATAGAGCTCTTGTCTCTGATGGGTGAGTGATGACAGATAATCTATCGTGTTACTCTTTTCCATTGTCAATTGGTCTGTTTTTAGCTCAAATCGATTAAGAATTTATACCCAATAAGAGAACAGCTCTTTGATATGAAGTTTTCTATATCTGTGTTTATGTGAAATTTAAAATTGAATCTATACACTATCTGGATTCATGTGTATATGTGTCTGTGAGTTTATAATATATTTTAAAATTCAGATGGTATTATCAAATTAGATTATAAAATCTCTTAAAAGAACTCTATTCTGATTGGCTTAAAGATAAATAAGCACTTACATGAAATGAATATTTCTAAAGTTCTCATAGGATACAGAGAGGCTATATCTTTGGGTTTGTTAACAAACATGTTTACTTTTTGCCACTTTGAGAAATTGTACTAAAGGGGGTGTGTTTTTGTTTTTGTTTAAAAAAAAAAAAAAGGGTGGGGGAGAGAGAGAAAGAGACAGCAGTTTTGTCCTAAAGTAAAATGATTGGTTGTTCCAAAATGAGAAATAGGAAGTTTTAGGATAAACCTCAATAAGTATAAAAGCTTATAGAAAGCTTGAAGGAAGGGAATTTTACTTGACATGATCAAAGTTGGCTAAGGTTTATAATTTACTTACAAGATTTTTTTAAATTTAATTGTTTTTAAATGTTTATTCATTTTTTAGAGAGAGTGAGAGAGGGTGGAGGAGGGGCAGAGAGAGAGGGAGACAATCCGAAGCAGGCTCCAGGTTCTGAGCTGTCAGCACAGAGCCTGATGCAGGGCTCAAACTCATGAACCCAGTCAGGTCATGAGATCATGACCTGAGCCAAAGTCGGTTGCCCAACCGACCAAGCCGCAACTTTGGCTCAGATCATGATCTCACGGTTCCTGAGTTTGAGCTCCATATCCAGCTCTGTGCTGACAGTGTGGAGCCTGGAACCTGCTCCAGATTCTGTATCTTCCTATCTCTCTCTCTGCTCTTCCCCCACTCGCACTCTATCTCTCTCAAAAATAAACATTAAAATTTTTTTTTCTAAATCTTTAGCGCCAATTGTACTGATGAAAACTAGAATTTGCTTTTTTCTCAATTAAAATTGTTCCAGAAACTGGTCTGGATCATCCAGCAGAAGAACCAGCACACAGAGATCTTGGAAGGCAAGAGGTTTATTTTACACTGGTGGGCCCAGAGGAGATCATTCTCCAGAGATCTGAGCCCAGAGCATCAACAGAGGGAATAATTTATAGTCTGCCATTTCCGCATTCCTCATTAGTAGTAATTTGGCTCCTGAAGCAAGCAGGGTGGGAACAAGAACCGGGAAGGGGAAGGGACGTCTTGAGGCAAGGACTGAAATTCCCTTATCAGTCCTGTCGGCCATGATACAACAGATTTTTCCCTAACAAAATGACAAGATTTTCTGAGATTATTGGTTGCTTTATCAAAGTTTATTGGTACCTTCTGTGTAATCTGCGCAGAGGACAAAGATTCTGTGTATTATAAGAATAATTTCCTGTGCTTTATGTTGACTTTGTCATGCCTGTGATTATTTGAGAACAAAGTCTTTCACTTCCGAAAGAGCTATTTTAGGTCCTTTATCATCACAGTATCTCCTATGTTTGCTTTTTAGTTCTGTTACTGTCACTTTGATTACATTGGTAGCCATGTATTATTCTCAGTAACCCATGACCTAATCTTTTTTTTTTTTTTTAATTTTTTTAACGTTTGTTTATTATTGAGAGACAGAGACCCAGAGCATGAGCAGGGGAGGGGCCAAGAGATGGAGAGACACGGAATCCAAAGCAGACTCCAGGCTCCGAGCTGTCAGCACAGAGACCAACGCCAGGCTCGAACTCACAAGCCACGAGATCATGACCTGAGCTGAAGTCGGACACTCAACCAACTGAGCCACCCAGGTGCCCCCCCCCCCACCAACTCCCACCATGACCTAATTTTAACCAGTGTTCAAATTCTCCTGACAAGTGTTGGTATTTTGCATTTCCTAAATTGAATCCTAAATGGTGTCTTTAAGTCTGTCTTTAAGATTTCCCAGAGGGTCCCCAGAAAAATCGCAAGCAATTTGTTCTTTTCCCTTATGAGAAGAGAGGTGCTGGAAATAATTAGGCTTATTTGATATGTTACCATAGATGAGATAGGCTTATTTGATATGTTACCATAGATGAGTTGTATGGAAAACATTGTCAAATCAGAAAAGATAGCTAACCTTCCCTAGGTTAAATCCGTATGGGTAAAATGTTACTAATATAAATGTTTAGAAATGATATGATGTATGGGAAGCTCCTTCATTGTCTGTGATATGCTTCTTTATTTTATTTTTTTTAATGTTTATTTGTTTTTGAGAGAGAGTGAGCAGGGGAGGGGCAGAGAGAGAAGGAGACAGAGGATCTGAAGCAGGCTCTGCTGACAGCAGAGAGCCTGATGCGGGGCTCAGACTCACAAGTCCTGAGATCATGACCTGAGCTCAAGTCAGCTGCTTAACGGACTGAGCTATCCAGGCTCCCCATCTGTGATATGCTTCTATTAACGAAAGTCTTAGTGCTACTTTGCATAATATTAAACAACAGTATACTGTTGTCATAATTTATTTTTTTAATGTTAATTTGGTAACAACTTTACTTCTTTAATTTGAATGTAGCATCCAGGCCAGTGGTTTTCAAGTGAGGATTCACATTACTTACCTACAGAATTTTATTAATATACAGATACTTAGGACCTACTCCACACTTACTGAATCTCTTTACTTGATGCTATCAGTATATTCCTGGTATATTTTAACTATGCACTTAATATTCATTGTATATTATGTCCCAGGATTATTACATGCTATATCTGATGATATTTTTCTCTTAAAGATTATGTTCATTCATTTTTAAAAGTTAGACGAAGGGGAGCCTGGGTGGCTCAGTCGGTTAAACATCTAACTCTTGATTTGGGCTCAGGTCATAGTCTCACCATTCAAGAGACTGAGCCCCGTGTCAAGCTCTGGGCTGACAGTGTGGAGCCTGCTTGAGATTCTCAATCTCTCTCTCTCTCTCTCTCTCGGTCTCTCTCTCTCAAAATGAATAAATAAAGATTGAAAAATAACAAAAGATGCAATATCTACTGTTCTTTGAAAATAGGACGAATCATCATGTTTATAGTTTATCTAAAACATGTCTTAGATTCACTTTGTTTTGCACACCACAGAAACATCTCAATTTACTTTTCAGCTACATTATTCTTATAATGAACTTTCATCAGATCTTTAATTTTTGAATTTTTTTTTAAAGTAAGCTCTGTGCCCAACATGGGACTTGAACTCACAGCCCTGAGATCAAGGGTCACATGCTCTACCAACTGAGCAAGCGACATGACCCCAGATCTTTCACTTTTGAACATGATCGGTAATAAATTAACTACAATCATTTTGAGTCTTTTGTCACCTACAGATAAGTTTTGCTTTACTCTGATGCTTCCGTGAGTGGTCTTGCCTGTACCACTTAGGTACATGCCCAAGTGGATTTTCTTCAACAGGAGACGCGAGGAAAGGGACTTTGCCAGGTACTTTTGGGCACAGACTTCTGAAAGCCTCACTTAAACAACTTAGAGACAAATGGACTGAATCAGAATTTCCAAGACATTAGTCAAAAAACAGATGGGTTCATTAGATTGCTGACTCAAGTTGCAGTGGAAACAGAATTTATTATATAGTACTGACTGATGAAGGATGAATGTGGCTTGTGTTAGAAATAGTGTTCATATTTAAATATCCCATTTTCTGGATATAAAGAAGCCACTAAGGTATCTTTTCTCTTAAACTGTCTATAACTCATAACAATTTAATAGATTATGCTTTTAAAAACAGAAATGACAGGGGTGCCTGGGTGGCTCTGTTGGTTAAGCGTCTGACTTTAGTTCAAGTCATGATCTCACGGTTTGCAGGTTTGAGCCCCGCGTCAGACTCTGTGCTGACAGCTCAGAGCCTGGAGCCTGCTTCAGATTCTGTGTCTCTGTTTCTCTCTCTGCCCCTCCCCTGATCACACTCAGCCTCTCTCTCCTTCAAAAATAAATAAACATTAAAAAAACCCCAAAAACCAGAAATAACACATTTAACTTTTTCTCCCTGCCTGAGCTCTCCAGCATTCAGGAACTATTAAATATTCTCTCTTCATGGCAATATACTTATTTGAATAGGTTCAATCCTTACCAGTCTTCCATGTTAGCAACACAATTGGAAACATTAGTCATGCAACCATGGCCTTACTTGGAATGACATATTTGAGACTGATGCTCATTTAACCATATATGACCAAACACTTTTTTTACTGTTTATTTACTTTTGAGAGAGAGAGAGAGATACAGAGCACGAGTCGGGGAGGGGCAGAGAGACTGAGACACAGAATCCGAAGCAGGCTCGGATTGACATGGGGCTTGAACTCACTAACTGTGAGATCATGACCTGAGTCGAAGTTGGACACTCAACTGACTAAATCACCTTGATGCTCCATGACCAAACACTTATAAGAAACAAAGGTTGACTTTAGGGAGCCAATGCTTACAAAGCTGTCTTGGAAAAGCTGTCCTTATATCTGCCTTATACTAAGAGTTTCTAGTGTAACAGGTGAGTATAAAAGTCACATATTTGGGAAGACCAGCAAATTAGGATTTTTTTTTGGAACCCCAAGAAGAGTGGATTTCACTGAAATCTATAGGTACTACAGACGAGATCTGTGGTAAGTTCTTGCCTTCACTTCCTAGCTTCCTAAGGTTTTTAAAAGTCCAATCTGAGATTCTTTTTGAAAGCTTCCAGAAGAGCAAACCTAAGAAGACCTATATAATGGTAAATTATGATTCTTGCTTCATTTATATAAATCATCAGGCCATATCTGATAAGACTATCCTTATTTGCAGATCAGGAATAGCCTTTCTTTGAGATTATTTTTGAATAAGAGGAGGGTGAGTGTAAAGGGAAATTTTGTGTCAGTAGAAAACTGCATGGCCCAGAGCACTTTTTTCCCAGTTATCAGATTCTGGCCCTGTTGTTCATTGCCTTTGAGCTATTTTGTGCTCCTACATAAAGAGCAGATAATTTGATAAACAAATTCTGTCACTATGTGATAGAAATTTAGTTGACTTTCTTCTTTCTCCATCCCTTGGAAAAACCACTTGTGGTATCTATCTGAAAATTGGATTGGATCCTGTCACTTTGCTCACATTGTCAATAATACCAAATTTTCAATTCTTTTCATTTCCTTAGGTATCTAGCTACAATACTCCACACTAAGTTTTTCAATTTTTCTCCCTTGCACCTGACCTGGTGTCATGGAGAACTAAAACCTGACCAGCCAGATTCTTGTCTATTGGAACTCTAAGTTGCCTTGCTCTGGGCCTTTGAAGAGGCCCTGAGAGCCAAAGTCCAATGACTTGATATAAGCCTTGGAGGAGTCATCACTGTAGCAGACCATAAGCCAGATGTTTTCTTGGACAAGCTGCTGTCGGGGCCACTAAGGAAGCAGGTCCAGTGAAATGCTCAGGTCATGCATGTCCATATATGAGAGGTAACCAATGCCATGCACATCCCCAGAGCACTGACATTCTAGCTTTAAGAAACCCAATGAGTGGTGTTACATAACTGAAAGATTTTCCTCCACTGACCTGGATTCCACTAGACTGGTTACCCTCAAGTTTCAACGCCTGACTACTTAATACAACCTTCTATATTAATATTTCTCTTTTTCATGTAAGATGCCTGATATCCATAACTTCAAAAAAAAACTGATCTTGGGGGCACCTGGGTGACTCAGTTGGTTGAGTATCTAGCTCTTGATTTTGATCAGGTCATGATCCCAGGTTCATGGAATCAGGCCCCATGTCAAGCTCTGTGCTGAGCATAGAGCCTGCTTGGGATTTTCTCTCTCTCCCCTTCCGCCCCTGTCCCTGGATCTCACACACAGATACTCTCTCTATCTCTCTCAAAAAACAAGTAAAAAAAATCCCTGATTTTTGCCATCACCCCTAACAAATGGTTCAACTGATTTTTATAGGAACAATGCCAACAACAATCCTTGATAGACTATTTCTTTTTTTTTCTTTTTTTAAAGTTTTTATTTAAATTTCAGTTAGTTAACATACAGTATATTAGTTTCAGTTGCACAATATAGTGAATCAACACTTCCATACAACACCTGGTGCTCATCACAGGATGTGCACTCCTTTTTAATTTTTTAATTTTTAATTAACTTATTTATTTTATACAAATGACTTTTTTTATTTCATTTTTTATTTTTTAAAATTTACATCCAAATTAGTTAGCATATAGTGCAACAATGATTTCAGGAGTAGATTCCTTAGTGCCCCTTACCCATTTAGCCCATCCCCCCTCCCAGAACCCCTTCAGTCACCCCCAGTTTGTTCTCCATATTTGTGAGTCTCTTCTGTTTTGTCCCCCTCCTTGTTTTTATATTATTTTTATTTCCCTTCCCTTATGTTCATCTGTTTTGTCTCTTAAAGTCCTCATATGAGTGAAGTCATATGATTTTTGTCTTTCTCTGACTGACTAATTTCACTTCGCATAATAGCCTCCAGTTCCATCTACGTAGTTGCAAATGGCACGATTTCATTCTTTTTGATTGCTGAGTAATACTCCATTATATATATATACACCACATCTTCTTTATTCATTCATCCACCGATGGACATTTGGGCTCTTTCTATACTTTGGCTATTGTTGATAGTGCTGCTATAAACATGGGGGTGCATGTGTCTCTTTGAAACAGCACACCTGTATCCCGTGGATAAATGTCTGGTAGTGCAATTGCTGGGTCGTAGGGTAGTTCTATTTTTAGTTTTTTGAGGAACCTCCATACTCTTTTCCAGAGTGGCTGCACCAGCTTGCATTCCCACTTGATAGACTATTTCTTAGATTTTGCTTTGTCCCACTCAGGAGGCTTATGATTGCTTCCGAGATGTTCAGGAATGAATAATACGCATTCATCTTGAATGACAGAGGAATCAACAATATTGAACTTCATCTGAGGTCTATGCTCAAGTTACAGTCAAGAAATTCTCCCATCCTTCTGTGTTCAGGGAAATGACTGACCACAAAAAATCACCCTTTCCCATATGATGTAGGTAAGACCCATCTCCACTCTTCTTCACAATTCCCCTATTTACTTGCTTCTACAAAACCCAGACCACTTTCCTGTTATTTGAGTCATTGCTCATTATGAATGTTTTCTCTATTGCAATAGCCTGCATATCATCTTTTTAATTGTCTGGTGCATTTTGCCTTTCATACCCTGCAAAGTAGATTCTAGGTATGTCAATGGACTCTAGCTTCTGGTTAAGTTAGGGCCTACAGATAAGACTTGGCAGAAGACTGGAGGGAAAAGGGAGATGGTGTTTGGGGGATTTATTCTACTGGTTGCACTCTACACATCTTTCTTCTACATGACTCTCCCCTTCTGAGGTCCAAGACTTACACCGTCCCCTCATCCCTTCAGTCTGATGGTGATGACAGCTCTTTTGCCACTGGCCTCCTGGACACTGAACTTTCCCTGTGGCTATTCTATACCATGCCCCTCCCAATGGTCCCTTTGTAAATAAACATATAATGTGAGAGTGCTGTTTTCCCCTGGGACTCTGCTTGACAATCAAAATGTATTTTAGGACCTCAGGAGACATTTTGGTCTTTGGGAACCCATTCTCCAAACACTCTTGGGAAGGACAATGGTTTAAATCATTTTCAAAGAACAAGGTCCACCATGATCTGGCTCCTTTCTCACTTCTGTACTTCTTCTCACTCATGCTTGAGTGCATTCATGCTTGAGCCAACTGAAATTATTTGAAGTTCCTCAAGCATGGAATGTTATTTTACTCCATCACACTTTGTCCCAGACACATACCCTTCCGTATCTGCTAAACTCTTACCTATCTTTCAGGACCCGGGTCAAGTATCCTTCTCTAGAAATCTGTCTCACCTGTACCTCTTGGGCAGGGTTGCCCACTCCCTCCTCCCCAACCCTCCTCTTGGACCGATCTCTAGTTCTGCACCTGCCACACTCTCCTGGAGAAGTTTGTCTCCATGTATGGCTCCCCTGTACAAGCCTTCCTTGATTTAAGATGGAATTATGTCCTGATAAACCCATCCTAAAGTGAAAATATCATAAGTGGAAATGCATTTAATATACCTCACCTACCAAACATTATAGTTTAGTTTAGCTTACCTTAAATGTGCTCAGAACATTAATATTAGCCTACAGTTGGGCAAAATCATCTAACACAAAGCCTATTTTATAATGAAGTGTTGGCTATCTCATCATTAATTGAATAGTGTACTGAAAGAGAAAAAGAGAATGGTTGCATGGGTACAGAATGGTTGTAAGTGTATTGGTTGTTTGCCTTTCTGATCACATAGCTGACTGGGAGCTGTGGTATCACAAGACAATATCATACTATATAACGTATAGCCAGGATAAGATAAAAATTCAAAATTCAAAGCACAGTTTCTACTGAATTCTTATTGCTTTCATACCATCCTACAGTCAAAAAATCATAAGTTGAACTATTTTCAGGGACTGTCTGTCCATTCCTAGGCCCTCTAAGGCAGGGACTGGGTCTCATTTAATTCACACTAACATAGGACTTGCATATATTTAGCACTCAGGAAATATCAGGTTTGTTAACTCACAATGGAATGAACTAAATCCAGAGTCCAATTCATATTGGTACAGCGAAGCAAGAAAGGGGCACTTGAAAGGGGAAGGGAGAGGTGTTGGATCTTGAATGTTGCCTAGAGTGGGCCCCACATTCCTATTACAGACGTAATAAGAAAGGAGAGGAAATAAAAAGCTTCAGCATTAATATCTCAGCAACAAACCTGGTCATAATGAAGCTGAGGGTATTCAAATCGGTCTTTTCTCTAGGGAGGCAAACTACATAAATTAATACACTGAACCATGGCCTGAGGAGACCTGAGGCTTTAATAAGTAAAGAGCTGTACTGGGCCAAACAAGAATATAACACTGCCAGATGTCCTGGCGTCTCAGTTACAATAACATTCTTTCCTGGGCCAGGGCCAGAGAGCAGCTCAGAGAACGTTAAAGAATTTTTGTGCTCCTCTTAAAATCCTCTTTGATTGAAGAGACAACTTTGGCATCTCCCCAAAGCAAAGTGGATGTCTCCAGTCTGCTCAAGGCTCCTGCTTGACTCCAGCTTGAAAGGAAAGGCTATTTCTGGATCCTTTCTTTCTGCAGTGTTCTCTCCTCTGTAGTTTCCCATTTATTTCGGACAAAAAAACAACTGGTGTTCAAGATATAGTTCTGTCCAGTGTGGCTGGGCCTTTGTTAACAAAATCTCTTTTATAGATAAAAAGAGGGCAATCTGGGAGATAAATGCCCCTACTACACCATAGAATATTAGAATATTTGAGCAAGAAAGGATCTTAGAAGTAATGTCATCCACTCTCTTGTCTTACAGACTAAAAAAAACTAGGATCCAGAGTGGTGATCAAACTTGCCCAAGGTCAGAGAGAACACTCTCTGTTCTTGGAAATACCTCTAACTTTCAATTCATTCATTAGTCAAGTTACCCTAAGCATTTAATAAGGGTATAATGTCCTCATTCCATTATTAGAAATAAAGCTTAATTTTTACAGACTCACAGTATGGTAGAGACTTATAGAATTTACCTACACCTGATTTTCCTTCTCTTTTGGTCACATGAGATGGTTAGGCTCCTCTGCCCCCCTCCCCAGCTCCACAGTTGGGAAAGACCACACAACTGGTTCTAACCAACAGGCTTTGAGCAGAAGTAGCTTGTGTCACTTCTGGGTCAAGACAGGAGATGCTGAATGTGAGACCCTAGCACTCTTCCCAGCTATAGTGACCAAGGAGGTTACTGGTCAAGCCTTCCATGAGTTTAGATCTTGAATGACTGTATGGAGCAGAGTTCTCTGCTGACCCACGTGAGACCTGTAACACATGTGAGGAACTTTTATTGGTTTAGATCACTGCAATCTTGGGGCTGTTTGTTACTGCAACATAAATTTAATCTGCTTGGGTTAATATGGGATGAGAAATGATGAACATTAATTTATAGTAATGTGTAAATGATTATAGGAGCTCTTTCCCTGGGATCAAGTTTTGGTATCAATTTATAGGGATGGATGAGACAAAGATCTTTTCTTTTAGGATTTTGTAATCTAGTACTGGAAAGAGAATGTGTATAAATAGTTATATGGGAGGTTATGAAAACTACCATTGAAGAGCACAGAAAATGTATTTTGGGGGAAGGAGATGGTCTCTCACTGATAGGAAAAATTATGGAAGATTCAATGCTCAGTGAGTATTAATTGAGCTCCTCTTATATGTAGGCATTGAAAGAAGAGGTCTTGAGAGGGAGGTTAGATTTAGAACTTCAGAGAAGTTAGGATCATTCAAAATTTGACTGGAAAGTAGATGAAATCTACTTCATTTATGTTCTTCACAAACTTTGCATTGAAATTTCTTGAGAATTTGAGAATCTGGAATTTGACGTTGAAAACCACTTTGGAACAAAATCAGAAGCCTCAGGCCTTTATTTTCTGAGAGTTTAAGAAGAGAATGGCATTAGTATGGTTGTTTGGAAAAATCCAGGCAGGACTCAGACTCTTGCATTGGCTGTGTCAATTGGGTAAGTTATTTAATATCTTAAGTTATTTACAGACATGGATATAACATACAATATATATGTTATATCCATGAGAGCTAGCCTGAATCAATGTTTTCTACCATGTGTTTTGAAAGTGTGTACAGTGAAACACTTGTTTCCCAAGACCCTTGATGGAAAAGTGTTCTAAAGTCAGATAGCTTTAGGAAATTCTGTCCCCTTGAATCTGAGATCCCCTCCTAGAAATTCATGGTGCTGATCAGCTTATTAAAGTCTCTGAAAAGTCATCCCACAAAGGAACTTGTTTAGATTTGTTTAATCTAGTATTTCTCAAATTTATTTCATTATAGATCCACTCTCCCACCCCAAACTAAAAAGCAGAAAACATTTGTTAGTATCATCTGGAACAATGATTTGACATACTCCTTGGAAAATGCTGATCACCGACCAGCATGATTTTGTAACCTGAAGATGTTCCCTGCATTTTCTAGCTTCTTAGAGCCTCAGCAAATTTATTTCTCACTTAACATTTTCTGTAACTTTTCTGTGAAGAGCAGTATGTGAATAATCATAGGTTAGTCCAGTGACCCTTGTTCCAGATTCATTAAAAAAAAAAGTGGGTAAGGAAAATAAATCTTTTACAGTTGATGATTGTTCTATACTTTTCATACATTCATTATCTCTTGATGGCTTTCCATTATGGTAGCAGAAGAAAGCGAGAAACTCTATTATCCTTATTTGAGGTGCAAAGCCTCAAATCAAAGACATGTTGCTATCCTCACAGAGCTTACCATTCAGTGAGGTAAAGGGAGAAGTAAATAATCATAATGGCCATCACTATGAAACTGCTTATTAATTCTAAGCCCTATTCTAAGTGCTTTATGTGTACAGGCCTACTTCTGAGGTATAATGGGTTCAGTTCAGAACACTGCAATAAAGTGAATATTGCAGTAAAGTGAGTGAAATAATTTTTTTTGGTTTCCCAGTACATATAAATCTTGTGTTTACACAAGAGTCTATTAAGTATGCAACAGTATTATCTCCAAAGAACCCAAATGTATAGACCTTAATTAAAAAACACTTTATTGCTAAAAAAAAAAATGCTAACCAACATCTGAGCTTTCAGATGTCGTAATCAGAGTTGTAATCTTTTTACTGGTGGAAGGCCTTGCCTAGATGTTGATGGCTGCTGACTGATGAGGATGGTGGAAGGTTGGGGTGGCTATGGTCATTTCCTAAAACAAGACAACAATGAAGTTTGCTGCATGGATTTGCTGTTTTTATGAATGATTTCTCTGTAGTATGTGATACTGTTCAACAGCATTTTACACACAGTAGAACTTCCAAAATTGAAGTCAGTTTTCTCACACCCTGCTGATGCTTTATCATATAAGTATATGCAATAGTCTAAATTCTTTATGGTCATTTCAACAACCTTCACAGCATCTTCACTAGGAGTAGATTCCATCTCAAGAAACCACTTTCTTCATTCATCCATAAGAAGAACTCTTCATCTGTTCAAGTTTTTTCACAAGATTGTAGCAATTCATCACATCTTCAGGCTCAACTCCTGATTCTAGTTCTCTTCCTATTTTTGCCACTCCTGTTGTTACTTCCTCTATTGAAGCCTGGAACTCCTCAAAGTCATCCATAAGGATTGGTGTCAACTTCTTTGAAACTCCTGTGAATGTTGATATAGTGACCCCTTCCCATGAATCACAAATGTCGTTAATGGCATCTGGAATGGTGAATCCTCTCCACAGCTTTTCAATTTACTTTTCCCAGATCCACCAGAGGAATCACTCTCTATGGTAGCTATAGTCTTATGAAATGTGTTTCTTTTTTTTTTTTTTTAATTTTTTTTAACATTTATTTATTTTTGAGACAGAGAGAGACAGAGCATGAATGGGGGAGAGTCAGAGAGAGGGAGACACAGAATCTGAAACAGGCTCCAGGCTCCGAGCTGTCAGCACAGAGCCCAATGCGGGGCTCAAACCCACGGACCGTGAGATCATGACCTGAGCCAAAGTCGGCTGCTTAACCAACTGAGCCACCCAGGCACCCCGAAATGTGTTTCTTAATAATAAGACTTGAAAGTTGAAATGACTTTTTGATTCATCGGCTGCAGAATGGATGTTGTTTTAGCAGTCAAGAAAACAACATTTATCTCATGTTCATCTCCATCGGGGCTCTTGGAAGACCAGGTGCATTGTCAGTGAGCAGTAATATTTGGAAAGGATCTTTTTTTCTTAGTAGGTCTCAACAGTGGGCTTAAAATATTCAGTAAACCATATGGCAAACAGATGTGCTGTCATCCAGGCTTTGTTGTTCCATTTATAGGACACAGGCAGAATAGATTTAGCATAGTTTTTAAACATTCTAGGATTTTCAGAAGGGTAAATAAACATTGGCTTCAACTTCAAGTCACCAGCTGCATTAGTTCCTAGCATGAGAGTCATCCTATGATTTGAAGCTTTGAAGCCAGGCATTGACTTCTCTTCTCTTGCTATGAAAATCCAAGATGGTGTCTTCTTCCAATAGAAGTCTGTTTCATCTACATTGAAAATCTGTTGTTCAGTGTAGCCACCTTTGTTAATTATCTTAGCTAGATCTTCTGGATAGCTTCTACGTCAATACTCACTGCTTCATATTGCACTTTTATGTTATGGATACAGTTTTCCTTAAACCTCATGAGCCAACATCTGCTAACTTCCAACTTTTCTTCTGCAGCTTCCTGACTTCTCTCAGCCTTCAGACAATTGAATATAGTTAGGACTTTTCTCTGGATTAGGCTTTGGCTTAAGGGAATGACATGGCTGGCTGGATTTTCTAAACAGAGCACCAAAACTTTCTCCATATCAGCAATAAGTCTGTTTTGCTTTCTTACCATTCATATGTTCCATGGAGTACCACTTTTAATTTCTTTCAAGGATTTTTCCCTGTCATTCAAAACTTGGCCAACTGTTTGGCACAAGAGGCCTCACTTTTGGCCTATCTTGGCTTTTGACGTGCCTTCCTCATTGAGCTTAATCATTCCAACTTTTGATTTAAGAAATTAGAAATGAGTGACTTTTCCTTTCACATCAACACTTAGAGACCATTAGAGGGTTATGAATTAGCCTAATTTCAATACTGTTGTGTCTCAGGGAATAGGGAGGTCCAAAGAGAGGGAGAGAGATGGGGAATAGCTATTTCATGGAGTAGCCAGAACACATGCAACATTTATTGAGTTTGCCATCTTAAATGGGTGTGGTTCACTGCGCCCCAAAACAAATACAATAGAAACATCAAAGATCACTGATTACATATCACCATAACAAATGTAATAATAATGAAAATGTTTGAAAGATAGAGAGAATTACCAAAATGTGACAAAGCGATATGACCTGAACAAATGGTGTTAGAAAAATGGCACCAATGGACTTGCATGACACAAAGGTTGCTGCAAACCTTTAAATTGCAATATCTGAGAAGCACAATAAAGTGAGTCACAATAAAACAAGGTATGCCTGCATATTAACTCAGTTGATTCTCACAACAACCTGATGAGGTAGGTACCATATCACGGCCATTTCACAGACAAAACAGTTGATACACAGACAGTTGAGTAGATTATTCAAGATCACGCAGCTAGTGAGCATCAGAACTGGGATTTAAGTTGTGGCAATTCAGGTCAGAGGTATAGTGTTGAATACTGTGCTATGCTGCCCCTTCCATGAGATTCATATTAGGATAGATGAGCACAGATATAACTCCTAACTCAGCCAGTGAGTAGGCTCAGAAAATGTTCTTTGGAGGATGTGGCACTTAGAGTTGAGTCTTAAAGGTTGGAAAAGAATTAGCCAAGCAGAGATTAATAAAGAGGCTTCTAGAAAGAAGAAACAGAATATGTACCTGGAGATGAGGCAGCAAGTGGCATCTTTGGGCAACTGTGTTTAGCTTTGCAGGGCAGAAACATGGCGTGTGGGGAAGGGGCAGAACAGACTCATGAGGCTGGCAGGAGTCAGCATGTTCCAAGGTCCTGACATCTCCTCATTGAGGCACTGATGGGGAAGGGAGGCATTGATAGCTTTTAATTAGGGATGCCACATACTCAGAATTCATATCAATTTGGAGGGGATGACCTTATTGTCAAAAAGTCCCTGAAGAAGCTACTGCAGTAAGTAATCCTATGGGAGATGATGAAATCTTAAATAAGGAGGGATAGTGACATGAAAAATTAGAGACGGGTAAGACATATACACGAAGAGGAACCAAAGGGCAATAGGGATCGAGTGGATAAACAGAGAGCAGGTGACCAGAGACCAGCCATCCTGGGACAGAGTCTCTAGAGGAGGGTTTCTCAAGGGTTCTTTAGTAACACTAACCGTTTTGGCCATATAATTCTTTATTGGGGTAAGTGTGTGACTGTTCCACACATTTTAGGATGTTTAGCATCATCCCTGGTCTTCGCCCACTAGATCCCAGTACCACTCACCCACCCAAGTTGTGACTACCAAAAAATGTCTCAGGATACTTCCAAATGTTTGAAGGTCAGGGCACTGCAAACAGGAGAGTAGACAAAATTATTCCCCATAATGCTTCTCAGTGTGTGGCCCGAAGACCAGAATCTTTGGCATCTCCAGGGAACTTGTTAGGAACGTATGTGCTAGACCAGGTATACTAAGTTAGAAACTCTCAGATGGATCCCAGCAATCTTTGTCTGAACGAGCCCTCCCAGGGAAGTCTGAGAACCAGTAGTATCAGAGAAGAGAGAGGCAGATGAGGCTGAGGTCAGATGCTATGGACATCTGACCATAGGGTCAGGTACATCAGCCCTGAAGAGGGTATGTTCTAGATGGAGGTTAGTAAGTCCTAGTAACCCTGGTTAAAGCAAGCTCAGACCACTCTTTCCTGAAGCTTGGGTGTATGGGGTGGAGGGAGAACGACAGGATCGTGTAGGGACCAAGAAAGATGGTTTATCTTTTGGATAAGGCTTAAATACGCATACAAGTTTCGGCAAAGAACCAGTTGGGATGGGGTCTACAACCTGAAAAAGAGAGTAGAAGGTCTAGGAGAGAGTAGTTCAGGGAAAAAAGGTGAAATTTGTGAGTAAACAATCCAAAATATCAAAGAAGGCAATGACAGAGACCATCGTGTGGTTTTGAGCAAAGTGTCATGGGAAAGGTAGGGAAAAATTAATTATTTGGGTTCAAAGTTGGCCTTGGGAATAAACTTGGGCCCTGGGAAGGTCTCACTGAAGGTTCAGACCTGCCCTAAACCCATGCAAAATATCTACTGATTTAGGCCAAGGACAATGAACTGAGTCCTCAATTATCTGGACATACCAATTAAAAAGAATTTCCTTTATTTAATGAATTTCATCACTCACATTAAGAACAAGTTCTTTTTGCACGTGATTGGTCCATTTGTCTTGCACATAAATTCTGCTCTAGTGGTTTGGAAACTCTAAGTTCATAAATCACTGTACAATCCTGGATTCTTGGAGTGAGTGTACCTTCAGAGGTGAACTGGTCGCTGCCTTCTCTTTGGGCAGATAGAGCATATTTATACTCACCTTCACAGGTAATTCAACTGAGCACCCAAGGGAGGAAGGGCCTTGCTCAGAGGAACAGAAAGTCACCTTGTTAGTATGTTAAATGTTAAATGATGTTCTTTTTGGGGGAAGAAAGTCCACCTGATCCATGATTGGTCTCTGTGCTTGCAGTACAGATGATGCAGGGGAGGTTGGGGATAATAGGATTGTCTGTGTAGGAGAGGGTAAGAGGCAGCATCTAGCCAGCAGAATTTTCAATTAAGCTTCCAGTAACAGGTTTACCCCCTATCCTTTGGTCAGCCAATGCTGGGTACACCAAGGCGAACATGATCTGTTCTTCACTCTCAAGAAGCTCGCTGCCTAGTGGGAGCAAGCAAATAAATGCAACACGATGTGATAGGTGCTATTATAGTTGCAAATACAGGTGTTATGAGAGGGTACAGCATGGAAAGAAAAGAGCCATTCCCAACAGAGAGGAGGGCATGCGTGAAATCCTAGAGGCAAAGAGACATGCTGAGTGCGAGGAACAGAGCCCAGTGCTCTACGTATGACAAGGCATAGGATGCAGAGGACAGGGGAATATAGAGATGGATGGGGTGAGGCCAGGGCACAACAGGTCACAAGAGAGATTCCTAAACTTTCTCAGTTCACTGCTCTCTTAGTATGTCAGTTATTTTTCCCCAGTGCCCTGAGGCCCAAAGAAATACCACGTGGTAAGTAGGTGGGTCGAAGCAGCTTAATAGGTATTTATGTCCTAACAATCATTGCCATGTGAAAAAAACCCACATAAATTAAAGAAAAAAACTAATATCATGATTCCATTCTTAAAAGATCACAATTCCTTATGAATGGGGCATATGTAGCTGTTGGATACTATATAATTTCTCAAACCTTGGAATCAGATTGGGGACTGCCATTTTCATTTTCTGTTCCACATTGAATTTGGGGTGACATTTCCTTTTTATCATCATGCCCACGAAAACCCCAGCTTTTCAAATACGTAATGTTCTCAAAAAGAATCTGTTTGGGTCTAATGTGAAACTGTGAACTATCTCAGACTACTGTCCCCCCATGTGGAGTCTTGCTGCATTTCCATCAAAAGAGGTAAAATATCCTGTGTTCCCCTGTGAGTTCCCTCCAGTGCTCTTTGAGGGCTCAATATGGGAAACCTGGGGTCACAACGTCGTAGTTCTTGGTTTCTAAAAGAGGATTAGCAATGAAAGCACGAAACTCAAAACCTGGAGTTAGGATACTGAGCAATTGTTTATACTGTTAGGGAAAGACAAAATTTATGAACATATGAAAAGTAGATGGAGAAATGAAACACTGGAAGGTACAGATTATGGAGAAGGAGATATTATAGGCTTGAGAGATTATTTTTAATCCTTTAGGAATGGTTTTGCTTTTTGTTATACAGTGACAATCCTCAGCCTCAGTGTGAGGAGGAAGGCCTGTCAACGGCTAAGTTTGAGTCATTACGCTCCCCTTTTTGCTGTTTTTGTGATGGTGTGCTGTGTATGTGCGTGTGCTCATCTTTTCTGTTTCAGCCAAGCATAAAAACCTCTGAAGTAATTGCTATGGTCTCCGGGGCTCTTATACCCCAATCCCCAGCTTTGGGTAAATTAGCAGAATTCTAGGATTTCCAGAGGACTGTAGCAGAAACAAATGTCAAAGGAGACAGAGGGAATGAAAAAAAAAAAGAAAAAAGAAAAAGTCAGCAGGCAGCAAAGACATAATTTACTTGCGATAGAAAGACCCCCTCAGTGAAGGAGATAAAGGAGAGAATGACTGACCTTTATTCATGGGAGATGAGATAAAGTGAAGGGAGCTGGTGCCATGAAAAAAAGCAAGGGGAATGAGAGCCTGCAGAGAGAGGAGCATTCTCCTGTCACTTGGACAGTGGTGACATTATTGAGTCTCTGCCTATGTTGCCTCTGACAGGAATTGTCTCTCTGGGACGCCTGAGGAATGGGCAGGGACACTCCTACCAAGAACAGGCAGCTGGCTGCATGGAGTGATTAGAAGTCACATAAACTTCCCAGCCCTGGGCCAAAAATAACCTCCCAACAGATCTGCCATCAAGCCTGAAATGCTCACCATTGTCACGGTGCTTCTGAATTGGGGCACTGTGTCTCCAGGGTCCCTCTGTTAAAATAGAAAGGTGTTATTCTGGAAGGATAAAATAGTAACCCAACATTTGTCCACATTGTTAGCCAATAAAATCTAATGAACCACCTAATGTGTATTTTACTGTATCTAAAGTTATCTCTTCCTGTGTAATAGATTGTCCCAAAACTTAGTGGCTTAAGTCAGTCAAAATTTATATCTCACAGTTTGTGTGGGTCAGGAATTTGGGAGCACCTTAGCTGGCAGTTCGGGTACAGGGTCTCTCATGAGGATGTGGTTAGGATGCTGGCAGAGGCTGCAGTCTGCATGTGATGCCTTGAGTGATTCCAAGATGGCTCACTCATATGGTTCTTGGCAAGAAGCTTCAGTTCCTCATCACGTGTACCTCTCCGGGGGGCTGTCTGAGTATCCTCACAACATGGCTGTGGGCTCTCCTCAAGAGTGAGTGATCTGAGAGAGAAAGAGAGAAGTAGGGAAAATGTTACAAATGTCGTCCATGTCCTGGTCTTGGAAATCACACTCTCTCACTGCTGGCATACACCATTCCTTGGGATGAAGTTAACTAAGTCCAGCCCATACTCAAGGGGAAGGTAATTAAATGCCATCTGTCGAATGGAAGAGTATCAAAGATTTGTAGACATATTTAAAACTCACCACACCTGATCACCCATTAGCCACGAAAAGATGGGGAATGGGGCAGCTAAGGATTTTTTTTTTTCTCAATGGCTTTATTGTGGTATATTTGACATACCATACAATTGATCAATTCAGCGATTTTTAGTACACAGTGCTGCACAGCCATCACCACTATCTAATTCCAGAACATTTTCATCACTTCAATAAGGAACGCCATTACCCATTAGTGGTCATGCCCCATTCCCTCACTCACCTGGCCTTGGGCAACAACTAAACTACTTTTGGAATAGGTAAGCTTTGATTGAAGAAGAAAAGACTGGAATAGATTTCTATTCTGTCTTCCATCTTGCTAAGGCTGGTCAGTGGAGGGCAGACAGAGGCAGGGATCCGCATGGGACAGCAACACAGATAGGGTCAGGCCTCCCTCCATGCTGCAAGCTGCGGTCAGAGGTTACATGGAACTTCTCACCACCAGGAGCCAGAACACGGGCACTGTGTAGGAAACTGGCTCTGCCTGGCGGTCTAGTGGGATCCCTGAGGAGCAGATAAGCAATCTGACAATTCCAGTGACTTGTAGGGGGAGACATGGGCCTGAATGGAGTGCTCCAGGTAGACAGATGCTGAATTCACAATCAGATAGGTCTGTGTAGGGATCCCAGCTCTGCCACTGACTAGCTTGTGCCTTTAGTCAAGTTATATAACTTAAATCAAGCCTTCCTTGGAGAATGGCACAGATTCTCCTTTTGATTTCTCCCCTGCCTACAAGTTCCTAAGACCCACCTCAGAAGTAATAATCTTGGAGTTTTGTTGTAAGAATTAGACATATATGGACTATACTTAGCCTGAGGACTTTGTGTATAGCATGCTTCAATAAAGGATGGTTATTACTACTACTACTATTTACAAGGTTGCTAGGGAATGACTTGGATTTGGGCTGGGAGCCTCTCAGTAATCTCTGGGGTATTTGGGGGTAGGAGTCCAGGCGAGTCCTCTGCGGATTAGTTTACTGCCGTTTAAGACACACCAGCCCTCTCTCACTTCCCCTGGGGCTGCTCCAGTCCTTCTTTTGAATGGAGGGTGAATCTGAGAAGTTGTTTTGTTCTCAATGTACTTCAAAAGCACACAAGAGCTTAGAAATACGGCTACATATGTGTATACATTTATATATGTGTTGGTTTCTCCCCTTTTAGATGCACACCATTTTACAAGCACAGATATACGCAAATGCACGGCTTTGCAGTGTTAGCAGGAAAAAAAAAAAGCCCTACAACGCAAACAAAACAACAAGCAGCTTGTCCCAGCTGCAGAGGCAGCAGTGAAGATGCATTCGCTGGGGGAGCTCACCCCCTGGTCTCCTGTTCCAGATCTGTTCCAGAGAAGTATTACACAGGCCCATGGCCTCTGTTGCCCTGCTTCGTGCCCTCGGCCCCAGACATGCCTATGGCAGAGAAAGTATTAGGAAGAGAAGATTCTGTTGGAAAAAAAAAAAGATACCAACCTTCCTTCCCGAGGGTGGCATTCCCTGGGCACTGAGTGGGCACGGAGAATTTGCTCACAGCCTGGACACCCTTCCTTCCTTGCAGGGGTGGGGTGCCAGCCCTGCAGGGAGCTCTTGAGCAGGCCACTTTTACGACCTCTCCGTCCAACCACTCACTACTGGGTCCCCGTGTTTTATTTCCTTCATAGCTCCCCGTCTCGAAATCTTTTGTTTGCTTATATGTTCAGTCTCCCCATACCAGGAGAGCAGAAGCTTCACCGGCATGAGGGAATTTGCCATCTTTTTACCCAGCATCCCAGTTCCTGGAACTCTGTGTGATGTACAGCCAGCATTTGGCAAATGTTGCTGCGAGAATAAACAGAGCGAGCCATTTGGTGCTATCTCCTTTGGCTCTTTCAAAACCTCAGAGATATCCACCTTTATTGGCTTTATCTTACAGATGAGGAAATGGAGGGTCCTTATTCATGAATGACCCATCTAAAGCCACACAGCTAGTAAGAGAGGAAGCCAGACTCTCAATCAGCTTCAGTCTCCAGATCCTTTGTTCTTTTTTTCAAATCCTGCTACCATCCTGTGTACCCCATGGTGATGTCCCTATTTCCAGAAAGTAATCCCCTGCCCAACTGTTTAAGGCTGATGAACTACTTGTACCATGTTTTTCTTCCTCAACAGGAAATTTCATCTTCCAGATTATGTCTCATAAGAAAGCCACCAAAGGAAAAGCTGTCCTGGTTATTATAGGCTTAGATTCGTGATCTTTTCCATGTATTTTTTTTAACTGCCATTAAGAATTAAGCAGAACTGATATGGAGTGATCTCCAAAACATAAATTTAAAAAGCAAGATGCAGAACATTGTGCATGGAAAGCTACTGTTTTGATAAAAAGAGACGGGAGACTGTTCAACACCTCAGTTATACTCCTTGGTATTTTACCCAAATGAGGTGAAACTTAATGTCCACATGAGAACCTGGATATAGATGTTTATAGCAGCTTTATTCATAATTGCCAAAGCTTTGAAGCAACCAAGATGTCCTTCAGTAGGTGAATAGATAAATAAACGGTGGTAAATCCAGACCATGGCATACTATTGAGTGCTAAAAAGAAATGAGCTATCAAGCCATGGAAAGACACGGAAGAATTTTAATTGCTTATTACCAAGTGAAAGAAGCCAATCTGGAAAGGCTACATACTGTATGGTTCCAGCTATATGACATCTTGGAAAAGGCCAAACTATGGAGACAGTAAAAAAAAAAAAAAATCTGTGGTTGCCAGGGGGTCAGTGGGAATAGGGGGAGTACAGGGGATTTTTAAGTCAGTGAAACTATTCTGTCTGATACTATAAAGATGGATACACAACAGGCATTTGTCGAAACCCCTAGAATGTGCAACACCAAGAGGGAACCCTAATATAGACTATGGGCTTTGAATGATAATGATGTGTCCATGTAGGCTTATCAATTATAGTGAATGTACCACCCTGGTGGGGGGTATTGCTAATGGGGAAGGCCCTGCATGTGTGGGGGCAGGAGGTATATAGGAAATCTCTGTACCTACCTCTCAATTTTGCTCTGAACCTAAAATTGTTCTATGCTTCTAGTTATAAAATAAATAGGTCACAGGGATGAAAAGTGCAGCATAGGGAATACAGTCAATAATATTGCAGTAACACTGTATGGTGACAGTGACTATACCTACCATGGTGAATTTTGGTAACGTGTAGAATTGTTGAATCACTGTGCTGTATACCTGAAACTAATATAACATTGTATGTTAATATATTTTGATTTTTTAAAAAAAGTCTATTTTTAAAAATTTAAAAATAAGATTAAAAAGGGAGGGGAGAGAATACTTATACACATTTACTTGTGCATGCATTTCATTTTTCTGGCAGGATATGCAAGAAATTAATTGCATTAGCTATTTTCAGTGAAGTAATTATGTACTTGGAGCCAGGGGTTGGGTGGGGGAAGGATTTTTCACCGTGTATCCTTTTGTTCCTTTTAAATTTAATAGCATGTGACTATGTCATATACTCAAAAAGAAAAGATCTCACCTATAGACACTATGTTCACACTCAGAATTTGCTTTAGCTAAAATCTTATGATATAGGTGAGTTCTGAATACTCATTTGGGGCTTTCTGTGCCTTTCCAACAAAAAAAATTGCCAACAGAATCCTGGCTGGGGACTAGGGCAGGTCCCAGGTCAACTCTCCCCAGCACACACACTCAGACAAGATGTCCATCCTTGTAGGATGTGTGGTTCCTCGCACCGCAAGAGCATGTGCCTCTGGGAGAGCCACAGACTACGTGCTCTGACTCTCTTGCCCTCCAGTCTTCCAGTCCTCCTAATTGGGAATGAAGACCTCTTATCCTGCCATCTTGCTGAGGTAGTCTCCTTTTCAGCAAAAAAGATGGAGCATGGATGAACTGGCTGTGGTGTGGGTTAGCAGGGGAGGAGGGGGCAGTCAGGTGGATGCTGGCTGAGGGGTGATGGTGTGAGACAGTGGGGGGCGGGCAGTTGGAGGCTGGATGCTGTGGTGGTGTAGGTTAGTGGCATGGGCAGGTGGAGAATGATGAGGGGTGGTCACATGGGCAGGTGGACACATGAGCGCACGTGAGCAGATGGGTGGATGGGTGGGTAGGTGGAATGGACTAGAGATGTAGAGATGCGGCTGGGGCCGGTGCTCAGGGCAGCAGTTACTTTCTCTGAGCACATTCTCTAAAAGGAAAGCTCTTTCAATAATTTCTCCCACCAGGTAATTTGTTGATTTGCTGGTTGTTAGTATTATGTTGAAATCATAACAAGAGCACGTGATACCAGACAAAGTTGGCAGAGGAAGTTGCTGCTCTTTTTCTAACCTGTTCACTCTTCGATCACCTATGAAGCCATTGCCATCACTGTCCCTGCCTCTAAGGTTGGGGACACAGGGGACAATCTGTCCACTCCTCTGCTTGGCTCTCATCCCAGTATTTTTCTCTTTGCTGACAAAGTGGTGAGATGTACCACGCTCAGCTTACCATCCCCTTCCCCCCTCCCTCCTAGTCTCTCCTGCTCTAGATGCCCAGCAGCCCTTCCATGCTGTCCTGGGTTATAAAGCAGAACGGCTCGCACAAGGCTAACAATTGATGTCAGATGATTTCCTGTTTACTGCAACTCCTCCTTCCTGGGAAGCGAGAGCATGCTTATGGCTTCCCTGCCACTCGAGGACTCCAAACATCCCCCAGAGATTCCTTATACAGCCAGTGCCATAGCCGCTTGGGCACCCACTAAGCTCAGTGTCCTCTCTCGGGAACTGAAGGGGCAGAGGCTTTGAATCAGAATGAAAATCTGTGCCATCGTCTGAGGAAGTCTGAATTCAGAAAAGGGAGGCACAAGTCATACTTTAAAAGACCGAAACATAATAACACAGTGCACTAGGAGCAGAAGCACAAGTGTGCAAGTAATTACAGACAGGGAGGCAGATGGCCTAATCCTCTTGGAATATGTGAGGAACACCTCCGCAAAACAAGGTTAAGTAACCCCTAGCAGATGGAAGAAGGGCAGGCTTTAGCTCCTGTCTCATCTGCCCTCTCCACTCTTTGAAGGCTTAGAGAAGTTCTCCATCATTAGCATGTCAGAGCAACAGCTTTAAACAAAGGGAAAGCCCACCCCCACCCCTCAACCCTGCCACGGCTTTTTTGGCAGCTTGAAATACTGAGGATAAGACAAGTTTGAGGGGAGGAAATGCTTTACTGTATTTCCTCTGCCCTTCCGATTTGGAAGCATTCCACCCTGTGGGTGTCTCCGGTTGTGTCTGTCCCACTAACCAGGCTTGGGAAATGTCTGTCCTGCACTTCTCCTTGATTAGTGCGCTTGATAGGACCGTGATTCCCCAGACATGTCCCTGTCCTAAGCCCAGGAACCTGTGCAAATGGTAGGTTACATGGCAAGGGGGTATTAAAGGAGCAAAAGGAATTAAGCTTGTTAATCAACTGACTGATTAAAGCAGATTATCCTGGATTGTCGAGGGGGCCCAGTGTAACCTCAGGGTCCTTAATGTGGAAGAGGGAGGCAGAAGAACCAGCATTGGAGTGATGCAGAGGGAAAAGACTCAATCCACCATTGCTAGCTCTGACAATGAAGGAAGGGGCCACCAGCCAAGGGCTGCCCGTGGCCTCCGTAAGCTGTAAAGGGCAAGGAAAGGATTCCTAGAGTCTCCAGAAGAGAATGCAGCCTTACTGACACCTTGGTATTAGCCCAGTGAGATCCACTTCAGAGTTTTGATCTCCAGAACTGTAAAATAATCCCTTTGGACAATTTTCAACCACCAAGCGTGTGGTAAGTTGTTACAGCTGCAGCAGGGAATGAATAGAATTGGAAAATTGGATCCTGCTTGACTCAGGTCAAGGCAAGGCCTGCCTCCAATGTGTTCCTAGTGGGGGTCAGTTCCATCAACATCATCCATAAAAGAGGGTGAATCCTATCCACTGGCCTAGAAGGAGCTCCAGATGTCAGGAGCTGATCTTTGGTTCCAGATGTCTTGAGGTGAGATGAAATAAAATGGCACCCAATATTCATAAGAGGAGATGACAAAACCATTTTCTTAGAGGTCCAGGCATTAAGAGTTGGGGCCAGTTATGGTGAGAACGAAGGGCATGAACTCAGGTGGCTGAAGCAGAGTGTGTTTTGGCCTAAAGGTTGATGAGGATCTAGGGAGGTGGATCCTGCAGGAGGATGCTGCAGCATGAGGGGTCCCCAGGGACTAGAGCACTCTAGATGGGGAGGTATAGATCCACTGTTAGAAAGAGCAATCATGGGGGCTTCTGAGTGGCCCAGTTGGTTGAAGATCCAACTCTTGATTTCGGCTCAGGTTATGATCCCAGGGTTATGGGATCGAGCCCTGTGTTGGGCTCTGGGCTGAGCATGGAGCCTGCTTAAGATTCTCTCTCTCTCTCTCTCTCTCTCTCTCTCTCTCTTTCTCTCTCTCCCCCTCTCCCTCTCCCTCTGCCCCTCTCCCCTGCTCACACACTCTCTCTCCAAAAAAAGAACATCTCTCTCTGCCCCTCCCCCGTTCATGCTCTGTCTCTCTCTGTCCCAAAAATAAATAAAAAAACGTTGGAAAAAAAAAAAAGAACAAAAAAAATAAATAAATAAAAATCATGGCCTGAGGGATTCACTAGCATACAATACAGAGTCTCTCTTGAAGCTCAGAATTTCTTGGGAATTACAAAGCTAAACCTTGTGGATTCATCAAAAAGGGGTAATGACCACTGAATGGTGTGACAGCTAAAACTTAAAAATTCAGCAGAAACTCATTACTGATTCATTCCTAAAATCTGTGTCTTCAATGCTCATGAGGTACAGAATTGGGCTTTACAAGCAGTTTATCTTTCCAAAGTAGAGGCAACATATCCTGTGTCCAAGCCTCTCCTATTCCTCAACCTTCCCCCTGCTGACTCCATCTTCTTTCCTCAGGAGAACAGTGGGGAGTGTGGAGAGGAGAGGCAAGGTCAGCATTGGGTGGAACCCAGGAAAGCATTTCTCACCCATCCTGCCCAGTGGAGGTGATCCCCACTTACTGATGCAGGAAGTGTAACCCCCAAAGTGAATGGAGCTTGTTGGAGGCTGAAGGAATAGGGCACATGTGACTGCTGCAGCAATTCTATGGGACATACTGTGGGTTTCCTATAGCTAGAACCCAACCCTCAGGTTTGGAATTTCTGGAAGCGGAACTCATGTCTGGTCCCATTTTTTCACTCCACCCCAATCCCCCATTCCACGTGCCAAGGAGAGTGCTTGGCACAAAAGGACACTCCATTAAACCCTTGCTGAATTTCACAGAATTGAAGGTGCAGCCAAGTTCCTGTCTCTCTTCTAGCAACTATAACTGAAGATCTCTCGTCCAACAGACTCCAAATTTCTCTCTGTACCAGGTCATAGGAGTTTAAATGGGATGATGTAGCATTGATGCAAATTGGAGAAGATGTCATTAAGTAAATAGTTCCAGTCTGAACACAACTGGAGGGCTAATGGACTTGAGAATATAATCTAACTTCTTAGTAAAGTAAACTTCTGATGACTGAACTTGTCCCCTGTCCCAACCATACTTCTTCAGTTTCTCTCCTTCCTTCTTACATATCCACTGAATGACTCTGTCATCTGAGCTATTTGGCTGTTCCTCTGCCTGAAATGCCCTCTCTGAATCCCCTTCTTCACCTATCTGGCAAATTTCTATTCAATTTCTAAGACTCTATGTGTCATCTCTACCAGGAGTCTTTTCCCGATGCTTCAGGTACCTCTTCCCTTCCCCATACATTTCTATCCTAGTGACTGCTACCTGTTTCAAACATAATTAATATTCTTCATCTTCAGGAACTGTATCATTTGTCTTTCTATCACCACACACTAGCAAAATGCCTAGCATGTAGTAAATTGTCAATAAATGTCTATTGAATAACCCTATACCAGCAGCTACTATCAACTGAGCCCATTTTACTATGGACATCACATTATTCTAAGCTTTATATATATACTGACTCATTCAGTTGCTTGAATAGTCATATAAAGTTATTTACTCTCCCATTCTACAGATTCAGGAACTGGGCCTGGAAAAAATGAATAATCTATAGTTTTCCTAGTCAGTCAGTGGAAAAGCCAACATTCAAATCCAGGGTGTCTATCAGATTGTATGAGTCTTCTAAGGTTCCTAAAAGGGTTATAGGCTGCTGCTTTAGTTAAAGTAGAAAAGATTAAACACCCTAAAAACACATAATCCATTTAAAAATGGGCAGAAGGCACAAACAGGCATTTCTACAAAGAAGACATCCAGACCTCCAACAGACACATGAAAAAATGCTCAACATCACTTATCAGCAGGGAAATGTGAATCAAAACCACAGTGGGATATCACCTCACACCTGTTGGAATGGCTAAAATCAAAAACACAAGAAACAACTGGCATTGGTGAGGATGTGGAGAAAAAGGAATCCTCTTGCATTGTTGGTGGAAATGCTAACTGGTGCAACCATTCTGAAAAACAGTAAAGAGGTTCCTCAAAAAGTTAAAAATAGAACTATCTTAATATCCAGTAATCACACTATTGGATATTTGCCCAAAGAATACAAAAACACTAATTCAAAGGGATACATGCACCCTTATGTTATAGCAGTATTATTTATAATAGCCAACTTACAGAAGCAGCCCAAGTGTCTGTCAATTGATAAATGGATAAGGGAGATGGGATGTGTGTGTGTGTGTGTGTGTGTGTGTGTGTGTATGTGTGTGTGTGTGTGTTTATATATATAAAATGGAATATCATTCAGCCATAAAAAAAAAGAACGAAATATTGACATTTGCAATGACATGGATGGAGGTGGGCTAGAGAGTATAATGCTAAATGAAATAAACCAGTCAGCAAAAGATAAATATCATATGATTTCACTCATATGTGGAATTTAAGAAACAAAACAAATGAACAAAGGGGAAAAAAAGAGAGAGAGAGAAAGCAAGAAACAAACTCTTAGAGAACTGATGGTTAGAGAGGGGAGGTGGGTGGGAGAGACGGGTGAAATGGGTGATGGGGAATAAAGAGTGCATTTGTTGTGATGAGCACCAGGTGATTAAAATAAAAACTTAAAGGGGCACCTGGGTGGCTCAGTTGGTTGAATGGTTGAACGTCCGACCCTTGATTTCAGCTCAGGTCATGATCCCAGACTCGTGGGATCAAGTCCTGAAATGAGCTCCATGTTGAGTGTGGAGGCTGCTTAAGATCCTCTCTCTCTCTCTCTCTCTCTCTCTCTCTCTCTCTCTCTCTTTCTCTACCTCTCTGCCCCTCTTTTCTGCTTGTGCTCTCTCTAAAAAAATTTTTGTTAATTTAAAAAATAAACTAGAAAACATTGGAGTGATAGATCACATTATTTACCCCACTTGTTCTTCAATCCATACCCTCTGACTTGTGAGTATACAGTTCCTACCATGAGAAGTGGAGTTTATTTTTTTACTCCACTGATGTTGGATTTAGCCGTGTGATTTGCTTTGGCCAAAGGCATGTTTATATTTGGAAAGTGAGCATAGACTTTATTTTATTTTTTAATTTAAAATAAGTATTTCATTTAAACTAAAAATACCACCCCCCCCAAAAGAAACAAAAACAATTCACCCACAGAGCAAGCACAAACTTTAAATCTATTGGTAGGCATGGACTCATTCTTTGTGTTCTTGCATTTCCCCACCAGGAGATCATCTGAAACCACTGATCTGAGGAGAATGAGGGACAAATGGAGTAGCCCAAGTCCCAACCCACAGCCTGATGCCAACCTAGCTGAGGTCAATCTAACCACCCACACAGATGCCTGAGCAAGAAATCAATACTTCCGTTACATCACTGAGTTTTGGGATTGTTTATTAGGCCACATATTTTGGGCAATAGTTGAAGAATGTATTTAAGATTGTAACTTTATAGACATTAATTAGAATTATGTATTTCCTTTCAGTGAAAGCTATAAAAGGGCCTCTATCTTTTAGACACATAGAAGTAAGAGTGTTGATGATAACTGTGTTGTCCTGGATTGGTTAATTGGGGGACACTGGAAGGTTTTATTCCAGGATAGTTTAATGAGGAGTCATTTTTCTGGAATAATTTCTTGCAGACTCAGACATGGTAAGAGAATACGCTATAGGTTTTTCTTTTTTTCTTTTTTTCTTTTTGTAATCCCTTAAAGCCCTGCAGATTTTGCTGGCCTGTTATGATTTAGAAAAAGGAATTTAAACGTTTTTGAAGACACAGATATGTAACCTTAAAAAAAAATTTTAACTAACAAACTTTGGATCAGGTGGCAAAACTATACTACTTACTTTCTGGCAAGGTTGCTCTTGGGAACAATTGTACCGCCCCACGGTTAAGGTAGAAGTATAAGTTAGGGGCCAAAGAAAAGAAAGGATTTGGATTCAGGAAAAATATGCACACAGAGAATATCAAAGCGTTTAGCGTGTTCACATCACTCACACACACCTCCATTAAATTCTATGCTTTCTAGCAAGCTTCTGCCAAATCCTTAGTTGGAAAAGCCCTTCTCTGGGCTTTCTGGGTAGGAACATCAAGCTCAGAATGGTGAAGGTTCATTTTAGGTTCTCCTTGTAGGAGCTCAGTCTTGCCCTTTCTCCGGAGCTGGGTCAGCCTCCTTCTTAGACACCAGGAGGGAGATTGAATGTTTGCGGTCTGAAGCATCCATTGTATAACTGCCTCAGCACCAGTGATTCTTACGATAATAAATTTCACGTTGATGAACTCATTGGGGGTGGAGATGAAGACCTTCAACACTTGAGGAGTCTTTCTTTTTCTACTGCGATTTTTCTTTAATTAATTGGACAAGTTCCCCCTTCCTTCAAGCCCCCAAGTGTAGCAGTGAAAGAATTAAAGAGAATTGTTAAGATTTATAGCACCACAGTCTGACCTACTTTGGAGCACATTCTGGGGAGGAAAGGAACCCAAATTTTAACTATCTGTTTTCTTTGTGTCTAAACCCTTCTCTCTTTTAGTTAAAGAGGGGCAAAGGCAAACATTGTTTCACTGAGATTTAGAGAATTTCATTTACTGTGAGGGATGGTTGACTAAGAAGCTTGATTCTCATGTGAGTGAAGGCCATTACATAAAGGAAGGGCCTTTGTAGCTGGGTCAAGAGAGCAGTTTTAATTTTAGCTTCATTAAAAACTCCAAACTCAGGGCAAAAATCTGAGCACTTGCTATAGCAGACTAAATTGGAATAATAAATGTTTAACTTTTTCTGAGAATCTTGAAAACAGAATAGAGGGATGGGTGTAGGGCTGGGTGAGGTAAGTGGTGGGGGTTAAGGAATGACTTGTGGTGATGAGCACTGGATGATGTAGGGAAGTGTTGATTCACTGTATTGTACACCTGAAACTAATATTACACTGTATGTTAATTACACTGGAATTAAAACAAAACAAAACAAAAACCAGAGGGTGATGGATGTAGAACTTCAGACGAATAAACATCAGGTTACAGGGTTACTTGAAGTTTTCTGGAGCATGCATTCTCTTAAAAAATAGTCATGCCAAGAGGCCTCTGGGTGGCTCAGTGGCTTAAGCCTCCAACTTCAGCTCAGGTCGTGATCTCATGGTTTGTGGGTTCAAGCCCCGTGTTGGGCTCTGTGCTGACTGCTCAGAGCCTGGAGCCTGCTTTGGATTCTGTGTCTCCCTCTCTCTCTGCCCCTCCCCCACTTGCTTGCTCATGCACATGCTCTCTTTCTCTCTCTCTCAAAAATGAATAAACATTAAAAAAATTTTTTTTAAATAGCTATTCCAAAAAATTCAGAGACAGTGGTGGAAAAAAAAGTTTCAGATCCAGGTAGTTAGTCAAATATTTCAGAAGAACTTTCACATTCATGGCATTTTTAATTTAATGATCAACAAAATCAGAGTCAGACTGAACCCTTTCTGACCAGTAAATACTGATGTATGACCCTACATCTCTTAGAGGCCTCAGAGCTCCTCCAGGAGAGGAGTTTAGGAATTGATCGGGGGTGGGGTGGGGTACACACTTTTTCCTGGAGCTTCTTTTCCCCATTCCACTTAAAAAAATTATTTATTTTTTAATTTACATCCAAGTTAGTTACATATAGTGCAACAATGATTTCAGGGGTAGATTCCTTAATGCCCCTTAACCATTTAGCCCATCCCCCCTCCCACAACCCCTCCAGTAATGCTCTGTTTGTTCTCCATATTTAAGAGTCTCTTATGTTTTGTCACCCTCCCTATTTTTTATATTATTTTTGCTTCCCTTCCCTTGTGTTCATCTGTTCTGTGTCTTAGAGTCCTCATATGAGTAAAGTCATAAGATATTTGTCTTTCTCTGACTAATTTCGCTTAGCATAATACCAGTTCCATCTACATTGTTGCAAATGGCAAGACTTCATTCTTTTTGATTGCTGAGTAATACTCCATTTTGTGTGTGTGTGTGTGTGTGTGTGTGTGTGTGTGTGTATGTGTGTGTGTGTGTGTGTGTATACACACACCATATCTTTTTTATCCATTCATCCATCGATGGGACACTTGGGCTCTTTCCATGCTTTGGTTCTTGTCAATACACTGCTGTAAACATCCTCATTCCACTTTTTAGCAGGGTGTTTCTTACATGTAGTTCTACCTGCCATGTTGCTCTGGGTCCAGCTCATCCATTCCACTGGTGCTCTGTTCCCTCTCCACTCTCTCCAGGATGGCACAACACACATTTACTGACAGCATGTATGTAACTAGAATCTACACATATTTGTGGAGTCACTATCATCACAGGCTGTGTAGCCTAGTGGAAAGCACTAGAAGTATCAGGAGACCCATGCAAGAATATTCATTTTCACCATATTCATGGTTAAAATATCCTAAATGTTCACAACCTGACAATAGGTAAAAATACTATGAAATATCCCTAATATAGAATATTACAGGTGTTAAGACATGGGTAAATTGTTTTTAAAATGTTGAATGAAAAAAAGAAAGTTGCAGAAGCCCAAAGTATGACAGTAAGTATATAAACTAAAGCATGCAGAATATATACTATCTAATATGTACAGGTGTAGTAAAGATAATGAAATCCTTGTGGGCATGAAGAATGACATTCAGGACAGTGGTCACCACTTGGGGGTCAGGTGAGGAGGAAGAGCAGGATGGGAGAAAAGGAACATGGGAGGCTTTGTTTATATTTTTATTTCTGAAATTGAGTGGTGGCCACAAAGTACTTGCCTTATTTTACTGTGCTTTTTTCTATGCCTGAACAAGTCTTAATTATAATAAAAAATGAGAAAGAGGGTACTATTGATTGAATGTGACCCCAAATCTATGTTACATATGTTAGAACCTAACCCCCAAAGTGATGGTATTGGGAGGTGGCACTTTTGGGACATGATTAGGTCATGAGGGATCCTAATGGAACTAATCCATAATGGGATTAGTGCTCATAAAAGGGGCCCCACAGAGCTCCCTGTCCCCTTCCACCATGTGAGGACACAGTGAGGAGACAGCCATCTATGAACCAGGAAGTGGGCCTTCGCCAGACACCACACCTGTTGGCACCTTGATCTTGGACGTAGACCCTCCAGAACTGTGAGATATAATTGTCTGTTATCTATATGCCACCCAGTGTGTGGCATTTTTGTTACAGCTGCTGGAATAGACCAAGACAGGAAGTCAGCATCAAGGGCAAGGGCTGAGCTCTCAGCGTTGCTCCCACACGTGCTCACCCTTGGCTCTGTTGGCCTCATTTTCTGACCCATGAGATGAAGGGTTGGCCTCATCAATCTAGGATCTTGGGTGTCAGGCTGCAGGAAGACTGATGCCCCTGCCTGTCTGTCAGCATCCTCCTAATGCTGTGTCTGGACAACAGGAAAAAAGTAAAAAACTAAGTGACTAAGTAGAACTCAAATGCCTAGCATGCCTGGATATTTTTAAAAAATTGTCCTGATCTGCTACTGCAGCACCTGCTGAAGCCACTTCAGCTGGGTGGAACTCTTCCTGTGGTAGGGTCCCCTCCCTAAGGAAAGAAAAAAAAAAACCCTCAAGGCAACCCGGCTATATGCATATGTGACAATATCCCTCATGACCTTGTAACATGAGACCACTTAATCAGACTGCATGTTTGTGTGTTACCATATATGGGAGACAAAGAAGTAGAAAATATATAAAAAACTATGCAACATGGTGTTCGGGGCTCAGTTCTTCGGATACAAACCCAACTGAGCCGTGCCATGCCAGCGAGAGTAAAGTTGCTTCCTGGAAAGAAAAACCTCAGTGTCACGACTCTCTGTGCAAGAATCCTGCTACATTCTGTTCTCAAACTCTTCTAGAGAAAGAACATTATACAGTTTCTTTTGGTAGCCCATTCTAGTAACTGGCGGTCACTACTAAGGAGTGCTAAACATGGGGAAATTCAGCTACAATCATCCCCTTTCCCTTTACCCTTAGTGTTTTTTATAAATTTTAAAAAATGTTTATTTTGAGAGAGGGAGAGAGAGTGAGCAGGGGAGGGTCAGAGAAAGAGGGAGAGAATCCCAAACAGGCTCCTCATTGTCAGCACAGAGCCTGACTTGGGGCTCAATCCCACAAACCGTGAGATCATGACATGAGCTGAAATCAAGAGTTGGACGCTTAACTGACTGAGCCATCCAGGTACCCGTTCATGTTTTTATATTAGTAAATATAGAGAGTTAGGTAAAAATCACATGACATTATTAAATGTCACTAAAATACTATCTTTTTTTTCCCGGAGAAGACTTAATGGCTTGATAAAATGCTTATAATACATAACATGAAATGACAAAGGAGGATATATTACTTTATATAGTATGATCCCAATTCTTCTCAAAAAAGTACATACACACATACACATACACATAAGACTAGAAGGAAATGCATCTAGGCAGTGGAATTATGGGCAATTTAAAATTTCTTCATGCTTAAATGAATTTTTCAATTTTTCTACAATGAGCATTTTTACAGTCATAACCAGCCTCATCTATGTGGATGCATTGCTATTTATTTTACAATGTGGTTTGTTTTGGACTGGAAGCATGTTTCTACCACCATCCACCAGGCACTCAGCCCTGCAGTGTGGAGGAGCCTGGGGCCCACTCTGAGTTCGTTAGCAGTGATGCTGCACAAACCCAAACCCTCCCCGAGAGTCATTTATACTCTAAGCCAGGTTTTCAAAAACCTGGTCTCACAGAGGCTTTTGAAGCTCTATTTGCCACATTGCAAAGGAACAAATGCCTTGCCAGAGAGGATTTGAATGTTTCCAGAGAGTTATAAAGAGTGGAATGGAGTCAGCTCTGATTGCCAGCATAAAGTCTCTGTCTAGGGAATGATAAAACGCCCCGATACATTTCCTCAGCCAGCTCAGCAGCCCAAGCCCTATGTGAGACATCCCCTTAAACCATACAAACGTCTCTGTCTTAGTCAGCTTGGGCTGCCATAACAAAATACCAGACTGCGTGGCTTGAAATTTATCTTCTCACAGTTATGGAGGCTGGAAAGTCCAAGATCAAGGTGTCAGCAGGGTTTGACTTCTGGTGAGACTTCTCTTTGTGGTGATGTAGATGGCAGCTCTCTCTGTGTCCCCACTTGTCCTCTCTTGGCCTTTGCTCCAAGCATGTGTGCAGAGAGAGCAAGAGAGGGAACTCTCTGGTATCTCTTCTTCCAAGGACACCAACTGTATCAGATTAGAACCCCACCCTTATGACCTGATCTAATCCTAATTACTTCCTCAAGACTCTATTTCCAATATAGTCACATGAGAGGTTAGGGATTCAATATATGAATTTGGGGGAGGGGGACACCATTCACTCCCTAGCAGTGTCCTAAAACTGAATTTTTGGAGAGCCCAATCTCTCTGTGGGGTCAGCCTGCCAATGCCCTCACCCCACCTGCCTCTGCATGGACCAGTTCTTTAAAGAACAGTGATGGGAAGGGCACAGACCAATGTAGAAATAGGTGGAAAACACACAGCTTTTGTGTGTCACATAGGGTGATACATAGTAAAGGGCAGCATCTGTGAGGAGACCTCCCTGGTTTCCTTAATAAACTGCCATCCCATCCTATACGGTTGCAAGTGAGGGGAGAAACTCCACATGTGCAGTGATCACTGGAAACTGGGCCCCAAAGATTTATCCTTCTCTCCAGAAGCCTCTCCCTACTAATGGTGGCCACGAAGGGACTTCTACTCCGTCTTAAGGATGTCCTTCCCAAAGGTGTCATTGCTTTTCTCTTCTCTTCCCTGGTATATACAAGCAACCAGATGGGACCACTTCCCCACTGTTGACTTATTTGCACACTGAGTCATCTAGGAATTTCCTGGGTTGACAACTCAGGCTGTTTCCTCAGTGTTACCTCCTGCAAAGCTATTCCTAAAAAAGGAAATGACTAGTTGGCAGAGACTGGTTTTGCTTTTGAACAATTAGTAAAGTGACTGTGGAATGCACCTGGAATCGGCACCAGTCCCTACAGACGTCCATCACTGTGTTAGATTCTTTATGACTTATGACTGCGACTGGGCCATGGAGATAATTTACCACCCTCATGGTAGAAAGACGACGTGCCTCAAATGACCCAACTCTCTGAAAAATATTTGTTGAAAGCGTGCATGAGTAAATGGCCAGTCAGGATGCCAAGCACAGCAGTGCTTCCCTTGTCATCATCCACAACCAACCACAACGATAATAGTTAATATTTATTGAGTATTAACTATGTGGCCAGAACTTCTGAGGTGCCCAGAGGGATCTCGGAGGGTTTGGGCAGGGATAGCTGGAAGGTAGCAACAGCATTATTCTGTTTTCTGTATCGGCAATTCCATAAAAGGTATCATCAGAGGGGCGCCTGGGTGGCTCAGTAGGTTAAGTGCCTGACTCTTGATTTTGGCTCAGGTCATGATCTCACAAACCGTGAGATCGAGCCTTGCATCAGGCTCCATGCTGACAGTGGGGAGCCTGCCTGGGATTCTTTCTCTCTGCCTTTCCCCCACTCATGTTCTCTCTCTCTCTCTCTCTTAAAATAAATGAACTTTTAAAAAAAAAGGTATCATTAGAAAAAGGGTTCCACTGCTAAAATTTGAATAGCATTGTTTCTTGCAATACTCTCAATGAGAAAACCAGGCAGAGTTAAGGAAGGGCTTAGCAAATGTCACACAGTAAGTGGCAGAGTGAGACTGGAAATTAGGTCTCCAACACAGTGTTCTTTCAACCAAGCTCCATTGCCCTCTGCCTGTGATAATACCATCCAGGTAACAATAAAGTGATCTCTGGATTATCAGTTGAGTGCTGTATAATTAATGCCCTTTTGATTCCCCAGTATGTGTCGGGCATTAGGCTAAGTACTTTACAGGTATTAATTAATTAATTAATTAAATTCTCATGAAAATCCAGAGAAATAGATGCTGTTACTACCATTATTTAACAGATCCAGAAAATGAGTCACTGAGCTATTAAATAACTTGCTTGAGGTCTCACAGGAAGTGGGTGATGACACCAGGATATGAGCTCAAACAATACCGCTTCAGAGATTCAATCCCTGAATACAGCTTCTCCTGACTAGTATATTATTCTATATCCCAAGACTGAAAAGAATTTACACAGAAGCAAAGATACACAGAGTTCACCCTCAACTTCTCCCTCTGCTCAAAGTTTCTTTTTTTCTAGTCACCCTATGTTCCAAACTTTGAGAAATGAAAATCATAGAATCCTCGATGGATACGTTGAAATCCCTGCAGGGAAGAATTAGCAGTGAGAGAAGTATTTCTGCTTTACAGATGAAGTGCCTTACAGAGGCTTATTAGACACAACTCTCCATTTGTCATTTGGCAGGCACAGATAAGGTGGGAAATGGCATGTGTCTGAATCCCCAAACTCTGTTCATCCAACAGCATGAGTGGTCTAAGTACATGTGGAACAAAAAGGTTGTGTGTATGTGTGTGTGGTGGGAGGAGGCACAGCAGGGCATCAGTGTTGACAGATGAGGATAGAGAAGTGTGCATGGGATGGGTATTCAGTGTCCTTAAAATTCTTGAGCTGCTGTGCATCACACAGAGGCCACTGGAAGCTTCAAGAGAATGAGTAAACAGCAGCTATATTCATGTTTTTGAAATGTTATTTTGCATGGTGAAGATTGGATTAGAGTTGGATAGTCTCCTTGAAGACTATACAGGAGAGAGAGGGGTTCAAGGAACTGTGTTAGGAAGCTGTTGCTATTTTCCAAGAGAGAGAGGCTGGTGCTCTGTTTAAGCAATGTCAGAGATGCCTGAACAATATTTGTAGGCAATTCACATACCTGGAACACTACACATTTCAGAGATGAAAAAAAAAAAACTTTCTAGCATCCCTTAGGCTCTCAGGAAACCCTCTAGTGTTGACTGGGTATAACAGTGGTTAAAGGTTCATGGTGTGTGGATGCCTGATTAGAAATTTCAAACTAACTAACCCCTGTCCTTGGGGGTGGTAGAGGATGAAAATTAATGTGTGTATTTATTACACTGTTGATGCTGCAGAATTTAAAAGTAAAGTACAGAGCTGACAGCATTAACCAAGTGATGTGCTACCAATTGACAGCTCAAAGGAAAGGTGAATTGAAAGATATCCTTAGCCTCCAGGATCCTTCTGTCTACAAGGAAGACAAGAAGACAAAATGTGCAACAGTTGCCTGATCAGATGAGGCAATGTACCATGAAGGATCTAAGTGGTAAGAGGGAAAGATGTTCTCGTAGTTGGTGGGTGGTGAGATGGACTGAGTCAGGAGTAGACTTAGCTTTTCACTCATTTAGCAAATGTATTTATTTAACAGCTACTATGCGTCAGGCACCATGGGGAAGGATCTGTAAATGAATTAGGCTGAAAAGTCCTTCCCTGTGGGGAGCTAACATTCTTGGAAACATTCTTGAAGGGAGTGGGGCTTGAGTTGGATTCTAAAGGAAGGGGAGCCTGATGGATAGAGAGAAGACATCAGAAGGGGGACAAAGAGTATGAAATCCAGACAGAAGAAATATTTACAGTGGGAAGCAATGAGAGACTTGAGGAGTGGTCAAGACAAGTTTTTGCTTAGGGAGGGGGGCAGCAGGAAATCAAATTGAAAGGTGAGTTCTGGGGGTGGCCTTGAAAACCTGGTAGGGGAGACTGAATGTTATCCTGTAAGCATCACAGAGCCCTGGGTATAGGATTCAAGCTTCTAGTTGAAAGGGGGAGGCAGCAAAGACAGCAATGAGCAGGTAGTAGGGCAGGAAATCTGTGGCCATTTCAGAAATTAATTATTTTTTCCTTTTTTGCTCTGCCTTGTCTTTTTCTCTACCCTCTGAGTTTTAAAGATATCTAAAATGTTGTAATTATGTCTGAATGCATAGGAAGAGTAGAATCAGGTGAAGACAGCACAGAGATCCATGGAAATTATTATGTAAATGACTTAGCAGTTACACAGACTGTTCCCAGAGTGAACACTTAACCATTCTTCTACTGGCTACTTAAGTACACTGTGAGCTTAAGGATAAACCCAGGTGACTGATATTCGTGAATGGAGTGGGTCCCCAGGCAGGGTCTTCTGGACATAGTTCCTCCATTGGAAGTCCCTCACAGAGAATTTAATTTTAAAAGGATGATAATAAAATGGAGAATTAAGAGCCAACAAGAGGGAGGGAAAATGGATAACGTGTCCAAATTCTCTGTCTCTCTTGTTCATACCACACACTTTATGGAATCTTTTATCATTCTGACACTTGCCATTTATATTCCCAGCATCCTTGCCTGCCAGATTCATTTTACTCTTACTATTGAGGAGAAACAAAGCTGCTTAGGCAATTCTCTAGATTGCTCTGCAAAATGTAGAACCCCTGTGATGATTTCAAGTGTCTAAAATCCCTTGAATTTTTCAAAACAGAGATGTGAACCATGGCTACCTTGAAAAGGAACATGGGGGCCTTTCCTGTTTAACCCAGATGTCCCCAAGCTGCTGCAACCCAATGGTACAAATTGTCATGGAGCAACTGTGGAAATGTTGGGCACAGTCCAACATTGGGAAAGGTTTGGGCACAGTCTCCCCCGGTGATTTCTGGGAGTCTCCAGGAGTGCTTCACTTACGCTCAGAAACACGTCTGCTATGGGGCGCCTGGGTGGCTCAGTCGCTTGAGCGTCCGACTTCAGCTCAGGTCATGATCTCACGGTCTGTGAGTTTGAGCCCTGCATCGGGCTCTGTGCTGACAGCTCAGAGCCTGGAGCCTGTTTCAGATTCTGTGTCTCCCCCTCTCTCTCTGCCCCTCCCCCGCTCATGCTTGCTCTCTCTCTCTCTCTCTCTCTCTCTCTGCCAAAAATAAAAAACATCAAAAAAAAAAGAAAAAGAAAGAAAGAAAAAGAAACACATCTGCTCCTGTCCTGCCTGCTGCCGATGTCCCTGAGAGAACACTGTCTTCTTGACCCACTGTTCCTTAAACCCTTGGGCTATTTGTGTCCTCCAATGATGAGACTTCTGGATGGTCTCTTGTGCTTTATCATTGAGGTCCTGAAGCATCAGTGCTTGTATCCAGTCTCAATATGTCCTTATGACTTTCAGCCTTGAATCCCTCTCTTCATAGAGCTTAACACTGGGATGTCAGAAATGTGCATAAGAATCTATGTTGCAGATGTGTTTTAATATTAAAGAACTGGAAATTATGTGGATCCTGAGAAACTTAACAGAAGACCATGGAGCAGGGAAAGGAAAAAAAAAGTTGGAGAGGGAGGGAGCCAAACCATAACAGACTCTTAAAAACTGAGAATAAACTGAGGGTTGATGGGGTGGGAGGGGAAAGTGGGTGATGGGCATTGAGGAGGGCACCTGTTGGGATGAGCACTGTGTGTTGTATGTAAACCAACTTGACAATAAATTTCACATAAAAAAAAAGAACTGGAAATAAATTGATTTTCCATCAGGAGAAGAAATTGGCGGAATAAATGGTGATATATCTGTACTGTGAAATAATATGCAGATATCAGAATGAATTAGAAATCTTTTGGATGATTTGGAGGGATTTGAGTTGCAAATAAAAGCTGTAGAAATGTATATGAAATGTGGTCCCATTTTTGCACAATTCAACCCAACATATGTTTTAGTATATGTGTATATGTAAAGGAGTTGTTTACTTTTGTCTTTATGTAAGATTCTATTAGTATAAAGAACCAAATGGAAGGACATAACTGCCCATTGGAGTGGGCACGGTGGTAAGATTTTTGGGTCTCATGTTAATTCTCACCAGAGAGCATCTCCCATGGAGAATGTCCACCTTGTGGGAATAACAGCCAGCCTCTCTCCTTGGCCACCCCAGGGCTTCTTCAATAGTTCCCTGAATGCCAGAGTAACAGAGATCAAGGCTATACATCTGGCCCAACAGCATGAGCTTCTTTTTATGAAGGCTGATCTGGCCACTGCCACTGATGAATGCCAGATTTCCAGCCAAATAAATTGTAGACAAGCCCTTGAGGTGATAACATTACTCAAGGAGATCGGCCAGCTCCCTGGTGGCAGGTAGATCTCTTCAGATGCCTTCACCCTGGTGGGAGTAGCAATTGGTTCTTATAAGAATTGACACCTACTCAGGATATCAGATCCCCTTCCTGGCTGTCAGTATCACCATCCAAGGGCCTACAGAATGCCCGATTTACAAGCATAGAGCATATACAGCATTGCTTCAGATAAGTAAAGGAGGTGTGCCATTGAATGCATAACTGTAGGAGTCACTAATTCTATTATAATGCACATCACCTTGAAGTTTACAGCTTAATAGAAGGATGAAAACTTGCTAAAGACTCCATTAAGATGTAATCTTGGGCACAACACTCAGTGGTGTTGGAGTGTAGCTTTCAGGATGTGTTATATGCACTGAACCAATGGTCAGGATAACAATGGTCAGGATACCAATGGTTTGTGTCTTGATAGCTAGATACATGGATCCTGGAACCAAGGGGTAAATGAAGGATTAGCCACTCTTGCCATTACTCCCAGTGATCCACTTGAAGAATTTATACTTCCCACTTTTAACTTTATATTCTATTAGATTAGAAGTTTCCCAGGTTGAAGGTAAGTGAGGGTTCTGATGAACTTGAAATTACAACTGTTGCCTAGTCATTTTAGATTCCTTGAGTTAGTGGATCATAAAGAAATCTATTGTTAGGGATAATTGACTCTGAATACTATGAAGACCTAGGGTTGCCACTCCCAATGGGGTAAGAAAGGAGCATGTCTGGAAGCTATGAAATGTTGATGCTTCAATCCAAGTGCTATGTATAAATGGTCCATCCCAGTAACCATGACCCAATAGGGGTAAGGGAACTAAGGCCCAACTCTGCAAAGATGAAGGTCTGGCTGAAGGTAAGAGAAGTCTGGAATGGGTGTAGGGGAGACATGACACTCAACACTAATGGTATTGGGACCATCTGTAGCTGGGAGGACTGAAGCTTAGTCCACTAACTGTCCTGCATGACGCCTTCTGTAGAAATTTCTGTTGGCTACCACATTAAGGACCCTGTGACTGACCAGACTCCAAGGAGGGCATGAGTGTTTCTGAGTGGTATAAGAAGTAAACCACATTTGACATCTCTCATGCCTCATGCCTTACATCTCTCCAGCCTATCTTTAACTGTGTCTATTGTTGCAGTGACCAGCTTTGGGCAGATATATAACCTTCCAGCATCTTCCCTCAGCTGCATCTCATTTCTCAATGTCTACATGGGGGCCTCTCTGAAGCCACCCTATAGGTGATTTCTGAACCAGTCTGGCATCTGCTCACTCATGAACAATCTCTAAGAGAGCATTAACACTCCATGTGGCAATCCTTAACCAATGAGAGATAGAAGCTAGTGAATGAATATGTGCTTCCACCTTCTTTCCCACAGGTGGACAACTCTGAGGTGTATTCTACACAACTCCTTAGAGGGAGCCCTGGTTGCTCATGGAGTGACCAGCTCAATAAAGCACCCTTGCATTTGTTTTTTTTCCTACCCTGCTTTATACTCTTTCCACTTCCTCATTCCTGTTCTCTGGGTCACTTCCCCTCATTCCTGTTCCCTGGGCCACTTCCCCAAGTAAACTTGCATGCAAACCCTTGCCAAAGGCTCTGCTTTCTGGCTAAGACACATGAATTACTTGTGGAAAATGGGGGTGGGCTGCTGATATGGGTCAGGATAGAGAGAGGTGGGGAAAGGTATCCTCAGGAAAAATCATCATTTGTGCTAGGTCCAATTTTTGCAAAATGACATTGTTGTGTGTATGTAGACATAAAGAGATGCTTACAAGATGGCCACCCAAACATTCGTGTTGGTTATCTTAGAATAGTGTGATATATTTTATTTTATACTTTAAAAGTACAGTAAAACCTTGGATTGTGAGTAACTTGTTCTGTGAGTGTTCTGCAAGATGAGCAAATATTTCTAATAAATTTTAACTTGATAAATGAGGGATGTCTTGCAATACGAGTATTATGTGATGCTGAATGTCACATGATCACAACTGAGCCAATCGTTCTTCTCTCTCTCCCTCTCTGTCTCTCTCACTGAAAAATTGTGGGTGATCATCTCCCATGATCAGATGCTCGGTCTCAGGCCATGGTGTTTGGAAGAAATCAGTGATTTTTCAGAACATTGGAAGGTGCCCACAACTGGCACTATGTATATTTTGTCACTTCAAAGCACCTATGGACAGTCCTTTGCTCTCCCATACAAGAGTAAGCTTAGGGACACTTTGCTTCATTCTAGGTCAGGCTGCCTGCAGACACAGATCCTTTTCTCTGCTGTCTTATTGCCAGTTACAGTGTATGACAAAAGTTGACTGTAGTCAACATCTGTGCAAGCGTTTACAATGGCTCCCATGCAGAAAGAGGTTGAACAGAAAGGCAGTAAGAAGAAGGAGATGATTATCATGGAAGTTAAGAAAGGAAATCATTGAGAAGTATGAACGAGGTATGCAAGTGGCTGAAATTGCAAGATTTTATAAGAAGTCTATGTTGGCCATTTGCAAAATATTAAAGAAGAGAGAAGAAATAAGGGGCCTAGATGCAGCAAAAGGAGTCACAAGAATATCAAAGCAATGACCACATATTCTGGAAAATGTAGAAAAGTTGCTTCTGGTTTGGATAAACGAGAAGCAACTAGCAGGTGATACTGTGACTGAGAATTTTATCTTCAAGAAGGCAGAGGCCTTGTATACCGACCTTGTAAATAAACTGCCAGGTACATCAACAGAAAACAAAGAAGGCTTCAAGGCAAACAGGGGATGGTTTGATAATTTTAAGAGGAGAAGTGGCATCCGTAGAGTAGTGAGGCATGGAGAGGCTGCAAGTTCAGACGCTAAGCCAGCTGAGGCATTCACTACAAGTTCCAGAAACTCATGGTTTCCAACTGTTACCTGCAGGAGCAAGTTCTTAACTGAGATGAGATGGGGCTTTTTTGGAAAACGATGACAAAGAGGACCTACATTACCGAAGAAGGGAACATAATGCCCGGTCACAAGCCCGTGAAAGACCATCTCACTCTCTTGTTTTGTACTAATGCAAGCGGGGATTTTAAAGTCAAGCCCTGCTCATATATCATCCCAAGAATCCACAAGCTTTCAAGAAATGCAAGGTGCAGAAGAGCCAGTTAAATGGTCTGTGGAGGTCCAACAGATAGGCTTGGGTCACTCGTAGCTTGTTCACTGAATGGTTCAACCAGGTCTTCAGTCCTGCAGTGAAGAAATACCTTTTGGAAATTAATCTGCCACTCAAAGCCTTGCTGGTTACAGATGATGCTTCTGCTCATCCTCCAAGATCTTAGAACGATTTACTGGAGGAATCTGAGTTCATGAAGGTCAAGTTCCTTCCTCCAAACACCACTCCAATCCTCCAGTTCATGGATCAGCAAGTTATTTTGAGCTTTAAAAAGCTTTACACCAAAGCACTATTTCAGTGATGCTTTGAGGGACCGAAGGAACAAACCTTACCCTCCAAGAGTTTTGGAAAAATCCTTTCCACGTTGTGAACTGCTTCAAGATCATCGATGAAGCCTGGGATGGGGTCACAAAGAGAACCCTCAACTCTGCTAGGAGAAAACTGTGGCCTGATTGCATTCTTGGACATGGCTTAGAGGGGCTTGCCGTGAATGGGAGCCACCAGGTGTTGATGAAATTGTGCCCTTGGGGAAGCCCATGGGACTGGAAGTGAATGAGGATGACATTCAAGAGATGGTGGAGGAACATGGCCAGGAGCGGACCACTGACGAACTGATAGATCTGCATCGCGAGCAACAGCAAGAGGTTATGGAGGAGATCTCGTCTGCAGGGGAGGAGGAGGAAAAGGCAGAGGAATCCCTCACTTAAAATGAGATTAAGGAGATGTGTAAAATGTGGGAAACCATGCAAAATTTTGTAGAAAATCACTACCCAAATAAGGCTGTAGCAGTGTGATCAATGAATCTGTTTAACGACCATGCAATGTCACATTTCTGTGAAATCCTCAAAAGGAGGCAAAAGCAAGTGTCATTGGATAGGTTCCTTTTTAAAGCTGCATGGAAAAGAAAAAGATTCCAGTGAGCCAATAGGCTAGCAGTGATTCGGTTAGTGACAGTGAAAGACGTCCTACAATAACCTTCCTCTCTCGTCTCCCTCACACCAGCCACAAAGGTTTTCAAAGGGAACTGCAGGTTAATTTGTTTCTTTTTCTTTATATTTGTTTTTTTATTATCTTGTATTGTATTACAGTATTGTAATCATTTTTATATAAATATTTTTGGGGTATGGAATGAACCATCTGAGTTTCCATTATTGCTCATGGGGAAATTCAGTTTGATATGCAAGTGCTTTGGATTATAAGAATGTTTCTGTAATGAATTATGCTTGCAAACCAAGGTTTTGCTGTATTGTATTTTTATAAATTGTTTGAAATATTTATAATAAATGTGTGATATTTATGTATACTGATCAGAAAAACATTGTAAGAAATAACTGGTGGGAAAGAAAGACTTCAGGCCAAGATGGGATTTCTCTCTCCAAACATCTGTGCACAAAACACTTCTTCCTTCCTGAAGCCAGAAAACAGATCTCTCTGTATATATCGGTTCAATGTAAATAGAAATTCCAAGGCATGACCAGAGCCCTCTAGCTCCATAGCAGGGGCAAGACTTCAATTTGAACTCAACTGGGATCACTTGTTCTGCATGTGCATAGTCTTCCATTCCTATTGAAACAGGATGACTCAAACCCCAACTTTTGGAAAGAAAAAAAATTCTGAGTTCCTAGGGATGTGGTATTTCTTCAAAATTCTCACTTAAAGTAGATTGCAAGGGGAGCTAAGTGGGCTTACAGATTGTAAGAATGAATTGGCTCCTCTGAGAAATGCTGTCTTCTTATTGCCTTCTTTCCTTTGCTGGTCAGGGGTCACCTAATGGGGTAATAATCCCACCTGATATGAAAGGCCTCCCTCCAGTCCACAGTGTCAGGTGTCTTATTTAAAATTGTCCTTATAGATGTCATATATTTTCACTCATATGTGGATCTTGAGAAACTTAACAGAAGACCATGGGGGAAGGGAAGGGGAAAAAATAGCTGCAAACAGAGAGGGAGGGAGGCAAACCATAAGAGACTCTTAAATACAGAAAACAGGGGTGCCTGGGTGGCTCGGTCGGTTACGCGTCCAACTTCGGCTCAGGTCATGATCTCATGGTCCGTGAGTTCGAGCCCCGTGTTGGGCTCAGTGCTGACAGCTCAGAGCCTGGAGCCTGCTTCGGATTCTGTGTCTCCCTCTCTCTCTGCCCCTCCCCCGTTCATGCTCTCTCTCTGTCTCAAAAATAAATAAACGTTAAAAAAAATTAAAAAAAAAATAAAATTAAAAAAAAGAAAACAAACTGAGGGTGGATGGAGGGGGGAGAGGGGAAAATGGGTGATGGGAATTGAGGAGGGCACTTGTTAGGATGAGCACTGGGTGTTGTTATGTAAGCGATGAATCATGGGAATCTACCCCCAAAACCAAGAGCACACTATACACACTGTATGTTAGCCAATTTGACAATTAATCATATTTTTAAAAGTTTTAAAAACTAAAAAAAAATTGTCCTTAATATGGGGAACCTGGGTGACTCAGTTCTTAAGTCTCTGACTCTTGATCTCAGCTCAGGTCTTGATTTCAGGGTTTTGAGTTCAAACTCTGTGTTGGGCTCCACACTGGGCGTGAAGTCTTAAAAAAAAAAAAAAAAAAAAAAAGTCCTTAATACAGCTTGGCTCAATTCATCAGCTAACCAGGCCTGAATGAGAAACATGTGAGGCTGTGCTTTTGGGAGGTGGGGAAAGCTATTAAACCTCTGTTTTGAACTAGGATTTGAATTTTGGAAGATAGAGATAAGTTTGTAAATTTGAGGAGTATATAGTTGTGCCTCCCATAGAGGAAACCTTCCGGGGAGAAGATTCTAATTATGAAGGATTTTTAAATGTGTCCTAAAATGAAGAAGGTTGGCAAAGTCAGATCCAAAATCCTGGGTTGACAGGGGCTTTGTGTGCTTTTCAATCTTCACTTCAGAGTTTAAGGAAATTTCCCACTGGAAAAAACAAAAATGAAGACTGATGCGTAGTCATTGATTCAATAATCAAAAAGAGAGATAAGGCAGCTGGATGCAAACGCCAATTCAGGGATTTAAAAATACCAAGACGGATGTTTCTACCACGCAGTAGCTATTAAACAAACTTATAAGCATTATTATTCCTAATTGAAAACCGTAATTTACACATTGAGCCTCTGAGTTTTCACTGTTACCTTTCTGCCGGGGCCCAAGTTTGGGTTTTCCTTAAATTTCACATTCATTACCATCCTCACTCAACCCCTTTTTCCTTTTTCCTTGCCTTAAAGCTTCTTTTACTTTGTCAAGAAAATGTCCTCAAGGGCATGGGTGGGGAGTGCTGGAGTAGTGTGCCTTTAGGATAAATCTTTCCTCCCATCTCAGCTGGCTACCTTGGGGGGGAGGCGGGGCGCGGTCTATCCCAGGTCTCAGATGAAATGGCCAACCAGATGGTGAAGGATGGTGGCCTCAATTTACATAATATTTACATATTATGTAAACATTTGTGCACTCTAGGAACCTTCTGGGGTGCTGGAAATGTTCTCTATCTTGGCCAGAGAGACTGTTGGTAGGTATATAATATGTATAATCAGTTCTGTACACTTGGGTGTATAGAGGCTATACTTCAATAAAAAAGTAGTTAAAAATATATATGCCATATGTAAATTAACTATAAATCTATAATTGATAAACTTCCAACAACAACAACAACAAAAAATATATATGCCTTGGGGCGCCTGGGTGGCTCAGTCAGTTAAGCGTCAACTTCAGCTCAGGTCATGATCTCGCAGTTCCTGGTTCAAGCCCCGCGTTGAGCTCTGTGCTGAAAGCTCAGAGCCTGGAGCCAGCTTCGGATTCTGTGTCTCCCTCTCTCTTTCTGCATCTCCCCTGCCTTCTTTCTCTCTCTCTCTCTCTTTCCCAAAAATAAGTAAACATTAAAAAAAAATGTTTAAAGAAAGAAAAATGTATATGCCTTCAGGGCACCTGGGTGACTCAGTTGGTGGTTACATGGCCAACTCTTGATTTTGGCTCGGGTCATGATTTCACAGCTTGTGAGATCAAGCCCTGTGTTGGGCTCTGCACTGACAGCACGGAGCCTGCTTGGGATTATCTCTCCCTCTCTCTTTGCCCCTCCCCTGCTTGTGCATGTGCATATGCTCTCCCTCAACATAAATCAACATTAAAAGTATATATATATGTGTGTGTGTGTATGTGTATATATATATATATATATATATATATGTATTTAAAAGCAAATATATATATGCTTTATATATTTAAAAGCATATATATATATATATATATATATATATATATATATGCTTTTAAATGTGCATGGATAAAACCTCAAACCCTTCTTCTTAGGACTTCTGACTTTGAAACACAAAATAGAGGCCATTGTTATTTTACTGGATGTTAAATACTACCGAGGTAACTTATATTTTGACTCAAAAGCAGTTTTGTTTAGTACTGCAAAAATTAACTGCAGTTAGTAACTGCAAAAACATGCCTTTTCCTAGGAGGAAATTAGAGCTAGGGAAGAAATGGACCTTTTATTGCATGGCATTGTAATAGGAGGCAGCGGTCTCCATTCAGTTGATTAGGTTCTTTTTCTTCTCAAAGTGACATTTGATTTATAATTGACAGTACGCTGGAATGCGGTTCGGTTTCGAAACTGAAAATGCTCAGTTCTTGAGTGATTCGTGAACAGCTCCTGCTTTCAGGTTGCTTTCCCAGGAGACTGCCCTGGACACCCTGCCTGACTGTGCTGTTGTTGGTGCTCACTGGAGACTGTGGCTGGAGGGGACAATCCCTCATGCCATTGCACAGGCCAGCGGTCCCAGCTGTGCGTGGCTCCCGCTGCCCCCACTAGGCTCTTGAAACATGACAAGATGCTCTCCAAACCATTGGCTGGGTGTCTGTTTACAACCTGGAATTGTCTGCTTTTATTATATTAAATCAGCCACTCTCTGGGCAACCTGAACAAGCTGTTTACCTCTCAGGGCTTCAGGTTTTCACCTGGAAAATGAGGAAGCCTGTCAGACACAGTGGAGGGGAGTCCTGGTTGCAGGGGAGACTCACTTGGAGATTCAACTCAAATAGGATAGCACATGCTAGCACATTAGACACCTTTCAAGCCTTTGACTTAAAGAATCTCAGTCATTAGATTTTTCAGACATGAAGGACATATTTTGAAAAATTTTTTTAATTAAGGTTTTATTTTTAAGCAATCTTTATACCCAATGTGGGGTTTGAACTGACAACCCTGAGATCAAGAATCATATACTCCACTGATTGAGCCAGCCAGGCGTCCAGCGAAGGACATACTTTTAAAAATACATGCCTGATGGTACAATCTTCTTTACTCCCCATCTCTCTGAGTGGCATTTAGAATACACTAGGCCTGCAACAAAGGAATCTGAATATGTTCTGTTACCTGCCCACCTTTCCCCTTTACCCACCTCAAGTTATCCATTTCTTGTTGGAATAAATGAAATCATTGGTTACTATTATTTTAAAGCTATTTTCTTTTGAAATAATTGTGACTATAAGAAATTGCAAAAATAACACAGAATGTTCCTATATACCCTTCACCCGACTTCCCCCAATGACATCTTACATAATCATCATCACTGGTTATTATTTGACAGCATGATTAAGCACCTCCCCAGCCCCCTCTCCCCCAGAAGTCTGTCTTGGAATCTGAAAAAGCCTAATATCAAACAGCAGCATGTTTGCAATGCAAGCGTGAGGAGCTGAGACCAAACTTCATTTCCTGGTTCCTAATCCAGAGCTCATTGTGACTACGTGATCTGGCTTCTCAAGAAGGTTAAAAAAAATTCCAAATGAAAACTGATGGTTTATTTATTTAAAGTAAAGGCAGTGAATAACTCATGAATTCATGCATTTGCTTATTATTCTTCCTTGCCGTGGAGATGGATGGATGAATTGATTCATCTCTCTGCCTACACATCTCTCTCCACTGCTCAGGGAAAATGAGATGGGTTGGGGAGGGCAGCGGGTTATGATGGAAAGGTGACAGGGCCAAGACTAAAGATGTAGCCCTAGTTCTGCCAATGGAATGAATTTGGTGAGTCACTCTCTGAGTCTTCATTTCCTCATTTGTACAACGAAGGAGAAGGACTGGGTAGGGATGAAGTCAGAGGCTCAGATTGCACGCCTCTATGGAAATGGCGTGGCAGGCTGGGCTCCCTAGAAGTGACTCTGAGAAGGGGGTTAGCATGCAGGCTGCTTGTTAAGAAGGAGTTGTAGGAGCACCATTGTGGAAGCAAGGGGCTGGAGCATGACTGACAGAAGGAGAAGTTGAGACCCAATGAAGGCCTTGGCCAATTGCGTGGAGAGCTCTGGAGCTAAAATGCCTCTTGGTGTAGCGTCATTAGGGGGGGAGAGGCCAGGCCTTTATACCCCACATCCATCCACGTTAGATGTCTCAGGACTAGCTGGGACTCTGGCAAGGCAGCTCTCTCTGTAGGGTCAGATCTTCTCACTCATGTTCTTGACTGCTAGGAAATTAAAGGTTTCATTGAAGGGTCATCTAGGAGGCTCATCATAGTGTCTCCACAGTGTGAAAGCACAAGGTGCTGTTAATTAACAGGATAATAAGAATAATAGGATATTAACATTTACAAGGATATTAAAGATCATTCAGGGCAACTTCTTCACTGAATGGGAGAGGAAAATGAAAGGTTCAATGGCTTGTCTCAGGTCACACGGCCAGGTCAGGGCAGACAAAATTCTTGTCCTGGTCTCCATCCATTCTTTCCAGGACAGGGTAGCTCACATGCTCTGCATGTGAGGGACTCTCTGCAGAAGTGTAGAAAGGTACCAGGCAGGCCACCAGCCAGTCTCTGCCCTGGCCAGGGAGGCCTGAAGCCCTTATTGGTACTTTCTAAAAACTCTTCTACCCCCAGTCCATTAGCCTTTCCAAGAAAGTGGCGCTTATCCTGCTGGCTTCCGTTGAGCCTGTCTGGGGAATTTTTTTCAAGTCAATCTTTTCTCCTTGGTGCCTGGTTAAAAGGGCATTAGGATGAAGTCCAGTGACGATGGTGCTTTGCTGCCTTGATGCCTCTGGCCACATGGGAAATTCATCTATTCATCATCCAAAGCTGGATTGACAGAGCGCAGAGCCAAGCCAGAGACACTCAGGAGCTGGCATTTTCCCTGGATTTGCACAATTCATCAGCAGGGGTCGCCGGGGCCCTGGTTGGAGAGGCCCACCGGGCTGGATAATGAACTCTCTGGGTCTTGCTGAGAGCAGGCCACTGTGCTTGGCAGCACTTACCAGGGGGGTGGGAATCTGGGAGAAAGCATGCCAGAAATGGTTACATTTTGTAAGAAATGTGTCTTATCTTGTTCCATTCACAGAGGAAAAGAAAACATCGGCTCCAGAGCCAAACCTATTTCTCAGGGTAATCCATCTCTGTTCAGCTGCTCCCTGCAAATCTCTCTTGCATTAGGTTTCCTGGGCTTCAGACTAATGCACACGCTACATTCCTCAGAAATTTAGTAGGAGTCCTACGTATCTTTTGAAATTTGTGTTTCTGTGTCTTATCTCCACATAATGCATTAATATGGAAATTAATTTAGTGCTCATCAGATAGAGTGAGTCGTCAAGGTATGGGTTTCTTTGAGCCTTGTTGAAAGTTCTCCCCGTCCCCCCTCCCCCCTCTGGCAGCTGAATACTCACTATTATCCAAATAGGGGAAAACAAATTTGCTGCAAACACATAGGAAATACTTGAGAGCTGCATGGATTCTCCAGCTTTTCAAGCCTGGATCTGATCAGGTTCTCCCTGCTCAGGCTCGCTTCTCATCGCTCCCACCTGCCACCCATCTGGGCACCCTTCAGTCAGACTGACCTCTAGAAGTTTCCTAAATGCTCACATTTTTTCCAAGGGTCTGTCCCTCTGTATACATATTCTGGTCCCTTTTCCTGAGTCACAGCCTTCCTTGCCTTCTTTACCTGAGAAACATTTCCTTCACTTCAAGACTGCTAAAATGTCACTTCCTCTGAAGGACTGGGAATGGAGCTCCTTCAGTACTGGGAACAAGGGGTTCCCAGCCTGGGAACAAGGCTCCTGCAGGTGGGCATACCAGATTCCCTTCAGAGCTGAGATTCTGATTCACTGCTCCTTCCCTCCATGGAGAGAATTCCTGTGAGGGACACATGCTCTTTTTTATGAGAGGCTGACATTGGCCACTGATTGCTTTTATTTGGCTCCAAATGGACGGACATCAGCAATTCCTATGTTAGGACCTGGTCTGCCATTATTGGTTTCTTGCACTTAGCAGGCCTAGCAAGGGGGCAACTTATTAAGAGTCTTCCTCTGGGTGTCTGGGTGGTTCAGTCGGTTAAGTGGCTGACTCTTCATTTTGGCTCAGGTAGTGATCTCACTGTTTGTGGGATCAAAACCTGCACTGACAGTGAGGAGCCTGCTTAGGATTCTCTCTCTCCCTCTCTTTCTCTGCTCCACCCCCCATCCCCCACTTGCGTGTGCATGCTCTCTCTCTCAAAATAAATAAATAAATAAATTTTAAAAAAGTCTTGGGGCGCCTTGGTGGCCCTGACAGTTAAACGTTTGTCCAGCTCTCGGTTTCAGCTCAGGTCATGATCTAGCTATTCATGGGTTGTTGGACTCTGCACTGACAGGGCGGAGTCTGCTTGGGATTCTCTCTCTCTCCTCTCTCTCTCTTTGCCCCTCCCCCATTTGCCTGCACCCCGCACTCTCTCTCTCTCAAAAAAAAAAAAAAAAAAAGAGTTTTCCTCAACGGATACATCAATGGAAGATTGAAGGAATGAAATGTGAACAGGAAATTTGTTTCCAAGAGAAAATAGCTGGAAAAAATATTTTTCCTTTGATTTGTAAGAGCATAGCTTTTTATTTTTTTTTAATTTTTTTTTTATGCCATTCTCTTAAAAAGAGAAAAAATAAAAAAGGTAAAAGATTCTCCAGGTCAAAAGTCAGACAACATTCCACAGTTCTGAAAAATTGAGAACAGTGAATTCATTCCCCTTGGACCCAAAAGGCATGTGCAACCCAAGTGTCTGCCTTTCCCTTTGAGGGGTGCTTCCTCTGGAATATTTGCAGGGGGAAAAAGCTTTTATCAAATGTGCATCCCTGAGGTATTCCTCTGTGAGTCAGGCTCCTCTCCCCTCCCCCAGCACAGCCATGTGCCTCCTCCTATACCACACACCAGCCAGCTTCAGTAGCCCTGGACTCCTGCTCCTGGCCCCATGGTGTCACTGCCTCCACCCGGAGGACAGGAACCTGGGCAGAGCCTCTGACCTGTCACCCTATCCCTTTATTTTTCCCAGCAACCTCTCCTAAGGCCATCTGGGGAAGTGTGATTTCACTGAGGGGTGGGGAGGCGTAAGGAAGGAAATGGCGACATGGGAGGAAAACAGTTATTACACTGTACTTTATATTATCATTTGTGGTAACTGTGAGAAAAGCCCACTAGCTCTTCCTAGAGTGCCACATGCCCCAGCTCTTAGCCTTGTTCCCTCCCCTCAGGTCAGCTTCCTTTGAAAGAGGACCAGAGGCTACTGGTATATTCGCTACTCACTTTCAAGAGGTGCCATTTACTTCGAGTGTAGTGGAAACAGTGCCCCTGGAGTTGTGCAGTGCAGCAGCCTGAAGAGGAGTCCCTTCAGACCTCCAGGGCTTCAGGAAAGGCCCACTGCCTTGGCCCAGAGGGCTGGGCTTACCTAAGTTCCGCTTCCCTCTCCTCCATCCAACCCCTCTGGAGACAGCCATCTCCAGCACTAAGCAGAGCAGGACTGTCTTCTGTGGGCCTTGGCACTCGAGGTGGGTCGCTTTTGAGCTCTTGCTGTCAATGTCAGGTTTACTCACACAGATTGTTCTTTCTGCTTTCCTGGGGGTAATTACGGACTCAACTCCCAAAGACATACACTAATTCTCTCAGATATCACAATTTCTCTAGTCCATATTAATAAAGTAAAATATCTCCCTACATAGAACATTTATTCATGCACTGACCCCATCCCACAATAGGTTATGTTATTTTCTAGTACTATTTATGGTCACGTGAGAACACTCTTCCTGCCCACCCCACCTCAATCCTTCTAGGCTTGTCTGGGCCTTTGCGAAGGAATAGTGTCACTGAGAGACCACTAATCCATTAGCGGCAATACAAAGAATACTGCTCTCCAGGGAGGGACACTCATTCTCTGATTTCATGTGGTTATAGTTTCCATGAGAGCCTCCAGGCACCTTCTAGGCACAGCCTTTATGCCCATTCCCAGCTCTGCAGGCAGGAAGGCAGTCACTGGGGACCTGTCCTGGGAGGAATTAAGGCATCAGCTTTTCAGGGGGCTCTCCACACCCAGGGAAGCCATGCCTTCCCCTGGCAGGGACAACACGAACTCTTGAGAAGCACAAAGCAGCTAACACTGTCCAGTACACAGCCGGGATACTGAGGGCTGTATAGAAGGATCCCCATTCAAAGAGGAAACAGATTACCTACCATAATGCAATGCAGGGGACATAGAGGACCAGAGAACTGTTTTCCATTCATATACCTCACCCTGGGTTTCCCCATTTTCCTACCCCAGTATTTGCTGTCAGAGACAGTTGTGGCAGCTGTAACTATGGGAGGGAGAGAGCATGGGTTATTCACAATGGGCCACTGAAGCACATTCATGATAAGTGACGTACTCAATTCAAGGGACATTTAATGAGCTTACTCTGAGCTGTGCTAGGTGTATGTTGCTTAGAATAAAAGAGAAATCACACATGTTCTAAGCCCTAAAATGATTTCAGTCTAGTAGAACAACATTTCTCAAAATTTTAGGACCTTGATATATATAACAAGAAATACCTTTTGAAAATTTTATATGTAATTGTGGTAAAAAACACATAAAATTTGCCATCTTCACTGTTTTTAAGTATACACTTCAGTAGTGTTAAGTACTTCCCATTGTTGTGTAACAGATCTCCAGAACTCTCCTTCTTGCAAAGGTGAAACTCCATACCCATTAAACAACAACTCCAGCAGAAGTCTATTTTATGTTGCAACACAGCATGTGCACACCTCACGTGTACATATACCTCACTGATATAAAAATCTCATGAAATGATACTTGCTCTCACTGCATGGGACACACTCTGATATTTTCTTTTATTCTATTCTATTCTCTATTCTTATTCTTACTCTTACTCTATTCTAATTAATTTTGAAAATGCTGATCACGACCTCACAACTCATTTCAGTACACATTAGTTGCTTTCACACCTGTGCTTTGACAAACTCTACTATAGAATATAGACAAAATCACAAATAGCTATGTTATATGGCAGTGTCAGGTTTGGGGCGTGAGGTGGAGAAAGAAAAGAAAGTTCTGGAGGATTCACAAAAGGGAAGGAACCCACTGAGTCAGCAAGATCATGAAAGGTCACTTGGGAGGAGGTTGCTGTCAGAAATCTACCTCCAAATCTCAGTGAGATTTCAACTGTGAGTAGGGGATAAAGGGGGAGAAGCCATGAGGAAAAAGGAGAATGCTCCAGGAGGATGAAGTATGAAGTGTGATCCTGACAGCAAAACTTAGTAAATGAATAAACTTGTGCCTTCATTTCCTTATCTGTAAAATGAGGATAATAATACCGTCTCCCTCTGTGATATGAGGATTAAATGAATTAACCTATGTAGACCTCACTTTGAAAAGCGTCTAGTCACATAGGAAGTATGTGGTGCTGGCACATTGCTTACGTTATACTTTCTTACACACATCACTTATAAGGCCATTTGTCCAGATTTTCCACCCATTCACAACATCACTGCAAGACACAAAATGGAAGATACTTTCTACTGAGAAGCTCCCGAAAGCTGTGGAGTTATTGGCATGGATTTAATAGACTGATCTCTACGGAATAGTAAGTAGTAAAATAATAAAAGCAGCAATAGTAACTGGAGTTGACTGAATGTTCAAGTATGGTTTGAAGCCGTTGATGTGCATACTTTCATCTCACCTGTACAATAGTTACAACCCCTAACACAATCATTCAACCCTAAGCCCTGGGCCATATGGATTCCATGTCAGTTCTTCTTGGGGAGACCTCTGCCTCCATCAGAATCATGTTGGTGGTGAAGGAGGGAGTTTTTCAGGTAGAGATGTCTCTTTAAATCTAGACGGGCTGGGGGACAGCAAGTGGCAGATGGCAGGAGTCCTAGGTTCTTTAGGACAAAGGAGATGGAAATCTGCTGCTCCCACAGCTACCCAAGACTATAGAGAGCATTTCCTAGATGAATCTCTGACTCAGACTTGAGAGCTGGCCTGAACATTTCCCACCTCTGAGACCAATTTTATCCTCTAGGAAGCCCAGGCTAAAACTGTTTAGTGGCCTGTTTCCTGATGGCCACCCTATGAAGCTCTACCAAACCCCATGCTCCTGACCCAGCATGCAGATTATCGAGTTTGTTGTCCTTATCCTGCACACTCAGCTACATGACAACTAATTGAAGACCAGGCACGAAAGCTCTTACTCCTTCTTTTTTTTCCCCTTTATTTATTTATTTTGAGAAAAAGAGTGCATGTGCAGGGGAGGGGCAGAGAGAGAGAGGGAGAGAGAGAATCCCAAGTAGGCTCCACACTGGCAGTGCAGAGCCCCCTGTGGGGCTTGATCTCACAAACTGTGAGATCATGAACTGAGCTGAGATCAAGAGTTGGGTGCTCAACTGACTGAGCCACCCAGGTGCTTTCAAAGCTCCTACTTCTTACTCAAAAGACCACCTCCCAGGCCTTCACTCAAACCTGTTTATTTTCTTATCGGGTATGACTTTGATCAGTCCACATAGCTGGCTTTCTATCTTGAAGCAGGTTAGAAGCATCATGTTAGAAGGGATTGGGATATGTGATGGCTAATTTTACATGTCAACTGGACTGGGCCAAGGGATGCCCAGATTAAACATTATCTCTAGGTATGTCTGTATGGGTGTTTCCAGAGGAGATTAACATTCAAATCTGTGGATCAGTAATGTTAGACGGACCTTCCCAGTGTGGGTGGGCATCATGTGATCCCTTGAGGGCCTGAATAAAACAAAAAGCCAAGGAAGGAGGGATTTGCCTCTTGTTTCCTGATTGCTTGACAGATATCCCTTAATCCTGGGATATCCGTCTTCTCTTGCCCTTGGGCTAGGATTCATGCCATTGGCCCCTCTGGTTCTCGTGTCTCAGGGCACAGAGTAGAATTACACCCCTGGCTCTCCTGGGCCTCCAGCTTGCAGAAGACAGGTCATGGGGCTTCTCAGCCTCCATAATCACATGATCCAGTTGCTCACAATAAATCTCTTCCTACGTACGTATCCTGTTTGTTCTGTTTCTCTGGAGAACCCTGGCCAATATAGGGTGTGTGTGTGTGTGTGAGGGGGGGCTGCTGTAGATGGGCATGCTGACTGAAAGACTGAGGGAAGAAGAACCTGTATTATTATATACATAATAAATGCACATGCACAGAAAACACAGTACCTGGAACTGTTTGGGGCATAACCACTTGTCATGTAGCCCAGTGGATCCTGCATATGGCAACCCACGGGCAGAAGGAGACCCTGAATTCTCAAGGCGGAGTTATCTGATGGGAGGCAGAAGCAGGCCTAAATGAAGAGAAAATGAGGAAATGACTCAGAAGACATGGCGGTCAGTCCCAGGTCCACCATCTACTGGCTGGGTGACCTTCAGCAAGTCACTGTCCCTCTCAGAGCCCCAGTTTCACATTTACCAAATGGGGGCGAGGTGTATAATAATAGTAGAACACCTGCTACAGTGTTCTTGTGAAGACAAGATAATATAGATAGAAAGTCCTCTGTGAGTTTAAAAGCACTAAGTAAATGTTTGAGTTTAATTATTCAGCTCAATGTTTAAGGCGAAGAAATGTGTGCAGTAAGATTTAAAAATAGTTCTCGCCAAAACTGGAGGAAAAGGGTTTTGGAAGGGAAAGAGGTGATTTTTAGTTCAGTGAAGAATCTACTTATGTGGATATCTATCTATCTATCTATCTATCTATCATCTATCTATCTATCATTTTACCTACCTATCTGTTGAGAAAAAGAGGGAAATGGAAAGTTCCACTGATGGTAAAAGAAGAGGTTCTGAAGTCACCTGTGTTTAAAGTATACGTTCATTCATTCATTCATTCATTCACCAACTATCTACCCTGGAGCAGGCCCTGGGCTAGGTAGTGGGGATACAATGATAAGAAGAGAATGGTAAGAATATGGTCCAAGCCCCTTTGAGTCTAGGGGAAGAATAAAATAATCTCACCAATTAATGTATAGTTATCAACTTCAGTTGTGATTCTGAAGTATAGCATGGGGAAGCCAGTTTTCCTGGGTTTAAATTCAGTTTGCTGGCTGGGTGACATTGGGCATGTTGCTTAACTTCTCCATACCTCATTTCCTCATCTGTTGAATGGGGAATAATAATGGCACTTATCTCTTAGGGTTATGCTGAAGATTAAATGAGATAATATATCTAAGGTAGGATTTCCTAGCCTCAGTCTGATAGGCATTTTGGGCTTGATTCCTTGTCGTGAAGGGCTGTTCTGTACATTACAGGATGTTTACATCCCTGGCCCCTACCTGCTACATGCAAGTAAACACCTTTTCCCCACAATGTGACAACTGACAAGGCTTCTAGACATTGCCAAATGTCCCTCTCCCGAGGGGCAAAAGTGTCTCTGGTTAAGAAGCACTGTTCCAATGCACTTAGAGCAGTGTTTGGCACATGCTGAATACTCAATATATATTAGCTTTTATAATTTTCATGAAGAAAAGTTACACAGAAAGACCTAGGATCCTTACATTGTCATTGACAATTAGGTTGTGGGACCTAATCTGGGGGAGATTCATGAATCTATGTATACCTTGTTTTTTTTCATTTCTAAAACAATATTGATTATCACACATAGCTTACTTAGTAGATCTTACATAAAATAATGTATTAAGTATTAATCTAGTTCTGCATAAAGGTATCTAAAATAACATTTGTATCTTTAAGGCAGGAGTTGACAAACAGTAGCCCATAGGCAAAAGCTAGCCAGTTGTCTGTTTTTGTAGAGCACATGAGCTAAAATAGCTTTAATTATTTTTTTTTTATTGAGTTGAAGTTCTTATAACATAAAAATGAACCATTAACCTGGGGATGCAAACTGGCACAGCCCCTCCGGGAAATAGTATGGAGATACCTCAAAAAGTTAAAAAAATAGAACTACCCTATGATCCAGCAATCACACTACTGGGTCTTTACCCAAAGAACACACACACACACACACACACACACACGCACACACACAACAAAATCAAAAACAAAAAAACACCTAATTCAAAGGGATGCATGTACCCCTTTATACATGTTTATAGCTATGCTGTGTTTATAGCATATGTGCTATATATATATATGCTATGTTTATAGCAGCATTATTTACAATAGCCACATTATGGAAGTAGTCATTGATCCATCGTCCAATTGATGAATGGATAAAGAAACTGTGGTATATATACACAATGGAATATTACTCATCCATAAAAAGAATGAAATCTTGCCTTCTGCAATGACATGGAAGGAGCTAGACAGTATTATGCCAAGTGAAATAAGTCAGTCCGAGAAAGACAAATACCATATGATTTCACTCATATGTGGAATTTAAGAAAGAAAACAAATGAACAAAAAAAAAAAAAGTGAGAGAGAGACAAAGCAAGAAACAAACTCTTAACTATAGAAAACAAACTGATGGCTACCAGAGGGGACGTGGGTGGGGATGGGTGAAATAGATTATGGGGATGAAAGAGTGTACTTGTGATGAGCACAGGGTGATTAAAATAAAAACTTAAAAAAAAAAAAAGAACCATTAACCATTTTAAATTGTGTAATTTAATGAAATGGCTTTTAAACTTTTTTTTTTTTTTTTTCAACGTTTTTTATTTATTTCTGGGACAGAGAGACACAGAGCATGAACGGGGGAGGGGCAGAGAGAGAGGGAGACACAGAATCGGAAACAGGCTCCAGGCTCCGAGCCATCAGCCCAGAGCCTGACGCGGGGCTCGAACTCACGGACCGCGACGCGGGGCTCCAACTCACGGACCGCGAGATCGTGACCTGGCTGAAGTCGGACGCTTAACCGACTGCGCCACCCAGGCGCCCCGGCTTTTAAACTTTTTAAAAATTTATTTGAGAGAGAGAGAGAGAGAGAGAGAGAGAGAGTGAGTGAGACCCAGTAGGGGAGGGGCAGAGAGAGAAGGAGAGAGAGACAATCCCAAGTAGGCTCCACACTGTCAGTGCAGAGGGCTTGAACTCATGAACCGTGAAATTATGACCTGCCAAAACCAAGAGTTGGACACTCAATTGACTGAGCCACCCAGGCACCCCGCTTTGAAACTTTTTAATTCTTTTGAAAAAAATCAAAAGAATAATATCTCCTGACATCTGAAAATTATATGAAATTCAAATTTTAGTGTCCACAAATAAAGTTTTGTTGGAACACAACCCCATTCAGTGGCTGCTTTCCACTACAACAGTAGGGTTAAGCAGCCATGATGGAGACCATATGGCCTGGAAAGGCTAACATATTTACTCTCCTTCTGGCCCTTTATAAAGAAGGCTTGCTGACCCCCAAATTTAAGGTAGCAATAAGACCGGGGAAATGAAATACTTGCTTTTGGGAAATAATGTGCTCCTCCTTCCTTGTTCTGTTTGCTGATTTTAGTGAATGACAGAATTTACTAAAAAATATGAGGCACTGGCATTTTTTTCCAATCTGAGGTAGTCAGCAGGAACTATGACCTTGTGGCCCCGGAGGCCAGTGAAGAGGACAGCACCGTGGGGACCAAGGGCAGACACTGTAGCCTTCCACTGCTGGACTTTCAGTTCTTACTCTTGACTTCCCTTTACTGTCTGAGGTCCACGCTGCTGTCGCTGAACCCACACAGTTTCAGTTTGGAAGGCTTGGTCATTTCAATTCTGGTCATAAACAGAGGCTGTCCTTGATTTTATTCTTTGTTACCCATTTCTACCTATGATAGCTTTTCTGTAAAAACCTGGGAGGAAGCAAAATTTGCCACCACAAAATGTGTCCTTTGGGCATGTGGGTTATTTTAGCCAGATTATTTTAGTTGATTATTATTATTTTTTTATAAAATTAAAAAAAAAGTTTTTATATTTTTGAGAGCAAGAGAACAGAGGAGGGGCAGAGAGAGGGGGACAGAGGATCCAAAACAGGCTCTGTGCTGACAGCAGAGAGCCCAATGTGGAGCCCAAACTCACAAACCGTGAGATCATGACCTGAACCAAAGTTGGACATTTAACCCTCTGAGACACCCAGGGTTCCCTAGTCTGATGATTTTTATGAAATAAAGGGAAGAATCTGTCTCCGTTCCCTAACTGCCTGAAAGAATTTAGAGATGCTGTCCCAGGAAGGAACCAACACCATAGATAGCTACATTATAATATGAACTAAGGGTTGGTAGACAGGGGGCAACTTTGCAAAGTGTGTTTGTTAAAGTTCCTCTCTGTCCTATTGTTTCTGGATGGCCCAGCAAACATTTGTTTACTAAACATTTACTCTTTTCCATCTTCCTATGAATTGGCTTCCTTCCCTTGTAGTCGCAGTTCCCTACCCTCTTCTCCTTAAATCTGGATGGCTGCAAGCCTCAGCTGCCTGCCTGCCTACCCATGGGCCTCATATTCTTATGGAGACCCTGTCAGTAGATAACTAAATCCTATTTTCTCCTGTTACTCTGTCTCATATCAATTTTATTCTTAGACCAACCACAATTACCTTGAAAGGTAAAGAAAAATTTGTCCTCCCCAATAACTCCATAAAACATTTGAGTGTCCAGTTTTTATCCCTGGTCGAAATCAGTTGACCACACATAGGGCACTGCTGCGTCCAAGGATTCGAAAAAGATTCCCATAACTACTTAGCTCATGTGAAGCCACTAGATTACTTGGTCTATAAAGTTGGTTAAAATATGGAAAGGGAGGACTTGAAATTATGCTTTCCTTCTGATGGGTCATAATGTAGGGAAAACCTGTGGAGTATTTATCTTGAGCAGATGGAGTTAAGATGGAAGCAGGAAGAGATGCTTACATGAGATACATTTTGGAGTGCTTCCCACACAAATACCCTAGAAAGTGTGTAAAACTTGACTCAACACTCAAAAAAAAAAAAAAAAAAAAAAAAAAAAAAAAAAAAAAGGCCTTCTTAAGTACCCAGAAAAGACTTCCTGAGTGCTTTTCCCACAGCCCTACCAGAGTATGGCCCTGGGACTGTTTCCTGGCCTCTGCATCTTGATAAGAGCTGAGAAGTCCCTTAGAGAACATTATCTAGATAAAATGAATAAAAAATACTGAGCTTTTTACCCTAGGGTAGCAAGCCCTCTTACTCATCTATAGACCCCAACAGCTAAAACCAGAAATAGACAAGATTGCTTAACTCATGCTCTAATCAAAACCCACTGTTCTTATTTTTCAATGTGCTTTCTTGAGGCACTGATGAAGGTGTTTTGCAATGATTAAATCATTCCAACTGCCAAGCCAGAAAAGCCCTGATTGCAATGGAATGCCCACAAGACGACTCCCCACACATCCCCTTCCCTGCTCATGAATGTGAGCTGAACACATACCAACCCCGCCCATGACCACAAGCTCTAGGCCTGCTCTCTTGTACACACTGCCTGTCCTTCTCACCCTCACCCCCAAATCTCTCTCTATAAAACTCTAGTATCCATCTTGCAGGTGGAGAGGTGGGTTACAACCACCTCCCCCTGCTGCTGGGACCTGAAATAAATTTCTCCTTTTCTGTTTTCCAAATCTTCAACTCTTGAAGATTGGCTTCTCTGTCGAGGAGTTTATCCAAATTTGCTTGGTGACGGTGTTGGCAAACCCAGCCAGGAGCTGTGCTTCCGATTTGTCCGGCCCCCTTGGGATTCCCTGGGTCGGAGCAGTTGGCTGGGGAAGTGCCAGGGCTCACAAGTTCCTTTCCTGAGTTAGCAGCTAGCATAGATCATTTGGTAACACTAGGAAGTTCTATTTTTCATGGTAAATGAGAAAGAGTCCTTGAATGCATATTATATAGATATGGAGGCCTCCACTGAATGAATATTATACTAATGTTGATAATTCTACAATTATCTATAATTCTATATATTATCTATAATATTCTATAATTCTATAATATATAATATTCTATAATTATCTATAATTCTAAACTTATACCCTAAGAACCCCTTTGTCAAAATCCATCTATTGTCCTGTCCCTCAGGATCCTGTGTCTCCTGGGCTGGGTTTAAAGTAGTAGCCATGTCCACAATGTTCGCAAAACTTAGAGAGGAACTGGGAAGACTCACTACAAAGCTTGAAAGTGTTTTTGATATAGCAGATCTTACAGAGGAGGAGGTTAAAACGGTTCTGGCAGGAGCTTTGAGCCTCAACAAGGGTGAGTGTTAATTCTTCCTGAGGTCAACCAGCCACAATCTTTGTCCCCCGTCTGAAGAACTTTTAGATCCCTTTAGAACTCCTTATCTCTGTGTTAGGCTAGCTTGAAATAGAAAAAAAATAATACATGACATAAGGAAAGTGTACCTACGAGTTCTATATTAGAGATAATTATCCAAAAGTTAGTGGGGTATAAACAGAAGTCAGACAAATGCCCTCAAGGTTCTTAAAATCACATTAGGAAAGTCTTCCTCTTTTTCTTTTTCTTTTTTTTTTTTTTGGTGGGGGTGGGCCAGGGGAAAAATGAGACAGTGATTGTGGAAGATGGATAATCTATACCATATTAATTTGACACTAAAAACAGTGTTGCTTTCAGCTTCTATTTTGAAGGCTGTCCTATGGATATTGAATTTCTCTTTAATCTTTTGATGTAACATTGAAAAGTGAGACTTTTAGCATCTGGCTGAAGTGTTTCCCAGGAAAGAGGACTTTCAGAGCTAAACGCATGTCAGGCAGATCCAGACAAACCAGTTTGTTCCTCCTAATTTCCTCCAGGAGCCCACGCCACCTCCACCACTGTCATCTTTTAGATCATGCTCTGGGTGCTTGGGTACCCAGAATTCCTTGTACAAATAGGTCCAAGACTGCTTTTGGAACTTGCACAGTGCTCTCTCTTGAGTTTGTTCTTGATTGTACCATTGGTATCCACTCGCGTAGGCCCACAGTGAGTGTGTGGGGAGAAGGGGAATCTTTGCAGGTGTCTGGATGGAGCTTAGCCAGATGGCTGGGTGTCTATGCACATGCAGCAGTCCCTGGGACTATGCAACAGAGCATGGCTGGGAAGAGTAAGGCCAGACCTGAGCCTGACTCTGTCCATGTTCCCATGTTTGATATGGAATTTTCAGGAGTCTGACAATTTTAACTTGAATATGGACTTCCAGGTCACTATAAAAGTATCTTTTTTCTACGTAGGATGATAGAACATCTTTTATTTAAAAATTTGCAACTTTGATTTATAACTTTTAAGTGTTTGTAGAAATGATATGTGGATATCCATTTGTACTTTTAACCCAGGTCGTGGTAAATATCATGGATGGGAATTGCCTATCTCAGTCTTATGCTTGAAATTCTACAGGCAATTTTCCATGGTGGAGAATATTGAAGGCCTTGTGGGGGACATTCTCCAAATTTTAGTATATGGACAGTTTCCCCAAGTTTCTGAGAGAATTCAAAATGCAGCCTTCAATAAGCCAAGACTGGCTATTGAATTCATCTGAGCAGCCATCCTGCTTTAAAACTTAAAGAAAGGGAGGAAGCTAATTTTAAGTTCCTCCAAGTTAAAAGTTTACAAGAGCAATGGATCATAACCTCACATTCTGAAGGTAACTCTTCTCTAAACCGCATCCATAAATTGCTACTATTTTAAAACTCAGGGCATTGGCAAAATCAACGTCCTAGGAGACCTCAGAAACTACCACATGTTGGCCCTGTATTTAAACAGGATGTAAGATGTCCTTCCAACTTGCTTCAACCACTCCTGCTAACATTTCTCTCGCCTTTCACCTACCAATCCTACATCCCATCACAGATAGAAATACACAGTTTTCTTACACTTGGGCTTCTTTTTCAATGTTGTCATTTGTGTATGCTGTCCACTATATGGTTATATGATTATTGCTATAAGAACAAAAGGAAAGCAGTAAGCCATCATCTCACTAGATGACTTCAAACTATCTCTGAACCCTTCATGAAGGAACACACCTTACTCCTTGTCTTTTATGTATACTGAATTTATACTTACTTTGTAAATTAAATATAGCTATGTTCTGCACTTTGAACATGGACTATATGGACCAGATTCTCCTATCTGGACAAACTACAGTGGAAAACTAACAATGACTAAGGCACAAGCACTATACAGCTTGGATTTAACCCTTGCAGAAGTCTCATTTGTTTGTGGGCAGCTACCTGAATGAGATAAGGAATCAGCTTAGAGTACCCTGTGCTCTAACTGAAGTCAAATTGTCTGTGTAGCCACTTTGATGCCCTAACACCTGTGTTCAAAGTGAGCAGAAGAGTCTGCTGCTTTTTTGAGAACCTACAGCACATTATTGCATATGTCACCCTGTTCATGCAATCGTTCCTAACTCAGGATCCCAACTCAGGTCTCTGGTGTTTCACTTCACCAATGCATTATTTCTCCTCTCCAGGATATTCTCATTCCCAATACCTTTTAACTCTTCTCCCATGGCCAATATCTCATTATCACTTACACAGATGAGATTAGTCAGGAAATTGTGTGGGCTGTTGCAACCACTAAAGCTGCTTTTCTTAAGGATTATCTATTTCCTCTTGCCACTTACCAACCATGATACAACTATATGACTTAAAGAATGGGGCCCTGATGAGAAACAGTCCATCAGGAAGCCAGCAGTGTGTCTCCTTTACTCTGTTTACAACTTGTTTACACCCATACAGTCATCCCTTAAGTTCCATGCCCCTTCTAATAGTCAATATTATCAGCTGGAGGGGACACCTGGGAAAGGAGATGGGCCAGAACAAATCAGGACCACCAGTGTGCCTAGATTATCCAGTATAGCAGCTTGTCATCATGTGTGCTCTCTCTAGTGCAGGAAGGTTGGTCCAGATCCATCCCAGACTTGACCAGAAATTGGATGCCTTTCACCCACCAGCAGGTCAAACACATTCAACCTTGTCTTATGAAATGGTAATCCCAAGTCTTACTTATAATATGCTTATTTTCTGGAGGGTCCAAAGATTTTCATAGGAGAGTAGTTTCCAAACTATAGCGTATATGATGACCACTTGAAGGGGTTGTTAAAACACAAATTTCTGGGCCTCATCTTCAATTTCTCATTTAATAGGCCTAAAGTGGGACTAAGTATCTACATTTCTAAATTCTCAGGTGATGCTGATGCTATAGATCTGGTGACCACACTTTGAGAATGATTGCCCTAGAGGAAAACAGATGTTTTACTTTGCCAAGACATTGCTCTATTTTTTTAAACATTTTTTTATTTTTGAGAGACAGGAGGAGACAGAGCACAAGTGGGGGAGGGGCAGAGAGCGAGAGCGAGAGCGAGAGCGAGAGAGAGAGAGAGAAAGACGCAGAATCCGAGACAGGCTCCAGGCTCCGATCTGTCAGCACAGAGCCCAATGTGGGGCTCAAACTCGTGACCTGCGAGATCATGACCTGAGCCGAAGTCAGATGGCTAACTGACTCAGCCACCCAGAGGCCCCTACCAAGACATCGTTCTCACATACCTCAACATAGACTGGATTAAATTTACAATTTTATGGTATAAGTTTTCCAATTTTTGTGTAAAGCTTTAAACATTAAATTCTAACCCCAAGATCCATAAGCTTGAATTGCTTTGGGTAAGACAGCAAAAATTATGACATTAAGCAAGAATTAGGTAGACTTTTTGATGAAGATCTTAAAGTTTTCTCAGACTTTTAATGGTCTGAGACCTTACCAATTATCATAATGAACATGTGGTTCTGCAGTCAGAGAGCTCAGCCCATGTAACATTGTAAGGGGATGGCCCAGGATGGTTCCAACTTATACTCTACCTGTTTTCCCGCTAACAGCAGTTGGCACACAATGAATGGCCCACAGATCATATCTGGCTTGCCACCTGTTTCTGTATGGCCTGCAAGCTAAGAATGGTTTTTACATTTTAAATGGTTGAGAGAAAAAAAAAACAACAACAACTATTTCATTAAATGTGAAGACTATATGAAATTCGAATTTCACTGTCCATAAAGTTTTATTGGAACACAGCCATGTCCATTGTCTTTGTGTTGTCTTTGGCAGAGTTGAGAAGTTGCAATTGAGTTACTATGACCCATGAAGGCTAAAATATTTACCATCTGTTTTTTTTGATGTTTTAAAAATTTATTTATTTATTTTGAGTGAGAGAGAGAAACAGCACGAGTGGGAGAGGAGCAGAGAGAGAGGGAGACAGAGAATCCCAAGCAGACTCCATGCTGCCAGTGCAGAACCTGACACGGGGCTTGAACCCACAAAACCACGATATCATGTCCTAAGCCGAAACCAAGACCAGATGCTTAACCAACTGAGCCACCCAGGGTCCCTTGGTTCCATAGAAAAGACATTTGCTGACCCCTACTTTAGAGGGAAAAGGGGTCACCTTGTAGCATCCACTGAGTAGAGACTATGTGAAGCTGGCAAAGAAGTAGTAGAGAACTCTTTGGAGATGCAGGTCATATGACCTCGGGACTTGAGACATAGACTGGAAAGTGTTGAATTTCCATATTCCCATAGAATTGTTAACCATCTTTACTTCGCTTGCTTTAGCCATTAGCTGTGTCTATTAGAAAGACATTTCCTCCTGCCCTCTTGTCACATTCCTCATATCTCAGTGTCTCTGAGCTCCTACTCATCTTGATCATCTGTGCCCAATACCCCCAGCAGATAGTTTAGTAATCAGTTTCCTAACCTCAGCAGATATGCACTAGAAAACAAGTCAGTAATGGGCTTGAGTGTATGGCCTCCTTGGTGATGGTGAGTCTTCTCTTCATGGCCTTACTATAAATATTTCATTTTGGAATAGTTCCATTGGTTGGGTGAAGCCCTCTAGATAGAAATACAGGTGGAACAATGTCAGGGAAGTTACTGCACACCCATCAGCGTGGTCACATACAGGCCCAGCAAGCTTCACAGGAGTGATGCATAACCATTAGGTCTCAAAATTTCATATGACTGGTCACAATGGAACATACTGGATCATGGCAAATTCCCCAAAGATACAATCATTCAGAAAAACAAACACAGATTTGTTTGAGTACTGAATTAAAATGCTATTTCGTGATTGCAGAGTCTCAAGGATGACTGACAAGTTGGAACACTCTTTCCAACTAAATAGTTCAAAAATACTTGATTGAAAATATGAAGCTTCTATTGATAAAGCTATAAGTGCTTCTGTTGAAATATTTTCCTAAAATATGTGTGCTTTCATGGCTAGGAAAAGTGTGGGAATTTATTTGTATAAAACTAAAAATTATGAATTAAACTCCTTGAAAAACAAGAATTTTATTTTCCACCATAGTGTTAAGCTCAAAAACCTTTAACTTGTTACTAAAAGAACACAAGCCAAGGAATAAAAATTTCTGGTTCTAGAAATAGCAAGAATGTGGAGGTATTTTTTGTTTTGTTTTGTTTTAAAGATTTTTGTGACTTTCAGAATCTTGTTATTCTAAAACATGTTTTTTTTTTAACATAGAGAACTTTGTGTAATATCCCTTTAAACTTTAGAAGGTAGTTAAAAAACAAGTATATAATGAGAATGGGAAATTTAACATTTTACTTTAATATAGAGAATGTGATTTGTTGTTTTTTCTCCATAGAGAGGAGTAATTGCTTTATGCAAATGTAACATAATGTGGGATTTCAGTTGAAACGAATTGAAATTATGTTATGCTAGTTACAATTATAAAAAATGGCGCCTTTTGTGAATTGGTGCTAATAAAACCTTTAGTAGAGTCTAAAAAAAATATATGCATCTAGAGAAATGTTCCTGCCTGAACATTTTGGATAAATTTTATTTTATTTGAATAGGTAATACAGTTTCAATCAAATCAAAACAACACAAAAAGTATGTAAGAGATGTTCACTCTTAGTTTTTTTCCATCCATTCCACCCAGCTTGTTCCCCATAGGTAACTATTTACATTAATTGTTGGTTTATTATCCAGTTTTTTTTTTTTTGCAATAGAAGCAAGTATGAATATTTCTGATTTCCCTGCTTTCTCTCATAAAAAAGTAGCATAGTAAAGGCACTGTTAAACATTTTGCTTTGTTCACTTACTGTACAACCTGTAGATCTTTTTTTCTTGTACATAGAAAGTCTCTGCATTCCTTTTTGTCTAGCTGTAGAGTACTCCACTGCATGGTTTTGCCATGCTCTATTCACCTGATCTCTTACTGCTGGAATCCTACTTGTTTCTAATCTTTTGCTCCTATTACCTTCAGGAATGTTTTAGAGTTTTCCTTTATAGGTTTTGTACATTCCATTTTAAGCAATTATATGTAGTTCTTTCTCTTGTTCTGAGTAAAATTTCACAGTGTAATATCTGTTGCATTTTTCTAATATTTGTTTATCATACAACATATTTTATCTTGTTAAACTCAGTTATATTTTCTATTATTCTTTTTTAAAAATTAAGATGCAATTGACATATAACATTGTTTTCATTTCTGGTATACAACATGATGATTCAATATATGTATATACTGTGAAATGAAGTAAGAAGTAAGAAGTTTAGTTAACATCTGTCAACAAATCTGTTATGATTTTTTTTGTGATGAGAACTTTTAAGATCTACTCTCTTAGCAACTTTCAAATACACAGTATGATATTATTAATTACAGTCACCATTATGTACATTATATCCCCATGACTTATTTATTTTATAACTGGAAGTTTGTAGCTTTTTACCCCCTTCATCCATTTCTCTCATCCTCCACCCCCCACCTCTAGTGACTACTAATCTGCTCTGTATTTATGAGCTTGGTATTTTTTTCCCTTAGATTCCACATATAAGTAAGATCATATGGTTTTGTCTTTCTCTGTTTGCCTTATTTCACTTAGCATAATGCCCTTCAGGTCTACCCATGTTATCACAAATGGCAAGATTTCTTTCTTTTTTATGGCTGAATAATACTCCATTGTGTGTATGTATTTATCCATTCATCCATCAATGGACACTTAGGTTATTTTCATATCTTGGTTAATATAAATAACACTGCAATAAACATGGGGTGTATATATCTTTTTAAGTTCATGTGGTTTTTTTTTCAGATAAATACGCCAAACTGGAATTGCTGAATCATATGGTAGTTTTATTTTTATTATTTTTTTTTTGAGGAACCTCCTCCATACTGTTTCCAAAGTGGCTGTACGACTTTACATTCCTACTAACAGTGCACAAGCACTCCCTTTTCTCCACATCCTCACTAATACTTGCTATTTCTTGGCTTCTTGATGGTTGCCATTCCAACAGGTGTGAGGTGATATCTCATTATGGTTTGGTTAGCATTTCCCTGCTGATTAGTGATGTTGAGAACTTTTTCATGTACTTGTTGGTCATCTGTATGCCTTCTTTGGAAAAAAAATAATTGTTCAAATCTTCTGACCTTTTAAAAAATCAGATTATCTGATTTTCTGCTATGAGTTGTATGAGTTCCTTATGTATTTTGGACATTAACCTCTTATGAGATATATGATTTGCAAGTATTTTCTCCCATTTGGAAGATTGCCTTTCTTTTTTCTTATAGTTTCCTCTGTTATGCAGAAGCTTTTTAGTTCGATGTAGTCTTAGTTATTTATTTTAATTTTTGTTGTCTTTGTAACAAAGCCAGGACTGTAGACCTGAATGATGGATGTGGAACCTGAAATGGCCTAGGGGCTTTGTTCCAGCCCTTTCCAGCTGTAGTACAGGGCCATTCCTTCCTACTCAGGAACCTATCCAGTAACCAGTCAGCAGCCCTCCCAGGAGCCTGGTGGGAGCCGTACCCACCATGCCCATGGGAATAGACTTGCTGACTGAGGACCCTATCTTGGAAATTCTTGTTCTAGAGCCATCAACTGAACAAAGTACTGGAAGCAGTGCCATCCATCTGGGGACTAGATAGGATCCAAGCCTGCTTGAGCCCTTCATAACAAGCTGGCCAATTGTGGACTCCAATGCAGATCAAACAACAGCCTCATATCTGGCTTCAACCAAGCACAACTATGATTCCAGAGGTGATCCCATCAGCCCAGGGAACAGACAGGAGAAGGTCTTTACCTGATGAAATTAGCCTAATAAAGAATGGAAGAGATGTTTGTTCCTTTAAAGGCACAGACTCCAATGCAAAGCTACATGGATCACAAAGAACCATTAAATATAATACCACCAAATGAAAGTAATAAATCTTCAATAACTGACCCCAAAGGAGTAGACATCTATGGTTCACCTGACAATTCAAAATAATTATCTTAGCAAAACTGAATGAAATTCAAGAGAACACAGACAACTAAACAAAATAAAAAAAATGCATGATGAAAATGAGAAGTTTAATAAAGAAAATGGAATTCATACAAAAGACCCAAACAGAAATCCTAGAGCTGAAGAATAAATAACAGAACTGAAAAATTCAGTGATGAACTCTAACCACAGATAATCAGGAGAAGAAAGAAAATCAATGAATTAAAAAACAGATCATTTGAAAATAATCAGTTAGAAGAACAACAACAAAAAAGGATGAAATAAAGTGAAGAAAGCTTATGTAAATTATAGGACACATCAAGAAAATGAACATGTACATCATGAAAGTCCCAGAAGAAGAAGAGAGAGAAAAGAGGGAAGAAAGTTTATTTAAAGAAATAGTAGCTGGAAACTTCCTAAATCTTGGGAAAGATATGGCCATTAAAGTATAGGAAGTTCAAAGGACCCCAGATGTGATCATCACAAAGATTACTATGAGACCCATCACAATCAAAATGTTAAATGTCAAAGACAAGACAAGAATTCTGGAAGTGGCAAGAGAAAAACAATTCATCATTTAGGGAACTCCTGCCCCTAGCAGGACTATTAGAGGATTTCTCTGTGAAACCCTGCAGGCCAGGAGGGAGCGGGATGATCAAAGTTCTGAAAGAAAGAAGAAAAAACCCTGCCAACCAAGAATACTATACGCAGAAAAATTATCCCTCATAAATGGAGAGATAGACATTCCCAGACAAACAAAAGCTAAGGGAGTTCATTGCCATGAGTCCTGCCTTACAAGAAATGCTAAAGGGAGTTCTTCAGGTTGAAATAAAAGGACACTAGTAACAACATGAAAACATATAATAGTAAAAAATTCACTGATGGGGCGCCTGGGTGGCTTTGTTGCTTAAGCATCTGACTCTTGATTTTGGCTCAGGTCATGCTCTTACAGTTGTGAGATCAAGTTCTGCATCAGGCTCTATGCTGACCATATGGAGCCTGCTTTGGATTCACTCTCTTCCTCTCTCTCTGCCTCTCTCTCTTTCTCAAAAATAAATAAATAAACTTCAAAAAAAAATCCTCACTAGTAAACATAAATATGTAGTCAAATTCAGAATACCCTAATACTGTATTTACCCATAGATAAACTGGCTAAAAGGTCTTCTATGGAAATGTAACCAATACAGAATAGGAGTAGTTACATCAGACAAAATAAACTTTTAGCTAAAATTGATCACAAGAGACAAAGAAGGCCACTACGTAGAGGTGAAGGGATCAATTTATCAAGAAGATGTAACAATTGTAAATATATATGCACCCAACATTGGAGCATCTACTTAAAGCAAATATTAACAGAATTGAAAAGAAAACTAGACAGCAATACACTAATGACAGGGGACTTCGATAGTCTACTGCCAACACTGAATAGATCATTCATACAGAAAGTTATTCAGGAAATAGTAGTCTTGAATAGTATTACAGACCAAATGGACCTAGCAGACATATAGAACATTCCATCCAACAGCACCAGAATACATATTCTTCTCAAGCACAAATGGAATATTTGACAGCATAGATCATATGTTAGGCCACAAAGGAACCCTAAACAAATTTAAGAATACTGAAACAATATCCAGCATCTTTTCCAAGCACAATGGTATGAAACTAGGAATTAATAGCATGAGGAAAACTGAAAAGTTCACAAAGACATGGAAATTAAATGGCACACTACTGAATAACCAATGAGTCAAAGAAGAAGAAATCAAAGGGAAACCAGAAAGTATCTTCAGACAAAGGAAAATGAAAATCCAACATACCAAAACTTATGGGATATAGCCAGAAGCAGTTTTAATAGGAACATTTATAATAATAAATGCCTACATTAAAGAAAAAGAAACATGTCAAATAAACAACCTAATTTTACACCTCAAGGACCTGGAAAAAGAAGAGCAAAGTAAACCCAAAGTTAGCAGGAGGAAGGAAATAATTAAAGAAACTAGAAAGAAAATAGAAAAAAAAGTGAAACTAAGAGTTGTTTTTTGAAAAGATAAACAAATATGACATACCATTAGTGAGACTCAACAAGAAAAACAAAGAGAGGAGTCAAATAAACAAAATTATAAATGAAAGAATAAACATAACTGATAGCACAAAAATACAAAAACGTCACCTGGCAAAGACTGGATAACCTAGCAGAAATGGAAAAATTTGTAGAAACACACAGCCTGCCAAGAATTAATCAGGAAGACATAAAAAATATGAAGAGACAAATAACAAGTAAGGAGTTTGGATCAATAATCAAACATTTCTCAACAAAAAAAGCCCATGACCAGACGATTTCACTGGTGAATTCTACCAAATCTTAAAGAAGAATGAATGTAAGTCCTTTTCAAACTCTTCCAAAAAATTGAAGAGGAGAGAACCCACCCAAATTCATTTTATGAGGCCAGCATTACCATGATACCAAATTGAAATTAAGGGCACTGTAAGAAAAGAAAACTATAGGCCAGTATCCCTGATGAATATAGATGCAAAAGTTCTGAACAAAATTCTAGCAAACCACATTCAACTCCACATTAAAAATATCATACACCATAATCAATTGGGATTTATCCTTGGGATGCAAGGATGTTTTAACATATCTGAATCAATAAATATGATATACCATGTTAATAGAATAAAGGATAAAATCATATTATCCTCTCAGTAGATGAAGAAAATTGTTTGACAAAATTCAGCTCCACTTCATGATAAAAAAGTTTTCAACATTGGGTATAGAAGGAATATAACACAACATAATAAAGGCCTAAGTGACAAACCCATAGTCAACATCATACTCAACTCTAGCCTAGTCCCAATTAGGCAAGAAGAAATACAAGGCATCCAAATTGGAAGGAAGAAGTAAAACTATCTGTGTTTACAGATGACATGATCTTATATAGAGATAATTTTAAAGATTACACACACACACACACACACACACACACACACACACACACACACTGTTAGGATAAAAGAATTCAGTAAAGTTGCAGGATAGAAAATCAACATACAGAAATCAGTTGCATTTCTATATACTAACAATAAAATATTTGATAGGAAAACAAAGAAAACAATTCTATTTGCAACAGCATCAAAAACATTGAGATACTTAGGAATAAATTTCATCGAGGTGGTGAGAAATCTGTACACCGAAAGCTCCAAGACATTGATAACAGAAATGGAGTAGACACAAAAAATTAGAAAGATATTCCATGTTCATCAATTGGAAGAACTAATATTATTAAATATTACTAAATAGACTGAAAGCCATCTATAGATTCAGTGCAAATGCTATCAAAATTCCAATGGCATTTTTCAAAGAAAAAGGAAAAACAGCCCCCAAATTTGTATGCAACCATAAAAGACCCAAGATAGACTAAGCAATCTTGAGAAAGAAGAACAAAGCTGGAGGCATCACACTTCCTGATCTCAAGCTCTAATACAGAGCTATAGTGATCAAAACAGTATGGTACTGGCATAAAAATACACATAGATCAATGAAATACAATACAGTGCCCAGAAATAAACACATGCATGTGGTCAAAAATGTTTACATATTTTAGGTTCCCTACAAATCACCTAGACCAGGTTCCCATTTAATGGGACAAATTTTCTAACACCTAAGTATAGCTTCAATCATCAGATTCCAACCACAGACATTAGCCTCTGGGAATATGGTGACCTAAGGATACAAACTAACCGTACTAATGAAAACTACCAGAAATGCTGTACAAAATATAGTTTTAAAATCTTCTCAAAAGCCTTGAAGAGATGACAAGAGTGCCTGTAATTTTCAGGCCAAAATCTGAGTGAGAGGAAAATTACAGATAGCCACACAGAGACACAGACAGGTGGACAATATGAAAAAGCAATGAAGAGACAAGGAGAATATAGTGAGAAGTTCTAACATACATGCTATTGGAATTTCAGAAATAGAGGAGATGGAAAATGGGATAGAGGCAATGTTATGAGATTTTTTTTTTTTTAGAACATTGCCCAAATCCTCAGATTTAGGAGTATAAGAAACCCTAAGGAAGAGTACAAAGAAAAGAAAGAAATCCACAACTACAGAAAACTAATGGCAAAGATCTTAAGAGAAGACCAAAAGAAAAGACAGGTCACAACCAAAGGAGTTGCAATTAGATTGTCACCTGACTTCCCAACACCAAACATGGATGCCAGAAAATCATATCCTCAATCTGGTTCAAAACAACAACTGCCAACTTACAACTCAATGTACCCATTGAAAATATCTTTCAAGGATGAGGTCAAAATCACGAAGTGTTGTTTTCTGGCATCCACTATAGAGGTCGTGAAGATTTTAAGGAAGTCTCAATGAATCATATGGAGGCCCAAATGGTAGGCTCATTTGGGTTTTAATGTGGCCTGTGTGATTCTCAACATTCTTTGCTTGCTTTTGTAGCTTGCCACTGCTTGCCAGGAAAAATTGTTCTTTCCCTGCCCTGCAACTCCTTGACTTGATAGTTACCATGTGACATTTCCCTGTGTCATTCATACAAAAAACTATAAACTCGGTATAGTAAGATGGAGACATGACATTCTGCAGAAGAAATCTATCCTCTTTTCATCCCCCAGCAATAAAACTTCATGTCACATACTGCTGGTTTAGACCTTGGAAAACAAACAACAACAACAAACCCCTGAAGTTCTAGTTCTCCTGAACAAATAGAGTGTGACCTGTTTTAAAAGTCAGTTATAATTGGGGTGCCTGGGTGGCTCAGTTGGTTGAGTATCTGACTCTTGATTTCAGCTCAGGTCATGATCCCAGGGTCTTGGGATCAAATCCTGAGTTGGGCTCTGCACTGGGCGTGAGGCCTGCTTAAGATTTTCTCTCTTCCTTTCCCTCTGCCCTTCCCCCACTCTCTCTTTCTCTCTATTTCAGGGAAAGAAAAGGAAAGGAAAGGAAAGGAAAGGAAAGGAAAGGAAAGGAAAGGAAAGGAAAGGAAAGGAAAGGAAAGGAAAGGAAAGGAAAGGAAAGGAAAGGAAAGGAAAGGAGAGGAAAATAAAATAACCACAGAGTTTATCTTGCCATGTTGGCACATTTAGCCATGATCAGTTTGGTTTATTTTTTTTAATGTTATTTATTTTTGAGAGAGAGAGAGAGAGAGAGAGACAGAGTGTGAGCAGAGGAAGGGCAGAGAGAGAGAGGGAGACACAGAATCAGAAGCAGGCTCCAGGCTCTGAGCTGTCAGCACAGAGCCTGACCTGGGGCTTGAATTCATGAACTGTGAGATCATGACCTGAGCTGAAGTCAGATGCTTAACTGACTGAGACACCCAGACGCCCCAAGGCTTTTGGGTAAATAATAAAGATTTCCTCAAAACCTGGAATTTGAGCTCTTATTTTCTTCAATAATGTATTAAAATTACTCTTGAGCAGACTAGTTTAATAAGCTAATGATGTAGTAACTAAGACCTCAAGGTCTTCTTCAAGGGAAAAAAAATACCCATAATCTGTCAACCATCTTCAAAGGAAGGGACCCTCATTTTGTCAAGCAACCTGACAAGGTTGCTGAGGTGAATGCTCTCTGTAGTTGAGTGGGGTGAGGAATTTATAGTTGGGATGAGTGCATATAAGAATCTGGGAGTTAAAGAGCACACCCAGTGAGGATGAAGATATATACTGAAAAACAAAAATGACAAAACATCTTTGGAGAACATATCTATTTTCCATATCTTAACCTATGTGCCCTGTACTCCTTGGCAGTCTGGTGAAGACTATAGGTCTCCTTAAATGCATAACATGAAATATATATTATTATAAAGGAAACCAATTATATTGAAATTTAATTACCAAAATACATAAAAAACCCAAATTTAAGATATTGTAACATATGTGCTTTGTAGTAACATTTTACCCAAAAAAAGCAGTGGGTTTAATAACTGTCCTGGATTTCAAAGCAATGGTGAGCATAGGATATATTTCCAGATATAACAATTGTAATGTGATGTGAAAATGCCCGTGATTTCTTTTAGTGCAGGAATAAGGTCACAGGTACTGCCAACACTGTTACCTATATTAGAATGAAAGGAAATGCTTTACTTCAGTATTTTTGTTCAACCAAGGACACAGACCCTAGACAAGAACTCTGCTCTAGGGTGTAATGTAACTTTCCTCCTTCCCCAGACGTTCCCTGGCAAAGAATACCCTGGAATGCAAAGCTTCCACGAGAGGGGATTCTCTTAGGGGCCATCACAGACAAAGAAGTAGGATGCAGGCCCTATCACCTACCAACTCTTAATCCCAAGGCATTTTTTTTACTAAGTGCTCAGTGACCCATGGCTCTGCTCTGCTGAGGGTGGACACATGGCCCCTGCCTGCCACATCTTGTGCACACATAACGCAGGTGACTAGGAAGAACACACAAGGAATATCCGCTCATACAAGAAATGCACTTAAAAACCAGAAAATAAGTAGATTAAGTATTTCCCTAAGGTACATTAAGAGCCGCTATTAGGAAGGCTGAAAAGGTTTTGTGTTTCCTTCCAACTCCTCATATCTGTGCAGCACTCTTAACTTCTCAAAGCTTTTTGTCCATCTATTATCTAATTGGTTTTTCACAACCACCCTAAGGTTGACAGGGCAGATTTTTTTTAACTTCTTCCTCTCCTAAAAATATATATTTCAAACACAATTTGCCAAAATCTGATCAAAAATTCACAATGGAATAAGCAGCGATACTTCTGAGAATATAACTGTTTCATCCTCAGAGGGAAAATTTAAATGAAATGAAGTATTTAGCACAAATAATCTCCCTCTGCCGTGAAAGCAGACAAACGGCAGTACTAAGTGCTTATTAAAGGCAAACACATTTTTAGCTCTAATTTTTCCAAAAAAGAATATGCTTATAAAAAATTCAAACAATCCAGTAGTGTTGAAGAGAATACGTTAAATTTTTCTCCCTACTTAATATAAAATATATCAGGCTGAGTCCAGTTAGCAGACAGAAATCACAATAGTTATTTGAACAGTAAGAATTTAATATAAAGAATTGATAACTAGGTATAAAGTTGTTAACTAGGTAACTGAGTGGATAAAAAGAGAGTATGGCAGGGGTGTGCAAACTACAATCTGTGGGCTACATCTGGCTTACTGCCTGTGTTTGTTAATAAAGGTTTTCTCCCCCTTCTTTTTATTTGAGAGAGAGAGAGAATGCATGAGCCAGTGGGAAGAGGGGTGGAATCTTAAGTGCACCACGCCCAGTGCAGAGCCCAACTTGGGGCTCCATCCTGTGACCCTGGGTTCATGACCTGAGCCAAAACCAAGAGTCAGACACTTAACTGACTGAGTCACCGAGGTACCCCTTTGTTAATAAAGTTTTACTGGAACACAGCCATGCTCATTTACTTGCATATTGTTTATGGCTGCTTTGTGCTATAATGACAAAATTAAATAGTCTCAAAAGAGACCATGTAGTATGCAAAGTGTAATATAATTGCCATATGGTCCTTTGCCAGGGAAAGATTTGCTTACTCCTGCTCAGTATTACTGTATCAAGGAGGTAGCATTGTAGGAAGCAGCTTATATCTCTAGAACTGGGGAACAAAGAGAAGGGGCTGGAATTACTAACACTTGGAGGAGCCAAAACTCAGACTGCTGAGGGGAGGGCTGCACTCTGGCTGTTACTGACATCTCAGGGAGGGGACACCTTGAAGCTGACCCTACAGTGTTGGAAGACTTGCCTTAAGACCACACAGCCTTAACAGCAGAACTGGAAATTCCTCCAGGAAATGGGATCTCAGAATTGGCTTAAAAGATGGAAAGGAGATGGGGCGCCTGGATGGCTCAGTCAGTGAAGCGTAAGATTTCACCCCAGGTCATGATCTCACGCTTTGTGTGTTTAAGCCCCATGTCGGGCTCTGTGCTGACAGCTGAGCCTGAAGCCTGCTTTGGATTCTGTGTCTCCCTCTCTCTCTGCCCTTCCCCTGTTCACAGGTGTGTGCTCTCTCTCTCTTAAAAAAAAAAAAAAAAGATGGAAAGGAGAGAAAGGCGGCAGTATGCCACATGGGAAGGGCATTCCTGTTCAGGGAACAGCTCAATGGGGAAAATGCAATGAAAGCTTAAAGGGAAGGTGAAAAGGGCATCAGATCCCCAGGCTTAGGTCACATCTCAGCTGAATTTGGTCAGGACCTCTAGGTGTGGCTCTCAGGCTTTATTAGTTTGGAAAACTCTCCAAGGGATTCCCACTGTGGGGCAAGGCTGAGAGCAAATGCTTGGAAACAAGACTTGCATGCATACATATTCAGAAGCGTCCACCCACCCCATTCCTGCCTTGCTCATGGGATCTTCCCATCTTGGAAGGAGTCCATTGTTTGCAGGCAGAGGGACTCCCCTGCTGCATTGGGTGGGGAGGTGGTGATGGGTGCCAGAGAGGCAGCAGCCTGTAATCGCTCAGCGGAGACTCAGGCCTACTTGCTCCTGGTGCTGTGTTCACAGGGGCGAGCCCTTGTCATCAGACTACTCACTAGGAGCAGCTTGGCTCCATCTCCTGTGTTCCTCCTGCCGTCAAGCCCCTCAGTAAAGCTCCTTTAATTGAGCCAGGTCACTTTCAGAGCATTGGCACTCATGCAGTGAAGGTAAAACAACCTGCATGAGGGAGAAAATGCCTGCATATCAGGAGGCTGGAACAGGATGGGCACAACCCCAGGTAACCCTGAGTGAAGCCTCCGATGGAATGTGGCACCACAGGGACCCCAGGGATGCAGATTTGCTGTGTGGCACAGCCCAGCCTGCTAGCTGAGCCATCAGCCTGGCCTGCGTTAGGCATACTGGTGCTCTGCACAGGGGAGAACACACTGAGAGAGGGAGCAAGAAAGCAAGACTGATTCTTCTTTAACATTTTTTTCTGCAACAAAAGTAGTATCTGTTCATTTGAAAAATTTTTGAAAAATACTGGAAAGCACAAAGTAGAAAATCGTCACTTGGATTCCACTACTCAGATACTATAGGTAGAGTTGTGGGATGACCAGCCTATACGTGCAATGCACACATACAATAAAATTGAGATAGAGCAAAATTTTGATCATATTGATTGTATATGTACTTAAAAATTTGTTTTTGTTGTACTTAAAAAATTGTTTTTGTTAATGTTTATTTATTTTGAGAGAGAGAGAGAGTGAGCAGTGGAGGGGCAGAGAGAGAAAGAGACAGAATCCCAAGCACACTCCGCACTTTCAGGAAAGAACCTGATGTGGGGCTGAACCCATGAACCATGAGGTTATGACTTGAGCCGAAATCAAGAGTCAGACGCTTAACCGACTGAGTCATCCAGGCACCCCACCTTGCACTTTTTTAAAACTTAATATATCTTGTCATCTGTAGAGTTGTTGTTGTTGTTTTTATGTTTATTTTGAGAGAGAGGGCATGAGCAGGGGAGGGGTAAAGAAAGGGAGAGAGAATCTGGAGCAGGCTCTGCACTGTCAGCACAGAGCTCCATGTGGGGCTTGATCCTATAAACCATGAGATCATGACCTGAGGCGAAATCAAGAGCTGGATGCTCAACTGACTGAGCCACCCAGGCACCTCACCTGTAGTCTTGTTCTTAATGCTTTGTTGGATTCTTTTGTATAGATAGCATGGCTTATTTATGTATTTTAAGGTTTTTTATTTAAGACATTTTAATTTATTTTTAGAATTTTTTTAAAGAGAAGTTTTAGGTTCACTCCAAAATTAAGGGGAAGGTACAGAAATTTCCTCCATACCCTCTGACCCCACACATGCATAGCCTCTCTCAGTATCAAAATCTCCCACCAGAGTGGAATGTTTGTTACACTTGGTAGGCCTACATTGACACACGTAATCACTACAAGTCCATAGTTTATATTTGGGCTGATTCTTGTACTTTTTACGGATTTGGACAAATATATAATGACATGTATCCATGACTTTCACTGCCCTAAAAATTCTCTACAGCACAGTTTATTGAATAATTCCCTTGTTTTTATTTTTCAGTCCTATAAATTAGACTATAATGGTCATTCTTATTGATAACTCTTGATTCACATAGTTGGTTATTTTTCAGCTCTCTTAAGTGTCAAGCTGTGGGTTTTCATACCCTTTACCTGAAACACTTCCCTGTCTCCAGGATCTCTAATTTGTTAAGTTCTGTCTATCCCTTCAAGTTTGAGCTTAAAATGTCACTTCCTCTAGGGAACCTTCCTGACCCAAGGCTAGGTTAGATTTATCTCTGTTGTATACCTTGCTAGCATATTTACTGTTCTTTCACAGCACTATCACATCTATTTCTGTCTGGTTCTCTACCAGGCCCCCAGATGTTGAATAGGATATGGTCCACAGTAGGTATCCAAGAGTTTGCTAATTGAGGGGCACCTGGGTGGCTCAGTTGGTTAAAGCCCTTATCAGGCTCTGCACTGATAGTGTGGAGCCTGCTTGGGATTCTCTTTCTTTCCCTCTCTCTCTGTCCCTCCCCTACTCAAGTTCTCTCTCCCTCTACTTCTCTCTCAAAATAAATAAATAAGCTTAAAAATATACATATTAAAAAAAGAGTTTGCTAATTGAATTCATACATATATCAAGTGTTCTATGCTGAGTTTTTAGATATCTTTTCATCTTTCATAGAGAGAGTTTTTGAAGACTGATTTAGCTTCCAATTCACCCACAGTCCTAAGGCTGCAATGCACAGGTAGCTGATGATGAAGTCAAGAGTGGAGCCTAATCTTTCCAATGCTAATTAACTGTGCTTGCCTGGTGGCCACAATTAGCTCCACCAACCCAGGACTAGGAAGCATACCTTGGTTTCCCCAGAGGATATCTTCTTTACCAGAAGAATACCCATATTTCCATCCATCCACCCATCCATCCATCCATCCATCTACCCACCCACCCATCCACCCACCCATCCATCTTATATAGATTGAGTATATATTATTCTTTTGTCAACAAATATTTATTATCTACCATGCTCCAGACACAGTTCAAGTTTCAGTGAAAATGGTGGAAAACATCTCTCTCCTCTTGTAGCTTGTAATTTATCTGTTATATGGAAAACATTATGCCATCAGTTTAGAGAATATCTGTGAAGAAAAAGACATAGTCCCTACCCCAATAAACTTACAGTCTACTGATGAGTTATGGGAAACACACAAATAGCATAACACAAGTGGAAGATCTGAGAGCTAGAAACTAAGAATTATGGGAGAGTGTTATTGTATTATCTCCTTTTATGTCTTCTGAAAGAGTTTCCAACTCTGTACATAATTTCAACTCTTGGTCTAATGGTGGGACATCACAAAAGCTGATCCATACCTCCGATTTCATAGTTGATTGATCCAGGGAAGGAACTCGACCAAACTTGACCTATCTACTTCCTTCCCTAAAATATTTCATACTAAAATTGAGAGTTACCGTTTTTTTCTAAGAGTGTACATTATAAGAGGGAAAGTTCCAATGCGCTGTAGGCAGCATATTTCTTGCCATTTGGAGAAAAATGGGCTGCAGTGAAAGAATGGGCTTAAATGAAGAGAGATTCAGAAAATGGAGAGTCTGGTGGCCTTTTATCCCATGGTTCCCATTGTTCAGACAGCCCAGCCATAACTTCTTCCTTCCTTGTATTATTTGTTCAAGCCTTCCTTCTATTTCAATAGCCAACATACTCACCACTGGTATCTATTAGTTTGGGTTGGGTGTGTGTGACTTATAATCTAAAAGAATCCTTTCTGAAGGCTTTGCAAAAGAGGTGGAATATGAGCTGAGTCTTAAATGATGAAACAGACTTAGGTGTTTTAAGTTTTGGTTTTTGCTCCAAGCCTGAGCTACCAGAGAAAATGTGTCAACGCACATTTCAATGATCATTTTTTACTTAAAAAAAAAACCCAAAAAACCCAAAAAACCCAACCTTTTACCTGAAAGGCTGAAATAACGTTTTCACTGATAATATTAAAAACAGAAAATTTCAATTAATAGGGAAAAATTTAATGTTTATCCCCTATCTCTACAAAAACCCACCTTTGAGAAATAACAACTGTTAACAATCTGGGATAGTCATCTAACACATATCCAACATAACCTGTTCTTTTCTTACTATGGGCCTTTTTTATTTATTTATTTTTAAATGTTAATTTATTTTTGAGAGTGAGAGAGAGAGAAAGAGAGAGTGAGAGAGAGAATGAGCGGGGGTAGGGGGGTGGGGCAAAGAGAGAGGGAGACAGAGGATCTGAAGCGGGCTCCGTGCTGACAGCAGAGAGCCCAATGTGGGGCTTGAACTCATGAACAGAGAGATCATGACCTGAGTGGAAGTCAGATGCTTAACCAACTGAACCACCCAGGCACTCTATGGGCATCTTTTAAAATGTTCTTGTTTTAAAAACCTTTTTGCTTGGAAATAATTTCATATCAACAAGAATTTGAAAAATTAAAACAATACTATGAAAAGTAAACTCACCTAGATTTATCTTAATCTTGTTAGCTTTATCATTTGCTCTCTGTATCATTTGAAGGCAAGTTATGTATATCATGACCCTTTATCTATAAATTCTTGAGGGTGTATGTTCTAAGAATAAGGCTCTTCTCTTCCATCACTATGGTACAGTTGTCAACTTCACAGATGTATACTGATACAATGCTTTAACCTACTGTCTACATCCCAGTTTGCCAGTTGTTCTAATAACTGTCTTTTATAGCACTCTTTCCTTCCAATTCAGGATTCCATCTAGGGTCAGGCATTGCATTTAGTTATCATGTCTCTATAGCTTTCTTTAATCTTGGACTTCTCCACAGGCTTTCTTTATATTTTATGACATGAACTTTTTATTAAAAAATAGAAATGTCCTCCTTTTGTGTTCATCTGATATTTTCTTGAGATTAGATTGAGGCTATGCATTCTCTGCCAGAATACTGCATAGGTAAAATTATAGTCTTTTCAAAGTATTATATCTAGAGGTATATAATTTACTTGCAGGAAAATGCATGAATCATAAATGTACAGTTTGATGACTTTTTTTGCATATTCATATATTACATAACCAACAAAATAAAAATCTAGAATATTTCATGGGGTACCTGGGTGGCTCACTCAGTTGAGCATCTGAATTCGGCTCAGGTCATGATATCACGGTTTGTGAGTTCGAACCCTGCGTTGGGCTCCATTTAAAAAAAAAACAAAAACACCCAGATTATTTCTATCCACTCAAGAAGCTTTCTTATGCCCTTTCCCAGTCAATGCCTATTCCCACCCTCCATGCCAAGAAAACATTATTTTTCCTTCTATCACTGTATATTACTTTTCCATGTCCTTGGATTACATATAAATAACATCATGCAGTTGATACTCTTTTATGTCTTACTTCCTTCATTTAACACAATGTTTTGAAATTCTTCTATGTTGTATACATCACTGGTTCATTCTTTGTTTTTTTTTAATTGTCTGTTAGTATTCCATTGTATGAAAATCTCACAATTTGTTTATCCATTTTCTTGTTGATGGGTAATATTTGTAGTTTTTGGCCATTACGAATAAAATTGTTATGAAAAACCTTTCATAAGACTTGTGGATATATAGTTTTACAATATCCTGGATAATTAGCTTGGAGTGGAATTGCTAGGCCATAGACAAAGCTTATGCTTACATGTTTTAGAAAGTGCTAGTTTTCTAAAGTGGTTTACATTTTACATTCATACCAGCCATTTCTGAGAATTCTAATCGCCCACATCCTCACCAATGCTTGCAGTTGTCAGCTTTTTGTTTTAGCTCATTCTGGTGGTTGTATTGTGGTATTTCCATGGTTTTCTTTTGTGTTTCCCTGATGACTAATTATTTTAAGCACCTTTTCACATGCTTTATGGTCATCCAGATATCTTCCTTTTTGAAATGCCTTCTCAACTCTTTTGTCTATTTTTTTTAATTGGGTAGCTTCACTTATTGATTCTCAAGGCATTCTTTACATATTCTAGATACAAGTTATGGCAAATATAGATGGTGACTATTTTTTCCCAGGCTGTGGCTTACTTTTTAATTTTCTTAATGGTGTTTTATCAGGTTTTCATTTTGACCAAGTCCAATTTGATAATTTTAAAAAATAATTTCAGCCTTCGCATTTCACATATCCACCTCATGTTAATTTTTGCACATGGTGAGAGATAGAGGTTAAGGTACTGTCCTGTATATGTTATAAGCCATTGCTTCCAGCAGGACTCTGGATGCCAAGCATTGTATGACTGTGGATGTCTCTCTCTGCTCTCCAGCCCAGCTCTAGCTTCCTTTGCTGCTGTGACTGCAGACCCAGCAAAAGTGACACAGGCAGAATCGGTGCACAGGGGACTAGTTCAGCATTTAAAGCTCTTACAGATTGCAATTTTCTTGCCAGCCACAAAGTTTTTCTAAGCTCCACTGGTTTCTCCTTATCCCTATAAAGTTCTTCTACCTATCATAGACTAGACTCTCCACGGATTTGGGTCAAGACTCACAGAGAGACATGCTGGTCTCTTCTCACTCAGGGAGGTCTCACCCTTTGTTGGTACTTTGGTCTTTTAGACTTCTTTCCTTCTGCAACTCTCTAATGTTATCTAAAAATACAGTTTGGGGAAGTCATAGCCACTTTTTTTCTGGTTGTTACAGAGAGTGTGATGATCCACTGCAATTGTCTACATCAGAGCCGAAAGCTGTAAACCTAACTACATGACTTTCAACTGCTACTGACATGATAATTCCCAATTCTTTATTTTGAGTCAGGACCTTGCTAATGAATCCCAAACCTCTCTAGTTATTCTAATGTTCTGTAAGCCTCTTAAAGTTACATATCTTACATGGAACTCATCATCTTTTCCTGCAACTGGGCTCCTACCTGGAATTTCTTGTCTTGCTGAATACCATTCCCATGCACCCAGTCACCCAATCCCTGGGTGTGTTGACTCCCCCTTTTCTCTTACCACCGCATCAGTGGGTCACTGATTTCACCGGAGTCCATCTTGAAAAGTCTCATGTATCCCATTCCTTTGATTCTCCTGCCACTGCTCTAGTCTAGGCCCTTGTGATCACTGGCCAAAACTATTATAATCACCTCCTCAATGAGTTCTAGTCTCTGCTTCTTTCTTTCCCCACCTCCCCCTCTCTCTCTCTCTACACACACACACACACACACACACACACACACACACATTTCTGCCTCCTTTAAGAATGATCTTTCAAGAAATATATCTTTTTGAACACTCAAACATGATCGAGTCACTCCAAGACTTACCAATTCCCTATAGCTCTCTTAATTTCTGCAGAACACAGTATAAATTGCTTAGAATTTCAAGTCTCTCATAACCTCGTCTAAACCTATCTTTTTAGGCACATGTACAGTTATTCTCACTTGGATGCTTAGGGGCCACTGATGCTGCACAGCTTCATGGGGCACCATTCACATGGTATTTCATACAAATGGCCTCCCATTGAATGTGATGTCATCGATATCCTTGTGTTTTGTAGAAACAGCCTTGCTATACTTTACCATCTCTGGATTGCTCTCTGTCTCCCCCCTCCCCAAATGTACATTCACACCTTTGTACTTTTTTCTCATCCTGCCTGGAATAACCTTTTTTAGCTTACCTACCAGCAAATTTCCCCTCCTACTCCAAGACCCAGCTCAGATGACACCTATCCACTTCAGGTTCTCTATCAGCCCCTTCACCTTACAGAGAGGAATAAACTATTCTACCATTACATTGTATTATTGGCATTTGTATACTTATCTCTCCTGTGAAGCAATCAGATTTTAGGGAGCAGCTTATGCATTATACACCCCCATCTATCAGTCTAACTTAGTCTTTGCTAATTGAGTTGGAAATAATTTAGTTGGATGGGGTGTGACTGATTGTTGAGAGCTTTAAATATCAGTTTGCAGAAGTTGTATTTTATCCTGTAGACAGTGTGGGGAGGCATTAGGATTGGGGCTGGGTAGGCGGTAGGTGATGAAATGGACTCTGCCATGCTTAACAAAAATGAGGCAGCATCAAACAAAAGAAGAGTCTAGGTATGTGTGCCTGGGAAGGGCAGCTGGGTTGCTCATCCAACCCACATACCTAGATAATAATCTACCTCAAACATTACAGTCATGTGAAGGCGTTATTCCTACAGCGGAGAATAATTAGCCATTTTCCGAAACTGTTTCCATGTTAGCTTTCAGTTTTAGTGTCCTATTTAATGTTCCAAATGTTGATTCGTTTGAATCTTCCTGTAAGCACATTCCTCTATGTTTCTTGATGGCACTGGCTGGGCTGCCTCTGGCGTAAAGAGCAGCTTCTTTATTGAAGACATGGCTACATATTGTAATTTCTGCTGGGATATATGGGCAAATAACCTCCAGCTCCAGGGCAGAGGTAGGTTCAGTCTCCGCTTCATCCCCTTGCATGACTCCCCTTTCCTAAGTGGATCCCACTGACTAACCAACACAGCCTCTGGCCCCTCCAGGCCAAAGATGGTAGCACCTTATTTCACGACAGAATTATAGCACCCTTGCAGCTCCTTTCCTCCTCCCCCTTTTCTTATTTGCTTTCTTTGTTTTTCCCTGGGTCCCGATTTTCTATTTCATTAATCTCATTGTATGTTTCTTCTGCTGAAAACCCTGTAAAATACATTTTGGAAAAAGACAGGCTATAAATAAAATCAAGAACAAAAGGAAACAATAGCATGTCTCATTAAAAAAAAAAAGCAATGCAAAAAAAAAGCAATGTGCATTACAGAGATTTTATGAAATGTAGTAAGGGAAAAAGAAGAAAGTGAAAACTATTCACTTAGGGAATACCAATATTAACACTTTGGTATATATCTTGTCAAATTTATATGTAAGATTTATTCAATATAAGTTTATATAAAAATAATATGTATATATTGTAGTTATATGTATCTATATATATTGATACATATACAGTCTATATCTCTATATCTATATCTAGACACATCAATATAGATAGAGATACGTGCACACCTAAATTGATCAAATGTTTCAAGAACAAAATAATTGCAAATACTATTTTATAACCTGCTTTTTTATTCAACAACTTATATATTATCTCTCTATGTCAGGATGTATTCATCTAGCTTCCACATAGATGTAGTGGAATGAAGTTGGGGCATAGGATTTATTTCCCTCTATGTCTAAAGAGATAAAAGCAGCAAAAAAACAAAACCAAATACAAATATAAAACTAACAGCAACCAAATTAAAACACACACACACACACAACACCATCATAAAGTGGTGATTGAGAAGCTGAATACTTCTCTTTCCAACTCCAAGAAGTAGGACATGAGAAAAGAAGACTAATCAACAAAATCCTGAGAATGTTTGAAAATATCCACAAATTGGTAAGGAAAAAGAATAAGAGCTGAAGAGGAAGCTTAGGATCATTTCCATGTGAGGAAGTAAGAGGAGCTGCTGGGAAGACATGGGTGCAAAGAGGAAGCAACTGGAGCCAACAGTCTCCTATGACATGTAGTCTCTAAGGAGTCACGCTGTATTAAGAGTATAATCCAGAGCTGATGTGTAGCACTAACGTTGCCCACTTTATTAAGTGGAATGAACACTTTACAAGACATTTAGCTGAAGCTAACATGAGAGAGGTCAGAGACACATTTTCCAACAAAGTCTTCCAACCAAGACACATTTTCCAATTTCCCTACAGAGATCAAACTAATTCCTTCCTCTGTCTTCACATAGATAGAGTTTCATACTTAGCCCTTCAATTAAAGTTTGGAGTGATGGGAAACAGATTTCAGGAAGGAAGGAAATCAGTGAGAATTCATTCCTCTTCCATCAGAGGAGAAATCATCCCTGGTAAGCATAAGCAAGATAAAAAGAAACCAAATAACACTAAGTCAATGTCCTATAGCAATCAAAAATAATAGTAATAATATAAATAATAACAATAAGAGAAAGGAGCATAGAATGTAGTTGACAGCTGAAGATTCTATTCTGGGGAAAAGGAATCCAAGAAACAGGAAAATTCTCTGCAAATATTTATATTAATACCATTTAACAAGAATTTGAATTCAGTTTTTAGAAGAGCCCAGAAATTACATGATAATAACATGTGAAAGAGCTAAAAATGAAGGTTGCAAAGCTAAGGAACAAAAACGAAGTCTCAAGAAAGCACTATCACTATAGAAGTAATAACTAAATTAGAAATAGGGAGGGATATAATAATTATGCCTGGAAATGTAATCACTGAGATCCAGGAAAAGCTAGAGATAATTTCAATAAATTTAAATGATTTAGAAAGAAACTAAAGGAATTAGAAAAAGAAAAGATAACAACAACAAAAGACAGGTGGTAATAATCAGGTGGTGAAAAATATGAAGTAGAATACCCAACAAATGGAATAAAAAAAATTATTAAAAGACTGAATAGAAGAAAAATTTCCCTGAAAGGAATGCCTGAGTTGGATGTAAAAGACCACTGTGCTGTAGAAAAACATTAGTCTGGATGGTAGACCCTGAGATATATCCTTTTAAATTTATTGGAGAAGAAAAAAGAATCTTTTTTTTTTTTTTTTTTTTTTTTTTAGGTTGCCATGAAGGATAAGAAAGTCTTTTTAACAAGAGTCAGGTTATCCTTAGACCTTCCATAGCAACACTCAGTGAAACAGTATCTACAATCATATGAGGGAAGGTATGATGAAAAAACACTTATATCAGAAATTAACAAAAATTAAAGAATAGAGAATAAGTACATGTGAGCCATTCTGGAAGCAAAGAAGTCAACAACTACTTCGTAATAAAATCGAGTCAACCAACAGGTGAATGGCGAGGCAGTGGGAAAAAGAACTGGTGGAACAAGACATGAAAGAACACAGTGAGATAACACGTACAAAGTTCTGCGGCAAAGATAGAATTACTCCAAGATTTTACAGCTAAGTTGATCATAGAGTAGAAAGGTGCAGACTCCCCTCTGTGCCCTGCCCCCAACACACACACGCTAAAGTTGGGTTTGGTGCTGAGACCCAGACCTCTTGTAAAACAGGGAGCTGAAGTCCTCTAGTGATGAGCAGGGGCTATGGGTGCCTTCTTCCTTGGTCTGATGCCGCCTTTATGCCATCCCCTATTCTGGCCTCGGTATCTCTACCACTCTTTCTTGCTCTTCTAATAGAGCATAATGTTAAAAAGAAATTTTTAAAAAATCTTTATTTACTTTTGAGAGAGAGAGAGAGAGAGCAGGGGAGGGCAGAGAGAGAGGGAGACAAAAAGACTGAAGCTAACAGAGAGGCTCAAACTCACGGACAGTGCAATCATGATCTGAGCTGAAGTCAGAGGATCAACTGACTGAGCCACCCAGGTGCCCCTAAAGCATAATGTTTATTGTAGAGATTTTGGATTTGTGCTCATGAGTGGGGTTGGACTGTAATGTTACTTTCTCATAGCATCTTGCTTGGTTTCCAAATCAAGATTATGTTCACCTCATAATGAGTTGGAGTGTGCTATTCTTATTTTATAACCTCCTGGTAGCTTAGGTAAGATTGGAATTGATTTTCTTTAGATGTTATAATGTAATGTGCATTTTTAGTTGTGAATTTCTATATTAATAGCAGAGTAGTAATGAAGCATAGTCTGATGCTACTAGTTGTTTGGAATTTATTGAGATGTATTTTATGGCCTGGTACAAAGTCAATTCTCACAAATGCTAATGTGTGCTTCACATGCTCTCTCTTATCATTGGGTCTGGAATTACATGTATGGATATTAGGTCAAGATAGTTTATGTTGTTCAAATCTTTTAAATCCTCACTTATTTTTTTGTTTGCTTGAAACCATACCTTTCCAAGTATATTAAAATCTCTCACTATGATTGTGAGATACATATCTATATATCTTAGCAGTTCTGTCAAATTTTGCCTTATATTTTTTGAGGTTATGCTATTAGATGCATATTATACCAATTAAAGCAATCTTTTTATTTTATTTATTTTATTTTTTTTTAATACATGAAATTTACTGTCAAATTGGTTTCCATACAACACCCAGTGCTCATCCCAAAAGGTGCCCTCCTCAATACCCATCACCTACCCTGCCCTCCCTCCCACCCCCCATCAACCCTCAGTTTGTTCTCAGTTTTTAACAGTCTCTTATGTAAAGCAATCTTTTTAAAAATAGATATTAGAGACAGAGTGTGAGTTGGGGAGAGGGGGAGGGGGAGGGAGGGAGGGAGGGAGAGAGAGAGAAAGAGAGAGAGAGAGAGAGAGAGAGAGAGAGAATGAGAGAATCTTAAGCAGGTTCCATGCTCAGCACGGAGCCTAATGTGGGGCTTGATCCCATGACCCTGGAATCACGACCTGAGCCAAAATCAAGAGTTGAATGCTCAACAAACTGAGCCACCCAGGCAGCCCTCAATTAAATAAATCTTATATCAAATGTTGAATAAGTTAACCTTTATTTCAAGAAATGCTTTATGCCTTAAAATTGATATATTCTGGTATTAGTATAACTTCCATAGTTTTATTTTGGTTAATATTTACCCGGCATAGATTTTCCATTCTATTATTTTTGTTTTTTTTCAAGCTTCCTGTATCTGCACTTTTTTATTTACATACTCTCATATACAGCACATAATTAAAAAATTCTGGCAGTCTGTTTATTAATGAACATTCAATCTATTTACGTATATTGTTATTACTTATATTTTTAGATTTATTTCCATCATCCTATGTTGTGTGTTGTATTTGTTGTGCCTTTTCCATTGTGGTTTTTTTCTCTTCTTTTGGAAGAGTTGAATATTTTTTTCTTATTCTATTTTTTTTCTCTTATGGATTCAGGAGTTAATTAATACCATATCTATTCTTCTGGTAAAAGCCTATGAACATGAATGAAAATCCTTAATACTTAACTTATTATGAATGTAATAAGTTAACCAAAGTTAACCAACATGTTTGCTCAATATCTCAAACAATGGATATCAATTCCAGTCATGCTCTACTTTCTTTCCCTATACGTTCTTGTCATATATTTTCATTGTAATCTTGTTTTACTTTTTCCCACATTATTATTCTTTGATATTTATTCATTTCATTTTTATAATATAGTCCCATGGTTCAAAAATTCAAAACACGGTATAAAAGGGGAAGGTCAATAAAAAATTCTTTCTTCTATCACTGTCTACAATCCACCTCCTCACACATTTTCCCACAAAGATGGATTTTTGTAATCTTTTGGTGTTTCTTAATATTCACATACAAATAGCTGTGAATATAAATTCTTATTTTTCTCCTTTCTTACACAACAGCCAGCATACTGTAAATATATGTTCTATACTTTGATTTTTAAAATTAACAGTATATCTTAGAAATCTCTCATATCAATACATAAAGATTGTCATTATTTATTTCAATGTAGCTGTACAATATTCCACTGTATGGATGTACAATGATTTATTTAATGAGGTTGTCTCCAATTTTTTTCTAATACAAACAATGATGCAATGAATACTGTAGTGGACACTGTCATTTTATATGAGGGCAGTTAAATCTATAGACCAAACTCCCAGAACTGTGATTGCCTGATCATAGAATGAATCCATTTTTAACTGAACAGATTTTTCCAAATGTCCTAGTGGATTTGGCTTGCTAATGCTTAGGTTAAAAATTTTGCATCTATGTTCATGAGTGAGACTGACTTATAATTTTGCTTGCTTAGAATGTTCTTGCTACATTTGGATATCAGTATTATTATGTTTGCTTCAAAAAATGAATTTGGGATGTTCCCTAGTTTCTTTAGTTGGGTAGAGTTTGGGTAATATTGGCTTCATTTTTTATTAAATATTTGTTAGAATTTGCGAGGGAAGCCAGATGGGCCTGGGATTTTCCTTGTGGGAAAGCTTTTAATTACAGATTCAAGATTTTAATTGAATTATGTAGCCTGCCATTACCAGAGGAGGAAACTACCTATGGCCTCATTATAGAAAGATACTTTCACAGGTAAAAAATTGAGTTATTTCTCTCAATATAGAAAATTAATTTAGTAGTCAACAGCATAGTCTCAGAAACAAGGCTAACTTACTTTGAATTCTGATCCTGACACTTAATAGCTGTATAAATGTGGAAAAATTATTTAAGGTTTTTGCTCCAGTTTTCTTGTGTGCAAAATGAGAGTAATAATAGTGCCTACCTCATTGTGAGTTTGAAGATTAAATGGGTTAATGCAAGTTAAGCTCTTAGAACTTTTCTAGGCACATTACAGATACCACATAATTGCTTATTTCTACTATTGAAGATCTCATCCCACTACATTCTAGTTTATGTTGTAAAGAGGTTTGTAGTTTAATATTTATTCCTTTGAAATTAATTTGTCTTTTCTCTCTGGCTACTTCTATGATAGTTTTTTTGTTTGTTTGTTTGTTTGTTTGTTTGTTTTGGGTATTTTCCAGTTTGACTATGATGCATCCCAGGCTGTATTTATCTATTCTCCTTTTAAAATTTGTGGACAAGACTAATTTATCACCTTTAGAAAGTGTTAGCTCTTATTTCTTCAGATTGCTTCTGCCTCATTCTCCATTCTGGAATTCTAAGTATACATATGTTGTACCTTCCTAATTCATCCTTGATACTTTTTAACTTTGTTCATTTATTTTTTTGTTATTCTTTAATTTTCCCATCTCCTTGTCTGTGCTTAATTTCTAGTCCACCATATCTCTCTTCAGTAGTGACTAATCGGCTTTGTAGCCATTGAAGTTTTAAGTGCAATTATTAGGTTATTTTTTATTTTTTATTTCTGGAATTTCTGTTCAGCTCTTCTTATTTGGGTATACTCTATGTTTCTAGTTCTTGCTGATTTTCAAGTGCCCCCTCTATTCCTTTAAACATATTAAACATAATTATAAATTATATATCTGACAATTCTAATACCTAAAATATTTCATATTGTTTCAGACCTTTTTTCTTTTGGCTTACTCTCAAACATGATGCCTTGTTTTCCTCTGTTTTGTGACATTAAATTCTAAGCTGCTTGTATTCCTTGGAATTTGTTCTGGAGTAATTCTCAGGGACCCAGGATAAAGGTAGATCCTCCAAAGAAGAAACACATTTTGCTTCTGCTCAGTGCCTTAAGGCAATATCACAGTCTGGTATGATTTGAAAACATGTTTTGGGCTTAAGGTTTTTCAACCCATGAGGAGGTAGGAATTTGGGATGCAAATTTAAGTAAAATTTAAGTAAAATCAAGTAAAATGAATTTTAATATTCTGAAAGTAACAATTGTTAAATATCTACCTATTCAAGTTTCCATAAGTGAGTCCATCCATGTATTTAGTTATGTTTCTCTGTGTATATGTGCTTAGAGAGCTGTCTGAAATGAAATCTAACAGTAACAAGGTTTACTCCTAGGCAATGCAATCTAAAGAGTTTTATTTTGTGACCTTTGTTCTACTTGATCTTTGTTCTATTTTGTATTGCTTAATTTTATTTTATCATGATCACATTCCCCACCCCACCCAAGGAAGCCCTTACTTTAAAAACAAATAGGTGAACAGTTTGCTGTAATATATTAACTATCTCCCCTTAGTGTCTGATGAGACATCTTGCCTGGTCTCTGTAAGGGTAGGGCTAACCTGTAGCCTTAAGAGATAACAGCTTTGTTTTAACACTATAGGTTAAGAGATAACAGCCTTATCCTATCAATCAAGGGACGGATTAGCACTTGATTGGATTGGGGCAAGGGCCTGTTTGAACTGTTTCCACCTGGGAACTATTCCTTTGTTCTGTTCCCAGGTGATAATAAGATGGTGTAGTCAGCTATAAAAACTCTGTATCCCAGCTGTTAGAGACGCACTCTGGTCAAGAGTGTCGGTCCCGATCGATCGGTTTGCCTTGCCTCTCATTGCAATAAACTTTGTTGTGACTGTCACTGGTGCCCGTAGCATTCTGTTTCAGGAGTCGTGTGGATGCAACAGTCTCCCCTTGTGCTTCTGTCTTGTAACTGGATTCTTGCCTCTCTGTTTGTAACGTTGGATTAGAGTGTGGGCTCTTGTTCCTAATCCAGCATGTCCGGCTTCACTACTTGCTGACAGACTTGTACTGAGCCTGCCTGCTCGGTTTTCAAATCTGGCCAGCAGGGAGAATCCTTTGGCCAGAGCCCACTGACCAGCAGGTCACTCTCGTCAGACCCTTGGTGCTGACTGCTGTCTTGGCGTTGCACCAGGCTCCTCTGGTCAACCCTCCAGATGGTGCACTCTGCTGGTGCAGCTAGAATCTCCAGTGTCTTGTGCTGGACCAGGGCTTCCCTTTGGGCAAAGCTTTTTGCACATGCCAGCTGTTGTCTCTCTAAATCTTTCCCTCCCTCCGTCTCTCCCTCTCTCATTCTAATCCCTTTCTTTTTCACCTCTCCTCACTGCTTCCCTCCTTGTCCTGTCCTCCCTCTCTATCCACCCTACCCCTTTTTCCTTCCCTCTCCCCTCAGCCTTTCTTTCCTTCCCTCCCTTCATCTTTCTTCCCTCTTTTCTTTTTCTTTTCCTATTTAATTCTCTCCTACCCCCACTCATTTTTTTTATCCATATAATGATTTGTTAGGAGGATTACATGGAATTACAAAAGTAAGTTGTTTAACATACTCTCAGATACACAGTAAATGCTGTCTCTATGGGAGCCATTATAATTACTATGTATTTACTGAATTGTACTTTCATTCAACACACATCGATCAATCTGCCATGCACCAGGCTCAGGGCTAAGCACTCACTGTTATAGTGAAGATTCAGACATGATTTCTACCCTGTCCTGGAGAAACTCACAGACAAGTAGGGAGAATAGCAGGGAATGGACAAATGCTGTATAGCTAGCTGGCCGTCCGTGTCCCTGTGTGCAATGTATGCATCACCCTGTATACAGAAGTCATGGATCGTCAGCTCAGGGGCAGAATTCAATAGAACCACTCCACAGCTTGTTCATGTTGTCTGTTGAAGGATTTGTTCCCTGAGCAGGGAGGGCAATAACATCAACAGACTGTTAGAGCCAAACAGGATGGATTCTAATGCCTTAAGTAAATGGCTCCTTTTGGTGTGCTCAGAGCCATACATCAGTCTGCTCAGCCTCTAAGCCAGGGATGCCCCTGAAGCAGAGTTGAAGAAATCTATATTTGAGCTGTTTTTATAAACAAAGGCAACAGACTGGAAATAAGGTGGGATGGTGGTGCTGGTGGGGGGCAGGTCGGGTCTCTGTAAGATTGGAAGTTTCTCTTAAAAAAGAATCCCCACACACTCTGTGGTTTTCATTTTGAGCCAGGTTTGAGCCTCCAGCACCACTTCGTGTGTGGACAATTTTGCTTTAGGAAAATGAGATATCCCAACGCATTCAAAGGACAAACACTCCCACTGCTTTTAAAAGTTAAGCGTGTGCGCAATGCACTACTTGCACCTGTGTTGGCCATTTGACCTTTGCAGCAAGTCTTCCGCCAAACCCCTGTGCACATTAGCTGCCCTGAGGCAGCGCGGGTCCCGCTGGGAACTGCAGCACATCCCAAGTTGCCCCGTTGCCAAGCCAGGGGCACGAGCTTCTCAGTCTTAACATTGTTTGTGCAAGTCCATCGTTAGACCCTCTCTCCAGGTCCGCTTTCCCTGGACTGAGCTCTGGATGTCCACAGCTGTCCACCTCAGGCTGGGTTGTGTGCACTGAACTTTTGGTACTGAACCTGCCAGAAAAACCATTCTGTCACCTGTCCCAGCCCCCTAGACCCGTGCTGTCTCCTACTAACCTGTGGTCAATCCAGATGTTCTATTATATGACAGCTTTCCTGTCTGGAAAGCAAGCATTGATCCTTATCAGGTAACACAGAGGCCAAGTCAGGGACTGGACATCTCCAACAGTTCTTTAGGGCTTAGTCTACTGAATAATTTCTGGTACCACAGCAGGCAGGTGAAGGAGATATTTAATGGTCTGTGGGATTTGCTTCATCACTTAAATAACACCTAATTTGTGACTGCTTTATCTATACAAGAGACCGGTCTTTCCTGTAAAGTATCCACAGAACAAGGTTCAGATAAGGGAAGGACCAGCCCAGGCCTGGAAGGAAGAGTGAGAGTCTGACCCCTTGATCAGTCTCATTTTCTTGGACTGTGTAAGATGGTTCCCAACCACCCACTCTTTTTATCTTTAGAATAACAATTTAGAATAACAATATATAACTATATATAACTACATATATATATATTTCAGATTTTAAAAGTAGTGCATGTGCATTTTAGGTCATTAGAAAAGTTCAGAATATACAAATTGTCTATAATCCTACGCCTTTGTTATAGCCACACTACCATTTGGTATATGTACTTCTGGTCATAGACAGGTAGGACAGTAGGTAGATAGACAAGCCTAACATCATTACATTTAGTTTTGCCAAGAAAATGGAGCTTCTTGACTCTCCATAAGAGTGGTTCTCAGGGTGTCATCCTCAGGCTAACAACATAGACATTATTTGGGAACTCCTTAGAAATATAACTCTTCAGGCCCCACCTCAGACCTCTCAGGAGTCAGTGACTCTGGGGGTGGGCCCAGAGATAGTCTGATTTAACCAGCCTTCCAGGTGACTCTAATGTACACTGAAGTCTGAGAACTGCTCTATAATCTGACCCTGTGAACCACTGTGCCCCACTCTGACTCCTACTCCATCTGCTACATGGGACTGCTAGAAAAGATGTTCAGTTTAGCTCATTGGAGTTTCAGCTTAGTCCATGCCAATAATTTATACAGTCCCTTCAGGTTTAATGCGTCTTCTTGGGACAATTGCTCAGTCTTTCAGATTCTTTCCTTGCCCGCCTCATCCAGGTCTTCTCAAAATGGCATTTGGGAATATGGGCCTTGGATATCTTTGTCCACATGGCCAGAGGGACCCCTGGCCTTATGCTGGTGTTCCTCCCTGGTGCTGAGAGACAGCTGGCATGGTCTCATCTTTGGACATTCTGCTGGCATGTGCTCCTGACATCTGTGACTGCTGATGTGTGCCCTGTTCTTTCTCAGATTGGCTAGGGGCCAGGGACCTTCCCCTGCTTGCTAAGTCTTTCCATAGCTCCCAGAGGTACTATAGACCCCTTAGTTTCTGCTGTATCTTGTATTTATTCTTGACTGGCTTGGTCCCCTCATGCTGTCACCTGTCCCTGTCCAAACTAGGAGTCCATGACGTGAGGGGATGCTAGCTGGACTCAGTTGTGTCTCTTTGCCTTACTGGTCATGTGCCTTGAGCTTGCCTTGCACAGTGGTCTCTGCCCCAAGTTTCCAGAGGGACTAGGGTAAGGTTCTGTCTGCCCTCGGTCCCTTGAGCTCAGGGGACACAGCTTCTTCTCCCTGATATCTCCCCAACTATCTCCATTTCTCTTCCCTCCTATCCCTTATGCAAAGCCACTGATATATTGAATGACCCTCTTTTACTAGTTCCCAGCTTTCAAGCTCATCTCAGGTGGAAATTCCTATTTTGAATGTCAAAAGCTGAAGAGTAATTCTTTCTCTTGGCATCTGTAACAATGCCTGGCCCAGAGGCAGATGGATGTAGGAAGGCAAAATAGAAAAACACAACAATATGTTTCCAAATCCTACCCTCTCATCATAATCAAATATATACACAACGTTCACATAATTTGGATTCTGCTGCACGTACTTTGTGATGGGTCTTTTTTTTTTTTTTGTCACTTATCCATATGCCATGAACACTGTTTCCATGTCATTAAATACTTTTCTACAACATGACTTTTAATGGCTCTGAGGAATTCAATTAAATGTCTGGTGGGAAGGAAAATACATTGCTATTTTCAAAGCTATTGGCAGTTTTTCTTGGTTTCTCTAGGGTGTGGCAGCACAATTTATGTAAGGGAGAAATTATTATTATTGTTTAATTGGGATAAAAGAAACACTTTAATGAGCCTTTAGATTATACAAAGTCAAGAACTAATGCCTTCACTGGAGCCAAAGTTTTAGATGAAGAAGGGAGCTATGGGGTGCCTGGGTGGCTCAATCGTTTGAGCACCTGACTCTTGATTTCAGCTCAGGTCATGATCTCATGGTTTGTGAGTTTGAGTCCCACATCAGGCTCCACGCTGACAGTGAGGAACCTGCTTAGGATTCTCTATCTCTCTTTCTCTCAAAATAAATAAACTTAAAAAAGATTAAAAAAATTTTTTTAAGAAGGGAGATGAATGTCAGCAAAAATGTTGTCTCCTTGAGTTGTTCTGAGAGTTGTAGAGTTTTGACTTTCTTTGGGAGTTTGGAGTCAGGGATTTGTGGCCTAGGACCCAGGAAAGGGAGAAGGACTTGGATAGAAAATAAGAAGATGGGCCAGGACAAAGAGGTGAGATTGTCAGCAAGAAGCTCATTGTACTGAAGCACAAAAGATGGATGTAGGGATGCTGATGTCTGACTTTGACACTTAAGCTTTATTTTTATCTTATATTATTTTATCATAAAAATCAAGGAAAGATTATTGCCCACACAGTTGTACACCCCATTGATTCCTTGAGAAAGGAAGGAAGGGGGGCTGTTTCCATATTTTCAGTAAGGTGGAAGGAGGGTAAAAATACGGCCAAAAGACATTAGACGTTAAGAGCAGCATAAGTCAGGAGGTGACAGCCACCTCCAACTACTACAGTTACTCCCATGGATTGTGAGACATATTCAGGAATCCTTGTGTCATAAAGAATGAGAAGTCCAGTTATTTTACTTGAGTATTAAATAACAGGGTAACTACACAAGACTGGGTTACCTTAACCGTAAGTGTATATTAATTTATTTAAACATTTCTTATTTGGGATATTCCCCTCCCCACCCCCCATTTTCTGCTATCATTGGTAACATGGCTAGAAGCAGCCTTATAGATCAAGTTGCATGTACTATCTGTTGTGTCCTTGGGGCAAATTCCCAGAAGTGGACTTGCTTGGGTCATGGAACGCCCATTTCAAAGGCTTGTGATACAGAGCAAATTTGTTTTCAGTCTTTGAATTTCCCAGAAGAACAGTCAGCTTAGCGTCATGAATCTATCAGAATTCCTAGTTTGTTTGGGTCTGTGAACCAGATGGAGGGTGTTCGGAGGAAGGCCTACATCCTGGGTTCAGATCCTGACACCACGCTTAAGGCCACACTGGGCCAGTCAGATATCTGAGACTTCCTCATTTCAGTATCAACCTCATAGGTTTGATTTCATGGAAATTACATTTAGAAAGCACACGGAATTTTGTAGGTACTAAAAAATCCGTAGATATTAAACATACTGAGTTATCTGCCATTTCTTTATTTCACAGTGAGAGAGACTTGAAAATTTTGGTGTTTTTGCCTCCGCAACTCCGGAAAGAAAAACAAACCATGTGGAAGCTGCACGCTCTGGTGTCCGCTGCCAGCCATTAGCCCCAGTAATTTGATTCAAGGATATTTATGACCTACTTTTTGAATCACTGCAACCCAGGCAGTGCTATTTCTTATGTTCCCTTGCTGAGAAACCAACGGACAAGTAGAAATTGTGAGTTCTGTAAAAGGGTGGGTAGGCTTCTCTGGAAATTCTGGTAAGTCTGCTGTGCAAACACAGGTCTGTTTTCCTAGGGTTCCTTGCAGGGCTGGAGCCTTGGGGAGGGTTCTTCTTGTCTTCATTCTCTCAGACTTATTCTCTCAGACCCTCACTGGCAATAATTAGATCTCATCTGACAGGGAGCATGGGCCCCGCCTCTCTCCAAAATGCCTGCCTTTCATTAGGAATGGATCTTGTGAGTATGGACAACTGGCAGCAGAGGGAAAAGAAGTATTTGCAACACTGCCTGTGTTCCCTGACACCTGAGAGGTCAAATCCCAGAAACAGACAGCAGTTCCTCAGAAGGTATACAGAGCAAATTGGTAGAAGAAACCCATGATTATAGTGTCTTTCTATCTCCCCGACACTGTTGTGGAGGCTTTTTCCATCAGGGCTGGGCGTGTGGGGAGGTGAATGAAGTGCGTCATGCTGGTGCAGGGGCGGATCCTATCTTTAGAATTTTAAGGGATGCCTGGGCGGCTCAGTCAGTTAGGCATCCAACTTCGGCTCAGGTCATGATCTCGCGGTTCATGAGTTCGAGCCCTGCGTTAGGCTCTGTGCTGACAGCTCAGAGCCTGGAGCCGGCTTCAGATTCTGTGTCTCCCTCTCTCTTTGCCCCTCCCCTGCTCATACTTGGTCTCTCTTCAAAACTTAAAAAAAAAAAAAAGTCAAAAAAATTATTTAGAATTCAAAAATTTTCCTCTTCATGGATTTTTTTTTTGCATTAACTTTGATTAAAAAATATTGTTCTATTGGCTTGAATAATGCCCCCTCAAATTTAGAACCTCAGAATGTGACCTTATTTGGAAACAGGGTGGTTGTGTGTGTAATTAGTTAAGATAAGGTCATGCTGGGGCAGGCAGTCTCTAAGTCCAGTGCCTGGTGCCTTTGTAAGAGGGTCACATGAGACACAGAGACACAAAAAGAAGACCAGAAAACCTACACATGAAGACAGAGTCAGAGAGTAGAGTGACACAGTGACAGGCTGAGGAACACCAGAGACTTGTTCAACCAGCAGAAGCTAGGAAGAGGCGAGGAGTGATTCATCCTTAGAGCTGTTGAGGGAAGCACGGCTCTGCTGACACCTTGGCTTCTGACCTCTAGCCTCCAGAACTGCGACCGAGTACAATTCTGTTGTTTGGAGCTATCCACTTGTGGTACTTTATAACGGTGGTCCTAGGAAACTAACACAGGTGCGATAAAATATTATTTTATCTTTTCAAAAATTTTTAACTTTTTTTTTGAGGGACAGAGAGAGACAAAGCATGAGTGGGGGAGGAGCAGAGGGGGAGACCCAGAATCTGAAGCAGGCTCCAGGCTATGAGATGTCAGCACAGAGCCTGATGTGAGATCAAATTCATGAACCATGAGATCATGACCTGAGCCAAAGTTGGACGCTTAAGTGACTGAGCCACCCAGGCGCCCCACAATACTATTTATCTTGATCACCGAGTTTTTGGTATCCTCTTAAATTTTGTACCCAAGTTGAATGCCTTTCTCTCCTCACCCTAGTGTTCTCTGTCCTCTCCTTTATCCATTTGTTACAACCAGTGAGGAACACACAGAGGAAAACTGTCTATAGGCTTCTTCCAATATGACATATATGATACATGAATGATATTAATGTGACTTATTTTCAATCTTCGGTTGGTGAGGTCTGAGCATATCCAGGTTGTAGAAGTGCCCAATGGTATTTGTTCATTTAGAAAATACTTACTAGGGACAGACAGGGTCAGAAACTGTCCTGGCTGATGACAGCAAAATACACAATCTCTGCCTTTAAGGAGTTCATGGTATAGAAGGGGAGATAGGAGATAGACTCAAGCATCACAGAAAGAGATGGTGCAACCAAGGGTCAGGCCCCTCCCCCTCCCCAGAGGCTTTTGTCTGCCCCAGAAGTCTTCTAGGCCCTTCACAAGAAATTCTCTAGACCCGCTCCTTCTCATCCATGGGGCAAGACATGAAAGCTGCAGGGTCTCCTTTGCCTTGTTCCCTTCCTCCTGATTCCCAGTAAGTGTGGGCCTCCTGGTGTTCTGCCAACACCTCCTCTCTCTTGGCAAAGGTTGTGAGAGAGGAGATCAGCCTTGTGGTGATGTCAGAAAAATGCCTGGAGCCAGGAGACCCACGCCAGGGTTCAGAAAGAGCGTTGTCAAAATAAAACTAGGAATACACATTCTTTGGGAATGTTGGGGTAAGGATAGGGCCCCTGAGTGGGGCTCAGAGTTCAAGAGACACTGGGTATCCACTGGTGGTAATAGGATAAATCAGATCTCTGCTGGTTTGGAGAGCCAGCTGGGAAGGAAGAGCAAGAAGGAAGAAACAGGTTGATGGTCCCATGAGCCTGGGACTTGTGGGTGATGCCATACTAGAATAAGAACATCAGAGAAAAGAGGGATGGGCTGTAACTCTGGTACATGACTTTCCCAGCTGGAGAAAACTCAGCCCTCTTGGAACCAGCTGTACATAAAACCATTTGCCTTAGTGATGCAAGTTAAAAATAGTGGTAATTTCCAGCTCCCTGAGTGTGGCCAATTATTACCATTATTATAATTGGACTGGAAATTAACCCACTGTATATGGAAGCCACAACATATCCAAACTTGTTTTCAGCCAGCTGGTATAGAAATGCTAGTGTTAGTGTGGTTGGTGTGTTCTTGGAAGAACTTGAAACAGAGGTGGGAGGTGGGGGGGCGGGGCGGGAAACAATGCCAGCCGCAGCCCTTGCTTCTTTCCAAGCCTTTTGCAGCAGTTCTGAAATCCAAAGCAAAGAGAAGCTGTGCCATGGGGCTGACTGGCTTTGCCCATCCTGGCAAGGTAGCATCCACACATGTTCATCTGCTCTCTGGGGGGCATGAGTATGTGGCTATGAGGGTGAGACCTCTGTGTTCTAGAGGGTCAGAAGAGGTCCAAGATCTCCGAGAACTCTAAGCTAACCTAAATTCTGAGGTTCACATAGGTTTGTTTATTGTGGAAAACCAGATGGAATGGAAAGAAGTTTCTCTGCATAATAAGAAGAAAGAAGGGATGAGATTCCCGCCCCCCTCCCCACAACAGGTGCCTTAGATGCAAAATTTAAGGAGGATCTCACTCTCAGGTTCCCGCAAGTATAATGTCAGCACTGGCACAAACCTGAGAGCGACGGCCTCCTTACATTTTGTGACCTAGCCCCAGTCCTGCCCTGGAAGCCCGCCCCTGGTCCTAGCCAGTGGAGGAAGTGAGCAGGACAGCTGTAATGGGGTGACCTAAAAGGGGACTCATGAGGATAGAGGCTTTGTGGCAACTGTTTGTTGCCTCCCTGGACATTCATTTCTCCTACCTCCTTAGTAACAGGAGCCTGATTTTATTTGGAGGTGGTGAGCAATAAACCTAATTCAACAAATCCCATAAAAGCATATTTCCCAGGTGCCCCTCTACCTTATAGCTTGGTCATGAGACCAGGCTCCCTCTTTGAAAGAGAAGCATAAATGTATGTCACATGAGCAGGATAGGCTGCTTAAAAATAAACTGGAAGAGGTCTCTCTCTCTCTCTCTCTCTTTTTTTTTTTTTTTTTTTTTTTTGCCATTTGACTTTCCTCCTTCTAGCCTGCCATTTGGAAGCTCCAAGGCTTTCTTAGGTCATTAGTAACCTTGAGAATGGAAGCTACATGCTAGGAAGACACAGTAGAAAGAGAAATCTAGGTCCCTAATGACACTGTGGAGCTGTTCAAGATGCTGGCATTAAATTTCACATGAGACAGGTCTTTATAGATATGTAATCATAACTCAGAGATGAAATGGCTTCATATCTTCTTCCTACGAAGGGCCAAGCAGGAATTGAGACCAAGAGCTGGCCGATTCCAAACCTGTGCTCTTAGCTGCTACCCTGTGCTGTGAGCCGAGTACTCATGGCTCACCCTTGGGAAACAAGCTGTACAGGTGCCTGTCTGGGGCAGATTGAAAGTCAGCCCCTTCCTTGACCCGGTTGGAAGGTTTTTGTTAAGGGCCCCTGAGTAGCTTGCGCTCCCTGAACCTGAAACCTGCTCAATGGCCCTGCTGTCGCCTACCTCTGCAGGCCAGGCCCAAGAAGTCAGCCGCCTTCTGGGGGGCCTCTGAGCTCTCAGTTTTCAGGGCACCACCTGCACTGTGCTGATCCTGCTTGCCCACCCCCGAGGGCTTTCTTATCCAACCTCCACACACTCAACTAGATTATGTTTCCATGAAATATTTATGCTTTTTTCCTATGGTCTTGGGAAATCTGTATCTGTCCAGATCAGCTGGGCTGACTGATAAGCCAGGCTGAGGAGAGCCACTCTTCTGTTCAGCTGCTTTGCCCTTCACTGTCAGGGGAGGGAGACGAGTCCTGAGGGCGTATGCTCAGGTTTCCAGGGTGGCTCAAGACCAGCAAGGCTGCCGGAGGCCGGATTCTGTGGGGGGTGGCTGGTAAACCGGATTGTTCTTAAAAAAACTGTTCAGACAGCAGACAGGACAGGGCCTATCTGGTATAACTTGAGGCCCCCAGTCTTATCCCAATGCCTCCCAACTTCCCACTTCTTCTCCACCCCCAGATACTTAGGGCACTGCTGACATCAAAGACTAATTCTTTTCCTTTCAAAGACTTTGAGATCTTCAGCAGGCTCCCCAATCTGGTTGAAATTGTGGATTGTTTTTATCTTTTGATTCAGGCTTACTGATCACATGGATACCTGATGGTGGGGGAGGAGGGAAGAGAGGCAAGGGAAGAGAAAGTTCAAGGGCGTAGTTTGGTTCAAAGAGTAAGGAAGGAGATGAAGTGAGGTGGGCCATGTTGCGTGGCTCTCCTGGGAGCAGGGGCCCCAATAAGGGGTTGATGCAAACAACACTGGTTATGTTATTGCCTTCTTTGTGGGACCTCAGGCTGCCTGCAGCAGCCCACTGGTGTCGACTATGCTGATAGGCGATAGTTTTGGGGGCCTCTGGGCACCCCCAGTGCAGACCAGTGGGTACCAGTGACTGTGTCAGTGCTTGGTGACACCCATGCCAGCAGGGCTCAGTGGGGCCTGGGCAGGACATCTGCCACCTCTGTCACAGAAACTGTGTGATGGTTAAGTTGAGGCATCAACTTGCCTGGTCCACGAAGTGCCCAGATATTTGATCAAACATGATTCTGGATGTTTCTTTCAGAGTGTTTTTGGATGAGATTAATATTTAAATTGGCAGACTGAGTAAAACAGATGGACTTCCCTAATGTGGGTGGGCTTCATCCAGTCAGTTGAAGGCCCAAATAAAACAAAAAGGCTGACTCTCCCTGAGTAAGAGAGAATTCTCCTTCTTGGTACCTTTCAAACTGGAACATCGGCTCTTCCTGGTTCTATGGCAGGTCTTGGCCTTTGGACTCAAACTGGGCTCTGTAGATTTTGGACTTGTTGGATTCCATAATTGTGTGATCCAGTGTTTAATAACAAATCTCTATCTATATTCTAATCGATTCTGTTTCTCTGGAAAACCCCTGACACACGCTGTCAAGAAGCATCACCGTGGTGATCCAAATTAAAGGGTCACCATTAACCTAATTATATCTGCCATGGGACAGCCAAACTGCCACAGGGTAGCCCACAGGGCTAAGGAACACATGTGGAAATTTCTAGAATTATTTGACATAAATCTTTAGGAAGGGTGGCTTATTTCCCTAGAGTGAGAGCAGAGAGAACATAGCTAACAAAATACTTTTCAGACCTTCTGGTAGGGTGAATAATGCCCCCTTAAGGATGTCCATGTCCTAATCCTCAGAACCTATGGATGTTTTAACTGACATGGCAAAAGGGACTTTGCAGATGACATTAAGGATCTTGAGATCGGGAGACTGACTGTTCTGGATGGCCCAGGTGGGCTCAATGTAACCACAAGGGACCTTATTAAGAAGTAGGCAAGAAGGTCAGAAGAGGGGGCAAGAGATGTGACCTTGGAAACAGAGGTTGTGGTGACGTGCTTTGAAGATGGACAAAGGGGCCATAAGCTGAGGAATGCAAGTTGCCTCCAGAAGACAGAGAAGGCCAGAGGGACTAACACAGGTCATAGCTGGGAAACATGTTGCCACCCCCTAGGAAGAGGAGGGTGTTAAGAAGTCAGCCTGAGCAGACTGTGAGCCTTCCTCTAACTCAGGTGGCAGACACTGAGGATGCCCCCCAGCCCCCACTACACTGAGGCACTGACAATGCAGGGTGAATATATATATGGGTGAAGTCACTGTTTGGGAGGGTTTTCTGATGTGGCAGCCAAATGCATCCTAACTGACCCAAACCTTAGCTGGGTCTCCTGGGGGCACCTCAAAATGTTTCATGTAAGGACCAAGGGCCTGGGCACTTTTTTAGGTTTAATTAGCACCCTTGCATGTAAGGCGGGTCCATCCCACCGATGGGAGAGAATGGTGTTGAAACCCTTTCCCATCCCAGGATTTTGTTCGACGCGAGCACAGGACTAGATAAGGTGGGCTGCCAAGGTGAATACCTTGGTGTACAGTGAGGGTGACCTGAGAGTTTGCACCAACGAGGAGCGGTGGAGAGAGCACAGCTAAGCAAAGAGACAACAGCCAAGGGTGTAATTGTCACTGCGGAGGGAGGCTGCCCTTCTGTTTTCTTGCCCCCCCCACCCCCATCTTGTAGTTTTCCTAAGTTTGGCTCGGCTTCCCAAATAATCTGATTTTCACATTCTGTCTTTGTGTTTTCTTTAACTATTTTTAGATCTTTTGATTCAGCTTAGTTGGCAGCTGCTCTTCCCCCAAATACTTGAAGAACTTCCAATTCGGCATTTTGGATGAGGCGAGGACTCCGGGCTGGGAAGCGGCCTTCCTCCCACCGCAGCTCCCGCTCTACCAGACGAGGCCGGCTGCTCAGCAGGCGCCTGCTGCCCACGGTCGGCCTTCCCCATGGGAACGCGCCAGCCCCGGCTTTCTCACAGGCCGTGGGGGCTGCAGATCTGCGGCCCGCAGCACTGAAGGTGGCCCGGAAGTCTTTTCCTCCAGAGAACGTGCCACAGCCCTTCTCAGCCTTCTCCGTGTAGGAGAGGGTCAAACAGGACTTCTGATGGGCTCCATGGCACAGAGGTGCTTTTTAAAGTCGTCTGAGGTTTCAATACCACTTTATGATCTTTCGGTCATCCTGGGAGTACTCCTTCTCTAAAGCCTGACACCGGTTGGTGACTTCCCGGGTTCAAATCCTGCCTTGGGCTCTTACCACCTGTATGTTCGTGACCTCTCTGTGCCTCAGTTTTCTCTTCTATAAAATGGGTATGAGAGGGGCGCCTGAGTGTCTCAGTCAGTTAAGCTTCCGACTGTTGATTTCGGCTCAGGTCATGATCGCACAGTTTGTGGATTTGAGCCCCACATCGGGCTCCATACTGGCAGCGTGAAGCCTGCTTTGGATTCTCATTCTCTCTCTCTGCCCCTCCCCAGCTCTCTCTCTCTATCAAAGTAAATAAACTTTACATTAAAAAATGTTTAAAAAAATAAAACGGGTATGATAATAATAGTGTCTACCTCCTGATTTTGTTGTGAGGATTAAATGAATTGATACACATAAGACACTTAGCACTGTGCCTGATGCATAACACACACCACAGGGGGTGTTGCTGGCTGTTAGTTGTTCCAGATCTTTGCTGCTCCCCTCCAGCTCCCACCTCCAGCCCTGGCCCTGGATTCTCGGGTGATGATCCTGCTGTTTTCATTGCTGAGGAAACAGAGCACTCTGGCACAAATGATCTCAACTCTACTCCACTTCCAAAAATTTGTATTTCATGAATTTTTATCCCCTTCTTTCTGATCTCAAAGGACAAGTAGCCCCTCCTCTTTGCCAGTGCTAATGCTCCGCTTGTGGCCCTGATCCCTGCTCTTCTCAGCTCCTAAGTCTAGGTGGCTCTCCTGGGCGTCTGTGTCCTCTGTCACTTCTCTTCAAGGCTGCACTTCTTTTTTTAAAAAAAAATTTTTTTTTTTAACGTTTTATTTATTTTTGAGACAGAGAGAGACAGAGCATGAGCAGGGGAGGGTCAGAGAGAGAGGGAGACACAGAATCCGAAACAGGCTCCAGGCTCTGAGCTGTCAGCCCAGAGCCTGATGCGGGGCTCAAACTCACGGACCGCGAGATCATGACCTGAGCCGAAGTCGGACGCCGAACCGACTGAGCCACCCAGGCGCCCCAAGGCTGCACTTCTTAATTACAAAGGAAGTGGTCGTTAAACTACATTCGTGATGGAAAAAAAATACAAAGAACTAAAAATAATAATCACCCAGCATCTCATTTAACTGGCCCCTCTACAACCCATTTTCTCCTGTACCAAATGATCTATTTGTCTATTTCATCGCCCCATTTCTCTGCTTCATATCCTTCCAAGGTCTCCACTTTATGCAGAGGCAAGTTTATCTTCCTTGGCCCACTACTGGGCTCTTCCTAATGTGGCCCAAGGATACCTTTCTATCCTTCTCGCCCACCCAGAGCCCTTTGAGACGTCCCTCACCTTTGCTCCTGATCTTTTCTCTACCTGGTAAAATTCTACCAGTTATTGAAGCTCCATATTAAATGTCATCTGCTGGTAAAGCCTTCTTTTAACTGTCTCCAGGCAGCAGTGATTGCTTCCTGTGTGCTCTGTTGCATTGTGTTCAAATTTCTAATAAAGCAGTTATCACATCCCACCACCTGTGCAGGCTTGAATTTACATGATTTTCTAGATTCATGGACTTTGGCTGTTGTTGAGCTCAGCACTCCTGGGAAGGGCTGAAATACAGGCGATAGAGTACTTCCTCAGAGTTGTTCCAATAGGCATTGAACTCACCTTTGGAACTAGCACATCATAAATGGTCCCAGATCTCAATTTGCAATTGGAATGGGGCATTTTGGTAGCTTATCTTGAGAGAGCCTTTATCAGGGGCACCTTTTCTGGTCTTTGCAGGAGGCACAGGTGACTCATCTGTGCCAGGTTTTTTCTGCTGTGGTTTTGCATTCCTGAGTTTAGAATCTGACACTCACTAAATTTGAGATGAGTGGTCCTCAAGCTTCAGCAGGTGTCAGAATAACACCATGGTGATGGTGGGGGCTGGGCTGAGGGGACAGAAGGGGGGAAGGAGGAGGATGTGTTAAAGTGCAGATGGCTGGGTTCCACCTCCAGAGTTTCTGATTTCTAGGATGATGGGGTGGGGCCCAGTAATATGCATTTCTAACAAGATCCCAGGGGATGCTGCTGCTGTTGATTCTGGGACCACACCTCTCAGAAAATGGATAAGCTTGAGCTCTGCTTTCCTCCACTGCCCTATCCTACGTTTTCTCTCTATTTCTATGGCAATGACTATGGTCTTCCTTTGCTCATTAGCATCACTACTAGTGATTCCCATTAGTTTTAAACCTGTTTCTTGCTCCTCCCTGGCTCCCTTCCCTGTCTACTTATTATGAACACCCAAAGGACAAGGATTATGCCAGTGTAAGTTTTAAATGCTTAGCGTCAGCAATGACTGGCACACACTAGGAGCTTGAATAAATGGTGGAATAATTGAGTTGCATGTCTGGTTTTGGCCCTGCTATGAAAGAGCCTTTTTGGCAATGAGGCAAATACTGTCCACTCAATATATATTATGGGTAAAATACAGTGAATGATGCTTGAAAGCAGAAATGAATCAGAGAATTGGATAAAAAGTGTCTGCGTAAGAGGAAGGCTAATTAACAACTAGTTAATTGATAAGGTGGAGGCAATAGCTGCCCTTGACAATGGGAGTGCCTGACCAGGCAGCCAACAGTCCAGGTGGCCCATGAAGCTGACTCCTGGGGCAAGATGGTCCCAAGTTTTCTTCCTTAACTTTCTCCACAAGAACACAGCCACTGCAGTATCCGTGAGAAAAACTGTCCCCAAAGAATTTTGTTTTGGAGGAAAAACATAAAGAAATGTGAGCTCCACACAGCTGCCCTGGCGCTAGTGCTTTGCTTTATATTAATAGAAAACCTGACTATAAAAATAAATAATGTCTATCTTCTCTGATTTAAAAAGTAATTTACATTTTAGAAATTTTGAGAATACAGGGGTGCCTGTGTGGCTCAGTCAGTCAAGCATCTGACTTTGGCTCAGGGCATAAGCTCATGATTTGTGAGTTCAAGCCCCACATTGGAATCTCTGCTGTCAGCAATCAGCTGTCCGTCCCCTCTCTCTCTGCCTCTCATCACCCACCTCATGCTTTTCTTCTCTCTCAAAAATAAACATTAAAAAAAATAAGTTTTGAAAATACAAAAAGTATCCTGGAGGACATAAGTCACATATAATATTAATATCCAGAAATGATCTGCATTTACGTGTTGAATTATTTCGTTCTTTTCAATATATTTCTCTCCACCCCCCACCACCTTTTCTTAGTGATATTTTGTGAGTTTTTAGCCTTTACGTATTCTGTGCCCTACTTTTAAAAACTAACCTGTCCTAAACATTTTGTGTCATTTTCCAGTCTTCAAAATCATGATAATTAAAACCATTCTTCCAGTCTTCAAAACCATTGTAATTAAAAAATATACAATAATAATAATTATTGATAAGTAAACCCAAGGATTCAGAATTGCATATAATGAGAAAGACAAATTTTTGCCTTTCCAAATGTACTCCCCAAAGGAAACACTGCTAAAAGCTTGAGACTTTTGGGGGGTGGGGAGACACACAGTAATTTAAAATTTGAAGCAAATAAACTAATGGGCTTATATCATTCTTTCACTTACTCTTAAAAAGGATTTAGAATTTTGTGGTCACTTCTTTTTTACTAAAAATAGTGAAAACATGATTTTTCATAGCTGCTCAATATTCTGTTATTGAACACTCACCTTGTTTGGCATTTTTGAGTATTCTACAGAGTGCTTGAGATAAACACCCTATATATACTTTTTTGTTTATAGGATGTAAGGGTATTTTTAATGACTCCTGCATGCTAAGCGAGTCAGTATCAAGGATCCACTCTCCAAATAGGGCTCTTGACTTTGGTGTTACCTTACTCCAGACTTCACCCTTCACTCTGGCCAGTCTCTCAAGCCCCTTTGGGTGCACCCTGCAGTGTAGCTGAGACACAGGGCCCCCTGGTTACGACTCGTGTGATATTGTCCCAGAGGAAGGAGAAGTGTGAGGGAGTCAGAGGGGGTAGAGATGTCCTGGAGAGAGAGGGGGCTCCTATCACACCTCTCTGACACCCAGAGTGAGGGGGGAGAGTTGGGGAGTCCTGCTTTCCTCTTCACTCCTGAGTGGAAAATTCTGTCTCCTTCCCTGCTCCTGATCCATACTAGAAAAATAGCTTTGGGAGACTACACACCTGATATTATCAGGATGATTAAAGGTGGAAGATGATGTTATCGGCCCTCCAGGAATGGTCAGGTCAACCGCTAGTGTGGGGGAGCGGTGGAGTTTACCGAGAAGACACTAGAGATAGTGGGTGGCAGGACAGAAGTCTTTTAGAATGGGAACTCACAGACTTTTATCAGACAAGAGCAGGAATATGTGCAGTTTCACATGACAGGAATATGTGCTTCTTAGTCAAAGGCTGGAGGAGGTTCATGGTTCACTGGGAAGGAGCAGGAAATCATATTCTCTCAAGATGGTCAGGGATAAGGAAGGAAACTTGGGTCCTCGAAAAGCACAGCTGATGTGTGATTTTTCTAGTCCTGGGACATAATTCAAGGGTCTTGGCAGTCATTTCTCATTTACTCAGCTTTTCTTGCTCTGGAATCATCCCTATCATAAACCACTCCCTGAGACAGTGCAATGGGAAAAAGAATCAGGCTAGAAGAAGAGGCCGTGAAGGTGTGAAGTCTCCTTTAGACACAGAGCTGGGAGTTTTTTGCTGGCAGTTGCCCAGGATGGGAACTCTCCAAAGTCTCATGGGATGTGTGCCTGGTGGTCACGAGTCTCTAGCCCTTTGAGCTAGACCTATGTACCTGAAGCAGGTAGAATAGGGAAATGCTGGGCAATTGCCCGAGGAACAAAAAACAGGGAACTGAGTCTGACACCTAACATAGGTTGTGGCCATTAGTCAACCTTGCAATACACCTGCAGTTTTTCAGTGTCACGAGAATCCTGCTGTTGCTCAAGCCCAAGGCATGCAGAGGCACAAGACCCATGTAGTTTGCAAGTGACTGTGAATGACCCCTCCACTGGGGACACTACAGGGACAATAGCACATTCAGAGTATATTTGGTGTATATGCCAGAAAAATCAGACTGCACCTACACATAGTAGCTAACATAGAACATGCGCAATGATACACAGTGTTCTTGGAAATCCCCCCCACTATTCCCAGAACTCCAGGTGAATGTTCTGTATACATAAGAATCAGAGTTCCACATCCACTAGATCCACAAGACTCAGATCTTTTCTCTGAGTGTGCCCAAACTTTCTCTTCTCTACCATGTACTTTTGCTTTGCAGTAAAGCTTCTTTTGTTATACTTGAATCTTTTTCTCACAAAGTCAAGAACCTGACACCAGTGTGGTTGAGGTCTCTGTCACCAAGAGCTCCCCCAGTATCCTGTATCAGACCAGTCAGGATTCAATCAGAGAAGCAGAACCACCAGGAGAATATATGTCTAGGTATATCTATATATCTGTATCTCCTTACCAATAAATAGTGGGGACTGTCCTGTTCTACACAGTCAAGTATATGTAATACATTATATATACATATAAACTTATGTGAAGTGTGAGTAAGGGCAAATTGGAGCCCTTGAGCATGAGCACGAACTGAAACCCCTGTCAGTTCTCATTGCCTCTGTCCTTGGTGTTATGGGCATCCCGCAAAAGTTCAGGCTCTTCATCTGGGAGTGAAACACACACCAGGCCCAGGAGTTGCTGAAGTTGAAGAAGGATTTAGGGCAAGTTAGAGCAGTTGCAGGCCTGAGCACTCCCTCACACCAATGAGATGAGCCAGCAGATAAGTGAGAACATGGGTGAGCTACAAAGCACCTGCTGCTTTTCTTTCTTTGCCAGCACCCACCCCAGTCTCCCACAAGAATAGCTGTTGTGGCTCATCCTGACCAGAAACACACAGGAAAGGGAATTCCAGCAAATGTAGCTCAGCCTAACTCATGTTGACACATTGCAAAGTTACCACAGTCCCCTTCTTGACCATTTGGTACTCATACACACTCCTGAAACCATACTTAATCTCCAAATAAAGACAATGAAGCCAAGTTCCTTTGTAACACAACTAACTTGTGTGCAAACAGAAATACTCTTTCTCTTAAAGAGGACATGAAGTTCTTTGTTTTTTGTTTTTTGTTTTTTTGGCTCTGGATAATGTTCATTCTTCCCCTAGGAGATCCATACTCCCTTTTGTATATCTTCTACTTTAAATACTCAAAAATAAAGTTAATATCTATGAATACAGCTGATGTAGGATGATAAGGGGAAGACAGGAAGGAACATATTCAGTCAGTAAGCATATGAACATTCATACTGACATAAGGACTATTCATAAATATTACAGTTTTTATGCAACTAGTCACAGAGCTGTAGCTGGTTTTTATAACTATTTTCTTCTACTGCTCATTCCATATTTTTGCCTTCAACAAGCACCTCATCTTATTGAGCTTCCTTGCTTGGTGGTGGGTTACCCAAACCTTCATTGCTGAAGGGTCTGGGCCATTAGTAGTCCTACCTGAATATAATCTCAAAGCATGGGAACACTAAGAAGTGGCTCATAGGATCATCTGTAATCCATATATATTCCTCTTGACTGTTCTTGTGTAGTAGCAACCCAACTTTCCCTTGATAGGCAGGATCAATGACTCCAGCCTAGAAAGTAACTCCCCCTTCCCCACATTTCCTGGCCTGTTGATTAACTTGAACAGGAGCTTAAAATCGCCAGATGGCAGTCCAGTTCAATGGAGTTGTTGTTGTGCTGCTAGTGGAAGCATTGCTCCCTTTAGAACTAAGACCTCTAGCCCAGCAGAATCTAAAGCCAAGGGGACAGACAGCAAAAGTTTTCTAGTGGATCACTAAGGGTCATGGTAAGTGGTACCACTTCCATTTGATTCCCAAACCTGTGAATCCTGGCTATGGAGAAATAGCATCACATGCTGATTCGGAGCACTTTCTGTCTCCTAGAGGACACTGTGCAACCCCTTCAATATTTTGCCACCTACCCAGAGCTGTAACTGAGTCTTCAAAAGGCCATTTCATCATCTTGGCCAGGTGGTATATCCTTATAGACTAAATTATAAGATAGGACTAGAGAGTTTCTATAGCCCTGAGGTAGAACAGTGAAGATGAATTGCTGGCATTGTTCTGATGGTCTTATTAATAGAGAAAAGAGTTTTGACCAATAGCTGCATATGCCAGGTCCCATGAGGTGTGTTGGTTTCCTTCAACCAACAAAACCACATCATAAGAGTGGCTACAATAGAAGTCACCACCTTATTATGTTTAAGACAGCCATACCCCAGCTGTTTTCCTTATAGGCAAACTATTACAGGCTAGTTATACAAAGTTATACAAAAATGTGTACATCTCTCAAGTTCTTAATGGTGACACTAATCTCTTCTGCCTCTCCATAAATGTGGTGTCGCTTTTGGTTTACTGTTTTCCTAGGTATAGAGGGCTAGTGGCTCCCACTTGGCCTATCCTACCATAATAGCCCCCACTCTACAGACTAAGGAACCAATGTGGGGATTCTGCTGTGTATGTACATTACAACTATGTACTCCAGAACTGGGGAAATAACCAGAGGATAGTTTCAGGTATCCCCTGGGCCCACTATGAAATGGACCTGAACCAAAAGGCCACTAGACATTTGACCTTCATAAACCCCTACTCTGGCAGGTAGACTACAGTGACACTGCAGACTTTCAGGAATTAGTGCCATTCAGACTGTGTGTCCCACTAATACCTGGTAAGTCTTATTGTTTCTCCTTCCTTAATGCATAGTCACCCTGGTAAATAGTCACAGATCCTTTTGGAGAAAGCAGGGAGGGAGGTAAACAACAAAATTTTTGACAGTGTAGTAGACCCTTTCTTTAAGGGCCCATAGACTCTGAGTTGGTAAACTGGCTCAAGCCTGGGAATTGATTGAGAGGCTGTAGACTCTATAGACTCTATTTTTTGGTGACTTAAACCAGATTTCTGTTCACTAGACATAGAGCTTTTCTGCCTATACAGTTAAAATAAGACTTTAATAGACTCCCTCTTTTAGTATTAAGGACAGCATGATCAACCAGTCAATACCAAAGAGCTTGTGAGCCAGACTATTTTGATTACTGTGTTGACTCTTCTGTCACTTGGCCCCACAGAATCCTATAATCCCCAATGCATTTAGGAATCACAATTCACACTTTAATATCTGACCTACAGAGAACGGCAGCCACCAACTCTTTTAAGGATGCTGGGGGAGAAGGTCCCTTCATGATTATTACAGACTTAGAGAAGGGTGTGTCCTCTGGGCCCTTCCAGAATGGATGAGGAGGTCTTATGTTATTAATCCATTATAGCATTCTAATCTCCTTAGGTCCTTGAATACCTTCCTGTACAGTACACCAAGGATATTATAGCATTTCATCATTTACTGGAGACCACCTTTGGATGCATATTTCTGTTAACCAACCAAGCAAAATGTTAATACCTATTCCCATATTCCCATCTCCTTGAGCTAAATCATCAGATATCGATTCTCTGCTCATTGAGCCTGTATTAGAGTTCTCAAGAGAACCAATGAGGTGTGTGTGTGTGTGTGTGTGCGCACAATAGATCAGAAGCTTAGCTCTTCTGATCTATTCATTCCTTCAACTGATTAGAGGAGGTACACTTACATTAGGAAGGGAGGTCTGATTTACTCAGTCTACAGACTTAAACGTTAATCTCATCCAGAAACATCATCACAGGATAATTTTTGACCAAGTATCTTGGCACCTTGTGGCCCAGTCAAGTTGACCCATAAAATTAAACATTAGAGAGCCCTTACCAGTAAATTTTGCCTGGTTAAAGTTTACATTTCTTCCAGCTGAACTAAGGCAGGAGTGGAGAAGGAGTGGAGGAGGAATTTAGGAGAGAGAATCAACATAATTTAATGACCTCATTGGTCAACATTTATATCATGACATACATTCTACATACATTACGGGTCTCAAGGAGATTAGTAAGGCACCTCTCCAAACTAACAAGGCAGCTCATTTTTCTCTTAATTAGTTTATCTTTGCATCATTAACTTTCAGTATTGAGGTGAATTGATGACAGAATTGGGAAAGGATGCTATTGTCACTTGGATTCTATTCCTATTTCTTCCTTTTTTGTAAGAAACGTAACTTGGATTCCAATTTCTTCCTCTTTGAATGGGGTACAGCTTCATGGAAGTTGTAAGGATTAGAGACACTGTAAAGAGCTTGGTATATAGCAGACATTTAGTAAATACTTAGTGTCTATTCTTATCATTAGACCTAGCCATGAGAGAAAAATTTCTTCTCATCCTTTTACATAAATACTCTTAAGTATTTGCTTTACCTTGTTAATTTGTCCCTATATATCCTGAAACTTGTATAATCAGTAAATTATATCTTTAATACCTATATACAATTCCTTATGATAACTACATGAAGGATTTGAAACCATAGAGCAAACCAGAATGTACTCTTCCCAGAGTATTAAGACATATACATGATTGGTTTATTTTATTCAGCACTAAACAAGTCATGAGTAATATTAGGTATAATCATTATTAACCAGGGATGAAATTAATTGATACTCTGCCTCCCTTCACCTAAATGCCTTCCCAGCCCTAACAGTCTGCATGTATATCAATATTTTCAGTCCTATCATGGGATCTCACATAAATGCCTGGTCATGTTCCAGGTATACATTTGTTTTATGTAATAAGCAACATCAATCAAATAGAACCGGGATTAGAAAGACATAGACATCTAATCTGTAATTCAGTGACTGGTCAGGATGGAATCTGAGTTATAGCAGCACTATCGACAATAGCCAAACTATGGAAAGAGCCCAAATGTCCATTGACTGATGAATGGATAAAGAAGATGTGGTATGTATTCATGTATGTGTACACACACATACACACACACACACACACACACACACACACACACACACACTGGAATATTACTCGGCAGTCAAAAAGAATGAAATCTTGCCATTTGTGGCAATGGGGATGGAAGTAGAGTATATTATGCTAAGTGAAATAAGTCAATCAGAGAAAGACAAATACATGATTTCACTCATATATGGAATTTAAGAAACAAAACAGGTGAACACAGGGGAAGGGAAGGAAAAATAAAATAAGATGAAAACAGGGAGGGAGGTAAATCATAAGAGACTCTTAAATATAGAGAAGCAGCTGAGGGTTGCTGGAGGGAAGGTTGGTGGCAGGATGGGCTAAATGGGTGATGTGCATTTATTGGGATGAGCACTGAGTGTTATATGTAAATGATGAAGCACTAAATTCTACTCCTAAAACCAATACTACACTAAATGTTAACTAACTTAATTTAAATAAATAAATAAATAAATAAATAAATAAATAAATAAATAAAGGCTAGATTCCAGATGTCTCAATCTGAGGCATCTCTCTGGGTAGGAGAGATAATAAGAAGACCAAGTAATAATAATAATCCTTAACCTTGTCTGCTAACTTCTTAAATTCTAACTTTTATCTTTACCAGGCTTTCTAATGGGGGCCCTGAAACACCCCTGGTTTTACAAAATGGGACTCCTGCTGCCCACCTCTCTTTCAGGTAAGTTTGCTTCCATTTTGTAAGAACTCAAGAGTCAGGTGACAGATGGTTGGTTTCTCTGGTGCCTAAGTCTTATGTGCTCCCTGAATACCCAGCTTGCATTCAGCTCTGTGTCTCCTTTCAGTGAGCTCAGCCTCTCTTGAGTCGAAGCCAACTGAATTTTGCGAAAATGCACTTAGGGCTACTCACATTTAAATTTCCAACTTTTTTTCTCTTTGGTATTTTGTTTCTATTTTTTGTGCTCCTTTTTTGTATTTTATGTAGCTTTGTAAGCCATCTGCCATCCTTTCTGGAATGAGATGGCATATAAATATGTACATATATGCATACATAAAATGTATACTGATATTTGAGAAAGACGTATCAAATACAAATGCATCAGTCTAGGTCATTGGTATTCAAGACAGTGAGGGGAAAAGGAGGGGAAGAGGTGGGGAAAGGGAGCTGTGTTTTTCAAAATATATATGCCAGTATTCTTTCTGATCTTTCCCTATCCCTACTTTCAGGGACCCAGGCAATATTAGAATCACAGTGTTTGGGGGCAGGGGAGGAAGATTTACATTTTGAAAAATTCTCCCAGATGATTCTGACTTATCTCTCTGTCTCCCAGTCCTCCACCCATAGCTCAGTACCACATATCCAGGTTTTCTCAGCTTTCTTCCTGCCTTTGGTCAGAAAGCAGCCCACTTCACCACATTAGCTCATCTCTCCATGGAAATGCCATCCGAAGTTATGATGTAGCGTTATGCCCTTGGCTTTTAGAGAAGGATAATATAAGAAACAGACAGTTGAAGGGCACTTCTAAATCTTTTGCAAAGCTTTAGATGAAGCCATTGTCCATTATGTGACCAAATGTCACCCAAATAAAGATTTATCTTCATAATTCCTTACAGTACTCAGTGCTAGAGAAAAATTCACCTCTCCAGGAAAACTTGAATTCTGGCTGTCAATAGATGAGGAGAATTGCAGGGCTCATGATTCTGTCATTCCCCCCTCCCCCACATTATTTTCTAGAGGATTCTATTAAATCCAACAAATACTGGATGCTAGGTACCAGGTTACATACTATATTATAAATATCGGTAGGGACAGTTCTGGGCTCTGGAACTCTTACAGTCTATGAGATGCAGAAAAAATATGTATTTCATTATACTTATGCTTTCCTCAGATTTTTCTTGTAATGCTCCCTTTCTCCTCAGTAGTTTCTACAAAGCCATGTCCTTTAAATTGTTAAATGCCTTATATTCATTTTTTTTTTCGGTGGAAGACAGAATTTTGGAGTGGTTTTCTGTTTTGTTTTTTGCTATTTGCTACCCTATATTTTCTTCTCCCTTTTTCTTCCCTGTCCTTTATTTTTAATTGCCTGACACCATCTTTTCAGAGCAAGGTCTCTTTCTAAGAGTCTCATGTGCAATGTAACTCCTCTTCCATGGCCACAGCTGATTGGACTGGAGGCGCACTTGATCCACACTTGACCCAAGCTGGACTAATCAGGTTTTCCTACTGGGAGTCAGGTGGTCTTGGAAGCTACCATTACCTATTTGAGGTGGTTATAGTGGAATTCATGGTAGTGAAAAAGTGAGATGGGAATGATGATCTTCAGAAGGAAGAGATTGAACTAAACACCCAGAGAAAAGTTGAAATGAAAGATCACATAGAATAATAAAAAAAAAGTATGAGTATAAGAGGGTGAGAAAACCATATGGAGGCATATGAAAGTTCTCTCTTGATTATTTCTATTTTCTCCATGAAATAACAGGCAAGGTCTTCAGCTTAGAGTAGGAATGGGAAGAGGGTGGGCAAGTTGAGAAGAGAAAAGAAGGTGTGAATTACTCACCATTGAGTGGGAGTGAGCTGACTAAGGAATGTGGTAGGAGTGACAAATGGCACTATAGGCTCACTGGAGTGACTAAACAGAGATAAGTCATCCTAGTTTTATGCCTTTTCTCTGACCACTTTCAGCTCTGCGGGTATGGAGCAGGCAGAAAGTTGGATTTAACCAGGACTGAGTTTTCTGCCAGGTGAGTATGACAGAAGAAGAATGGAGCAAATGAGTTGATTATATCTGTGAAGGAATGTTTATGATAATAGAGCATGAAATCTAATGAAGGAAGTTGGGGTACAACTGGACAAATGATGGCAGGGTTAGAGATCTCAATGTGGCCTAAAAATCAGTACAATTGCAGTACAGAGGGAAGAAGATTGAGAGACTGTGTTTGGAGAATGGGATATTCAAAATACAGATTATGGAAGGGTTCAGTAAATGGTAATGACAAGAATAACGTGAGGGTAAGTAGAGGTTGGGTGGGCAAAGCAGGTGGAGATGAGATCGAGAAATTGAGAAGTAAAGGTCCTGGAGTTAGCATCTGTAGCAAAATCATCAAGTTGTGTAGGGGCAGTAAGAGGAAGAGAAAGGGAAATGAAGAGGAGTAACCCAAAGACCTTTAAATGACTCCAATAAGGAGGAGCAATAGATGCTGTAGTATGGGGCATAAGTTTCAAAGAAGTTGTGTGTGTATGTGTATGTGTGTGTTTATACAGGAAAAATGAAAGTCTGAAAATGGCAGTGAGGAGTAAGGACATTTTCTGCTCTCAGGCTTAGTGGTATGAGTAGGGTGAGATAAATCTATGACTTGAGAGAACTATGGGGGTGAGGGAAGGAGTCCTCAGGAAGAGCATACCTTCACCAGAATAAGGAGAAGGAAACATTCAGTGCTTAAGAGTTGAGAGAATTTGCTGATGGTGTACTGTAAGTTTTAGAGGGAACAGTAAGAGAGTTTGAAGGAATAGGAAATTGGGTTTGATTAGGGGATATTTTGAACTTTATGGGGATGAGAGGCCAGGTGGAGAAGAGAGACCTGAGATTGTGGACATCTTATGACAATCTAGGGAAACAGGAATGTAGGGCCATATGGAGGTGGCACTGATGATCTTCTGATAGGAGACAGACAATCCATTGTAAGTGTCACCTCTTTTTTGAAAGTAGATTGTTGTCAGATGGTAGCAGTAAGGCAGGGAATATTGGGGAAGGGGTGCTTTGTGGTGTTCCTGATAGTGGAGCCATGGTGTGGTAGGATAGGGATGTGGGACACAGGCATAAGCAATGACACAAGTTCAATTGATCACACACTCAAGATCCATCAGAGATCGTCTTTAACACTGGGAACCAATAGTCCAGGTATTAGTTATCACTTTCCACATTCCTTATAGACCCACAATCTCTTATCCCTTATTTTGAAATCCTCAATTTCTGAAAAGGTTTTACATTATGCATTTAGTAGCAAAGGCTGACCTAACCTAACAAGAGGATCCATATAAACATCATTTATCCTAGAAGTGTGAATATTCATACGTTCTATCATAGAATAGTTAATGAGTTTGATTATGGAATGTGGCTTCACACCCCACTGGAGGTGATATACAATACATGGTATGTACTCTATACATTATGTGTCTAAAATCAGGGAAGTTCTAAAACTCATCTGACTCTAAAGGTCTTGGCTAAGGGTTTTTGGATTTATATACCCAGCCAAGTGTGTAAAAGCCTTTCCTGAGCCACCCTAAGGAGGGGAAGCTTCATGGGTCTTGGACCCACCTGGGACCACTGTAACGGTTGCCATGGGGACTCCTAGGACCCGAGAGACCTATGGACTTGAGCTGCTTATTCTCCATTCTCCTACTTCTTGTCTCCCTTCCATATACAGGTCATGACAGGTGGGAAAAGAAGTAAAAATAAACACTTTAAGATATAAACCTGTCTTTCGTCTCTATTGCTAACTAGCTTTGGCATAAAATCATCTGCTCTGAGAGAAAGCTAAAGAATTTTACTCTGAGTGTTGTAGAGACTCCAGGACTCCTGATGGCCACAGTTCCTGAGATTAGAGAAAGCTGTCTTTAGAAAGTGAAGGTGAAGCCAACATTTGGAGACATCATGGTGAGAGGTGGAACTAGAAAGCAGGTCCGGACTATGCTCCAGTCCTCGCATCCATTATTTCTGGAGCTGGTTCCACCTTCACATGGTTTCATTATGTGAGCCCATAAATCCCCATCTCCTGCCTAAGCTGGTTTGAGTGTCCTGTTCATAATGAAGCAGCAGGGATGTCCTCCCAGGCAGACAGTATATAAAGGGATCCCTGGACCTGAGGATGTTGGACATCTTAAAAGATAGGTAACTCTTTTTACCATGGAGAAGTCTCAGCCAACAGCAAAATCTCCACATCTGGGATGGGCTTCTCCTGTGGGGAGAACAGGGGTAGCTGAGTCCTAGAGGAACATGTTGCGAAATAAATTCCAAGTCAAGGGCTCAGGATCATGAGACAAACACAGACATCTGAGTGCTTTCCTCAGCCACGCAGAGTCTAAAGTGCTGGACCCAGAAGCCCAGGCAGAACCCTGGGATGAGCATCACATCCAGTAGACTCTGGTGCATGTAAATAAGGAGAGAGTCTAAGAGGCAGAATCTGGGTTGAAGCCCAGACTCAAACAGCTTGTCCTATGTAGTAGTTGTCATTTGAAAGATGCTAGGAAGAGAGGGTGGATATAGTATCATTCATAGATAGAAAAGATGGATAAGCAGATGAGAGAGAAGAGGTTCAAAGGGGAGTGAAAAAGGTAGAGTCTGGAAAAATTTCTGAGGTGCAGAGGAGAAAGGTGTTGCTGTATTTTTATAGATTACCTGTGACTTAGATTGTGGGTATAGAGAAAGCTGCTAAAGGTAGACGTTCACTGGAGACAACAGAAACACAATCATCAGAACTGGGACACAGGATCAGGGCTGGATAGGACTCAGGATGAACCAGACTGTTGATGTGATAACTGTTGTATTCATGGCCCCAGTAAGCCATGTCTGTCAGTATTTACACTTGTATATTCCCTCCCATATTGACTCTGGGCTCAGCCAGATAACTTGCTTTGGCCAATGAGATATGAGATATTGGGCAATGTGATAAACTAGAGGTCTGTTAAACACTTGCACACTGGAACTATGCTCTTTGAACTCAGGTCACCATGCTGTGAGGAAGCTCAAGTTAACCATATGAGCTCTCAACATGGAGGACAACCAAGAAACTCAGCCAAGAACCAAACTCTAGGTCCCGGATATATAGCCCTGATTGAACAGTCTTATCCAATTGTCCAAAGAAACAGTTATCATGGAATAGAAATGAATCTTCTCCACTGGGTCCAACCAAATTCCTGACTCATAGCATTGTGAGCAAATAAAATAATAGTTTCTTTTTTAAAAATGTTTTTATTATTTACTTTTGAGAGAGAGACAGAGCATGAGCAGGGGAGGGGCAGAGAGAGAGGGAGACACAGAATTGGAAGCAGCTCCAGACTCTGAGCTGTCATCACAGAGCCTGATGTGTGGCTCAAACCCTCGAGCCTGGAGATGATGACCTGAGCCAAAGTCGGACACCTAACCGACTGAACCACCCAGGCACCCCAATAACAGTTTCTTTAAGCCGTTTGTTATGCAACAATGGTTAACTGCCTGTTATCCTGTTAAGCCCGGGCAGTTTGTTATGCAACAATGGATAACTGAAACACGTGGCCTCCTACTTACAAGGTTCCCATCTCAGTCAGAATTGGCCCTTGAGCCATTGGCCTATGAAGCATGAAGGTGATCCTGCAGGGAGGCATCTAGGGTTTCTTGATCCCAACAAAGGGCTGCAAGGTAGAGACCTTTTCCTTTCAGCGCTGTTACTGTCCAGATGCCTTGACCAGCTATAACCATCTAGCTACTAGTCTATTGATGACGGCAGCACAAGAGGAATGTGTGAGTAAGAAGTTGCAGAGATACGGAGCTGAACTCTGATACAATGCTCCTGGTCCCCTCCCTGCCTCTGGTCTTCATATTATGTGATCTAATAACTTATGGTATAAGCTTCTTAGTAAGTTCAGTTACTTGGCAGCAGCAAGTGTCCTAATGACATAGCCTTGTGTTTTGTTTTGTTTTTGATTTATGGAAGTAAAATTCACACCACGATGTGGGTTTTTATTGCAACCTAGAAATTCTGTAAGTAAAAATGTTTGCAAACCACTTCACGTCTTTAATGGGGAGGCTCTATCCTCATGTCCACAACTTATCCCAGCCTGGTACCCTCAGTACCAATTTCTGAAATGCCTGCCATTAGGATGCAGCAAGGAGCCAGGCTGGTAATTTCAGAGCATCGCAGCCATGCAGAATTATTATGAGTTATGTGTGCTCGTCTTGAACAAAGACAGATCTTTGATTCCAATTGTTAGCTTGTGACCAAGTTGGCAATACCCATTTATCCTTGTTCCCATGCGCCTTTGAGGAGACACCAGACAGAGATACTTCTCTTGTCCCTTCTAGCTCAATGCTAATGCATCTGCTAACTTTTCCCTCTGGTATCCAAAACTTAAAAAGATAATAAAAGACACACAGATCAATATGTTGAATATGTTGAATACCTATATCTTCTAAATATCATATTCTGTTTTTTCTTGACATAACAAACATGCAAATTAGCCCTGTGCAAAAACAGAAGCACAGCCTTATAGCACCATTTCTGACATGTTCTGTGACATAGAAGATTCCTTAATACATTCCTTAATTTTCCCCCCAACATATTCTCTACTTGAATAGCAAACAACTCTAAGGTGGTGTTATAGAGGTTGGTTTTTATCCTTAATTATCTTAGTGGTATCTACAATAAGCCACTGTACTGAGGTCACTAAGTTCTAAGTAGATCAGAGGGAGACGGTGACCATCCCTGCCACTGGCAGACAGCTCAGAGCTTGTTCTTATTGCTCACTCTGTGGTGTCTTCCCAAAGGGAGAACACCAGGGCTGTGTTATTTGGAGAGAGCTGAGGCCTATGAATGCAGAGGAACAGAAATGATCAATGGAACATCCTCATCACTCATCACTGGGAAAACCCAGGGAGGGAAAATGCGCCCTATTTTCTCTCACTGCCCTTAAAGGAACACAACCCTACTGCTCCATCTCTCTTCTTAGCCCGTGCTGGAGCAAAGAGTCTGGGGACATGCACAGTTTGAAACAACCTCATTAAGTCAGGATGGCAAATGTAATGCATTTACCCTCCTTCCTCCTTGGAGATATTGGATAAATGTTGCAAGTGGGTTTCCTGGGTAAAGACTGTAACACAGCCTTAGCTGGATTTAGAAAAATGGGTCAAAGTCTTTCTTGGGGGAGAAACACAGACTCTATTTCCACTTGGTGTGATAGACATGCTAGAGATGCATGGGTCTGCACTAAATTGCACCTCTAGGCAGACATCTAGACCAGAGCTATTTCCTCTGACCAGCACTGTTGCTCTAGGTAGGAACGCTGTAGATGGCAGCAACTCAAGTGTTAAGTGGGTTTCCTGTTTAATTTTCATCACTTGGTTGGTACTTGCTTTTATCCTATTTCCATCCCTTTCCTTTCAATCTAAGGCCAGCTGTCTGCAGGCTGCAGTGCTCCTTCCACAGCCAACCAGGGGACAGCTGGTTGTTATATCCCCACGTGCTTCCAGAGGGCAAGAGCAATAAGAAATACTAGCAACTCCTTATGTTCAGGGAAGGAAAATGGTGCAAGGGCATTCTCGTTCAGTTCAAGTAGTTATATACTGAGCACACCCTACTCACTCAGGGGACCTAGAAATGAATAAAGCATAGCCTCTGCCTCAAAGACTTCACCATCTAGAGTAAGGGTTGGCAACTACATCTGTGGGTTGATGACTGCTGCCTGTTTTGGTAAATAATAGCTGTGTTCTACTAGAACACAACCACACCCATTCACTTACACATGACCTATGGTTGCTTTTGCTCTACAATGACAGAGTTGAGTAGTTATGACAAAGACTGTATGGCCCACAAGACCTACAATATTTAATATCTAGCTCTTACAGAAATGGTTTGCCCACCTCTGTATAACTCAGTGGTTTTTGGTGTATTTGCAGAATTATACAACCATTACATTGCCAAATTTCAGAATATTGTAATCACTCCAGGAGACACCTCCGTTAGCAGTCAGCTCCCAGGCCCCAGCAACCACTAACCTACTGTATACTTCTATATACCCATTTCTGAAATTTCATATAAATGGAATAATGCAATATGTGGCCTTTTGTGACTGGTTTCTTTTACTTAGCATATTGTTTTCAAGGTTCATCCATATTGTAGCATGTATCAGACTTCATTTCTTTTTATTGCCAAATAATATTCCATTGTGTAGATATAGCACATTTTGTTTATTTATTAGGTGTTGAATATTTGTGTTGTTTCCACTTTGGGGCTATTATGGGTAATGCTGCTATGAGCATTTGTGTACAGGTTTTGTGTGGACATAAGTTTTTAATTTTCTTGGGTATATACTTAGGTGTGGAATTTCCAGGTCATACAATAACTATACACTTAACATTTTGAGGAACTGGTGAACTGTTTTAGAAAGCTTGTCCACCTTCTTAATAATATTTATTATTGCATGTTTTTCTAAATTCTAGTCATCCCAGTGGGTGTAAAGTGGTATTTCATTATGGCTTTGATTTGAATTTCCCTCATGATAAATGATACTGATTTTTTCATGTGTTTATTTTCAATTTATACATTTTCTCTGAAGAAATATCTCTTAAATCCTTTGCTCATTTTTAAATTGGGTTATTTGACTTTTTATTGTTGACTTGTAAGAATTCCTTGCATATTATAGATTGTAGTCTCTTATCAGATTGGCAAATATGTTCTCCCATTCTGTGGGTTGTCTTTTCACTTCTTGATGGCATTCCTGGAAGTAGAAAAAGCTTTTAATTTTGATGATGTCCTATTTATCAGTTTTTTCTTTTGTCACTTGTACTTTTGGTGCCATATCAAAGAACCAAAGTAATCCAAAGATTTACTCCCTTTTTTTTTTTCTCATAGTGTTAAAGTTTTAACTTTTGCATTGAGGTCCATCATCCATTTTGAGTTAATTTTTGTACATAGTGTGAGGTTGGGATCCACCTTCATTCTTTTGCATGTGACACTATTTGTTGAAAAGACTACTATTTCCCCATTGAATTGTCTTTACCCCCTCATTGAAAAATCAGTCAGCTGTAAATGTTAGGCTTTATTAATTGATTCTGAGTTCTATTCTGTTGATCTATTTGCCTATTCTTATACCAGTACCACACTGTCTTGATTACTGTAGTTTTGTAGGAGGTTTTGTCACTGGGAAATGTGAGTCCTTCAACTTTGTTCTTCTTTTTTCTCTTCTTTAAAAAAAATTTTTTTTACATGGATTTATTTTTGAGAGACAGAGCATGAGCAGGGGAGGGGCAGAGAGAGAGGGAGATGCAGAATCTGAAGCAGGCTCCAGGCTCTGAGCAATCATTCAGCACAGAGCCCAATGTGGGGCTTGATCGAACCCATGAACCGTGAGGTCATGACCTGAGCTGAAGTTGGACACTTAACCAACTGAGCCACCCGGGCGCCCCTGTTCTTTCTTTTTCAGCACTGTTTTGGCTATTTTAGGTTCCTTATATTTCCATATGAATTTTAGGTTGACCTTGTTAATTTCTGCAAAAATTGGGATTTTGATAGAGATTGCATTAATCCAGGATCAGTTTCAATTATTTTGCTTCCAGAATGTGTGAGCATGGATCCTTTGGGTAACTTGCATCAGTGATTCCCAACCGTTTAAAGCATCAAGATCCCTTTATAACACAAAACATTATTGTTGACTCCTCAAAGGATAAAAATTGTACTTTTCAATGATAGTAACCTTTTGTTATCTTAGTACACAAAGACAAAATCTATTATGAATTAAAAAATGCTTTTTATGAGAATGTGTGCTTTATCAATTCATAATGGTATCTATATATAATTGAGAAATCATAAAGGATAATGTGGAGAAATGTTAAATGCTCTGTCTTCAGAAAACATGTGGTTTATTCGGAGCTGTTGTACCCGTTGCAAAATCATTGCTGGCTCCTACTTTGAGAACCTTTGGTCAGCATTGAAGTCCTTTTTATTTTTAAGTTTATTATTTTGAGAGAGAGAGAGAGTGAGCGAGTGAGCATGAGCAGGGGAGGGGCAGAGAGAGAGGGAGAGAGAGAATCCCAAGCAGGTCCTGCACTGTCAGTGCAGAGCCCAACGTGGGGCTTGAACTCAGGAGCTGTGAGATCATGACCTGAGCCGAAATCAAGAGTCAGACGCTTAAAGTACTGAGCCACCCAGGTGCCCCATAAAAGTCTTTCTGTGGTAGCAGTTCCATCTTTCTATACAGAATTCCTCAGGCACAGAAGGAGGCTTGGCCAGAACTGGCCCCTGAGAACTAAGTAACAATGCGAATTATCCCATGATTAACCCAATACTTGTGATGAGTTGATTTTTTTTTTTTTATGGGAGAAGGAATTTCTATACTGAGCTGCTCCCCTGCTGTCTTGGGTGGACCATGCTGATTGCCTCACCTGGATTTTGAATACTTGCTCTCAAGATACCCTAACAATTGAGCTAATTGACAATAATTCTCAGATGAACAAATCAGCCACAAAAATACCTTAAAATTTTTTCTGATACCTCCAGCTACCATTCTTTGTAAAAGCAGAAAGCAAGCAAACAGAAATCACATGAGAACATTCTAATCTTCCTGCTGCTACCACCTTTCTTAATATTTGGAACAAAGTGCAGAAAATGAATGTCTATCAATTAAGTACATTGATTGCTTATACTAGTCCAAAAAATTGCTCAGCTCCTTACTATTTTTTACTTGCCAAGGTTCATTTTGCCATATTTTAATGGAAAGATCACTGATTTTAGCATGAAACTATCTGAGTTCACATCTTGAATCCCGGTCTTGCTGGTCTCAGTTTCTTTATCAGTGATACAATTATTAATAGCTAACTTTTGGATGTGAGAATTGGGAGAAGCTTAAAGGCAGTAAGGTAGTTTAGTAATTTAAATGCTGCTTTAAACATTTTTAGTATACTATTTCCTTAGTAATAATAATGTGCCTGCCACCTCGTGAGATTCCAAGATTCTTCTAGAGGGCCATCTATTTCCAGAGGGACATGGGTCTATGTGGACAAGTGGAGGCTGTGCACCTTTTCAGGAGTGTGTCCACATCATGAAAATCTCAGGAGACACCAGGAGTGTCTGCTTGCAGCAGTGGTTAAAGTCAGTGGACCAGAGGCCCATGTATAGTGAGACCAAGGGAGCCAGCAGAGAGAGGACAGAAAGTGTCATCTGTCAGACGAGCAGAGCAGTTTTTGTTCTTCCAGTCTCCCATCTGTGTGTGTAACTAACATCACTTTTACCCTTATGTGCCCTTTGGCTCCCTGAGCTTGCTCTTTTGTTTTTGCAGAGTGTCAACGAACACTTCCAAGGTCTCCAACATGGTGCAAACTATTTGCCTTTGTGGAAAATGATCTGTTTTTAAAAAGAATCACAGAAAGAAAGAAAGAAAGAAAGAAAGAAAGAAAGAAAGAAAGAAAGAAAGAAAGAGAGGAAGGAAGGAAGGAAGGAAGGAAGGAAGGAAGGAAGGAAGGAAGGAAGGAAGGGCCCCTCTGATTTCCCTTCTCCTCTCTCTTTCCTGACTTCCTGTGCAAATAAGATTCCATTCTGTGTTCAGTGCCTCAGGTAAGGGCTTTGAAGGGCAGGAGGTAGCCTGCCAGGCACTGGCTTTATGTTTCTGAAGCCTGACCCGTGAGGGAGAAGGGGTGAAATGCCCTGGATAGGGGAGGGACATAATGGGAAAGTGTGAAGATAGAGGAAGTGAAAGTGCCTCTGAGGGAAAATGTCCAAGGTCAACACAGAATCGGGTCTTCTGTTTTCCTATCCAGTGCATAGTAAAGTGTCCTCTGGATTAAGGGTTGGGCTGAGAGGGAAGAGGAGAGAGAAAGAGGGGTGGCAATGAGAGCAGAGAAGCTAGCAGGTCTGAGAGGACCATTGTGCACCCTACTTCAAAGGCAGGGCCTGGGAGCCTGTGCAGCTGCAGAGAATTTGGAGGCACTGGAGAGCAGAGGGTTCTGCAAACTTTCTCTGTGACCATAGTCCTGGGAGGCCACAAGAGCCTAGATGAGTGGTGTCCAAGCAAGATATCTCACAAGATGGACCAGAGAGAGAATTCTGTGTCCCATTCTGGCTCAGAAACTTCACAGTGGGTCATAAGTGGAACGGAGAAGAGTGGCCCCTAAAGGCACACATCTCAGGTTGTGCCCGGGTGACTGAGGAGCAAATGTGGTGAGACATAATTCCTCCAACACCTGTGACTTAAGGACCAGGAGATGCCCTCCCCCCCACTCTCTTCCCCCATGGTCTTGCCACTAAATAATCTCTTTTGAAATGAAAAACTACAAATGGGACTACAAATTTGTGCCCAGGACAAATGGGAAGTGGATTCCCATGGACTGAGAGTACATTTTTGCCATCCAGGCAGGATAAGGACTCAAATAAAAATTAGGCTGAGATATAGAAGATTTAATTCTTGCACACTTGAGTTGTCAGAATAAAATTCATACCTACCACACCATTGTTTATTCCTTGTATCCTATTCTGCTTTGTATGAGTCCTTTGGACTGGATTAATTGTGGTGTAGCAAGTATTGTTGAGCTGACCATTTGCCTGCCTCCCTATTAGGTGTGAGGCATATCACATGACTGGATAGAGGGTAGGAACCCTCTAAGAAGGCCCCAGTGATCCCAACCTCCTGGTATTTTTTTTTTTAATTTTTTTTTAACGTTTATTTATTTTTGAGACAGAGAGAGACAGAGCATGAACGGGGGAGGGGCAGAGAGAGAGGGAGACACAGAATCGGAAGCAGGCTCCAGGCTCTGAGCCATCGGCCCAGAGCCCGATGCGGGGCTCGAACTCACGGACTGTGAGATCGTGACCTGAGCTGAAGTCGGACGCTTAACCGACTGAGCCACCCAGGCGCCCCAACCTCCTGGTATTTATGACCATGTCCTCTCCATTTGGATAGGACTTTTAGCAAAAAAAAAAAAAAAAAAGGCAGAAGTGATGGTGTGCCACTTCCAACATTAGAATCCAATATTAGGTGACTTTCATCTTGTTCACTCTGTCTCATTCTCTTTTGGCTTGTTCTGAGGAAAGCCAGCTGCCATGTTGCGAGGTGCCCCATAAATAGGTCAACGTGGAAAGGAACTCATGTCCCTGGCCAACAGCCATGTAGGGGAGCTTGGCTTCTTCCCATGTTAGAGCTTGAGATGATTCAGTCCTTGTTGACAACTTGATTGCAGCCTTAGGAGAGACACCCAGCTAAGCAACATTGATTCCTAACCCTCAGAAACTACAGATTACAAATGTCTTCTGTTTTAAAGTGGTAAGCTCTGGAATTATTAGTTACATAGCGATAAATAAGTAGTACATGCTCCTTGCCCTCCAGTAACTCTTTCTCTATGATGAAATTTCTTTGGAAAGAGCATCTCCGAGAATAAAGATGGAAGAGCTGGGCATAATGACATGGGTTCTGTTAGTTAGGCTTCAGGAGGTAGAAAAGGAAGGAGGGGAGACTCAGAACGTTGAATAGGCAATAATGGCTTTTGAGGTCTGTGATGCGTTTCCTCTAGCCAACACATTCTCTTTACAGAAGTTCATTTTCTTGAAATGACAATATTTGCATTTTCACTTGATGGCTTGGCAGGAGTTGGAGAAGTAGCACTGCATGGTAGAGAGGAGAAAGCCAGGCTGTTCTATTGAATTTAGCTCAAACTACCAACTTTTTTTTTTTTTTTTTGGCTCCTATTCTATACTCAGGTGCATCTCATATACTCATATACTTTTCTGCCCTGTTATCTGTTCTATATTCCACTGAATAGCCCTTTATTGAGGACATCTTTGCCAGGAGGGACTGTACCTGTGAGAGACATCTTTAGTCCTTATCCCTTCTGTGAGGTGGGGAGCTCTGAGTGAGTGGCTCTCATCTGGCATCACTACATTTATAACAAATTTAGGTGTTACTTTATTGAAATCAGAAAGGGGTGGTGATGATAGTGGTATAGCTATAAAGGAGAAATTGGAAAAATCTCCATTGGAAAATTATCATTCCTCCTTAAGAACCTGAACCTAACCCATGCATTGGGAGTGATGCAATCTTTTTGATTCTGCTACTTTTAGCTAAGGATACTTAAGCCACTATAAGGGTATGCTCCCTACTCACCCAAAATATTGTGTTCTAACAAAAGCAATCCTGGGTATTTAGATAATTTTTCCCTTGGGTATGATTGTATTTGAATATTATTTATTCCTGGTTCTTCATTGTAGGGGGAGTTGAGAAGAAAGAACGCATGAGACTGAAGGAGAGCACTGGAATCAATTATAAACCAATTAGCTTGGAATTGTTTCATTCTTTTTTTCTTCCTCCTTTTTGTATTGGCAAATCCCCATGCACACTGCATTTGGGTGCAGTCAAGCTGCTACAACCTTCTGATAATTGCCTCAAATATCGAAAGTCATGGGGAGCACCAGTAGTTGGGAACCATTTCTGCATAAGTACCCCTGAGATATGTGGAATTTTGCAAATCTTATCAGAATACCTTACATTTCATCTTGTCAGTCAAACTAGCTTACTGTCTGCTATGTGTCATGTTTTAGAGACAGCCCATTCCTGGACACAGCGTGTATTTTGTCTGTGGAGCATCCACACCTTTGTCTTCTGTTAACAGCACTCTGATTTTCTGTAGGGAAAATCCCACCGTCAGTACAGATGATTAGGGTGGGACGGACCCCACCATTGGCTCTAGAAGTGGGTAAGGGACCCAGGAAGGGACCCAGAGCACTGTTTCACCTGGTCCCAGTAACTGGTTTAGGATGGACATGGGACCCAATGCAGATCAAACATAGCCACTGAGACTTAACTCCAGGACTTCTGTTAGAAGGGCTGGAACAAGTCATGTTCCAGTTTGGGATTATTGTTACAGGCAGCCCTCCTATGATATTAAGGAGAATGCTTATCAGTGAGTGGGGACAATGTAGAAGAAAGGAGATGAAAGAAAAAGAGAGAAATAGGAGTTTTAAGTCAATTCATTTTTCTTCATCCTTTGTTTTGTTTGAACAAATTTGAGCTGGATTTCTAGAATTTGCAGCTCAAAGAGTCTAGGTTATATGTTGGGGAGCAACCTTCCATGGGCCCTGCACCTTCTTGCTAGATATGCAAGGCACTGAGTGATCTTTTCTTGAGATATTTCTCAGCACTGTGTTTGCAACAAGCAACTTAAAAAATGGGATAATCTCTTAGACAAAAAGCAGGTTGCTTCCACTTGCTGTGAAGGTGGTGGATCCTCCAGTGTTCCTTTCTTGCCGCACTGCCCACCGTGTGTGCAGGCATTCATCAAGGTCTGCCTGTGTCACCCTCTGGTACTTGAGGGGCATGAGGAATGGATACAAATCAACAGAATGTTCATGCTTTATTGGTTGTGACTGCCAAAGGCTTTTGTCTCTGACCCATGAGTCTTGTGTCTTCTGCCAATATCCATGAAAAAGCAACGGGGTAGCTTATTAGCTTGAAATGTAAGGTGAAATCCTAGACCCTTAACATTTTTTGGCATTGTATAGCTCCTTCGGGCTTCTGTTGGCCAGTGAGTGTTGCATGACAGTTTGGCCAGGAGCACATGCTTGACAGGAAGACAGGCTGAGTTGGGTTCTGCCCCTGCCACTGACTATCTATGTGTCTGTTAGCAAGTTACTCAACCTGTCAGGCCTTCTGTTTTGTCCTCAGTGGAATGGGAATATTGCTGCCAATTACCCCAACTTTTCATGAAGACTGAATAAGAAAATGTTTGTAATGCCCTTGACACAGAACCTGGCATAGAGTGAGCTTGGTTACATGTTAGCTGTTATTAAATACTTGGTAGTGGTACTTGGCACATTTTAAAAATATTTCAAAATACGTTATTACAAAAAATGATATGTATGTTGAAAACAATACATATCAGAAATACATATCAGAAAAATAAGAGAAGTCTTAAAAAATTATAATTCCACCACTCAAATCCCATTATTATCACTGTGGTCAATATCTATCTATAATTTGTGTGTGTATGCATGTATGTCTGTGTGTGTTTGTGTCTAGTTTGAGGAAGGATCATGATGTACACATTATTTTGTTGTCTGATTTCCCTTAATATGTCATGACCTTCTTTCTAGTTTATATTTCTGTAGCTTTCCATTAAAATTATGAAAGAGTTACACATACAAAAGGATGTAAGTAGCATAGAAATTATTAAGAAGAGGAACAAAATGAACATCCAGAAACCCACCATGCAAATTAGGCAAAAGAATATCACTGACACTGGGGTGCCTGGGTGGCTCAGTCGGTTAAGGGTCTGACTTCGGCTCAGGTCATGATCTTGTGGTTTGTGAGCTTGAGCCCTGCATCAGGTTGTCTGCTGTCAGCACAGAGCCTGCTTCTGATCTTCTGTAACCCCCCTTTTCTCTGCCTCTCCCCCACTCATGCTTTCAATCTCTCTCTCTCTCTCTCTCAAAAACAAATAAAACATTTAAAAAAGAGAGAGAGAGAATATCATCAACAGTGTTGACGCTCCTGGTCAGGTCATCCTGCCTGCTCCTCTTGCTGCCAGAATACCATGATCCCGAATTTTGCATTTTTTGTTCTCTTATGATTTATATAGTTTTACCATACATGTTTACATTAGTAAACATTACATCATTTGGTTTGCTCATTTTAGTACTTAATAGACACAGTATTATGCGGCATGTATTTCATGTGGCTTGCTTTTATGCTTGGCATACATCCCTGTGATCTGTGTTGATTCATGCAGTTGTTCATTCATTTTTCAGGGATGTCTGGTATTCCCATGTAGATAGATGCCATGATTTAGTCAATGGCATCTGGCCAAATCACCAAAGATATATATTTGGTGAAGGCCATCCTGCACCTCCCTTGGCAGGTGCTTCAGACTCAGGGTGGGAGATAGCAACCTCACTCTAAGCCATTTGCTCCCAGGCCTGTTAGAGGTCTCCCAGCCCCAACTGGGCTGACCCAGATCATGCAGATCCCACAGGCATCATGGAGGAGATCCTCACAAGCACAGAGGGGGAAGAGGAGGATCAAGGGTCTGGGGCTATGGACAGAAGATAGCCTCGATGCCACAGGTATATTGCAAAGGAGTGTAGGAAAATGCAGAAGAGACAAAAACATTTTTTATAAGAACATATCACCAGAGATACACAGTATTGAATAAGTTGAGATTACTCTGCTTAAAGAAAAGCACGGAAAAGGTCATACAATTGAACACAACCTATACAGGTAGAGTGTGTGGATAAAGTGACACTCTATTACATTACTAATTAGCAAAACCTTCAAAGAGGGTAATTTGGCCAAATCTACAAAAATTAAAAATGCACCTACACTTTGATCTAAATATTCCATTTCTAGGAGTTTATCTCACAGATGTACAAGATTACATATGCACATGGTAACTTATTGCAGCATTATTTATAATAAAATATTGAAGCAATTTTATAATTTATGATAATAAAATATTTAAACAACGTATTTAAACATTATATGTACATAGTTACTTATTGCAGCATTATTTATGATAATAAAATATTGAAACAATCTTTAGGGGATTGGATAAATAAATTATGGTATATCTACCCCATGGAAAATAATACAGCTGTTACAGAGAATCAGGCGATTTTTAAGGCACTAGCATGGTATAATCTCTAAGTTTTATTAAATAAGTGCAGGGGTTTCAAAGTGCGGGGGTTTCAAAAAGAAAATACACATGTACGTATTTGCTATCTATGCATAGAATATCCCCTGTGACAGTGGTTGTCTCGGGGATCTGGATATAGAAGACAGAGATGGGAGAAAGATATATTATTATTACCTTTTCATGTCTTTAAAATTTTGTACCATATGGAGGTATCAGTGAGCCACAGTTTAAGTCTAAACTTAAAAGAAACTAAAAAGAGCGGGGAGACTGGAGTCAAAGAGAGGAAGGTAGAGGAGAGAAGATGCTTGCTGGTGCGGGTGAGGCCCTTCCCGAGGGGTGGAGGGATTGGTTCTGAAGCAGCGGGACTACCACAAGATACACCAGAGAAGAGAACTTCTGAGAAGTGGTGCAGATAGTTGGCATAGTATACGGTTTTCTGCAAGGACGCCCTTTGCCCAAGCACATCTTTACCAAATACCACTTTTTTTTTTTTTTTTTTTTTAGTTTTGCTCTTTTCAAGCAAAGGTTGGAACAGCAATAATAACACTAATAATAAAATGATGACAATAATAGCAACACCAATATTGAGAAATGGCTTTTGCTTTAGCAGTTACAGTGTGACAAACATTAACCAAGCACTTTACATGCATGATCCCATTCAATTCCTTTATCAGCTGTGTGAAGTTGGAGGTATTATTATTCCCATTTTATAGATGAGGATACTGAGGCACAAAAATATTTAAGTAACGTGTTCAAGATTACATTATCTAGTAAGTGATAGCACTGAAATTTGAACTCAGTTTTGCTTTCAAAGATTGTGCTTTAAACTGCTCTGATACATTCTTTTCCTTATGAATAAGGAATACGTTAGAGTGTAGTAGCTTGAGTGCGTGCGTGCCCACACACACTTTGCATCTAACGTCACACGTTAACTGTGTACAAATATTTATGGGACAATTGTCCCAGATGGAGCTGGGATAAGAAAGTGGCAGAGAAGTTGTAATCTTGTTCACACAGGAAAAATCTAGAGATATTAGGACAATAGGCAGGGTGATCATTTGGGGGATATTAGGAAGAAAGATGCCTGCAACCCGACAGCCAAGCAGGTGTTGTTGCCATTGCTATTAGGCTACTGGGAATTTCCAGAATGTGAAACTGAGGAGGAAATCAAATAAATAATTTGCTGACTTCACTAACTTGTAGAAGTATTCTCAAAACTCCAAGGAAATTACTCACTATTCAGAGGCCCTCAGACTCTGTGGTATTTCAGAGATAATGTGTTAACCCAACGTGCTTACAAATCGCCCTGCAGCCTAGATGAGCCAAGCTGCTTCAGCTCATGTGGGGGACTAAGGAGCCAGTATTTTCCCTGGAAGACTCGTTCTTTCTTCTTCCTCCCCCCATCCCTGCCCCATATTATTCCAACAAGACTGATTCCAATGAGTTTATGAGAACAATTCAAGACTTATTTTCTCAGCCTTTCTTCCAGAGGGAGCTGATGTAATGACCGTGCCTTTGTTACCACTGAGGGAGAAAGTATATCTCTTTATTGTTGCCCACATTAAACTTTGATTTGTTTGGACAGTGAGTTTCTAGTCAGTTACTTGTATTCCAACCAGCACAAACACTTTTCTGCTCTGGCTTGAAAAGGAAGAATACTCTAGACTCGAGTAGTCAAATACTGTAGCTACCAGCCTATGTGGCTATTGAGCACCTGTAACGTGGCTAGTCTGAGTGGAGATGCTCTGAAAGTGTAAAACACACATTGTGGTTTGAAGACTTAGTATGAAAAAGAGAATGCAATCTATTTCAAAATTTTATGTTATTTGTTGAAATGATAATATAGGCAGTCCTTGCTCTGCATGACTGAGCAGAACCATAAAAGGGACTGCACAAACTGAAACCATACAAACGATCATTAACTAATCAATGGGGGGAAATTATGATTATTATGTGACTTTTAAAAAATTTTGTCAAAATACGAAAATTCTTTTTCTTAGATGTTTATTTATTTTTGAAACAGAGAGAGCGCATTAAGTGGGGAGGTGCAGGGAGAGAGGGAGACAGAGAATCCCAAGTGGTGTGGGGCTCAAACTCACAAGTCATGAGATCATGACCTGAGCCAAAACCAAGAGTCAGATGCATAATCAACTGAACCACCCAGGCACCCCAAAATATGAAAAATTCTTACTGTCCATTATCAACCTTTGCAGCAGTGAAAATCATAGAATTAGTTTATTTGGTACATAGTAATTTACAAATATTAGAAGCATGAGAATTAAAGTGGCTTTTTTTTCTTTGTAATAAACTTACCAAAGTTTGAACTTTGGTTTGAACAATGCTTGCTGCTTTCCTGTTACATAATTTCTAGTCTAGAGCAAGTAAGTGTCTTTCCTGAGCCTTAGTGAATTGTCATAGTCCTTTCTGAGATCAGGTCCCGACATTTTATCCTTTGCATTCCCAATGTGAGAAATCTCTGCAAATTTCTTTAAACGTGGGGTTTCTTTTTGCTGGTGTCCTCTCCTCTGGAACATCTGCACCCTTTCATCACAACCCGTTCCTTACTGCGTTGACAAGTTTGCCTTCCTAGGTTCCTCCAGCAGAACCTCGAGAGTGTTTTGGGCAGTGAAGTGTCATCTTGCCCCAGTCATCTGTCTTCTTATCGCACCTACTTTCAATTCCGGCAGTACCATTTTTGTTTGTTTTTTCACTGCCCTTTCACCTTTGTTGGCCAATTTTCTCTTTTGATGACTCATTCTTGTAAAACGTTACCTGGATTTACCACTGAGATACAAGAAGGCAACACAACCACACACTTTGCTGTCTCTTCGTGAACTGAATAGCAGATCTGTAGTCACCCATCACCAACAGACTTTGAGAGAAATGAGATGACTGGTCACTGATAAATATGCTAATTGGTTATGTAATCATCTGTGGACTGAAGTCTAGCAGCAAAATTTGCAGTTTATGCAAGTACTCATAGTTAATATGCCATAGTAACTAAAATTTGGACTGTGTTATTGCAGAACTAATATTACTTAACTAAATAGTAGTAACTGAAATTCATGCCTATTGACAGGCAAAGCAAAATCTGCTCATATTTTGGATATTGGATTAAATAAAGTATATGATTAAAATCAATGGCACCCATTTTTTTTCCCTTTTCAGTCTGTGGCTAATAGAAAGTTTTCAATCCTCTATGTGGCTCATATTATATTCTTATTGGACAGTGTTGCTCTATACAATACATTAACAGAAACTTTTGGAGAAGAAGAAAAAAGAAATATTCAGTTGGGACAGAATCAAACATTGTCACAGTTTTGAAGTGATAAGAGTAGTCATAAACAAATGAATAGATTCAAATCGACACAAAATGAACATGATTGGTGGAAAAACAGCAAAGCGAAAATACAAAAGATAATAGATTGGAAAAACATTCACACCAAATATGTAAGCCAAGGGCAAATTGATGATATTATAAAATTACTCATCAAATTTATTCCAAAATTATCAAGTTCCCAGGAGATTGTAAAAGAGATGCATCGCAATTTATATGAGGAAATTGAAATAGTAAATGAACACTTGGAAAAGTTTATCTTGTCTAGTTAACAGGGACATTAAAGTTACCATCAACTTTAAATTACAACTTAGTATCCACATGATTAACAAAACAATTATAACACCTAACACTGTGGGGTATTTGGTGATTTCATACATCATAACTCACACTGTAACTAGATACAATACTTTTAGCAAGCAATGTTGTATAAAGAAAAAAAAGCCATATAGATACTCCTAAGCCTTGACCTAGTAATACCACTCCTGAGAATTTACTCTAAGATCATAATTCAACAAGAACAAAAAGTTACATATATAGAAAGATGTATATTGTATAATTACCTATAAGAGCAAAAACCTGAAAGTATCTTAAATATCTAATATATTAGGATATATATGTCTAATATATATACCTGATATTTTATAAATATATACATATCAGATGTATATAGATATAGATATCTAATGCAGTATATATCACTGCATCCAACAATGACAGAATACACAGTGCTTTTCAAATGCACATGGAACTCTGCCAGAATTTACCATATGCTGTGTCATAAAGCAACCTAAAACATATTTCAAAGGAATGAAATCATGAAGAATATGCTGAGTATACTGGAATTACTTTTGAAACACACAACAAAAGCTAACTAAGAAAGCACCAACTGTTTTAAAATTAAGCAATAAGGGAAGCATAAGTGGCTCAGTCACTTAAGCGTCCAGCTCTTGGTTTGTATCAGGTCATGATTTCACGGTTCGGTTCATGAGTTCAAGCCCCATGTTGAGCTCTGCACTCATAGCTGTGGAGCCTGCTTGGGATTTGTTGTCGCCCTCTCTCTGCCCCTCCCTTACTCCCTCCCTACCTCTCTCTCCTTTCTCAAAGTAAATAAATAAACCTTTAAAAAATTAAAATTAAGTGATAAAATTATAATGAATCCATGAATCAAAGAAGGGAACAGAATGGAAATTAGAAAATATTTTAAACTAAATGACAGTGAATATATGGTGTATCAAAATGTGGAAAACAGCTAAATCATGATCAAGGAAATAACTGCCAACCCAGAATTCTATATTGATCAAAAAAAATGTCCTTCAGATATAAAGTTGAGATAAACATATAGTCAGATTAACAAAAACTGAAAGAAATTTATGCAATGCCTAGAGGAAGATTTATATGCATATATAAATCTATATATAAATATATATATGTATATATATAAATTTTTAAAAATTTAGTAGGCTCCACACCTCATGTGGCATGTGAACCCATGACCCAGAGATCAAGAGTTCCATGCTGAACTGACTGAGATAGTCAGATGCCCCAGGAAAATTTATATTCTTAAATATGTGTATATTAGAAAGAAAATAAGATTCCATATGTCATTCATTCAAGTTTCCATCTTTAAAAACAGAAAAAAAACAAAATATCACACATACAAAATTAGTCCAAAGAGAGAAGGAAATAATAAAAAATAAAAGCACAAATAAAAAGTAGGAAAAAAATAAAGTCAATAAAATCAAAAGTATGTTCCTGAAAAAGATGAGCCAAATTAATAAAACTCTGACAATACTGATTTTAAAAAAATTAACTAATATAGTAATGAATAAAGAGACATTAGTATAGACCCCTATACACATTTAAAAGAACACATTTTATTTTATTTTATTTATTTTTTTAATATTTGAAATTTACTGTCAAATTGGTTTCCATACAACACCCAGTGCTCATCCCAAAAGGTGCCCTCCTCAATACCCATCACCCACCCTGCCCTCCCTCCCACCCCCCATCAACCCTCAGTTTGTTCTCAGTTTTTAACAGTCTCTTATGCTTTGGCTCTCTCCCACTCTAACCTCTTTTTTTTTTTTTTTTTTCCTTCCCCTCCCCCATGGGTTTCTGTTACATTTCTCAGGATCCACATAAGAGTGAAACCATATGGTATCTGTCTTTCTCTGTATGGCTTATTTCACTTAGCATCACACTCTCCAGTTCCATCCACGTTGCTACAAAAGGCCATATTTCATTTTTTCTCATTGCCACGTAGTATTCCATTGTGTATATAAACCACAATTTCTTTATCCATTCATCAGTTGATGGACATTTAGGCTGTTTCCATAATTTGGCTATTGTTGAGAGTGCTGCTATAAGCATTGGGGTACAAGTGCCCCTATGCATCAGTACTCCTGTATCCCTTGGATAAATTCCTAGCAGTGCTATTGCTGGGTCATAGGGTAGGTCTATTTTTAATTTTCTGAGGAACCTCCACACTGCTTTCCAGAGCGGCTGCACCAATTTGCATTCCCACCAACAGTGCAAAGAACACATTTTAAATAACTTTATGCCAATTTATATAAATTCCTTGAAAAATATAACTTACTAAAACCAGCACAATAAGAGAGTAATAGGAATAGCATATATCTACCAAAGAAATTAAACATTTTATTTTAAACCTCTCCACAAAGTATGTGCCTAGCCCAGATGGTTTCTTTGGTGAATTTTAGTAAATATTAAAGGAAATAATAACTCCAATGTTATGTATACTCTTTCAAAAAAGAAGGTACCCTTCCCAGTATTTCTATGGGCCCAGCATAACCTTGATAACCAAATTAGTTACAAAAATTATAAGAAAGGAAAAGTACAGACCAATATGTAGCATGAACCTATATGTAAAAATATAGTATATAGTAGCAAATGGAATTCAGTGACATACAAAATAGGTAATGCATCACAACCAAATGAAGTTTATTCTAAGAAAGCTAACAATAGTTTATTAATACAGTGGGGATAAATAAACTTATCTTAATAGCTACAGAAAAAAAACTTCTGATAAAACACAGTATTGCTTTATGATTAAAAACTCTTACCAGACCAGGAAGATAAATCAATTTAATGGTGATTTAAAACTTTCTTTTTGAGATTACTAGCATCTGCTATAATTACTTTTATTAAAAGAAAAATGGAGATCTTAACCAATGCAACAGGCAATGAAAAAAAAAGTTCATAAAGTTTCAAAAAAGACAAAATAAAGTTGTCATTATACAGAGACATGATTGTGTACATAAAAAATATTTTTAAAAATCTACAGACAAACTACCAGAATTGACAAGTGAATTATCCAGGCTGCTGGGACCAGTTCAGTATATGAAATCAATTGTATTTTTACTTACCAGCAATAAAAAATATATATATAAATAAAATTAAAATTAAAAAGATATAATTTACATTAGCATAAACCCCATCAAATCTAGAATGCATTTAATGGTAGATGATCAAAACCTCTACATTTAAAATGTATAAAACTTTGCCAAATGATACATTCAAAGTATGTATCAAAGTATGTATCATCAAAATGATGCTGAAAGGAAAAAAAACCTACAACTGAAGTTACGCTACTTAGCAAGACTATCATTCAGAATTGAAGAAGAGATAAAGAATTTCCCAGACAAACAAAAGTTAAAGAAGTTCATTACCACTAAACCAGCCTTACGAGAAATGTTAAAGAAACTTCTTTGAGTGGAAGAGAAATGGCCACAATCAGACATGAGAAGATTATAAATAAAAAGATGTAAAATTGACAGCATACACATAAAATGTGGACAAGGGAGTTCAAAAATAAACTTTTTTGGATTTTTTCTTAGAACGGGTTTGAACTTAAATGACCACCAACTTAATAGAGACTGCTATGTACTTAAGATATTATATATGATCCTCATGGTAACCACAAACCCAAGATCTATAATAGATACACAAGAAATAGAAAGAAAGCCAAACATAACACTACAGGAACTCATCAATCACAAAGAAGGAGAGCAAGAGGAGAAGGGGGTAGAGTAGAACTACAAAAACAACCAGACAACAAATAACAGAATGGCACAAAGTACATACACATCAATAATTACTTTAAATATAAATGACCTAAGGGCTCCAATCAAAAGACATAGGTGGCAGAATGGGTAAAAAATACTGCTCTACATGCTGCCTACAAGAGACTCACCTCAGACCTAAAAACACATACAGAATTAAAGGGAAGGGAGAGAAGAGCATTTACCATGCAAAGGGAGAAAAATAAAAAAGCCAAGGTAGCAATACTTTTATCATACAAAATAGACTTCAAGAGGAGATAGCAATTACAAATATCTATGTATCCAACATTGGAGCACCTAAATTCATAAAAAGAGTATTAAAAGACATAAAGAGAAAAACTGAGAGTAGCACAATAGTAGTAGGAGACTTTAACACACCATTTATCAATGGATCAATCATTCAGGTAGAAAATCAATAAGGAAACTGCTTTGAATGATGTTAGACAAGATGAACATAACAGATATATGCAGAACATTCCATCCACAAACAACAGAACATTCTTTTCAAGTACACAATACATTCTCCAGAATAGATTACATACTAGGACACGAAACAAGTCTCAATAATTTGAAAAGACTGAAATCGTATCATGTTATTTTTCTGACCACAATAATATGAATCTAGAAATCAACCACAAGAAAAAAAAATACAAATACCTGGAGGTTAAACAACATGCTATTGAACAACCAATGGGCCAATGAAGAAATCAAAAAAGAAATTAAAAAATACACAGAGACAAATGAAAATAAAAAAACAATCATCCAAAATCTATGGGATGCAGCAAAAATAATTCTAAGAGGGAAATAATATAGTGATATAGGCCTAGCCCAAGAAATAAGAAAAAGCTCAAATAAACAATCTTATCTTACACCTAAAGGAACTAGAAAAAGAAGAACAAACAAAGCCCAAGGTGAGTATAAGGAATGAAATAATAAAGATCAGAGCAGAAATAAATAACAGAGACACTAAAAAACAATAGAAAAGATCAATGAAACCAAGAGCTGGATCTTTGAAAAGATAAAGTTGATAAATCTTTAGCCAGATTCACCAAGAAAAAAGACAAAGGAACAAAATAAATAAAATCAGAATAAAAGAGAAGTAACAATTGGTACCACAGAAATACAAATAATTATAAGAGAATACAACAAAAAATTATATGCCAACAAACTGGAAAACCCAGAAGAAATGGATAAATTCCTAGAAACACACAATCTTCCAAAACTGAATTGGAAAGAAAGAGAAAATCTGGACAGACTGATCACTAGTAATAAAATTTAATTGGTAATCAAAAAACTACCAAAAAATACATGTCCAGGACCAGAGAGATTCACAGGTAAATTCTACCAAACATTTAAGGAAGAGTTAATACCTATTCTTCTCAAACTATTTGAAAAAATAGAAGAAGGAAAGCTTCCAAATATATTCTATGAGACCAGAATTACCCTGATTCCAAAACCAGACAAAGACACTACAAAAAAAAGAAAACCACAGGCCAACATCCCTAATGAGCATAGGTACAAAAATCCTCAACAAAATATTAGCTGCATTCAACAAAACATTAAAATATTAGCTGCATTCAACAAAATATTAGCTGCATTCAACAAAACATTAAAATGATCATTCACCACAATCAGATGGGCTTTATTCTGGCAACACAAGGATGGTTCAATATTTGCAAATCAACCAATGTGATACAGCACATCAACAAAATGAAAGATAAAAATCATATGATCATAATAGATGCAGAAAAGGCATTTGACCAAGTACAACATTCATTGATGACAAAAAATTCTCAACAAAGTGGGCTTAGAGGGAACATACCTCAGCATAATAAAGACCATGTTACCCACAGCTAACATCATAATGGTGAAAAACAGAGCTTTTCCTCTAAGGTCAGGAAGAAGACAAAGATGCCCACTTAGTCATTTTTATTTAACATAGTATTGGAAGTCCTAGCCATAGCAGTTAGCAAGTAAAAGGAATAAGAGGCATCCATATTTGTAAGGAAGAAGGTAAACTGTCACTATTTGAAGATACTAGAACACTATACACAAACCCCTAAAGACTCTGCCAAAAAAAGCATTAGAAGTAATAAATGAATTCGGTAAAGTTGCAGGATACAAAATTAATACTCAGAAATTGATAGTGTTTCTATACACTAATAATGAAGTAGCAGAAAGAGAAATTAAGAGAACAATCCCACTTATAACTGCACAAAAAAGAATAAAATGGCTAGAAATAAACTTGACTAAGGATGTGAAAGACCTGTACTCTGAAAACGATAAAACATTGATGAAAGAAAGTGAAGACAACACAAGCAAATGGGAAGACATCCCATGCCCATGAATTCGAAGAATTAATATTGTTAAGTTGTGTGTATTGCCCAAAGCAGTATACAGATTCGATGCAATACTCTCAAAATACCAACAGTATTTTTCACAGAACTAGAACAAACAATACTAAAATTTGCATGGAACCATAAAAGAACCCAAGAGACAAAAAAAAAAAAAAAAATCTTGAAAAAGAAAAAACTGGAGATATACAATTCCAGATATCAAGATATATTACAAAGCTGCAGTAAACAAAGCAGTATGCTCCTGGCCCAAAAATAGACACATAGATCAGTAGAGAACAGAGAGGCCAGAAACCCACACTTATATGGTCCATTAATCTATGACAAAGGAGACAAGAAATACAATAGGGAAAAGGCAGTCTCTTCAACAAGTGGTGCTGGGAAAACTGGACAGCTACATGCTAAAGAATGAAACTGGACCACTTTATTACACCATACACAAAAATAAACTCAAAATGGATTAAAGACCTAAATGTGAGACATGCCACCATAAAAATCCTAAAGAGAACACAGGTATTAATGTCTCTGATATCAGCTATAGCAACATTTTTTTAGATATGTTTTCTAAGGCAAGAAAAACAAAAAGAAAAATTACTGGGACTATATCAAAATCAAAAGCTTTTGCACAGTGAAGGAAAGCATCCACAAAACAACAAGGCAACCTACTGAATGGGAAAGATATATGCAAATGATGTATCTGATAAGGGGTTAATATTAAAAATATATAAAGAACTTATATAACTAAACACTGAAAGAACAAATCTGATAAAAAAAAAAAATGGGCAGAGGACCTGAGCAGACATTTTTCCAAAGATGACATACAGATGGCCAACACACACACGAGAAGATGCTCAACATCACTAATCATCAGGGAAATAGGAATCAAAACCACAGAGATATCATCTTATGCCAGTTAGAATGGCTACAATCAAAAACACAAGAAATAACAAGTGTTGGCACCAATGTGGAGAAAAAGGAACCCTTATGCACTGCTGGTGGAAATGCAAATTGGTGCAGCCACTGTGGAGAACATTATGGAGGTTCCTCAAAAATTAAAAGCAGAAATATCCTATGATCCAGTAATTCTATTGCCAGGTATTTATCCAAAGAAAACAATCTTTGGATCACTAATTTGAATACATATATGCACTTCTATTTTATTGTAGCATTATTTGTAACATCAACATATAAAAGTAACCTAAGAGTCCATCAATGGATGGATGTATAAGAAAGATGTGATACACACACACACACGCACGCACAGGGATATTATACAAGCATAAAAAAGATGAGGGTTTTCTTTTTGGTGGTGGTGGGTTTTTTTTTTTTGTGGGTTATTTTTCATTTTTGGAACGTGAATGAATCTAGAGGATATTAGGTTCAGTGAAATAAGTAAGACTAAGAAAGACAAATACCATATTATGACACTTATGTGTGGAATCTAAAAAACAAGTAAACAAACACACAAAAAGCACTATCAGACCTATAAATATAAAGAGCTCACGGTTGCCAGAGGGAAGGGGGATGAAGGGCAAAATGGGTGAAGGAGAATGGCAGATACAGACTTCTGGTTGTGGAATGAATAAGCCACAGTAATAAAAGGCACAGAATGGGGAATATGGTCAATGGTATTGCAATAGCATTGTAGGGGGACAGATGGTAGGTACACTTTTGGTGAGCACAGCATAACACATAGAGTTGTTGAATCACTATGTTGTACACCTGAAACTAATGTAACATTATGCATAATTATACTCAAATAAAGAATTAAAAAATAAAAAGATTTAAAAATGGAAAAAAAAAACCTGTGCTAAGATAAATTCAAAATACCTAAATCAAGAGTCCTCCCCCACTCTCTTCATGGGTCAGGAGAGTTAAAACTGTTAGGATGTAAATTCTCTCTAAATTAATCTTTACACTCAACAATCCTAATTAAAATCTCAGTAGATTAAAAAAATTTTTTTTAATGTTTATTTTTGAGAGAGAGAGAGGGTGCAAGCAGGGGAGGGCAGAGAGAGAGGGAGACACAGAATCTGAAGCAGGCTCCAGGCTCCCAGCTGTCAGCACAGAGCCCAATGTGGGGCTTGAACTCACAAGCCATGAGATCATGAGCTGAGCTGAAGTTGGACGCTCAGCCGACTGAGCCACCCAGGCGCCTCAAAATCTCAGTATATTTTGTGTAGAAATTGACAAGCCAATTCTAAATCCATGCAAGGATGTAAAGAGGTCAAAAATTGTTAAGAACTTCATTAGTAAAAAGAAAGAAGTTGGAGGACTTACACTATCTGATGTCAAGACAGTCATGAAGTGATTAAAATTGAGACAGATTGAAGTTTTCACAAAGATAGATTAAAAACCAATGGAATAGAACAGGGTCCCACATTTGTAGAGTTACCTGATATTTGCTAACAGTGATACTGTTGTGTGGTATAGAATGAATGCTCTTCCTAATAAATAGTGCTGGGTTGTTGGGCTACCCACATGGAAAAAAACTAATCTTTACTTACAGAAATAATCTTAGGTGGATTACAGATTTATATATACAAAAGTTAAACAAAAGAGAAGCTTTTGGGGAAAAAATGAGAATGTCCTTATTATCTCAGGTAAACAAAGTTTTCTAAATATAATATAAAATGTACCAACCATAAAATGTTAACTTGGGCTACATTAAAATTAGGAAGTTCTTATTCATCAAAAGACACCATTAAGAAAATGAAAACACAAGCAAACAACATTGAATATATTGGTAACACATATAAAAAGACTCATGCCCGGAAGAATGAAAAATCATTATGAAATAGTTAGTCCAATATAAAAACAGGCAAATTACTGAAACAGTCATTTCATCAAAGAGGATATCCAAATGGCTGATAATCATATGCAAACATGTTTGGCCTCATCAATCACCAGGGAATACAAATTAAAATCACCATGAGATTCCATTATACTGTCACTGGGCTAGTCAAAAAAAGACAGAAAATACTAAATCTCAGCACGGGAATGGAGCAACTGAACTCTCATCCATTGCTGGCCAATTGAGTGTAAATTAATGCAACTACTTTGGAAAAATGTTTTGTGGTCTTTACTAATGCTGAACATATGCATATTCTATGAGCCAGTAATTCTACTCATAGGTATTAACCCATAGAAATACATACACAGTGTACACAAACATGTACAAGAATGTTCATTGTATTATTTGAAATAGCTCCAAACCAGAACAATATGTGTTCACCAACAGCAGATTGGATGAGTTTTGTTATATTCATATAATAAATAGCACAGACGAACAAAAAGAATGAGCCACTGCTACATGCAATGAAGAGTGAATCTCCAGATTTAATGTTGAGTAAAATAAGCCTGAACGCACATAAGAATTCATATTGTATGGTTCTATTTATATTAAGCACAAAAACACAGGCAAGATTAATCTTTGGTTATGGAAGTCAGAATAGTGGTTAACTTTGGGTGGGTGGGATATGAGGTTGAAGCTTCCAAGTTGTTGGTAATGTTTGTGAGTTGAGCGGGTGACTGCTTATGAACTCTGTAAAAATTCATCAAGCTATGTTAACATTTGTGCACTTATTGCATATTGTATATTGTATTTTATTTAAAAATTTATAAAATGGAATATGAACAGTCATATGTGTGTGCGTGTGTGCGCATTCACCAGTCAGGATTGCTGACTGTTTCTGTGTGCTGTAGGAAAAGGGGAGGTAGAGAAGAAAATCAGGAGATGGGTTCACTGCCCCAATTGGGCTGACAACAGCTACACTTGGGAAACCTTCATAATCGTCACCAAGACAGAATCTGTCATGTGTGGTGTGCTTTCTAGCTCATGCAGGATTTTTCTATCCATTCCTTCAATTCCTTTTCATGATAACCTTATGAAGAATTCTTATCCCAATTTTTCCTCCCAGGAAACTGAGACTCACAGATATTGGGTGATATTTCCAAGGGAGCAAAAGCCAAGAAGTGTAGAGGCACTCATGCTCTAGCTCCAGATACTATTCTCTTTTCTCTACACCACTGCCAGACAACTACATGTTTGGATTTAAAGAAAGGCCATGTGGAATAAATGATTTCTTACAGTTTCTCTATGAAACTGGCATTACCCTTCTCTTTACAGATGTGGTTCAGAAATAGTAAAGAATCCATGAATATACAATCTAGCAAGTCAATGAGGTAGGTTCTAAACATGGATCTGTTCCACTCAAAAGCTAATTTCTTTTTACAAAATGTAACACTGTCCATGAGTATATAAGCAATTCAGTTACAAGAACTCAGCAGAAGGAGCACGGTAGACTGTGTTATTTGGAGAGTCTTGTGAAAGAGCCATCTTTGAGATGGACTTAAACAGGAGACCCTGGAGTGGAGGATTGGGGGATTGGTCAGGAAAGTGTTAGAAGTTTCAGTGGTCAGTGAGCAGACTAGTTTGGTTGAAGCAGAGAGTTAATTTTTGTTTAAAAATTTTTTTTTAATGTTTATTCATTTTTGGGAGACAGAGACAGTGTGTGAGTGGGGGAGGTGCAGAGAAAGAGGGAGACAAGAATCCAAAACATGCTCCAGGCTCTGAGCTGTCAGCACAGAGCCCAATGTGGCACTCAAATCCACTAACTGTGAGATCATGACCTGAGCTGAAGTCGAATACTTAACCGACTGAGCCATCCAGGTGCCCCGAGAGTTAATTTTTAAATTCCATCAAGTCAGGGACTATATCTGTTTTGTGAACCAAATTCTCCCCAGAGCTTGACCCGTTTTATTTTATTATTATTTTTTTGTACCTTTTAAGTTTTTATTTAAATTCCAGTTGGTTAACATACAGTGTAATATTAGTTTTAGGTATACAATGTAGTAATTCAGCGCTTCCATACAACACCTGGTGCTCATCACAAGTGCAACTCCTTAATCCCCATCACCTGTTTCACCCATCCACCCCTACTCACCTCCCTTCTGGTAACCAGAGCTTAACCCATTTTGTTTTTTAATTTTTTTAATGTTTACTTTGGAGAGAGTGCAAGAGGAGAAGAGGCAGAGAGAAAGGGAGACACAGAATCTGAAGAGGCTCTAGGCTCTGAGCTGACAGCACAGAGCCCAATGCAAGACTCAATACCATGAACTGCAAGGTCATGACCTGAGCTGGAGTCCGATGCTTAACTGACTGAGCCACCCAGGCGCCCTGAGCTTGACCCATTTTAAATGCTTGGTTAATACTTGCTGAATGAATGAAGGGGTAGATTAATAGACTGAATATTTAGCACCAATGTACCTAACAGTTTATGGATGGCATAGGTTCATTCATGCCAATGACAACACAATTTGACACACCAGTTAAAAACTAAGTACCTAGAACATAAGATGTTATCAAGCGAAGTCTGCTGAGAAAATATTCAGGGAAATCAGAGCTTTCCAAGCATGACTTTGCATTGAGTTCTGCGAGTTTCTCAGAACACAGGACAGAGGTAGCCTAGATTACTGGCCTTTGGGCCAGCACCTGGACGTCATACTGAAGGCACTGTCCCAACTCCTTCTACCTGGGTCTTTAGAGCCTTTGTCCTTCCCGTCAGGACTGGCATTTCTTGGAAACTTCTGAGTTCTTATCACAAGAAAAATGACTTGTTGAGAAAAGGATCTGCACAGTGCTACAGGGTATTTCAAAAACCACTTCCTCTGTGAGGGGGGAAATCAGCACTTCGGGTCACTGTTTCAGAATTTGTCTCTCTTGATACTGCAGGAACACTACCCCTTAAATAGCTTCCACCCGTGGGATGAGAAGATGAATCTTCCAACCTCAGTTTCTCTGACATTTATATTTATGTGCTTCTAGAAAGACTCATCTCCAAGACATCATGGTTGGTTGAATGATTGTACCCAAAAGGTGTTGATTAATGGATCCAGGTCAACCCTGAAAGAAGTTTCTAATAGACTGCAACAAGGTTGTCCATGACTCTCTCCATTTTATCACACACTCATGAAGATGTGGAAGACAGACTTCAGACAATTGGATTATGTTAATAATACATGTTGGATGAGAAATTATTATACAAAATTTCAATAGGTTACAAAGACTTGCTGAATTTCTATGAGCATAAATGATGTCATAGGTTCAGGTAGCCAATGCCATAAGTACAGAATGGGACACATCAGACTACATTGCAGTTTAAATATAAATGACATAGGGGGGTTAAAGTCCAGTCAAAAAACAAAAACTAAAATAATGTATTTTCTAGTAACACATGTATCTGTCCTGTTTTAGAAAATTTCTATTTCCTGGACATTGCCCCTTCACCTAACCCAAATGATTACAACCAAAGCAGTTAAATCATAACATGAACTTGTCTCCTGGCCACATTTGGTGGGTTTAGGATTGGACATTTAGATTCAAGAGCAAGAATCCATCTATGAGGATTTTGAAATAGGAAATTTCTAAAGTTCTGATTTAATGATTATTTAGTTCATATAACTTTAAAATATGACAGTCGTAGAATCAGAGAGTGGTAAGCTGTTTTCTTTTGGGAAGGGTGGGTTCTAAGAGGTAAAGCTCTGCATTTGTAGGTGGCCTTGTCTCCACCATTGGGGCAGCAGAGGAATGTGGTCTGTGGAGAGCAGAACAGATGAGAGATGGGAAGAGAAACCTCCGTCTAAATCTAGCTTCTTTGGTCAGTTATTTCTGTAGCTCAGCTGCATTCTTCCTCTGTCCTTATCATTCTATTCTAATAACCTATTGGAACCTAATGACTTCCCTTTTAACCCAAGCTAATTATGTGTTCATCATCTGCAATGCAAAATGACCTAATAACATACAAACTTAAGCTCCAATTAATAGTGCCAGGAATAAGGGTTTGATAATTATGAAATACTAAATCCTGAGGTAACCCCAGTCTAAACTGTCCTGGCTGCACTCGTATGGACTACTGTGGTCATTCCCAGGTTCAGCTTTCTAAAGAGAACTATCAAGAGGGAGAAGACTTAGAGGAAGAGGATGTAGCTGCATATAAATGTTTAAAGTGTGGTCACGTAGAAGACAGAGTACATGTTCTGTGCTGCTCCAATGAACAAAAACCGATACAGATTCTGACTCAATATAAAAATTGTCTTTCTAAACATTAGAGTGATCCAACAATGGAATGGATGACCTAATGAAATGACAAGGTCTCCATCAAGGGAAAGTTGGGTTGGAACTTAGATATCCACTTATTCGGGAGTCTGACGAACAGGTAGCAACTAATAGCTATAATTTATTAGAAAGCTTTCTAAGAGTGAAGGTCTGTGCTTGACATGTGCTTTATGCAAATTTACACTTAATCTTCAGAAAAATCATATGAAATAGGTATTAACCATATCCATTAAGATATTTAGCAAATATTGGACAAAGGGGCAATATTTTAGTATTTTTTAAATGCAAAGGATAATTTGTAGAATTACACTACAGTTTCAATCTGTGTCCCAAGTATTTATACTTTTATCATCTCATGGCATATTTTAAGTTAACCAATAGTTCTCAATTTTGACTCAGTTCTACAGCAAACGGTGACCTATTGGATTTTCAGATAAGTACAAGCTATAGCACTTTCATTTCCATTAGGATTAATTCAGTTGTTATTTACACAGAAAGCTCCTGGTAATGTTTTCAGGACCTAGTGGATAATGTCCTCTCATTTATCATACAGTAGGAAAACTGACTTTTGTTGTCTTAATGTTCTCCAGTTGTGAAGCTCAGCTACTTATTTTACACAGATGGGTAACACAAGTAGTTACATTTTCTACCTTCTTGTTGCTCATCATCCCCAAATCTTTAATATTACCTGCCCCATAAAGGTTCTAAAACCACCACTTAAAGGTATGCTCAACCTCAGACTGAATGGATCATTCCTTTTGGAAGATAATCCAAATTTGACAACCAGTCTAATTTACCATACTCTATAAAATAAGGAAATCTTACCTATCACAATAAATTCTAAAACATTTTTTTGAGATTTAAAACTTTCTATAATCATCTAATTTTACATTTTTCTTACCAGATGTTATAAAGATTCTCCTACATCATATCATTGTTGCTTTACTTTTACTCATTCTCATTTCCTAGTTTGTCCCACATTCCTTTTTCTTTATAAAATGTCAGTGAAAAGACTAAACATAAATATACAAAGATCACAGCTAAACCAGATGCAGAAAGACTGACAGTTAATGCCAGATGCTGGAGATTTTCTTTAAATATTCAGCACCAGGTGGTTGAATTGGCTTAACAAAGGAACACGTGCTTATGGGGATACAAAGAAGGAGTTAGAGGGACTAGTTCTCATTTGGAGAAAATTAAGTTATTTAATGAAAAAAATATAAGAAGGATTTGAAATCAAAGTAAAAATGAAATTAACTTAAATCACTCATTCACATCTATACATGGGAATGTTATCACAATTTGTAAAATTTCTATTCAAAATTAATACTTAGGACAAATGCTAGCATTTATAATATCAGCTAAAGGAAAAAATCCTTTAATTATGCTTTAGTGACAGCATAATATTAAGTCTGTTTATAACTCCCTACAGACTGGTAATAATTAAAATAATCAACTTTTCTTCACATGGGTTAAAGTACAAATAGAATAGCTTGTATAAATATACCATACTTCTTGCACTAAAAACTCTTAGAGCTGAAATTTGGGTTGATGCCTTTACAGCTGACTGCAGAAATGAACTGACCACGTAGTATAAGTCTACACAGAAACTAATGATGTCAGCGGCATTTTAACATATTTTCTCAACACAAGTGTAACAGGTCATTAGAGATATGTTGTGATATGAGTTTGAGATAGGTGTTCACAGCCATCACTTGAATTTACTTTTTTTTAAAGTTTATTTATGTATTAATTGAGAGAGAGAGAGAGGAGGGGGGGAAAGCATGCACATAAGCCAAGAAGGGGGAGGGGCAGAGAGAGAGGGAGAGTGAGAGAATCCCAAGCAGGCTCTGCACCGGCAACATGGAGCCCAATGTGGAGCTTGAACACATGAACCATTAGATCATGACTTGAGCCAAAACCAAGAACCAGACACTCAACCAACTGAGCCATCCAGGTGCTTCTTTCTTTCTTTTTTTTTTTTTTTTCTTTGAGAAACAGAGAGAGACAGCACAAGCAAAGGAGAGGGGCAGAGAGAGAGAGAAAAATCTTAATACCATATTTCTTGTGCTGAAAGCTCTCAGAGCCGAAATTTGGGTTGGTGCTTTTACAGCTGGCTGCAGTAAATGAACTGACCATGTAGTATAAGTCTACACAGGGCCCCACAACCCTGGAATCATGACCTGAGCTGAAATGAAGAGTTGGACACTCAACCGAGCCACCCAGGCACCCCACATTCACTTTTTAAGTGTACAATAGAGATTAATGAAAAATTATCCTCTTAAAAATGTAGCAAATGAGGCATCTGGGTGGCTCAGTCAGTTAAGTGTGGGACTTCAGCTCAGGTCACGATCTCAGGTTCATCACGTTCAATCCCCGTATCAGGCTCTGGCTGACCACTCAGAGCCTGGAGACTGCTTTGGATTCTGTGTCTCCCTCTCTCTCTCTCTCTGCTCCACCCCCACTCTCTCATTTTCTCTCTCTCTCTCAAATAAATAAACATTAAAAAAACAATTTAAGAAAATATAGCAAATGAAGAGCTGTAGTAGTCAATACACCAGAGTCTCCTGCATGCCCCTTCCACATTCCCAACACGACCTTGGAGAAATAACCATGCTTCTGAATTTCAGTTTATCATTCTGGAAGGGCTTCAAGTCCTAATAGCAAATTATTTTTATAATAATAATAGGATAGAAATAAAGACTATTTCTATTGTGGATACTTTGTTAGAGTGTCTGTAGTTTAAGACGAGAAATACTTCAATACAGTAATGTCTTACTCTAAGCAGCCATCTTTTATACCCCAAATCTTCAGAATGCTGAAGACCGCATGTCAATAGTGATCATAAGGAGCTGAACATGGCAGGAACAAAGAGATTATAGGATGTCTCGCTGGTCAAATGATAAAACCGTAAAGGACATATTGTTGCATGCACATAGACATGATTTTTTTCATGGTTTCATAAATATAATGTAAAGTGTTTATGCTTTAGGCACGTAAAACTGAATATCTCCGTTATAAGAGATAGGTTTAAAATACAATGAAAAATAGGGGCACCTGGGCAGTTTAGTCAGTTAAGCATCTGACTTTGGCTCAGCTCATGATATCACCGTTCATGAGTTCGTGCCCCATGTGAGGCTCTGTGCTGATAGCTGAGAGCCTGGAGCCTGCTTCAGATTCTGTGTCTCCCTCTCTTTGCCCCTCTCCCCGCTCTCAAAAATAAAGGTTAAAAATTTTTAAATGTAGTGAAAAATAAATTTAAAAAAATTCCCTGTAATGGAATAGTGTAATACAGAACACACTTGCTTGTTGTAGGGTGGTTGGGCAGTAAGTGGTTAGCTCAGTTGTTCAGAGCATGGTTCCCAAGTTGACCATATAAAAATCTTTTTTAGTTGTATCTTTTTTACCATAATATTGTAACATAATTTTAAAGGTTACGTGGTTTTACAGGATCTATGATAAGAAAGTGCATACCCCTTATCTACTCTCTCCCACTACCAATTCCCTCTCCCCAGGAGCAGCTATGTTCAATTCTCCCAGCTATTTATTCTAAAATTTACTCCATATTTCTAACTCACATGCTTGCAGTAAATTAATGCTTTCTCAGGGGATGTATAAATTTCCTGTTGCTTCTGTAGCAAATTACCACAAACTTGGTGGCTTAAACAACACAGAGCCTACCATCACATGATCCTGCAGGATAGATGTCTGATACGGGTCACCCTGGGCTACAGTCAAGGTTCCCGTTGTCTTCCTTCCTGGAGGACCTAGAACAGAATCTATTTGCTTGTCTCTTCTAGCTTCTAGAAGCCACCCACATTCCTTGGCTCATGGCCCTCTTTACCCATCTTCAAAGCCAGCAAACTGCTTTTCTTCTGCAATTTCATCTTCCTTTGAACCACTCTGCCTCTGCCTCCTTCTTTCATTTGTAAGGACCCCTGTGATTACATTGGGCCAACTAGATAATCGAGTGTAATTTCCTTATTATAATGCCATCTTGTTAGCAAACTTAATTCCTTCTAGTTTCTTATTTTCTCTTTGCCACACAATATAACACATTCACAGGTTCTGAGGATTAGGATGTCAGCATTTCAGAGGCTGTTTAATTGACCCAACACAGGGGGCTTGGGACCTCGTCATCCAAAATGTAGGCTTTTGCTCAATCCTCTTGTTCTTGGGCTGTTTTGTGTAGCAGCCCAGTCCTTGCTATTCCTGGTGTTTCCTAGTCGTTGGTCCTATTTTTCCTTCAGTCTTATGTTGCTGTGAAGGAAGGTCACAGTGTGACTGCATGTGGCTGGAGCAGGAACCCAGAGGTTTCTCTGTTTTTTAACCAATACTTTTGTTTTCTGTCCCATTATACTCTCCCACATTTAGGAATGCCATGTCCCCCTCTCAATTCTTGAATTGTTGTGACTTGGCTGGTTTCCAGACTTGGTTTCGGAAAGAAGTTAGCTTCTTTCTGCCTACAGGCATTTTTCTCATGATTCTTTTCTCTTCCATTCTCTTGATGCTTTTGGCTAAAAAAATTCTTTTTTCTTTTTTAAGTTTTATTTAAATCCAAGTTAGTTAAAATATAGTGTAATAATGGTTTCAAGAGTAGAATTTAGTGATTCATCACTTACATATGACACCCAGTGCTCATCCCAACAAGTGCCCTCCTTGATACCCATCACCCATTTAACCCATCCCCCACCCACCTCCCCTCCAGCAACCCCTTGTTTGTTCTCTGTATTTAAGAGTCTCTTATGGCTTGCCTCCCTCTGTTTTTGTCATTTTTCCTTCCCTTCCTATCTTCATCTGCTTTGTTTCTTAAATTCCACACATGAGTGAAATCATATGGTATTTGTCTTTCTCTGACTGACTTCACTTAGCATAATACATTCTACATCTATCCACATTGTTGCAAATGGCAAGATTTCATTCTCTTATCACTGAGTAATATTCCATTGTGTATATATACCACATCTTCTTTATCCATTCAGTAGTCAATGGACACTTGGACTCTACCCATAGTTTGGCTGTTGTTGATAAAGCCGCTATAAACACTGGGGTGCATGTGCCCCTTTGAATCAGCATTTTTGTATACTTTGGATAAATACCTAGTATTGCAATTGCTGGGTTATAGAGTAGCTTTATTTTTAATGTTTTGAGGAAACTCCATACTGTTTTCCAGAGTGGCTGCATCAACTGTGAAAGTGTTCTCCTTTCTCCATGATATCTGTTGTTTCCTAAGTTGTTAATTTTAGCCATTCTGGCAGGTGTGAGGTGGTATCTTTGTATTTTCCTGATGATGAGTGATGTTGAGCTTCTTTTCATGTGCCCATTAGCCATCTGGATGTCTTCTTTGGAAAAGTGTCTGTTCATGTCTTTTGTCCATTTCTTCACTGGATTTTTTTGCTTTTGGGGTGTTGAGTTTTGATAAGTTCTTTACGGATTTTGGACACTAACCCTTTGTCCAATATGTCATTTGCAAATATCTTCTCCCATTCCATAGGCTGCTTTTTAGTTTTGTTGATTGTTTCCTTTGCTGTGCAGAAGATTTTTATCTTGATGAGGTCCCAATCATTCATTTTTGTTTCCCTTGCCTCCAGAGACATGTCTAGTAAGAAGTTGCTACAGTTGAGGTCAAAGAGGTTGCTGCCTATTTTCTCCTCTAGAATTTTGATAGTTTTCTGTCTTACATTTAGGTCTTTCATCCATTTTGAGGTGTGTGTGTGTGTGTGTGTGTGTGTGTGTATGGTGTAATAAAGTGGTCTAGGTTCATTCTTCTGCATGTTGCTGTCCAGTTTTCCCAACACTATTTGCTGAAGACACTGTCTTTTTTCCATTGGATACTCTTCCCTGTTTTGTCAAAAATTAGTTGGCCATACATTTGTGGGTCCATTTCTGGGTTCTTTATTCTGGTTCAATTGATCTATGTGTCTGTTTTGTGCCAAACAAAACCGTCTTGATGATTACAACTTTGTAACACAGCTTGAAGTCCAAAATTGTGATGCCTCCAGCTTTGGTTTTCTTTTTCAATATGGCTTTGGCTATTCAAGATCTTTTGTTTCATAAACAATTTAGAATTGTTTGTTCTAGTTCTATGAAGAACAGTGGTGTTATTTTGATAGGGATTGCATTGAGTGTGTAGATTGCTTTGGGTAGTATAGACCATTTTAAGAATATTTGTTTTTCCAACCCATAAGCATGGAATGTTTTCTCATTTATTTGTGTCTTCTTCAATTTCTTCCATAAGCTTTTCTACAGTTTTAAGTGTATAGATCTTTTACCTCTTTGGTTAGGTTTATTCCTGGGTATTTTATTGGTTCTTGGTGCAATTGTAAATGGGATAAATTCCTTGATTTCTCTCTCTGCTTCATTATTTGTGTATAGAAATGCAACTGTGGCACCTGGGTGGCTCAGTTTGTTAAGTGTCCAACTTTGGATCAGGTTATGATCTCGTGGTTTGTGAGAATGAGGCCCACATCAGGTGCTCTGCTGTCAGAGCAGAGCTTGCTTCAGATCCTCTGTCCACCCCCCTCTCTAACTGCCTCCTGCTCTCACATTCTCTTTCTCAAAAATACACATTAAAAAGAAATGCAGCTGATTTCTGTACATTGATTTTATATCCTGCGACTTTGCTAAATTCATGTATCAGTTCTAGCAGTTTTTTTGGTGGAGCCTTTTGGGTTTTCCACACAGAATATCATGTTGTCTATGAAGAGTGAAAGTTTGACTTCTTCCTTGCCAGTTTGTATGCCTTTTTTTTTTTTTTTTCTGATTGCTGAGACTAGGACTTCCAACACTATGTTGAACAACAGTGGTGAAAGTGGAGATCCCTATCATGTTCCCAACCTGAAAACTGAGAGTTTTCCCCCACTGAGGATGATATTAGCTGTGTGTCTTTTATATGTGGCCTTTATGATGTTGAGGTATGTTTTTATATCCCTACTTTCTTGCGGGCTTTTATCAAGAAAGGATGCTGTACTTTGTCAAATGCTTTTTCTGCATCTAGTGAGATGATCATGTGGTTCTTATCCTTTCTTTTATTAATGTGATGTATCATGTTGATTGATTTGCTTGACTAAAAAAATTCTTTGCTGTAATTTTAAAAGGGTTTCAGGAGAGAGTTGAAGCAAATAGTTTTGTTCTATCAACTGTTCTAACCAGTAATCTAGTGTACTTATTAGGCAGAAGAGAAGGCAAAGTCCTAAGGATATCAAATAACTTGCCTATGAAACCAGAATTCCTATCTAGACTTTTCTGATTCTTATATTAGGAGGAGAGTAGATGAGATGAACTCTAAGTTTTCTTCCTAAGATTTTACGGATATGGTACACCATTTATTCTCAAGATTTATTGTCTCTCTTACCTGAAAGCCAATCTGTAGCCATAAACATGTCCTGTAGTGCCTATAAGATTGTAATTACCTTGAGAAATTTATGTCTTTATAATTTATTTGTGTCATAAACACAATGGTCACCTGACAGATATTAGAATGAGAGTAAGGAATGCTTATTTGCCAAACGGACTTGATCTTCAGGGTCTACCAACTTGTAATTCTAGCAACAGTCACTGTCAGAGCAAAGGCTCAGGTTAAGCTCCTGATATAGTGCAGTGTGGATTCTGTAGCAGGATTCTGTGCTGAGTCAGCAGTCTGCATGTATGATATTCCCAATGCTCTTTCATAAAAACCTTTGAGAAAAGTTGGCCATGGTCATTTGTGCAGATCACTACCACTTGGTAATATTGACATAAGATCTAAATTTCAGGTAATTTATCTTGATAACATTTTTGGTATTTGGGAGTAGGAGGCATCAGTGTTAGTGATATATTCCTTAAAGTTTCCCAGCCTCAGACAGAGTGGAGAAGGTGTTAAGCCAGGGCTATAACCTTAACAGCTTTAAGTATTAAAATGTTTATAGTGTCAAGAGCATGAGAAGATAAGCCACAGACTGGGAGAAAATATTTTGCTAAAGACACATCTGATAAAGGACTGTTACCAAAGTATACAAAGAACCCTTCAAACTTAACGATAGGAAAATAAACAACCCAATTTAAAAAGTGGGTAAAAGACTCAAACATTCACCCCACCAAAGATATATAGATGGCAAATGAGCACATGAAAAGATGTTCCACATCCTATGTCATTAAAGAAATGAAAATTAAAAAAACGAGATACCACTACACATCTATTAGAACGGCCCAAATCCAGAACACTGACAACACCAAATGCTGGTGAGAATGTGGAGCAACAGGAACCCTCATTTACTACTCTTAGGAACGCAAAATGGCATAGCCTCTTTGGAAGATACTTTGGCAGTTTCTTACAAAACTAAATATACCCTTACCTTAAGATCTGGCACTCATTCTCCTGGGGTATTTACCCAAAGGAGCTAAAAACATGTCCGCATCAAAACTGGCACACAGATGTTTATTCATAATTGCCAAAACTTGGCACCAACCAAGATAGTCTTCAGTAGGTGAACAGATAAAGAGTGGTACATCCAGACAATAAAATATTATCTGACACTAAAGAGAAATGAGTTGTTGTCCAGGCTAAGGGCATTCCACCCAAACACACCACAATGGCAACTGATTATTTTAAGTTGAAGCTACTTGGGAAACAACAGGTTCAAGGACACTCACATCCTCCTCTGTCCCCCTGAAAGTAGGAAATAAATCATCCATATGAAGGTAACCTCTCTGTGCTAAGTAAAAAAAAAATATCCTTATCACCAGAGATAGGAACTTTAAAGCTGAGAAAGCTGTAGAAACAAACTTTGTTACTTTTTACTAATCTATTAGCTCAACCCAAATTCTTGTTAGAATTCCTTGCTACAGCTCCCAAACACCTGTTTTTCCTTATCTTGTAAATTCCCCACAATTTATTGTCTCTTTATTTATGAAGTATAAAAACCACCTGTCTTGATCATTTCTTTGGGTCTCAATTTCATTATTGGGCCTCTATGCATGTGCAATAAAATTTCATTTTTTCCCAGCTGTTAATCTGTGTCATGTAAATTTAATTCTTTCTCCTACCTAAAAGAACCTTGGACAAAGGAAAATTTCTTCCTCCTCTTCACTATCAAGCAATAAAAAGACATGGAGGAATCTTAAATGTAAATTACTAAGTGAAGGAAGCCAATCTGTAAAGGGTACTGCGTGAGTCTAGTTATTGGACATTGTGGGAAAGGCAAAACTGTGGAGACAGTAAAAAGATCAGTAGGTGCCAGAGGTTGGGTGCAGGGAGGAATAAATAGGTGAAGAACAGGGTTTTTAGGGCAGAGAAACTCCTCTGTATGATACTATAATAGTGGGTATATGTTATTCTATATTTATCTAAACCAACAGAATGTCCAAGTGTGAATCCTAATGTAAGCTATAGACTTTGGCCGATAATGTATCAGTGTAGGTCCACTGATTGTAACAAGGGTACCATTCAGGTGCAGATGCTGATAATGGGGAGGTCATGTGAGTATAGGGGCAAAGTCTACACTGGAACTCTGTGTACCTTCTGTGGGCTTTTGCTGTGGGCTTAATTGATTTAAAAAGTATTCAAAAATTTCAGAGTCTTCCATTTCAATATTTCAAATTACAAATTAAAATTATGCTATCCCCATTATAAGTCAACACTGAAACAGTGTAAATTATAAATTAATTTTTTCTTTAAATGACAACCTCTCTACTTTTGTTGGGAGGGGGATAGCAAATTCTTTCAAACAAAATTTTTGCTCTCATTTTTGTGTGGGTGTTCCCATATGCTGGAGCATGTGGTGTGTATTTTAGTTACCTAGTGATAGGTTGGGGTGCCTCGAATTATGTCCCTTTCCCTTCCCCAGTGGTTCTCTTGATCCCCATGGCTGAGATCCATGGAAAGGTGTAATCCTGAAAATTGCTGCCATGGTGAGGTCACTTTGCAGCCACAGGTAAACAATTCCCCTTGGTTCCTGAAGTCCCTGATAAGCTTGGTGAATCTTCAGAGGCCACTTTCAAGGCTGAATATGGGGTAAGACAGATAGATGTAAATTTGGAAGCTATCTCCTCTTGTTTAACTGCCCTAACTTAGCCAAGTCATTTTATCCTTTTGAACTTCAGATTATTCTGTAATATTTGTTTTAAAATACTGGCACCTTAGGAGGCAGGTGAGAAAGAAATGGAATAGCACACATAAAGCAGTCAAGAGGTGTCATTCTACTCTTCTCTTTCCCAACTCTATAACAAATAAAAAAAAAGTGATCATGGCAATAACAATATGGTACATTCTATAGTAATTTATAGATTACAAAGCAGTTTCATGCACATTCATAGAATTATCAAATATTAGCATTTAAAGGTAACTTAGAACTCATCTAGCCCTTTGTTCTTTTCTTATCTGTGAGTAAATTGAGTTCAAGGAAACTATGTAATATATCCAAGGTCATCCAGCTAGATAATAGCAAGGTTATGATTAAAAACAAAGGTAATATTTCCCCCCACATATGTCTTTCCCCCACATAGACATATGTATATCTTTACTGGGTTTGTTTTATAACAATAGCTATTATTTACAAACATCTACCAAATGCCAAGATTTTCCCAACACTTTCTCATCTAATCCCTACAACAATCTTCCCAGGTGGGTACTATTATTTTTCCATTTAAGGTATCAGGAATGGAATCTCAGAGGGGTTGAATAACATCTACAAGACCATCCATCCAATAGAAGGCAGAGTAGGAATGGGTCTAACAAAGTCCACGTGTATGCTCCCAACACTGAAGGGTGTTGTTTAGGTTAGGTTATTACAGGACAGACCAATTAAATTAGTCGAATTGTTTAAATCATCCCTGTGAGTGGCTTCCTGTGGTTGGTGTCTCTTACTAGGAAATATGGCAGTACAAAGTATATTCGGGTTGGAATCCAAATTCTAGAGAAGGTAGCCTATCTAGTGGAGTGGTTGAGTGTGAACTTAGGTGTCAATCTGACCTGTGTTCTACTCCCAGCTTTGCCACTCACCAATGACATGACTTTGGACAAGTGACTTGTTCTTTCTTTCCCATCTGTGAAATGGAGATAATGATAGTAACAATCTTGCTGAGCTGTTTTGAAGAGAAAATGAGAAATAAATACTATTTGTTAAGTCTGTACATGGTACTTTGCATAGCTCTTGTTACCTAGTGGGTGCTTCCTAAATGTTATTATCTCTATTATTTTCATCATGATTTAACATCTCTGAGTCTTTGCTCTTTTAAGGGGAATACAATAGTGAGTGTTTAATGGTCAAATGGGAAAATTATATCTATGTTATAATGTAATCATTACAGAAATGCATGTAAAGTCCTGACACTCAACCGATGGTCACTCAAAAGTCAAGTGTGTCCTAGAAGCTTCTATAATTAAGTCTCAGATAACCGCAGATAAACAGTAACCTGTTGGAAACATATAGATAAGTAGTCTTAATGTCAATAACATTACTCTAAGTGGGATGTTGTTTCCAAATCCCTGTTTCCACTTTATAAAACCAATATGGGGCAAATGAAAAGCTACAGGTTAATAAAGATGTGAGCTTCACCTGGGACAAAATGATGGATGCCCAAGGTAACTCCAAGGTAAAAAAGCAAAATCTGTTGGCCTTTTGCCTTCCTCAGGAGTCATTTTAACCAAGTTCACCAATTCCTGAGTTAGCTGAGATATTAGACTTAGCTAAGAAAAGTCACTTAAACTTGTTAAAACAGAAACAGTTCAAAGAGGCCCTTAAAAAGGGAATACAATGGTATTTCATGCCTTTGCAACAGATAGTTATCAGTGATATCTTTTCTCAAGGGTGCCTTTTGTGCCACTTGAGTCATGCGAGGTGGTTAGGTACTGCTTATGCTTAGACCCTAGTGGCCCATTCCCCCCTCAGTCCTTGGCAGGCAGGGAAATGTGTGGTTGTCTGCACCTAGGATCTACTTGGGAAGGTGGTGCTGAATGTGCTATGGGGGGTGGGAGGCAGGGATCCTAGGCCAGAAGTTCTTTTAAGTGCATACAAGTGAGAAAAAGCAAACATCACCAAAACTCTTTGTGGGGTGGGCAGAGACACCACCCAGCAGGGCCCTGATAGGATCCCATGTCTGCTGGGTGCCTCTGCTCTTGACCACATTGCTCTGAGGTCTCCCTGCCTGGCAGGTGCTCCGCAAAAGACAGAGGGGTTCTTAACATCATAGTGGTGTCTCTCCTTCAGACTCACTCATGGAGCGTGGGGTGCACAGGGACAGGTGGTGTTTTAGAAACCACTAGGAAATAGGGACAGTGTGACACTTAAACCTGCAGCTCCATTTTCTATAAACTCTGAACCCTAGGTAAACAAACCAACCACCCTTGTTGTCCCCTGACAGTGCCATCTGTAAAAGGGGAGAAGGAGGCGGTGAGAATCAAATTCAGGAATGTGTGTGACACAGCATATTGTGGGTGTCCCATAAATGTCTTCCAAAATTAAAAAAATAAAAGTTAAATGTTGGAGAAATATGTAATACGTCACGGCCAAAAAGAAACCTAGCTTTCCATGCCTTCTCTTCCAAGCATGAAATAACACCCAGAGATACTTACCCCAAGTCTAAAACAATAGTACCATGTAAAAAATAACTCTTGGGGCGCCTGGGTGGCTCGGTTGAGCGTCCGACTTTGGCTCAGGTCATGATCTCACAGCTTGTGAGTTCAAGCCCTCCATCAGTCTCTGTGCTGACAGCTCAGAGCCTGGAGCCTGCTTTGGATTCTGTGTCTCCCCCTCTCTGCCTCTTCCGTGGTCATGCTCTCTCAAAAAATAAATAAACATTAAAAAAACATAACAACTCTTTATTTACATTTTACTGGCTCAAAACTGCCTTAAGAGACATTTTCATCAAACAGTGACATATTCTTCCTAAATTAATTTGAGATTAAGTCATAACGACTGTTTGAAGAAACTTTTTTAATTCTTCTTGAACACTAGGTATGCCAATAAATAAATGAATTTCTAACTTTGATATTTTAAATAAGTATTTGGCTCTTGTCTAGAAAAACAGTCTTTAGATTTCTGAAAAGCTGCCTACTGTAATCTTAATTTCGACAAAGTAATTAGTTTTGTAGGAACTCTGTCCTTTTCACAACTCACATGATTGCGCAAAGACCAATTAATGAATTCTGACTTCCTTATTTGCATATACTTGAAGACCATAACTACGAAGACTCAGAATATTCTTTATTTTTCTTTCTTTCTTTTTTTTTTTTTTTTTTCACATAGCTCATTTCTGAAGAGCAGCCCAAACTGGATCCCTTGACTGTTTCAACCTCGTTTAATAGGAAAATAAAGGTATGAAACAACATTTCCCTAAATACAACCTGTAGGTTTCCATATAGAGAGACCAGATCCACACTTCCAAAATAATAGTGCTCAAGAGGGAGAGGAAATAGTATTTACTGAGTACTTACTACGGAACCAGGAATTGTGCCGAGAACTTCTGATGCATAATCCTATTATGTCTTCACAGACTCCACTTCATTTTAATCCTTACAAAACCCCCATAACATACATATCCCTTCACATTTTTGTGCATCCTGCTTCCCAAACAGGTCTCTCTCTTCCCAGGCTTCTCTCTGCCCCCCTTTTCACTCCCAGGTGGAGCAGAGCTTCTCAGCATTTTCAGATTGTGGCACATGTGGAAAAGCCTAACATTTGCTTGTCACACTAAAAAACAGCAGAACATTCTGGAGTATGTAGGTAAGGCTTGGTGAAAGAATATAAGAGATTATGAGAAAATATACATATATTATAGAAGATATTATTATATATTGAGTTTGTACTACACTTATAGACAAAAGTATTTTAAACTGTTTAGTGAGAAACTTAACCCTACTTTTCTAAACAAAGCTTTATAATTTATTAGAAATGGATATTGAGGCTTAACTTACATCCAATGAAATACATAGATTTTAAGTGTATGCTTTTGATCATTTTTGACCAGTGAACACATCTTCCCCAACCAAGATATACTAGCACATTTTTATCACCCTAAAAAGTTCCTTTTTGCCTGCTGTCAGTGAATGTCTGTAGCTTAGAAGCAGTTACTTGATCTGGTATCTATCACTGTAGAAAGCTTTGCCTTCTAGAACTTGATATAAATGGAATAATACAGTATATACTCTTTTGTGTCTTGCTCCTTTATGAAGCAGACTCATTCAGCCTATTGCATGTATTGATAATTTGTTACTTTTAATTGCTAATATTCCATTACATGAATATACCATAGTTTGCTTATCCAGTCTCCTGTTGATGGATACCTGGGTTTTTTCCAATTTGGGGCTACTATAAGCTACTATAAACATTCTTGCACCAGGTTTTTTGTGCACATATATTTTCATTTTCCATGGATAAATACCCAGCGGAAAGTGGCTGGGTGATACAGCAGATGCGTATTTAGCTTTTCACAAAATTCTCAGTTTTCCAAAGTGATCGTATCATTGTATACTTCTGCTATCAATGCAGGAGAGTTCTGTTGCTTTCACATCTATGTCAGTGGTTAGTGGTGTTCTTGTTTGTACTCCCACCCATTCTGGTTGGTTTGTGATGATACCTAATTATTGTTTTAATTTGCATTTCCTTGATAAATAATTATGTTGAGCACTTTTTTCATGTGTTATCAGCCATTTATAAATCTTCTTTTGTGAAGTGTTTAAGACTTTACTCAGTTTTTATTTAAGTTATTTGTTTTTCTCAGTTTAAGAGTTCTTTATATTCTGAATATTTATATTCGGTTCAATGTTGTCTTACAAATATTTTCTCCTCACCTGGGACCTATGCTTTTCTTTTCTTAATGGTATTTTTTTAAGTTTATTTATTTACTTTGAGAGAGAGAGAGAGTGTTTGAGCAAGGGAAGAGCAGAGAGGGAGAGAGGGAGGGAGGGAGGGAGGGAGGGAGAGAAAGAGAGAGAGAGAATTCATACTGTCAGCATGGAGCCCACAAACTATGAGATCATGACCTGAGCTGAAATCAAGAGTCAGACACTTAATTGAAGGAGCTACTCAGGTGCCACATCTTAATGATACTCTTTTTGCATGCTGAAATTTTTAGTATAAATGAAGTTCAATTTGTCAATATTTCATTTTATGGTTACTGCTTTCTCAATGTTTTTTGTTTGCTTGTTTGTTTATATGAGAGGGAGAGAGAAAGTGCAAAAGAGGGGGAGGGGCAGAGAGAAGGAGAGATAAAATTCCAAGCAGGCTCAGCGTCATCAGCATGGAGCCAGATGCAGGGCTCAAACTCCTGAACCATGAGGTTAAGACCTGAGCCAAGACCAAGAGCTGAACACTTAACCCATTGAGCCAGCCAGGTGCCCCTCTCTATGAGTTTTTCACTCATATCAAAGTCATGAAAATATTCTCTTAGGCTTTATACTACAAACTTTATAGTTTTAGCTTTTACTTTTGGATCTGTGATTCACCTGAAATCTTTTTTGGTGTGTGATATATATTTGGAGATTTTCTTGATTTCTACTATGCAATACAGTAGTCACTGGCCATATGTGGATATTTAAATTTAAATTAATTAAAATGAAAAACTCAGTTGCTCACTCTAGCCAAATTTCAAGTACCCAATAGTCACACATGGACAGTAACTATCATTGGGCAATACAGATACAGAGCATTTTTATCACTGCAGAAAGTTCTACTGGAATATTTTAATGTCACTGATTTATAATTTAATATTGTTGCAGCTAGAGAATAAACTCTGAATGATTTTGACTTTTAAAATTTATTGAGACTTGTTTTATGGCCCAGAAAATAGTCTACCTTGGTGAATTTTTCATGTGCACTGGAGATTACATGATTCTTTTCTGTTGTTGGGTGTAGTGTTCCCCAGCTGTCAATTAAGTCGAGTTAGATCTTCCATGTCTTTGATATGTATATATGTAATTATTTTTTGTCAGTTGTCCTATCCATTGCAGAGAGAAAGGTGCTAAATTCTTCAACAACTATTGTAGGTCTATCTGTTCTTTAGTTCTGTCACACTGAAGATTGTTATTTTTCTTGATCACTTAATCCTTTTATCATTATGACAAACCTCTCTATTTTGGTAATACTTGTCTTGAAGTCTAGTTTGGTTATAAAATACAATAATGGTAGATTTTTAATGGTTAGTGTTTGCATGTTATATCCATTCCCCCTTTCCATTCTTTTACTTCCAACTTTTCTGTGTCTGTGTGAAGTGTGTTTCTTGTCTATATATATATATATATATATATATATATATATATATATATATAGAGAGAGAGAGAGAGAGAGAGAGAGAGACTATATATATAGAGACTCTCTATATATAGAGTCTATATATATATAGTCTATATATATATATAGTCTCTATATATAGAGAGTCTCTATATATATATAGTCTATATATATATATATAGTCTCTATATATAGTCTATATATATATAGTCTATATATATATATAGAGTCTATATATATATAGAGAGAGAGAGAGAGACTATATATATATATATATATTAATAGCCAGAGATTGTCAAACTGGCTACAACATATATATGTATATACATATACATATATATATATATATACACACACACATATATATACACATATGTTGTATATACACACACATATATATATGTGTGTGTGTGTGTTGTAGCCAGTTTGACAATCTATGGCTATTAATTTGGCTCTTTAGTCCACATGTAATTACTGGTACACATGGGTTTTAATCTACTGTAGTGATACTCAATTTATGTTGTTCCATCTGCTCTATGGTTTTTGTTCCTCTGCCTTTTTGTGTGTGTGAATTAAGTATTTTTACTTTTGTTTTCTGTGCTAGTTATTATCATTTATGTCTCTTTATGCACTTTTAATTTGTAGTGGTTGATCTAGAGATTACAACATGCATCTCTAACTTGCCTCATCTGCAATGAAAAATTATTCTACTATTGTACAATGTAAGAATCTTAAAATAATGTGCTTTACTTACTACTTTCTCATCCTTTGTGCTCTTACCATATATTCTATTTCTAAATATGCCGGAACCTCACATAGCATGGTTATTACTTTACTTTAAAAGGCCAAGAGCCTTTAAAATGTGTGTGTGTGTGTGTGTGCATGTGCATGTGTGTGTTTAATGCCGTTTATCTTTACTAACATGTTTTCTCTTTCTGGTGTTCATTTCTTCCTCAAGAACTGGGTCTCTATCTGGCATTGTTTCCTTTTAGCCTAAATCATTTATTTTAGTATTAGCCTAAATCATTTATTTTAGTATTCATTATGGTAGAGTTCTGCCTGAGATACTTTCCTTCACTTTTACCTTATTGAACATATCTTTATTTTGCCTGCCTTTATTTTTGGAAAATAATCCACTAGAACTAGAATTCCAGATTGATTTTTTTCCCTATCTCAACACTTTAAAGATGTTATTCCTCTGTTTTCTGGGCTCCATTGTTTCCAGGGAGAAGCTGCAATTTCTATTGTCATTCCCTTTATATAATGTGTCTTATTTTCACTGGCAGCTTTTAAGATTTTTTTATGTTTGCTTTCAGCAGTTTGATTATGATGTGTCTAAAAGTGCTTTTATTGGTAATTGTGTTTGTCCTTCTTTCGGTTTGCTGCGTTTATTCAATCTTCGGTTAATGTTTTTCACATATTTCACATTTCAATGTATCCATTCAATTCTTTCTTCTGGGACTCAAATTAAGTGTTTATTTGAATATTATATATTCTATATTATCTATATCTACATATATATTTTGAATATGAATAGAGTTCAAAAACAAACTGATTGTCTTCAATTTCACAGATTCCTTCCTCCAATGTGTCGTCTGTTAATAAACTCATTGAAAGGATCCTTTATCTATAATCCATTTTTCATTTCTAGAAATTCCATTTGGCTCTGAAATTGTCCATCTGTTCAAACATGCTGTTTATTTTTTCCACTCTATCATTTTATATGTTTATTATTATTATTTTAAAGTGCTTGTCTGAGAACTCCAACAGTTGTTCTATTCTACAGGTCTGGTTTTATTTACTGTTTTCTCTTTGAAGAAAAGTAATTTTTGCTTCCTTTTTCATGTGCCTTTTAATTTGATTTTGGTTGAATTTAGACATTATGAATTATACATAAATGGTAGAACCTGTAGGATTTTTTTCTTTCTTTTTTTTTTTTTGGTCTGGCAGGCCATTACTGGGAAGGTTTGAGACACTCTTGTCTGTAATTGATCTTGGTCCTAAGGTTTTGCTGCTTTAGTTAGATTCAGTTTGCTAGAGGCTTCACGTTATTTAATAGAGGAATGACAGCCTCCCTTTAGCAAGACTTGTGATATGAATGCTTGGGGAGATTTGATCAGTTCTTCCTCTCTTAGACTTTCACAGACCCTGTGTGCCTTTGCCTTATGCCTGTCCCTAACCTCCCGCCCTCTCCCAACTACACGTGGCCCCTGCCTGGTTCTCAGTTCAAGGCTTGGAGTTTCTCTCAATATCCCTGTTCTACCCTAGAAGTTCAGCAGGGGCCGAGGTGTCTTCCTCAGCTCTCCAGTCCTTCCCCAAATATGAAAAAGGACCTACCCTAGTAAGGTGAGGCCGTAAGCGTCAGGGGAATTTCTCACTTCTCCTTAGACACCAGCACCTGGGAAAAGAGGAGGGGTTTTCCTCAACTCTCCAGATCCTTCCCCAGAGGCAGGTTTCTGCCTCATAATCAGACACGCTCTGAGCGCTGAGGGGTTCCCTTCACTTCTGCTCAGATGTCAGCAGGCTCCCCACACCTGTGCCTCGGGGGCTCTCTTTTTCCCTATCCTCAGAGTGTCCCGTGAGCTCTCTGTGAAGGTCCAAGGGAGTCAGTGGGTGGGTGCAGACTCCTGTGTCCGAGCTCTTGGGGATTTTAAATCCCCTTAACATTGTGCTAAATGTTCAGCTGTTGGTTCCTGATCAGTCTCCTCTTTCCATTCATTGTACTGCCAAGCATAAAAGCAGCTCTCGTAGGAGGTCATTGCCACTTTTTGGATTTGGGTTCAGCAGGCCTCTTTACAACCTGAATGCTCCTACAGCCTTTAAAGAATTATGATTTTGTAGATTATCTGGCTCATTCTTGTTGTTAGGGTGGGAGCAATGTTCTCTTGTGGCTTTCTACATCCTAAGTGGGAGTGGAAGCCAACAAAGCTTTTTCTATCAAGTTTTATGTTGAAATGGTTACAAGCAAAACCTAATTGCCTTTTTAATGTGTTCTCTTCAAATTCTCATCGTCACCATTGAAAACAGTTTCACACAGAGGTGATAAAAAATTTGAAACTTTTTTTTTTTTTTTTACAACCACTCAAATGCTTACAGGAATTAAAGTTATATTTAAAGATTTTAATAGGCTTCCTTTTCTTTTATTGACAAATGGTATGTTAAATTTTATTTTATAACAATGCAAACAGAGTACAAATGCAACTATCTTCTGCATATCAAGTATTTGAAAATAACAGTGAAGCTCCAATTTACAGAACATGAATGACTAACCAGGAAGCTAGCCAGGATGTTAGTGTGAGCAATCAGCCACAAATATATATGGAACAGAGATTTGGGGCCACACTGCCTAGAGCTGCACCTGCCAGGAGCCCCTGGCCACCTTTACCCCAACAAGTTGCACACAGGGCTGTGTGCCCTGCTCCGTGGGCATGTGGAATGTGAACTCTAGCAGTCCCATGAGTCCCTTGTTCATGACTAGCAGCTGAGTGCTTTGCAGCTGGCTGCTGACATAGAGGTCTAGATGGAAATATTCTGGATGCCACCTGAGAGAAGCATGGTCCCACCACTGAACCTCACCACACTTGGGGCATCCTTCAGGGAGCCCTGGAAGAGACTCCCGTGGGGAGTGGTGCCTGACCATGTGTTCCTGCCACCTCGGGCTTGCTTGGCTGTACCGAAAGCTAAGAGAATCATTATCTCATGGTCCATCTTAATCCACTGGCACACACTAGTCGCTCAGAGACAACACAGACTCACACTGCTTCTTGGCCCCTCACTGGGGACCCCTGCCCTGTCTCTGTCCTGGTCCCCCTCTCCTTCTCTCAATCCTGTGTTCTGAGTTTTATTCTCACTTGTAAGGTTGCCAGATAAAATGCAGGTAAAAATTACAGATAAATAATGGGTAGTATTTTAGAAGTATGTCTCAAACATTGCTCAGGACCTATTTACATTAAAGAATTATCAATGAAAGAGTTATTCATTCTTTATCTGAAATTCTAATGTAACTGAGAGTCTTATGCTTTTATTTGCTAAATCTGGAGACTGAATGCTTGTGGATATAGCCAGTAATAAGGCAAACTCCTGATTATTTTTGTCCTTGGTTAGCTATGTTGAATTGGCCAGAACACTCAACTTCTATAAACGTATCAGCTCCACCTGTGTGACAATGTTGGGTGAGACTCAAATGAGATAATGAAAGTAAATCCTGTTGGTGTATTATAACTTGCTCTATAGAGGTAAGAGCCAGTATAATGATCACAGAAATCTAGTTAAAATGACTAAGCTCTTTTAAAAGCTCTTTTGCATTTCAGGCAGTGTGGCAGCCATGAGGGAGATAGGATAGAGAAGTTAGGGCATTCTAAACCTGAGGCCTCAGTTTGAATCTTGATTCTGCCACTGAACTAGCTGCGGGATGCTGGACAAACTATTCCGCATTGCTACACCTCAGTCCTTCTCTTGGTAAAATGGAGATGCTATTAGGACAGAGATCATGGGGTGTAATGTGCTAGTGCTTGCTGTAACACTGGCAGGTAGCAGGTGCTTGGTGTGTGAGCAGTTCACTCCTGTTTTGCTAAAAGGAGATTTTGGTGCTCCTCCTACCACATTAAACAGGAGACTGCCTCCTCTACCTTTTCACAAACATCTTCCTAAGATATTAATAGATGTCCCATAGAAAAAAAGTTCCTATGATAGGATCAGAAGTTTGAGAAATTCTGCACATCACATGCCCTTTTGAAGCTTTATATCACACATTTGCACATCAAAGCGTCTGAGATGACCCAATTATAGAGAAACTTTATTTTCCTGGCATTTCTTAAACGTATTTATACACAAAACACCTCTTTTATGGTCCATGTATTAACATCCTATGTAACTATTGTCACTTGCCAACATCCTTGTTAAACCATTCCAACACAAGAGAGAAAGTCAAGAGGTACTACTATTAATGGAAAATGCAACAAGAAATAAAGGTTGTAGAATATTATGAAAGTGATAACAATAATCACTACAGGAAACACAAATAGTGGTAAAGCTTCAAGGAAGTTTTAGTGGAAGTTAGGGGTTGGTATGATGTTACAGGTGAGATAAACCTTGATCTACTAAACAGAGTCAGGAGATTTCTCCTCGAATTAGTACACAAAGCTAGAGTGACATAAATACAGTATGTGTAGGCAATGCAGGAACTACTCGGCTGAAAACAGGGATGGGGAAGCATCCACAGAGACTACTGCTTTTCTTCACATATCCCTCTGTAAACCTGATTTTATAAACTTGCTCACAGGCTACTTGAAAAAACATTCTCTCTCTCTCTCTCTCTCTCTCTCTCTCTCTCACACACACACCTGACACACACACACACACACACACACACACACACACACACACACACACACCTGACACACCTTTGAATTCTCCAAGTTTTTGGGCTTAACTCCAGGCTGGGCCAACTCTAGACCTGATGAAAAAGAAATGTCTAGGGAATAAGGACTCCCACGTCCCCTCCACCATCCAGTGGTGCAGTGATCAATCACTGGTAGTCAGCTGGAACTTCATGCACTGCTTCCCACTTGCTCCCTTTCATTTCTGTGCTTGCTTTAATAATCTTCCCGCCCTCCCTCCCTTCTTTTCTTTTTCACATTTCACGCCGTCCTGCAGTTCTATATTGCAATGTAAGATTAAAAAGGAACTAATAAGCCCAGGGCAACTGGCTGATTGGCGAATTCAACTACCATACTATCTAGACAATACCATGACTATTTTTCCTCCCAGCAACTCCACATGTGCCTCCTCCTTTATGGCGTTTTTTTGTTTTTGTTTTTTTTTTAAGCAAAGAGATTCTGAAAATTCACCAGTAATCCTAAAATAAGAAGAATTTCAAGATGCAGCAAGCTTTAGAAATGAGCTCCAGATGTGTTGTCTAAGCTCTCTTAAATTGCCAAAGTCAGAGTGGCCTGACTGGCTGATTAGGTGATTAATTCTGCCTAGATTTAATTTCTGGGATTTTTGGAATCAGCAATGGTCTAGATTAAATTAGTCTTTTATTAAGAAATCTGAATTTGGTTCCCCCTTGGTTTATATGGGCAGCTCACATTAGAGACCAAATTTTATCCATCAAAACTCAGTTCCGAATTTGCTTCCTTTCTGAACTCCAATTTCTCTCTTCCTGCTCCAGACACTTTGACTTTTTTGCCCATAAATTCTCATACATGCTTTTGTGCCAACATCTCCTATCCTGTACTACAATCTGTTTACCTGTCTATCCTCACTTTGCTAGAAGGTACATTTTATTTGCTTGTTTGTTTGTTTATTTATTTATTTATAGACAGAGAGGGTGGGGGAGGGACAAAGAGAGGGAGAGAGAGAATCCCAAGCAGGTTTCGCACTGCTAGCACAGAGCTCGATGCAAAGCTCAATCCCACAAACTGTGAAATCATGACCTGAGCCGAAATCAAAAGTCAGATGCTCAACCAACTCAGCCACCCAGGCACCCCTAGAAGGTACCTTTTAGACGTTATACACAGATGGTGTGTATAATCCCCTCCTGTTGAGTGTGGGCAGGACCTCTGAATGTGAGGGGACAGCACTCCATCAATCAGGTTACAGTACATGGCACAGGTGATGGCATAGCCCAAGATTACCTTATTTACATAAGACTGTGGGAGCAGACTGCAGGGACAGGGCACTGCTGACATCTTGGTGTTAGCCCACTGAGACAGATTTTGGACTTCCGATCTCTAGAACTGTAAAATCATAAGTGTACATATTATTTTAAGCCACTAAGCGTGTGGCAATTCATTTCAGCAGCAATAGGAAACTGATGGGGATTTCAACCCCTGCCCCATTCTCTGTGACCTTGGTGACTATCAGTTACCATGCTTACCCTCCTTGCTCCCAAAGAGAAGAGGTAACCTGACCCAGATTTTCTGTCCTGAATTTCTTTTGTCTTTTTTTTAAAATTTTTTTTAACGTTTATTTATTTTCAAGAGAGCATGAGTGGGGTTGGGGCAGACAGAGAGGGAGACACAGAATCTGAAGCAGGCTCCAGGCTCTGAGCTGTCAGCACAGAGCTTGACACGGGGCTCAAACTCACAAACTGTGAGATCACGACCTGAGCTGAAGCCGGACACTTAACCGACTGAACCACCCAGGTGCCCCCTGTCCTGGATTTCAAATGTTAAGTGCACTGAGATGAGGATTAGAATGGAAGGCAACTGGAGCTAAATCATCTTAGTGTGATACCTAGAATCAGACTGTTAAATGAATTTCAACAGTCAAGATCCCTACAGACCCATCCTTCCCAAGGCTGACCATTCTGATTACCCTTCAAGTCGGTTAGCACCACAGTATCTTCATAAATTCCTTTTTTTTCTTTGTTAAAGTTAGCCAAATGCAATTTCTTTTGCTCGCAACAACAACAAATCCCACCCGCTATCATGTGGTCAGCACTTAACTATCTTCTCCCCAAAATATTCTCTCCAGCTTGACTTTCCCTTCTAGGTACTGCGTTTTGTCTTTCATCACATTTTAAGTCCTTGTGACAGCACTTTACACTTTAACTCTCTACAATAACTCTTAGATAATTCTAGGACTAGCTATTCTTAGAACTATTTCCCTTTAGAGAAACAGACACAAAGGGTTAATTTGCCCAATGTCATCACATGGCTATTTCATGGCAGCACTTGAATTCAAACATGGTCTCTTATTTTCAAACATCCATTATCCATTTCCCCAGCCACTACATACATACATACATACATACACACACACATATGTACATATACACATATATATCACTACATATGTGTGTGTGTGTATATATATATATATACACACACACATACATACAAGAGAGAGAGAGAATTGACATGACGTTATATAACTATATATATATAGTTTCAGGTTCATGACATAATGATTCAATATTTATATATATATTACAAAATTACCACAGTAAGTCTAGTTAATATCACCACACATAGTTACACTATTTTCTCATGATGAGAAATTCAAAATCCACTCTCTTAGCAACTTTCAAATATATAATATAGTATTATTAACTGTTGCCACCATGGTGTATGTTATATCCCCAGGACTTATTTTATAACAGGAATTTTGTGCTGTAAAACTACCTTCACCCATCCACCAGGCTATATTGCTTTAAAATACGTGATGTCTGGGGTGCCTGGGTGGCCAGTCAGTTGGGCGTCTGGCTTTGACTTAGGTCATTATCTGGAAGTTTGTGGGTTCGAGCCCCGCATCTGGCTCTGTGCTGACAGCTCAGAGCCTGGGGCCCATTTCAGATTCTGTGTCTCGCCCTCTTTCTGCCCCTCCCCAACTTGTGCATGCTCTTTCTCAAAAATAAACTTTAAAAAATGTATAAAATAAGAAGTGATGTCTGTCAAAGAAAGATGAAAGAGGTATTCCTCACAGATGAAAGAGAAGAAGGGCAATATAGCTGTTGTACAAAGAGAAGCCAAGGGAAGAGATTATTTAATAAGGGAGATTATTTAAGAAGGGAGGAAGGAACCCCCGGGCTAGAGGAATCAATTCACCAATGTTGATTGTTCCTCCCAGTATTGTCTTCTGTGCTGTGATGTTTGGACAAACTATTAAGCAAAAGAATTATGAGAAACAGAAGATATGCTTCCTGTTCTCATTGATGATAAGGCCAACGGCAGCAAAGAAAAGGCTGTTGGGGAGATTACAGGAGATAATGCCAGGAAATCTCTCAGCAAGGTATTTGGCAAGTAATGAAGGTAAATAAACATTTACCTAATTCTAGGACTGACCAACTTCTTTGTCAGAGACAGATTCTTCCTTTAGAAGGATTGGCCCCAGCTTGCAGCCTTGATCCTATGTTGGTGGGTTTTCTGCTTATTTATCTGAAGATAGTCTTATTTTAGTCCTCTGGAGCCCTTTCCACTCTGAGCTCACACATATCCCCACCAATGCCTGACAGACAATGTGGCAGGATAGAGTTTTCTCCCTCCACCTCCCCATTCCTTCCCTTCCTGGACTGAGTGCCCAGAAGTCCATCTTTGATGAGGAGAAAGTGTGGGCAAAATAATGCTTCAGAGACATATTGTTAGCAGCGTTAGCTAGAGAAATGTTGACTGTCTTCGACGATTCCCTCTGAGGCTAGATATCAAACCAATACCCTGGATGGAATGGAAGGGCCCCAAATCTTCCCATCCAGCACCATCTGGGGGAAACTTTGATAGTCCAAAGAGGAACAGGTGGGGGCTTGGGGGAAGGGCAGAGATAAAAAGATCAAAAGAGACAAAGGAGAGAATTGAAAGTGGAACAGAGAGGAGGTGGACTTCGAGGCAACAAGAGGGGGACAAGTAACTTGTTCATTCATTCTCTGGATATGTGTGGGCATCTTTTCAGGGAATGTGCTTGTGGGAAAAGGCTCCTGCCCTCAAGGAACTCACATGCCAGTGAAGGTGTAGACAATAAACCTGTGAACAAATGGATAAACTAGATGATTTCAGAGCATGCCAAGTCCTAAAACAAAGATACAAGAGGACACTGTAACAGAGTGCCTGGATGGTGGAGAGGGGAATTGGGGAATAATATTGACAGAGGAGGCCTGGAAGGTCTCTCTGAGGAGGTGACAGTTATGCTAAGGTCTGAATGATAAGAAGGCAGCATGTGGAGATGAAAGAATGTTCCAGGAAGAAAAAAGAACCACAAGCCAACATGGAGGCAAGGAGAAACTCTTCAGGAAGAAAGAAGAGAAAGTTCAAAGTATTGGTGGCCAGGGGTCTGCTGTGGTCAAGCAACTTTAAGTAAATGCTGGAGACTGAGGGTACACCTGTTCCTGCCCCATCTTGCAGAGTATAGGCATGAATGACCAAGGTGAGAATTTTCTCTCAGTAGACTCCACCAGTCCACTTTTTCAAAGGTCGAGGTGAAGGGCAGAGATAACTGTGCACCCTTTAGAGATGAGGAACCCGAGGCAAAGATCATGTGATGGTTCTCCCAGAAGGACAGAGCAAATGCGTGGCTGAGCCAGGCATGAACCAGAGGTGTCTCCACCACAGCTATATACTCTTTCCCTTAAGCCACAGAGATTTTCTCTGGATCCAGCTCATGGGCTGCTTTCCAAGGAGTTTCTGTTTTCTTTAATGTTTCCACTATGTCTTAAAGAAACCTTAAGTGACATCATTCTTAGTATTAACCTTTATATTTGGCAATTCTACTATTTTCCTTTTGTTCTCTCTCCCCCCACCCTAGCTTTTTTTTTTTTTTTAATGAAGTCAAGCCTGCCTGTTACCATTTGGTTTATTTAGCCACCTCAGCAGGCCTCTAGAGACAGAGTCTTCTGGGCCAGGAGAGAATAGCCTTTTCTATGTTTAAAAGAAAGGGAGGTAGGCTTTTAATCACAGGGTCCCTCACCAAGTGCTCAGGAGCACGGGGGTGGCCTAGCTCTTATCCCTCCCTCTCACTCACCTGAGGGCAAAATGTCACAAGGACTCTCAAACTTTATAGAAGGTGCTAGAATTTTGTGTGGAGCCTGATAAGAATGCAAATTCCAGGGCCCTGCCACCAGAGGCTCAGGCTCAGTGAAACTGGGTTGGAATCCAGGATCCGTATTTAAAAGACATCTCCATCAATTTTTCTCTACATCAAATTAAATCTGATTCTGGTCACAGAAATACTCTCACTTTATCTTTTAACTCAAATATGTGTATTAATAGGAGTTTCAAAAGCATTAATATTTCTTGAATATAATTTGCATTTAACACCGAGTAAATATTAGATATCAACACTACTGAGAAATAAATTAAAGAATGCATATTATAACAAGGTTAAAATGATGTAGATATAATTAATTTACCCAAAGCGAGTTATAAAAATAACTAAAATACCAAGTTGCTACTGGTGATTTATTTATTGAAAAAGAATTTGACTCTAAGCATCAATCTCAGTTGGTATTGAGGACCTTCCCTTCCCAGAGGTCAGAGAATCAAGAAGGGTTAGGGTGTGAAAAGTGGTGAGGGCCCTCTAATGTCTGTCTACCATGGGTGCCCCCTGATAGCTATCTTTTTTTAAGTTCACAGGTATCCCTTAAATCTGACAGTTCTGCTGTTTCCTGGATGGGCTTGGGGTCTGGCAACCTGGCAGAGAGGGCAGGGCTGGGACCCTGGGGCCAAGGCCCAGGCTCTCTGGGTAGCCAAGCAGATATTCGTTGTATTGCTGACCTTGCACCTTCTTCTGGAGGCCTCTGCACAGCTGTATGGGAGGTAACACTCCCAAGGGAACCCTCAGCATTCTTCTCCTTTCCAGTCAGGGAATGATTCAAGAATCTGCATTTATAATACATTTCCCCAGGGAATTCTGGCTACCAGTAATGCTATCGTAGGCAATATGTTCTAGGGATTCATGTATTCATTCAGCAAGTGTTTATTGACTTGTACTCTGTACCAGTGTTCTAGACAACTGAAGAAACAGTGATCAAAGCAGGCAGAGAAGTCCGTGACCTCATAGAGCTTACATTTCTCTGTCATGAGGCTCACAACAAACAAGTTAACAAAGGAATACATATACTACAAAACCAGGAGAGAAGATGGCAGTGTAGGAGGACGCTGGGCTCACAGCGTCCTGCTGATTGCTTAGACTCCACCCACATCTGCCTAAATAACCCAGAAAACCGCCAGAAGACTAGCAGAACGGACTCTCCAGGGCCAAGTGTAGATGAGAGGCCCACGGAAGAGGGTAGGAAGGGTGGAGAAGTGGTGTGCGTTACATGGACTGGCAGGAGGGAGCCTGGGCAGTGGAGGGGCAGCCCGCCCAGCAAGGCAGAGCCCTCGAGTCTGGCTTGCAAAAGCGGAGGGGGCAGACTGTGTGAGTTCTGACAGCCAGCGGGACTTAACATCTGGAATGTTAAAAGTGAACAGCTCTGCTCCCGGAGAGCAGGGAGGGTGAGAGGACACTGGGAGGAAAAGGTGTTGAGCCCCAGAAGACAGAGCTCAGCTCGGCGGGGAACAAAGGGGCTGGCAAGTGCCATCTCCCTCACTCATCCCCCAGCAGAAATCCCAAAGGGAACCAGTTCTGGTCACCCAATTTGCTTGCACCACGCAAGCGCCCAATGCTGTGCTTCTGTGGATCTATCCCTCCGACGGGTCGGCCTCCCTCCCAGCTCTGCAGGGCCCCTCCCGCAGGGGACCACCTACAGCAAAGCAAGCTGAGCCTGCCCCTCCCACCCCTGTGCACCTTGCGGATCCACCCGGCTAATATGCCAGATCCCATCAAAGCAGCACCATAAGTCTGGCAGTGTGCAAGTAGCCCAGACAGGGGCCACACCACTCCACAGTGAGTCCTGCCCCTGGGAGAGGGGAAGATAAGGTACACACCAGTCTGATTCTGGCCCCAGTGGTGGGCTGGGGACAGACATCAGGTCTGACTGTGGCCCTGCCCACCAACACAAGTTAGTCCAGACAGCACAGGGGAAGTGCCCTGCAGTTCCACGCCACCTCAGGGACTATTCAAAATGACGGAACAGAAGAATTCTTCTCAAAAGAAACTCCAGGAAGTAGCGACAGCTAACGAATTGATCAAAAACGATTTAAGCAATATAACGGAACAAGAATTTAGACTAATAGTCATAAAATTAATTGCTGGGCTTGAAAAAAGTATAGAGGACAGCAGAGAATCTATTGCTACAGAGATCAAGGGACTAAGAAATAGGAGGAGCTAAAAAATGCTATAAATGAGGTGCAAAATAAAATGGGGGTGACCACAGCTTGGATTGAACAGGCAGAGGAGAGAATAGGTGAATTAGAAGATAAAATTGTGGAAAAAGAGGAAGCTGGGAAAAAGATAAAAAAATCCAGGAGTATGAGGGGAGAATTAGAGAACTAAGTGATGCAATCAAACACAACAATTACCTTATAATAGGAATTCCAGAAGAGGAAGAGAGAGAGAAAGGGGCTGAAGGTGTACTTGAAGAAATCATAGCTGAGAACTTCCCTGATCTGGGGAAGGAAAAAGACATTGAAATCCAAAAGGCACAGAGAACTCCCTTCAGACATAACTTGAATTAACCTTCTGCATGACATATCATAGTGAAACTGGCAAAATACAAGGATAAAGAGAAAATTCTGAGAGCAGCTGGGGATAAACATGCTCTAACATATAAAGAGAGACCAATAAGACTAGTGATATACCTATCTACTGAAACTTGGCAGGCCAGAAAGGAATGGCAGGAAATCTTCAATGTGATGAACAGAAAAAAAATATGCAGCCGAGAATCCTTTATCCACCAAGTCTGTCATTCAAAATAGAAGGAGAGATAAAGGTCCTCTCAAACAAAAACTGAAGGAATTCATCACCACTAAACCAGCCCTACAAGAGATCCTAAGGGGATTCTGTGAGTAAAATGTTGCAAGGACCACAAAGTACCAGAGACATCACTACAAGCATGAAATCTACAGACATCACAATGACTCTAAACCCATATCTTTCTATAACAACACTGAAAGTAAATGGACTAAATGCTCCATCCAAAAGACATAGGGTATCAGAATGGATAAAAAAACAAGACCCATCTATTTGCTGTCTATAAGAGACTCATTTGAGACCTGAAGACACCTTCAGATTGAAAGTGAGGGGATGGAGATCTATCATGCTACTGGAAGTCAAAAGAAAGCTGGAGTAGCCACACTTATATCACACAAACTAGACTTTAAATTAAAGGCTATAACAAGAGATGAAGAAGGACATTATATAATAATTACAGGGTCTATCCATCAGGAAGAGCTAACAATTATAAACGTCTATGTGCCGAACATGGGAGCCCCCAAATATATAAAATAATCACAAACATAAGCAACCTTATTGATAAGAATGTGGTAATTGCAGGGGACTTTAATACTCCACTTACAGTAATGGATCAATCATCTAGACACAGGATCAATAAAGAAACAAAGGGCCCTGAATGATACATTGGATCAGATCGACGTGACAGATATATTTAGAACTCTGCATCCCAAAGCAACAGAATATACTTTCTTCTCGAGTGCACATAGAACATTCTCCAAGATAGATCACATACTGGGTCACAAAACAGCCCTTCATAAGTATAAAAGAATTGAGATCATACCACACACACTTTCAGACCACAATGCTATGAAGCTTGAAATCAACCACAGGAAAAAGTCTGGAAAACCTCCAAAAGCATGGAGGTTAAAGAACACCCTACTAAAGAATGAATGGGTCAACCAGGCAATTAGAGAAGAAATTAAAAAATATATGGAAACAAATGAAAATGAAAATACAACAATCCAAACGCTTTGGGATCCAGCCAAGGCAGTCCTGAGAGGAAAATACATTGCAATCCAGGCCTATCTCAAGAAACAAGAAAAATCCCAAATACAAAATTTAACAGAACACCTAAAGGAAATAGAAGCAGAACAGCAAAGACACCCCAAACCCAGCAGAAGAAGAGAAATAATAAAGATCAGAGCAGAAATAAACAATATAGAATCTAAAAAAACTGTAGAGCAGATCCATGAAACCAAGAGTTGGTTTTTTGAAAAAATAAACAAAATTGATAAACCTCTAGCCAGGCTTCTCAAAAAGAAAAGGGAGATGACCCAAATAGATAAAATCATGAATAAAAATGGAACTATTACAACCAATCCCTCAGAAATACAAGCAATTATCAGGGAATACTATGAAAAATTATGTGCCAACAAACTGGACAACCTGGAAGAAATGGACAAATTCCTAAGCACTCACACACTTCCAAAACTCAAGAAATAGAAAACTTGAACAGATCCATAACCAGCAAAGAAATGGAATCAGTTATCAAAAATCTCTCAACAAATAAGAGTCCAGGACCAGATGGCTTCCCAGGAGAATTCTACCAGACATTTAAAGCAGAGATAATACCTATCCTTCTCAAGCTGTTCCGAAAAATAGAAAGGGAAGGAAAAGTTCCAAACTCATTCTATGAAGCCAGCATTACTTTGATTCCTAAATCAGAGACCCAGCAAAAAAAAAAAAAAAAAAAAAAAAGAACTACAGGCCAATATCCCTGATGAATATGGATGCAAAAATTCTCAACAAGATACTAGCAAATCGAATTCAACAGCATATAAAAAGAATTACTCACCATGATCAAGTGGGATTCATTCCTGGGCTGTAGGGCTGGTTCAACAATCACAAATCAATCAGTGGGATACATCACATTAATAAAAGAAAAGATAAGAACCATATGATACTGTCAATCGATGCAGAAAAAGCATTTGACAAAATTCAACATCCTTTCTTAACAAAAACCCCTGAGAAAGTCGAGATAGAAGGAGCATACTTAAACATCATAAAAGCCATTTATGAAAAGCCCACAGCTAATATCATCCTCAATGGGGAAAAACTGAGAGCTTTCCTCCTGAGATCAGGAGCACGACAGGGATGTCCACTCTCAACATTGTTGTTTAACATAGTGTTGGAAGTGCTAGCATCAGCAATCAGACAACAAAAGGAAATCAAAGGCACCAAAATTGGCAAAGATGAAGTCAAGCTTTCACTTTTTGCAGATGACATGATATTACACATGGAAAACCCGACAGACTCCACCAAAAGTCTGCTAGAACTGATACATGAATTCAGCAAAGTCGCAGGATACAAAATCAATGTACAGAAATCAGTTGCATTCCTATACACTAATAATGAAGCAACAGAAAGACAAATAAAGAAGCTGATCCCATTCACAATTGCACCAAGAAGCATAAAATACCTAGGAATAAATCTAACCAAAGATGTAAAAAATCTGTATGCTGAAAACTATAGAAAGCTTATAAAGGAAATTGAAGAAGATACATTGGAAAATGGAGAAATGGAAAAACATTCCGTGCTCATGGATTGGAAGAATAAATGTTGTTAAAATGTCAATACTACCCAAAGCAATCTACACATTCAATGCAATCCCAACCAAAATTGCACCAGCATTTTTCTCGAAGCTAGAACAAGCAATCCTAAAGTTTGTATGGAACCACAAAAGACTTCAAATAGGGAGGTCAAAGTAATATTGAAGAAATAGACCAAAGCAGGAGACATCATCAAGACAGCATGGTATTGGCACAAAAACAGACACATAGACCAATGGAATAGAATAGAGACTCCAGAACTGGACACACAAAAGTATGGACAACTCATCTTTGACAAAGCAGGAAAGAACATCCAACGGAAAAAAGACAGTCTCTTTAACAAATGGTGCTGGCAGAACTGGACAGCAGCATGCAGAAGATTGAAACTAGACCACTTTCTTACACCATTCACAAAAATAAACTCAAAATGGTTAAAGGACCTGAATGTAAGACAGGAAACCATCAAAACCCTAGAGGAGAAAGCAGGAAAAAACCTCTCTGACCTCAGACGCAGCAATTTCTTTCTGGACACATCTCTAAAGGCAAGGAAATTAAAAGCAAACATGAACTATTGGGACCTCATGAAGATAAAAAGCTTCTGCACTGCAAAGGAAACAATCAACAAAACTAAAAGGCAACCAATGGAATGGGAAAAGATATTTGCAAATGACATATCAGACAAAGGGCTAGTATCCAAAATCTATAAAGAACTCACCAAACTCCACACCCGAAAAACAAATAATCCAGTGAAGAAATGGGCAGAAGACATGAATAGACATCCACGTCTCTAATGAATACATCCAGATGGCCAACAGGCACATGAAAATATGCTCAACATCACTCCTCATCAGGGAAATACAAATCAAAACCACACTGAGATGTCACCTCACGCCAGTCAGAGTGGCTAAAATGAACAAATCAGGATACTATAGATGCTGGAGAGGATGTGGAGAAACAGGAATCCTCTTGTACTGTTGGTGGGAATGCAAACTGGTGCAGCCACTCTGGAAAACAGTGTGGAGTTTCCTCAGAAAATTAAAAATAGATCTACCCCATGACCCAGCAATAGCACTGCTAGGAATTTACCCAAGGGATACAGGAGTGCTGATGCATAGGGGCATTTGTACCCCAATGTTTATAGCAGTATTTTCAACAATAGCCAAATTATGGAAAGAGCCTAAATCTATCAACTGATGAATAAAGAAATTGTGGTTTATACACACAATAGAATACTATTTGTCAATGAGAAAGAATGAAATATGGCCTTTTGTAGCAACGTGGATGGAACTGGAGATGTTATGCTAAGTGAAATAAGTCAGAGAAAGACAGGTACCATATGTTTTCACTCTTACGTGGATCCTGAGCAACTTAACAGAAGACCATGGGGGAGGGGAAGGGAAAAAAAAAGTTAGGGAGGGAGGCAAACCCTAAGAGACTCTTAAAAACTGAGAATAAACTGAGGGTTGATGGGGAGGGAGGGGAAAGTGGGTGATGGGCATTGAGGAGGGCACCTGTTGGGATGAGCACCAAGTGTTGTATGGAAACCAATTTGACAATGAATTTCATATTTAAAAAAAATACAAAATCAGGTGGTGATGGGGAAAAGACACGCAGGGTAAAGGAAAGAGGGGCAGGGGCCCAACTTTTAGAAGGGTGATGGGGCAAGATGATGTCCTCTGGGGCAAGATGATGTCCTCTGGGGCAAGCCCTGGAAAAAGTGAGAGCTCTCCAGGAAGAGTGTCCTGAGCAGAGACTAGCAACTGCACAGGCTGAAGATGGGGTGTGCTTCGTGTCTCTGAAGGACTGTGGGGAGGCCAGTGTGGCTGGAGCAGAACAAGGGAGGCAAGAGCAGGAGGACTGAGTTACATGTCTAGGCAGGGTCAGCCAGGAGGCCAGCAGGGTCAGGGGAAGGACTTGGATTTTACTGGATGTTGAAGGATAAATCCCTTTGGATCCTGGCCATGACCTGGCAATGACCACCACGCTGCTGGTGCCCTGCCCAGAGCCCGGGGACTCCTTTTATTTGCTGTGTGTTGGTCCCCCACCTCTGTGTGCCTTCAGAGGACTGCCCAAGTTCACTGGAGCAATCACTCCAGGGTTAACTGAAGAGCCAGAATAGCCTGAAGAGCTCAAGGGCTGCCTAAGAGCCATGGCCCCACCCTGATGCCGAGTGGTGTGGTTGTACAAAAGTCTGCCCTCTCCCCTTCCCCAGCCTGCTGCCTGCCCCTACTCTCTGTTTTGTGACCTGCACCAAATCTTTGGTTCAAGTTCTGCTTCTGAGAGAACCCACCCCACGACAACCTCCAAGAAGTGAATACCCTGTTAGCTCTCCATCCCTCACACCATGTCCCCTGGTCTCCCATGGAAATCTTGGCTGGCAGCCTCCAGCAGTGATTCTGTGTAATTCCCACTTGCCTCCTACTCCTCCAGCTTTATCTTCCTGATACTTCTGAGTCTGAATATCTCCCTATCACTGAGAGTTCACAGCACACTCTGGGGAGGCGGCAGAGGCTACTACAGACTTTCCCATCCAAGAGAGTTTCAGTCTTGGCTCTGGCACCTACCGGCTGTGTGGGCGAGGTGCCTGTGCCATCTGAGCTTCAGCTTCCTCATATGGGGATTGGTGATAATCAAGCCACCTGGCCAGGTAGTTGTGCCAGTTAAATGCCACAAAGCGTGTGAAGTGGGTAGCTTCACGGTAGCTGCTCAAAAAATGCCACAGCCTTTCTTTCCTACACCACTCTCAGATATTAAAACTGTCCTTCCTTTCTTCAAGGAGCTGGAGGAGGGGCTTTTAAAATGATTATGGTTAAGTGGTGCCTGGGCGGCTCAGTCGGTTAAGCGTCCAACTCTTGGTTTCCGCTCAGGTCATGATCTCATGGTTTATGAGTTCGAGTCCCGCATCTGGTTCTGCGTTGCCAATACGGACTCTGCTTGGGATTCTCTCTCTCTCTCTCTCCCTTTCTCACTGCTCCTCCCCTACTAGCCCTCCTTCTTTCTCTCTCAAAATAAATAAATAAACTTAAAAAATTAAACATGATCACATTAATATCAAACATATATTGTATATTTACTAATATTCCAGGAAGAGTGCTAAATGCTTTATACATGTGATCTCTCTAAGCTCTGTTATGTTGTCGGGATTTAGTTTAGACAATATATTTGTGTGTGCGCGCGCGCGCGCGCATTGGGGGAGGTGGAGGGGGAGAGAAAGAGGGCTTTCAGTTAAGCTAATGCAAGCAGATCTTCAAGATATTTGGGCTGGATAAAATATTTTAGAAATGTTTTCTACCCTAGCATGAGTTGGGTATAAAGATTCAGAGGAACCTCCAGCCTGGATTTTTAGAAATAACTCAGGAGAGCTAAAGCCCTGATCTGTCTGGTGTCTAGCCATGAGCCAGGAGGAAGATTTGGTGGCTGATTAACATTAATAGACTCCTGCCTCCTCCTCACTGTGTATCTGCCTTGGGGGAAAGAGGGGTGGACCATTAGGGACTGAAAGCTGGGACTTCGTGGGCCTTAGACAGGCACTAGAAGTACTTCTGGGTGGCTTGCTCACAAATGTCTTCATGCGTGGTAGAATTTTGAAATTTCCTTTCTTTTTGTCTTGACGGCTGGCTTGTAGAGAAAGAGCTGGCCAGCTCTCCCTTACCTCAACCCCCTTAGGTTACTGGTATGTGCCTTAAGGAACCTAAGAAATGTAGGAGATGTAATTGGCTTAGATCAGTTCACAATAAATCCTATCAGAGAGGTACCACTAATAGAGAAGTTAAGCAACTTGTCTGGAGTCTCCAGGAAGTGGCAGGCACGGGTTCCAAGCCACCTTCTCAATGCAGAGTCCTCTCTCTTGATCACTATGCTGACCTGTCACCAGAACACCCCTCTGTTAGCCACACTTCCTCCATTTTTCTCCATGGACAGGCAGCCTCAGCGTGACTGACTTTGGGACTGGATAATTCTTTGCTGTGGATCTGTCCTGTGTATTGAAGGATGTCTGGCAGCAACCCTGGCCTCTACCCACTAGACGCTAATAGCATCTTTTACCCCTGCCTTGTGATGATCAGAAATGTCTTCATTCACTGCCAAATGTTCCCTGGGGAGCTCCTGGTTGAGATGTACTGGCATAGATCCTAACTCCTTAGCAAAATGCTACCTCTTCTTGAGAGAGAGAGAGAAGCTCTACTTTCTTAAGTTCTTAGTGTCAGGGACTGTGTCCAGATCTTTACCTATGGATTGGGTATCATTAACCACATCACATCAGGGGATAAGACATATTTACTATGGCTGTTCCAAGTAAAAATATGAGACATTGGCTCAACATTACCCTACAAGGTATTCAAGACCATTACTGGGCTAGAGATGTCAGTGTGCATATGTACCTGCTGTCAACAGACCTAAGCAGAATAGGCCTTTCATAACCCTGAGGTTGATTTTGGCAGACATCCCTTGTATGTCACTGCTAGAGGTAGGTGAGCTCTATAGGCCCTGACAGATGGAAGAGCCAATGCACAGTGACCAGACCATATATGGCAATACAACTCTGTTCCACGCCCTCTTTGGCAACTAGTCCAGGAAGCCAAACCACAGCCTCTGCAGCAACAAGTCCAGAAAGATCAGGACATGGTCAACGACCGCCAACTTCCCCATTTTGTTTTGTTTTGTTTGGGTCCTCACTTCCAACTCAGAACCAACCAGAGAATGCAAAAAATACTCCCCAAACTAATCACATGAGATCCTCTGCTTCTAATTAGTCTGTCTCCAACTTCCTCATACCAATAACCAGCAATGAGAGCATACCCGAAACCTTCCCTTTGCCCACGCAACACCTTCCCACTCCTCTGCCTGCCTCTGAGTCTCTGCCTAATGCAAGTGGTGGTGGCTAACCACTTGTGTCCTCATATAGCTTGTGTTCTCTAAATAGCTTGTGTTCTCATTGGGTGGTCTCCATTTCTCTCCAAGTCTCCTTCCCACCACCTTACTTCCAGGTAGTATGGCACAAGGGAAGCAGGTCTCGAGGATTCTGCCACTCATTCAAATAACGTAGCAAGCAAGCACAGTCATACAACGTTGTCGTGTAGACTTGTGGAAGCCTCAGCCCTCAGTTCCCCAGGTCCTTCTACAGCACCTTGCACAAAGCTTTGGCTGAAGGTCGAGATAATATTCCAGACAAGACAGGCAGATGGCTTAACTATGCTCTTGGAATGTCTTCTAGGTATCTCAACACAAGATCAAATGGGAGTCCCAGTTCAGGTGTCCCAACTCAGAGGGTTTAGGCCTCTGGGTTCACTAGATTCTTATATTCCTCTTCATAGAGGTTCATGCATGCCTAGCAGTATTTGCCTTCATTCTACATATATTGAACACCACTATTGGACCAATGAAAAATGGCTTTTAATATTCCAGATGCTAATTTAGAAACCTTCTAGCACTGATCAAAATAGCCAGATTGGGAAGCTTCCTCAGAATAAAACAAATGAACATAGGGGAAGGGAAGGAAAAATAAGATAAAAACAGATAGGCAAACCATAAGAGACTCTTAAATACAGAGAACAAACTGAGGGTTGCTGGAGGGGAGGTGGGTGGGGTAAGGGGTTAGATGGGTGATGTGCATTAGGCGGGTACTTATTGGGATGAGCCCCAGGTGTTACATGTAAGTGATGAATCACTGGGTTCTACTCCTGAAACCATCACTACACTATATGTTAACTAACTTGGATTTAAATAAAATTTAAAAATTAAAGAAAAAAAAGAACTGTATGGTGTGCATGACTAATTGGGATTGTTAATGGGGGGCTAACTGGAAGGTGTGGGTTCCTGATAAGGGTCCTTCAAATGTTAAGGAACAGCAGACCCTAGAGCATAGGTTCTTAATCCTTTCTGTGCCTTGGACCTTTTTGATGAGGTAGTAAAACCCAGGGATCCCTTCCCACACTAATGTTTACAAGTAATGCTTGTAAATGAAGAAAACCAGGTATATTGAATACAGTCATCAAAACTGAAAATCAGATATATGTAATATAATAATATATGTGCTTCTTTATCAATGTGTTAAATATTAAAGTCTGGTGGCAGGTCTCAGAACTGCCAGGATTGGGGGAGCAGTGATGAGCATAAATGATATTTTAAAACACCTGCAACAGTAATGGAATGTGCAAATATCTGTAATTTCTACTAGTTGCAAAGTCACAGGAACTTCTACGGTTGTCTGCATTCGTGCTTAAAGGGAATGCTAAATTCTAGTTAGAGGTAATGAAAATAAAGATGTAATTTTTTTTTTCCCATCCAAGTTCATGAACTTCCCTGAACTTGATCTGTGGGCCTCAGCAGGAAAATCCCTGTCCAGAGTGTAAAGTTAAATACTCACAGAGCACACTGTCTATGCTGAAGCAAGTGACAGGGAAGGACTGTCATTTATTTGACATTTCTTAGTCTTCTTCCCACCATGCGGGGAAAATGAGTTCCAGGACAGAAGGAACTGTGTTATGTTGACTGCTGAGTGTCCAGTGTCAGAACAGTGCCTGGAACTTAGCAGGTGTTCAGATATTATTTACTGGATGAGAGGATAACAGGAAGCCGCAAGGTGATGTGTCCTGGAATGGCCTCACCTGCCCAGGTGGTCACTGGATGAGGTGCTGGGGGCAAAGTTAAGATCTCCCTGGGGATAGGGCTATACAGGGCCTGAGACAAGTGAGGGGTGCTGGGCTCACCTGTGAACTGGGATACTCAGAACCCAGTTGTCCTGGGACCAGGACCAGACCGTCCTGGGAGTTCTAGGCCCCATGGACCCTTTCTGCTCTTCCAGGTTTGTGGGCCCTCTCTTCTGGAACCTTCCTGTAGAATCAGCATTGAGCTCTTGCTCCATGGCCTTCTTCATCCTTCACTTCTTCTGTGTCAGGTCTTAAGATCTTCTTTGGAAGGAAGAGAATGCTTCCTTCCCCTTTACACTATTCCTTATCCCCTTGTCCTTCTTTTCTCTATAATACTCTCCTCTCTTCCCAGAAGAATTTGGTAACTGATTGAATCCAGAGCTTTGGTTCTAATGAACCTTCAAGATGGCAGGAATAACAATGTTCTCGTGAGGACCAAGAGGAGTTCATTTTCAAAAACTCTCCAAACAGATCAAGAGCACCGTTTACAGAGAGAGATTGAGAAAGAGGTGAAAACCATCAGAGTGTTCACAATCTCACCACATCTCTCTCTTTCCAAGCTCTCCCAATGCTCGGTAAAGTATATAATATTAGCCCCATTTCAGGACTAAGGAAACGAAAGATCCAAAAGATCCAAAGGTAACGTGCCTAACACCACACAGCTGGTAACTAGAGGCAGTGGGACCTAGTTCTCCTTGACTTCAAAGGAACCCCACACGGCCTTGATCACTACCCAGCTAGCAACCTTAGCCTCCCAAGCAAGGCTGGGGCCCTGGGCAGGCAGAGCTGGAGAAATCTGCCTTGGGACAGTGCTTCTCAAGTTTATTGCCATTGTGTTTCAGATGGGCAAGTAGGTTTATCGCACAGGGCTGGTTCCTATCTCCTGACACCCATGACTCACCAGCACATTTGTAGTACTTCAACTGGTCCGACCCTGTTGAACTGATTACAGCCCCGATGTCATGGCAAGGTCTGATTGCTATCCAAATTTCCAGGGCTCACTCTCACATCCTGGGCTTATCTCCTTGTATATCGGCAGACAATTCACAGCTGGGAAGTGCTTTGTGAACCACTTTCGAGCAGCAGGGGTATGGGACATAGCACGTACCCGGGACTCCAGCAGGACCCTGAGGTCAGGGATGTGGGCCAAGTGGGCCGTCCTTCCTACTAAACACAGCAATCTCTAGGTGTTTTCTCACTCAGACAATGCACAGCTGGCTCTAGCTAAATAATTTGACAATGCCCTCATTCATGGGGAATATCTAGGACTCCTTGGAGATACTAAATGAAATATTTTCAAAGTTTCCTTTGCTCCGAGTGTGATCTCAATTACAGTGTATTTATGGCTGTTGCTATGTGTTTTGGCTAAGAGGCAGTTGAATCATTTAAGAGCTGCTGTTTCAACAGGGACTTTTAAGGTGTTTGGACATCCTTGCTGTCAGTGATTGTGCCTATAATTCTCCTTTCTTTGGAGCACTCATGGGGATTTCTGTGTGCTTCTGGTAAACAGATGTATTTAAATAGTCTGCATTTCTCAGGATTAGGATTTTCACAGAAATACGAGCATGCAGATTTACTGCTATCTTTTTCTATCAGCAATCACCACCTCAGGAAATATGTTTTCCAGTCCATTTCTTTGACCCTTGGCTTATTTCCTTCTGGGCAGCTTTGCCTCCCTGTTTGCACAGCTCATCTCTAGGAACCCCTTAAAGCCAGAAACACCCTGGCTTGCTGGCTTTTGTGTCTCAGACACACTTTTTCAGTGCCACCTAGTGGCCGGTTTCAGGTCCTAGAATAGAGACCGATGTCTAGCTGGCAAACTGGGACTCACACTCTTTAAGGAACACGCCAAATGTTTGAGAAACTGAAGCACTTTAAGACAGCAGCCAAGGATATGGCCATCTAAAAACAGTCTGGGTTCCCCCCACCCCACCTTTAAAAGGCTGCTTATAGTTTTGAGAGCCTGTCAGGTTTGGATTTGAACTCTGGCTCTGAGGATTGCTAGCTGGGTGACACTGAACAAGTTACTTAACCTGGCCTGGCATGGCCTGGCTTACCTATCTGTGCAAGAGAGACAACAATACTATGGCGATGGGATTAAATAATATATTTCTAGTGCCTATCACAGTAGCTGGCACATGGTAACAAGCTCATTTATTATGATGGTTGTTACTATTCTTCTCATTACTTAGTACCTAGAACTCCAGAGGCACTTCATAAATAGTTGTAGTATGAATAACCAAGGCATTTACCAGTCAATTGGCAAATATTTATTAATTACCTCTTAAGCTCTCAAATCTGTGTGTTGAGTCTGGGGCTGAATTCAGGGTTGGTTATAGGTTCTCTGTCTCCAAGAGCCTAGAATCCCTCTGAGTGGAGAACATGGCCAACAACATGGCAATTCTGTCCTGACAGGGGAGGAGATGGGGGGGGGGGCGGTGGAATGGGTGCCTGAGGAGGAGAAAAGGAGGAAGGGGGCATCTGGGTTGGGATCTGGAAGGGAAGGAAATGCGAACACGTGAGGTAGGAAAGTGCAAGAAATACTTGCTGGCTACATAGGAGGCAAGGATGAATACAACTCAACTCGGTTCCTGCCCTCAAGCACTCACAGTCTAATGGGAAAGACGAATTCATAAAAAGCAATTTGGCTTTTTTTCTTTTTTTGCTTCGTGACCAGTGGAGTTTGGCAAGCAGCTCTGTTCAATATCTTTTAGGGACCCAGGCTGACAGCAGCTTTACCTCAGTGCTTCTAAAGCTGGCTCCTAAAGTTTCTGCCTAACAAATGACACGTGATACCTCTGCTTACATCTTACTGACTGAAGCGGCCCCATGTCCAGGCCCATCTTTAAAGGGGCTGGGAAGTACAATCCTAACTGTGCTCAGGAGGAGACCGTGAAACATCTGGTGGATGACACAGAGGACCAGCACAAAAGATGAGCCTGCTGTAGAGTTTAAATCCAAGCGAAGAGGACAGCATCTGTCCAGACTCGGCCCATGAGGGTATACAGGGACTTACATGAGCTTCCTCATAAATTCACAACAGACGCAGCAAGGGGGAGGGTGTTTATGCAGCTGTCCCGTGCTTGCCATCCGATTCACCAACTTGATGACAAGGTGGGTGGAGTAAGGGAAGGACAAACTTGCCTAGAGACTTAAGTTAAGCTTAGGCAGAGGAGTCAGTTCCCCAGATACATTCAAGCGATGCAGTCAAGTCTCCCAGAGCCTGTCTCTGCTTGAGAGGTCCACCTGACCAGAAGGTAGGGGCAGATCTGCGCCGAGCCAGGTTCTGCGCACCTCCCCGGAACTCCCAAGAATGTGCAGAAACAAAAGTCTGCAATGACCTGAGAGAGTGGGGCTCAGGAGGTGGCCCTGGGCTCTGGCTATCTCCTCAGGACAGAGAAACTGCCTGCAGAGACCAGATCAGAACAGTGGGGTGTCCCTCCAGGGGCCACTGTGAGAGCTCCCCGGCTCTGCTTCCTGGCTCTCACCGAAAACAAAGTGAGACTCTGGATTTGGTGCTTTTTTAAGGTATATGGTTTCTTTAGTGGCAGAGGTGAGCTCCACTTTAAGGAAACTTGACACACGAAACTGGAGATAAATTAGGGAATGGCTCTTTGCTCTCAGAAAGTGTTGTTTTATGTAGAAAGAGGATTTGTCACGAAACTTAGGATACTTGAAATATGACCTGGGCTACAAAAATTCAGTTTGCATACAACATTGCAGGGACACAGGTCTTTATCCCAGGCTCATCTGCATATTGGAATCTGAGGAATGCAAAAATAAGGGGTACTTGGGTGGCTCAGGCAGTTAAGTATCCAACTTGATTTTGTCTCAGTTCATGATCTCAGGGGTTCTTGAGTTCAAGCCCCACATCGGGCTCCATGCTGATGTGGAATTCTGTCTGTCTGTCTCTCTCTCCCTGACCCTCCCCTGCTTGTGTGCTCTCTCTCTCTCTCTCAAAAATAAAGTATAAAAAAAAGTCTACAAATTACAAAAATAATAGAAACTATAGAGGGAAAAATTCTGGACTTTGGGACATGCAGACATGGTGTCAAACCCTGTCTCTGCCATTCACTAATAGTGAAATGGTCTTAGGGAGGATGCCCAGCTGAGTTTTGGCAACAGGCAGGAAAGGCCATACTTCAGCGGCTATGTAATGAGCTACCAGACATGTAGCTCAAACCTGGTGCCTGGCACTGAGTAGACTCTTGGTAAAATTATGTTTTCCCCCTGTTCCCTAAGTTGACTGGGATGGTGTCTTCGCCATGTTCATAGATTCTGTGTGGGGGGTCCTTAAACAGATCCATCCACCTTCAGACTGCAGAGCAAGCAGGCCACTGCTGGGCCACTGGCTGCACGAAGCTTCTGCTGGTAGCTCACAGCCCGTGGCAGAGTGGAATCAAAGGGAAAGCAATTGCTCAGGCTTCTCCTCAGCTGCCTCTGGGAGGGCCTCAGGTTTTTTTCTCATGAAGTCAGGTGGAGGAAGAGGACTACTCGTGAGGGAGGTTGAAATGTTCCTAATATTTAGTTGCTGGAAACCTCCATTTGAGAATGCACTTGCTGTACAAAATGACCAAGAAAGCTCCCCCACTCAAGGCCAGGTAGATGGAGGAGGATGGGTGGCTAGAAGCAGCTCAGGCTTCTGCTGCTCCCTCCTCCAGTCCCTGCATACATAGGCCTCATCTGTCCACATCCCCCCTTCCCCAGAGAAATGGCAGAGAAAACTAGCAGCACAGTTCTGGGACACTTAGAGATCATTCTCTGCCAATGATGCATGGATGTGTCTCCTCCTCTTCTTCCTCCTTCTCATCTCCTTTCCTCTTTTCTTCTTTTAGTTTTTTAAAAGCTTATTCATTATTTCTGAGAGAGAGAGCACAAGTAGGGAAGGGGCAGAGAGGGAGACACAGAATCCGAAGCAGCCTCCAGGCTCTGAGCTGTCAGCACAAAACCTGATGCAGGGCTCAAACTCGCCAGCCGTGAGATCATGACCTGAGCCAAAATCGGACACTCAACCCACTGAGCCACCCAGGCGCCCCTCTAAAAAAATTTTTTTTAACAGAGACCATGATTCACTTTGAGGAATTTTTTCACCTTTGGATACAAATGGCCTGTTTTTTCTTGTCTCCCCTTCTACCTCTGATTGTCGTTGCTCAGTCTCCTTTGTGGACCGCTTCCCTCATTCCTGAATGGAGGAGGCCCCTCTAGTGTCCCTTCACACTTTTTCTTCTCTCCCCAGGCAATTTGACCCTCCTTTGTATCTTCGGGAGATGCCACCTCACGCCTCCTAGTTTGTATTTTGGGAAGATACCTATGCTGAGTTGCTAAATATGAGCCCTCCCTGGCCTGTCCAATGACACCTTGGGTTCAGCGTGCTTTGGGTTGACCTCACTTCCAGTATATGCCTACCTAGTTGCTCAAACCAGAGGTCTACGTGGCATATTTTACTGCTTTTTTCCACCAAGCCTCATAGACAGTGCCTGTTTTCTTGTTTTTTCTTACTGTCACTTTGCTAGTTCCAACATCGATCATCTTCACCACCCTTTTAATGGGCCTTCCAACTGGCCTGATCCGGTGTGTTCACCATAGATGCAAATTGGGACGTTTCTTTGCTTAAAAATTTTCATGACTCCCATGATCCCCAGGATAAGCTTCACTCTCCCTAGCAAGGCAAGAAAGGTGTTCTGAGGTCTAGTCCCCATCTCCCTGCTCTGGTTTTATTGCCTTCCACGGCCACACTGTTATCAACATCAGTTGTCTTGCAGTTCCCCAAGCAGGTCACGCTGCTTCAAACCTCTGCTCAGTTTTCGGAAAATCCTTTCTTCTGCTGTATACGTGATAAACTCAAAAGCATCCTGTGATTTTTGTTTTTTCTCTATAGAGTTGTCTCTGCCTTTTGAAACTGAATTAATCACCACCCCCTCTGGGCAGCTGCTGTAGCTCATGCCATTGCACCTCCATTGTTACGCTCAAAATTGCATTTTATGAGTTCATCTTTCCCATTAGACTGTGAGTGCTTGAGGGCAGGAACCTAGTCGTATTCATCCTTGTATCATCAACTTCTGGCCCAAGGCCATATTGTCAATATTAAATAGATACTGTGGTTCAGATCTCGAATGTTCCACAAGAGGCTTTCTGTGCATTTGGAAGGAAGAGATACAGGAAAACCATCTGTCCAGAGCTCATGTGCCTATCCCACATGGCTCTTTGCTATCTGAGAGCTGCTCAGGACCCCTCCAGGCCTCTCCCAACCACAACATCCCTTTCAGTTCTAGCAACTTTCCAAACTCTTCTTTCTTCCCAAACTGTGCTCTGTTTTGCTTTCTAATATGACAGATAAACCAAGCTGGGCTAATTAGGACCAAGATATTGATGGCTGGTAATGACATAAAAAATAACTATGGACAGTTTACATTTATTTAATATAACCACTCCTGGGGATATTTATATTTGAGTAAAAATAACTACCCCTTATGAGTTCTTTTTGTTTTTAGAAATTTAGGATTATAGCATGCATATTTGTAAAATAAAAAAATATTGTTATTGATATGAAGAAAAGAATCCCAAATAAGTGTTAACTTTAGCCAAATGTTTCTTCCAGCGTGAGATATCAGTTTCTTAAAAAAAAAAAAAAAACCACAGGGGCGCCTGGGTGGCTCAGTTGGTTAAGCGTCCGACTTCAGCTCAGGTCACGATCTCGTGGTCTGTGAGTTCGAGCCCTGCGTCGGGCTCTGGGCTGATGGCTCAGAGCCTGGAGCCTGCTTCCGATTCTGTGTCTCCCTCTCTCTCTGCCCCTCCCCCGTTCATGCTGTGTCTCTGTCTCAAAAATAAATAAACGTTAAAAAAAAAAATTAAAAAAAAAAAAAAAACCACACACTTCCTAAAATTCATTTTAAAACTGTGAAAAATGGGAATGCTTGGGTGGCTCAGTCGATTGAGCATCCAGCTCTTGATACTGGCTCAGATCCCAGGGGTCATGGGATCGAGCCCTGTGTCAGGCTCCATGCTGAGTGTGGAGTCTGCTTGAGATTCTCTCTCTTTCTCCCTATGCCCTTCTCTCCCACTTGTGCTCTCTCTCTCTCTAAAATAAAATAAGTACAAAATTATGAAAAGCTGTCAGGAATTAGAGTTACATTTGTTTAACTACCTTTTAAACAGCAGGCAGAATTTATTGGGTGCCTTCTTTCTTGTTATAACTTTGGTTGGGTTTCATCATCTTCTGTGTGTCCTCATTATGCGTTGTTAGAGACTGTACTGGGGATGAGCATGTGATTCAGTTCTGTCAATGAAACACAGGGGAGGATCTGCAGGAAAGTCTTGAAAATACTTCGTTGTTTTTTTACTTCTCTACTGGATGCTATCAGGTCTGCATAGATACCTGCAGGGTGGCAGCCATGAGGAGGGGCAAACAGTAGCCAAGCCAACATGAGAATCACAGGGCAGACAGACAGAAGTGACCTGGATCTTCCATGACATTCAGCTGCTGAATGCTGAAATGGAGCCTCTCTACATGGGGAATTCTTACAATGAACGTAAATAAATACTGCTTTTTGTTTACTCCAGTGGTCCTTTGAAAAGACCAACAAAATTAACAAACGTTTAGCTAGGCATATGAGGAAATAAAAGAGAGAAGACTCAAATTAATAAAATCAGGGATGAAAGAGGGGAGCTTCACTCTTGACCTTACAGAAATAAAAATGATCATATGGCCATGAATAATTGCATGCCAACAAATTAGAAAACTGATGGAATGGACAAACTTCTAGAAAGAAACAAAAAACTATCCAAACTGACTCAAGAAGAAAGAGAACACCTGAAGAGATCTCTAACAAATAATGAGATTGAATTAGTAATCAAAAACATTCCCCCAAAAAAGCCTAGGTTTCATTGTGAATTCCACCAATCATTTATTTTGTTTTCTTTTATTTCTTTTTAAAGTTTTTAAAAGTTTATTTTTGAGAGAGAGAGAGAGAGAGAGAGAGAGAGAGAGAGAGAGAAAGCGCGTGTGCAAACAGGGCAGGGGCAGAGAGGGAGATGGAGTATTGGAAGTAGGCTCTGCGCTGAGAGCAGTGCCTGGTGTGGGGCTCAAATGCGAGATCATGACCTGAGCTGAAATCAAGAGTTGGACACTTAACTGACTGAGTCACCCAGGTGCCCCTCCACCAGTCATTTAGAGAATCAACACCTATTTTTATATAGTCTTCCAGAAAATAGAGAAGGAACACTTCTCAATTCATTTTAAAACAAGACAAAGACAACGTAAGAAAACTATAGGTTAATATCCCTTATGAATATAGACTAAAAAATTCTTTACAAAATACTGTCAAACAAATCTAGCAATGTAAAAAAAAAAAAAAAAAAAAAAAGACATGTTCCAATTCAAGATGGTGACATAGAAGGATCCTGAAATTACCTCCTTTCATGGAAACACTGTATCTAAAGCTATATATGGAAAATTTTTCACTGAAAAAAATCCAAGCACTAACTGAGCAACTCCGACACATTGGGTAAATGAGAAAAAAACCCACATCCAAGCTGGAAGAAGAGGCTGAGACACAATCTTGCCATAAACCACATGCCTCGATGTGGTGACCCATAACCAGGAGAGAACTCACAGGCTTAAGCTTCTCCATAACTATAAAAGGGTTCTGACCCCACATTAGGCATCACAACTTTAATCACCACCACCAGTGATTACCAAAATATCTATCTTTGAAAGCCAATTGAGGCCAGTGGGTTTGTGATTTCCCTCTGCCTCACTTCAGGTCACCAGTATCTCTCCTGAAAGGGAGCTCGTATACATGTTTGGCATGCTGAATTTTGTGACTGCCACCCATGGAATACCTCTAGATCATCTGGCTGTGATGGCCATCCAGGCTTATCATTTGTAGGTCTCACAAGACTGAAACAAATGGAGAAAGAGCTCTTACCTAGCTACCATCCCCAGAGCACTACAGAGAAGCTACAGATGAAGCACCCAGTCTTTCTGTGAAAGAGGCCTATTAGGTTACCTTCATAGAAGCACCATGAAAGGCACACAAGTATAGGTAGACTGTAATCCTCTCTAGGGATATAGGAGAGTGGGTGTTATCTTTGCACTTTCTTTTTAACAGAATCAAGAGCACTGATATCTCCTGGAGGGGAGCTTACACACACTGGTTTTCACGTCTGGAACTCCAGTTCTATGGATGCTGCTACCATCAGGGGCTATCTCCTGATTACCTGGCTCTGGTGGCTAGTGGGGCTCATGCTCATGGTTCCAAAGGAATGTATATATTTGCATATTTTTAAAAGATGCTCCCAGAGGGTCTGGCTTCCAAACAGGCTGAATCTAGGTGCTGAGATCCTACCTATAGGGGACAGTGACAGATCTTGGCACATGTTCAACCATTGAGAGCCATTAAAAAAGTAATAGACTGCTTGGACAAGCACAAGGATTGGAGAGATGACAAAGAGCCAAGTCAGGGTTGAATGACAAGTTTCATCTCCTACATGAGACCATTCCTTCAACACTGGGAGAGATGGTTGTTTCATTTACTATATAGAAATGAACACAGAGGGGCGCCTGGGTGGCGCAGTCGGTTAAGCGTCCGACTTCAGCCAGGTCACGATCTCACGGTCCGTGAGTTCGAGCCCCGCGTCGGGCTCTGGGCTGATGGCTCGGAGCTTGGAGCCTGTTTCCGATTCTGTGTCTCCCTCTCTCTCTGCCCCTCCCCCGTTCATGCTCTGTCTCTCTCTGTCCCAAAAATAAATAAAAAACGTTGAAAAAAAATTAAAAAAAAAAAAAGAAATGAACACAGAGAGTCAAGCAAAAAGAAGAAACAGAGGAATATGTTCTAAATGAAAGAACAAGATAAAAACCTCAGGAAAAAAACTTTAATGTAATAAAACTTTAATGAAAAAACTTTAATAAAATTTGTTAAATAGCTTATTTAATAAATTTTATTAAATAGCTTATTTAATAAATTTTATTAACTAGTTTATTTAATAAAATAAAGTTTTAATAAAACTTTAATACAATAATAAAAAAGTAATTTGCCTGAAAAAGAGCTCAAAGTAATGGTCATAAAGATGCTCACTGAACTGGTTAGAATACATGAACACAGTGAGAACTTCAACAAAGACTTGGAGAATGAATAAAGAACCAAACAGAAGTCACAGATCTGAAGATTACAATAAATAAACTACAAAGCACCCTAGAAGAGTCTAGCAGGAGATTAGATGAAACAGAAGAAAGAATTAGACAACTTGAAGACAAGGAAGTAGAATTTGCCCATCCAAGCAGGAGGAAAAAAAGGTAGATAGCATAAGGGACTTATGGGACACTACCAAATGGGATAACATTCACATTATAGGGCTCTCAGAAGAAGAGAGAAAAGAAATGGCAGAAATCTTATTGAGAAAATAATGGTTCAAAACTTCCTTAATCTGGGGAAGGAAACAGAAGCTGAGAGTTCAAATAAGATGAACCCAAAGAGATCCACACAAAAACACAATATAATGAAAATTTCAAAAGTTAAAGACAAGGTGAGAATCTTAAAAGCAGCAAGAGAAAAACAAGGAAACCTGCATAAGACAATCAGCAGATTTTTCAGCAGAAACTTGGTAGGCCAGAAAGGAGTAGCACAATATATTCAAAGTGCTCAAAGAAAAAAAAACAAACAAAACCCAGCTGACAATACTCTATCCTGCAAAGTTATCAGGATTGAAGGAAGGAGAAAGAGTTTTCCAGATAAGCAAAAGCTAAAGAAAGGAGTTCACCAGCCGTAAATCAACCTTACAAGGATGTTAAAGGGACTTCTTTAAGCTGGAAAGAAAGAGTGCTAATTAGTAACAAGAAACACTTATGGAAGAGTAAATCTTACTGGTAAGGTAAATATATAGTAAAAGTAGTGGATTAATCACTTATAAGGCTAGTATGAAGTTTAAAAGACAAAAGTGGTAACAATAGCTATAATTAATTAGTTAAGGGATACACAAGATAAAAAGATCTAAAATATGACATCAAAAAACATAAAACAGAATATTATAGATATAGGTTATATGTAAACCTCATGGTAACCACATACCTATAATAAATACACAAAAAATAAAGAGAAAGAAACATAAGCATAACACTAAAAAAAGGCATAAAGCCACAAGGAAGAGAACAAGACAGGGACAGAGAGGAACTATAAAAAGAACCAGAAAACAATCAGCAGAATAGGATAAATACACAAATGTCAATAATTACTGTAAATGTATATGCACTAAATTCTCAAATCAAAAGACATAGAGTGACTGAATGGATTTAAAAAAAAAAAACCCGGGGCGCCTGGGTGGCGCAGTCGGTTAAGCGTCCGACTTCAGCCAGGTCACGATCTCGCGGTCTGTGAGTTCGAGCCCCGCGTCAGGCTCTGGGCTGATGGCTCGGAGCCTGGAGCCTGTTTCCGATTCTGTGTCTCCCTCTCTCTCTGCCCCTCCCCCATTCATGCTCTGTCTCTCTCTGTCCCAAAAATAAATAAAAAACGTTGGAAAAAAAAAAAAACAAAAAAAACAAAAAAAAAAACCCAAGGCCCATCTATATGCTACTGACAAAAGATTCATGTTAGATGTAAGGACACACACAGGGTGAAAATGAAAGGATGGAAAAAGATGTTCCATGCATATGGAAAGCAAAAGAAAGCTGGAGTAGCTATACTTACATCTGACAAAATAAACTTTAAAACAAAGACTGTAGTAAGAGACAAAGAGGAATATTACATAATAATAAAGGGATCCATCCAACAAGAGGACATAACATTTGTAAATATTTATGCATCCAACATGCAAGCATCCAAATATATAAAGCAGATATTAAAAAGCCTAAAAGGAAAAGTAGACAGAAATCCAATAATAGTAGGGGACTTTTATACTTCATGTACATTGATGGGTAAATCAACCAGATAGAAAAATCAATAAGGAAACATTGACCGTATACGACACGCTGGAACAGATGCACTTTGCCGATATTTATAGAAAACTTCCATCCAAAAGCAACAGATTACCTATTCTTTTCAAGTGTACATGGACTACTTTCCAAGATAGATCATATATTAGACAAAAAACAAGTCTTAACACATTTAAAAATATTTAAATAACATCAAACAACTTTTTCAACTCCAATGGTATGAAACCAGAAATTAATTACATGAAGAAAACTGGAAAATTCCAGCTACTAAATATCTAATGGGCCAAAGGAGAACTCCAAAGAGAAATTTAAAAATACCTTGAGATAAACATAAACAGAACATACCAAAACTTATGGGATGTAGCAAAAGCACTTGTAGCATTAGCCCTTCACAGTGATTGAAAACATTTGTTTTCAATGTCAGATTTTACATCTTTTTCTCTTGTGTATCTCTTAACTATTGTAATTATAGCTATTTTTACTTTTGTCTTCTAAACTTCGTATTAGTCTTATAAGTGATTAATCCACTACCTTTACTATATGCTTAGCTTTCCAGTAAGATTTACTCTGCCTCAAGAAATAAGAAAAATCTCAAATAAACAATCTAACATTATAACACAAAAAACTAAGAAAAGAAGAAACAAAGCCCAAAGTTAGTTGAAGGAAGAAAATAACAAAGACTTGGAGCAGAAATAAATGAAACAGAGGCTAAAAAGACAATAGAAAGAAGTCAATGAAACTCAAAGATGGTTCTTTGAAAAGATAAACAAAATTCACAAATATTTAACTAGACTCACAAAGGAAACAAAATCAAATGGAAGAGAAGACATCAAACTGATGATACCACAGTAATACAAAACATCACAAGAAACTACTATGAATAATTATGTACCAACACATTGGACAACCTAGAAGAAATAGCTAAATTCCCAGAAACATACAACTTACCAAGACTAAATCATGAAGAAATAGAAATCTGAACAATCCAATTACTAGTAAGGAAATTGATTAACCAAAAACCTTCAAACAGAGGCACCTGGATGGCTCAGTCGGTTAAGCGTCCGACTTTGGCTCAGGTCATGATCTCACCACTCATGGGTTCAAGCTCTGCATTGGGCTCTGTGCTGACAGCTCAGAGCCTGGAGCCTGCTTTGGATTCTGTGTCTCCCTCTGTCTCTGCCCCTCCCCTGCTCATGCTTTGTCCCTCTCTGTCTCTCAAAAATAAATAAATGTTAAAATAAATTTAAAATACCTTCAAACAAAAGTTCAGGACCAGACAATTTCACCTGCAAATTCTACCAAACATTTAAAGAGGAATTAGTACCAATCTTTCTCAAACTCTTGTAAAAAATATAAGATGAGGGCTCTTCCAAACACATTTTTTTAAATTTTTTTCCAAACTCATTTTTGAAAGCCACCATTATCCTGAAAACAAATCCAGACAAAAATGATACAAGATAAGAAAATTAGAGGCCAATATTCCTGACAAACATAGATACAAAAATCCTCAACAAAACATTAACAAACTAAGTTCAATAATCTATTAAAAGGATCATACGTTGTGATCAAATGGGATTTATTCTAGGGATGCTAGGATGGTGAACATCAGAAAATAAATGTAATACTACAGCACAGTAACAAGATGAAGAATAAGAATCATATGATCATCTAAATAGATACAGAAAAAGCATTTGACAAAATTCAACAACCATTTACCATTAAAAAAAAAACTCTCAACAAAATTAATTTAGAGGGAATATACCTTAACATAATGAAGGCCATATATGACAAACCCATAGCTAACAACATCCTCAATGGTAAAAAGCTGAAAGCTTTCCCTAGAAGGTCAGGAACAAGACAAAGATGCTGATTCTTGTCACTTTCATCAGCATTGTGCTGGAAGTCTTAGAGCAATTAGGCAAGGAAAAGAAATACAAGTCATCCAAATTGGAAAGGTAGAATTAAAAATGTCACTATTTGCAGATGACATTATGTTATATTTAGAAACCCTAAGAACTATCAAAAACTGTTAGATGTAAGAAATCAATTCAGTAAAACTGCAGGGTATAAAATCAATATAAAAAATCAGTTGCATTTATATATACTAATAATAAACTCTCATAAAGAGAAGTTAAGAAAACAATCCCATTTCCAATGCATCACAAAGAATAAAATGCCTAGGAATAAATTTAATGAAGGAAGTAAAGAACATGTACTCTGAAAACTGTAAGAACTTGGTGAAACAAATTGAAGAAAACACAAATAAATGGAAAAAACATTCTGTATTCATAGACTAGAAGAATTAATGTTTTTATAATGTCCATACTACCCATAATGATCTACAGATTCAATGCAATCCCAATCAAAATTCCAATGGCATTTTTCACAGATAAATAAAAAATCCTACAATTTGTATGGAACCACAAAAGATCCCAAATAGCCAAAGAAATCTTGACAAAGTAAAACAAACCTGGAGGCCTACTTCCCGATTTCAAACTATATTACAAACCTACAGTAATCAAAACAGTATGATATTGTCATAAAATCAGATGCATGGATTGATAGAATAGAATGGAGAACCCAGAAATAAACTCATGCATATATGATCAATTTATTAATGACAAATGAATCAAGAATATACAATGGGGGAAAGGATAGTCTCTTCATTAAATGGTGCTGAGAAAACTGGATAGCCATACACAAAATGATGAATCTGGACCATTATTTTAAGCCATACAGAGAAACTAACTTGAAAGAGTTTAAAGATTTGAAAGTAAACATCAAACTCTTGGAGGAAAATATAGGCATTAGGCTCCTTGACATGGGTCTTGGAGATGATTTTTTTAGATTTGTCACCAAAGCAAAGACAATAAAAACAAACAAGTGGGACATTAAACTTAAAAACTTCTGCACAGCAAAGGACACCATCAATAAAACGAAAAGGCAACCTACTGAGTGGGGAAAAAATATGTGCAAAACCTATGGAATTTATATTAAAAAGGTGAATTTTATGGCTATGTCAATTACATCTAAATAAAGAATTTAATCAAAAAATTAAAAAGAAAACAGGAATAGTTTATTGGCAGTGTTTCTCTTTCAGATTCCTCTCTCCTAGCCCTTCTGAAGAACTGAGCTCTGGAGATGTGACAAGTAAGGAATTGCTGCAGCTGAGGTCAGAGAGGTTTTTTTCCTGCTTTCTCCTCCAGGGTTTTGATGGTTTCCTGTCTCACATTCAGGTCCTTTATCCATTTTGAATTTATTTTTGTGAATGGTGTAAGAAGTTTCATTCTTCTGCATGTTGCTGTCCAGTTCTCCCAGCACCGTTTGTTAGAGACTGTCTTGTTTCCACTGGATATTCTTTCCTGCTTTGTCAAAGATTAGTTGGAGGTACTTTTGTGGGTCCAATTTTGGAGTCTCTATTCTATCCCATTGGTCTATGTGTCTGTTTTTGTGCCAATACCATGCTGTTTGGATGATTACAACTTTGTAGTAGAGGCTAAAGTCTGGGATTGTGATGCCTCCTGCTTTGGTCTTCTTCTTCAATATTATTTTGGCTATTTGAGGTCTTTTGTGGTTCCATACAAATTTTAGGATTGCTTGTTCTAGCTTCGAGAAGAATGCTGGTGCAATTTTGGTTGGGACTGCATTGAATGTGTAGATAGCTTTGGGTAGTATTGATATCTTAACATTTTTTCTTCCAATCCATGAGTACGAAATGTTTTTCCATTTCTTTGTATCTTCTTCAATTTCCTTCATAAGCTTTCTACAGTTTTCAGTACACAGATCTTTTACATCTTTGGTTAGGTTTATTACTAGGAATTTTATGCTTCTTGGTGCAATTGTGAATGGGATCAGTTTCTTTTTCTGTTGCTTCATTATTAGTGTATAGGAATGCAACTGATTTCTGTACGTTGATTTTGTATCCTGCGACTTTGCTGAATTCATGTATCAGTTCTAGCAGACTTTTGGTGGAGTCTACCAGGTTTTCCATGTGTAATATCATGTCATCTGCAAAAAGTGAAAGCTTGACTTCATCTTTGCCAATTTTGATGCCTTTGATTTCCTTTTGTTGTCTGATTGCCGATGCTAGCACTTCCAACACTATGTTAAACAACAACAGTGAGAGTGGACATCCCTGTCATGTTCCTGATCTCAGGGGGAAGTCTCTCAGTTTTTCCCCATTGAGGATGATATTCACTGTGGGCTTTTCATAAATGGCTTTTATGACATTTAAGTATGTTCCTTATATCTTGACTTTCTGGAGGGTTTTTATTAAGAAATGATGCTGAATTTTGTCAAATGCTTTTTCTGAATCGATTGACAGGATCATATGGTTCTTTTCTTTTATTAATGTGATGGATCACACTGACTGATTTGTGAATACTGAACCAGCTCTGCAGCCCAGGAATGAATCCCATTTGATCATGGTGAATAATTTTTTTTATATGCTGTTGAATTCAATTTGCTAGTATCTTGTTGAGAATTTTTGCATCCATATTCATGAGGGACTATTTGGACCTCATGAAGATAAAAAGCTTCTGCACTGCAAAGGAAACAATCAACAAAACTAAAAGGCAACCAATGGAATGAGAAAAGATATTTGAAAATGACATATTGGATACAGGGCTACTATCCAAAATCTATAAAGAACTCACCAAACTACACACCTGAAAAACAAATAATCCAGAGAAGAAATAGGCAGAAGACATGAATAGACACTTCTCTAAAGAAGACATCCGGATGGCCAACAGGCACATGAAAAGATGCTCAACATCACTCCTCATCAGGGAAATACAAATCAAAACCACACTGAGATATCACCTCACACCAGTCAGAGTGGCTAAAATGAACAAATCAGGAGACTATAGATGCTGGAGAGGATGTGGAGAAACTGGAACCCTCTTGCACTGTTGGCGGGAATGCCAACTGGTGCAGCTGCCAGTTTGGAAAACAGTGTGGAGTTTCCTCAGAAAATTAAAAATAGATCTACCCTATGACCCAGCAATGGCACTGCTAGGAATTTACCCAAGGGATATAGGAGTGCTGATGCATAGGGGCAAATGCACCCCAATGTTTATAGCAGCACTTTCAACAATAGCCAAATTATGGAAAGAGTCTAAATGTCTATCAACTGATGAATGGATAAAGAAGCTGTGGTTTATATATACAGTGGAATACTACTTGGCAATGAGAAAGAATGAAATATGGCCTTTTGTAGCAACATGGATGGAACTGGAGAGTGTTATGCTAAGTGAAATAAGTCATACAGAGAAAGACAGATACCATATGGTTTCACTCTTGTGTGGATCCTGAGAAACTTAACAGAAGACCATGGGGGAGGGGAAGGGGAAAAAAGTTACAGAGAGGGAAAGAGGCAAACCATAAGAGACTCTTAAAAACTGAGAAGAAACTGAGAGTTGATGGGGGAGTGGTGAGAGGGAGGGGAAAGTGGGTGATAGGCATTAAAGAGGGCACATGTTGGGATGAGCACTGGATGTTTATGGAAACCAATTTAACAATAAATTTCATATTTTAAAAAAAATGAAGAACTGAACTCTGTAGAGTTAAATTGATATAGGTGTTCAGTTAATAGAACTGTTCTCTATCTTTTCTATGACTATCTTTGACACTGGATCTTTATTGGTAAGATCGTTGGCTTTAATGTAATGATCATTGACTATGACTTTTGTGGCAATAAAATGTATTTCTTTCTACTTAAGTATAATACTCCTAAAAGTACACCAACCTTAAGTATACAAAGTAAACATACTTATTTAACCATTAACCAGGTAAAGAATGTTTCCAGCATCCTAAAAGTGCTCTTTGTGTACCTGTCCATTCAATACATCCTGTATTCTCCTCAATCTAACTACAGCCCCAACTTCTGGAACACCCTTGTCTGAGGTAGGTGGGATAGCTCTCACCATATTCCCTCAGACTCAGATCTTGTAGTATGTGCAAGGTGTACTTCATTATGTTTTGGCTATGTGCTTGCTTCCTTATTTAAAATGGTGTTATTTGGGCACCTGGGTGGCTCAGTTGGTTGAGGGTCCAACTCTTGACTTCAGCTCAATCATGATATCATGGTTTGTGGGTCTGAGTCTTGAGTCAGGCTGCATTTTGACAGTGGAACCTGCTTGGGATTCTCTCTCTTCTCTCTGCCTCTCCCCTGCTTGCACTTGCTCTCTCTCTCTCTCTCAAAATAAATAAACTTAAAAAAATTAAATGGTGTTATTTCTCTGTTTTTTTTCTTTCTGTAGTTTTAATGGAATGTAAGGGGAAAACACAGCAAAAATATTTCTATTCTTCCCTTAGTGAAAATCTTTCTCTATTTCAATATGTGAATCCTTGCTTTAAGCCAAAGTAAAGAACTTTTCTCTTTAGAAATTACAGACCGGTTCCAACTGTCTTTGGAGGAGCATTATCCTTAAGAGAGGCACCATGGTATACTGGAGGAACACTGGATTGGGAGTTAGTCCTGGGTGTTTGACTACATTCCTGCTCTGTGAGGCTCTTAACTTGTTAAAGCTTTAGTTTCTTTTCACGTAAAATAAAGAGAGTAACACCAGCCTTACCAAATTCATAGAATTAGTGGGAGGATCAAATGGGACAAGCAATATTATCCTATTTGTAAAATGCTATTGAAATATAGTATGGTAATTTTTTGCCTCCACATTGGATGCCCTGGAAAGCTGTTGGGGAATACAGAACAAAAAGATGTCATGGCTACTGTTGCCTCTTTATTCCATCTTAATATCCCCCCAGCTAATCTGCAGTCACTGAGGAGTCACATTAATATGGAACTTATATAATTCATAAACCACTACAGCAGCCTGGAAAGGCTTTAATCAATTGCTTTCACTCTTAATTATTTTAAAACCTCAATAATGGTCAAATGAGCTGCATGGCAGTTTAATTAATTTGCATTAAGCCCAAAGGTCCTGAAAGAGTAGTGAGTTTATGAACATGATGACTAAAGGCTCGGCAGGAGCATGTCAAGCCTGAATGGGTATCTGGGCTGGTTCCCATGGGATTTTCCCAAGTCAAGCTGTGTGTGTGTGTGTGTGCGCGCGCGCTCACGCTCGCGTATGTGTGTGTGTTGCATTCACAACATTGCCATCTCTGTTTATTACATTAGAATCAGTTTTGAAGCCTCTGAAAATGAGCTCACTTGCTAAAGAAAAGCTTTGGACTTGTCTATAACTCTAATTGCCTATGTTCTCCTTGCTCCAGTTTCTGTGTTTAATAGAGAGCTGGCTGCATGTTATTTTTATTTCTGTGGAAGAGAATTGGTGCTTCTTACTCCCTGCCCATCATACTGATTTGTAATTAGCATATTTCATCACAAAAATCCCAGTGGGTGATGATGGCATTCCTGAACTGTTTCAACTTGAGCCATATGGTGCCCCACATTGGCCCTGCTCTGAGTGGTGGCTGCTCATTCCCCACCTGGGAGGCTTCCCTTTCAGGCAGGGCTCTGGGAAGGATTTATTACTAACATTACTGTCTCTCTTGGTTTGGACTTATAACCCATCTCATCACGACACATTTATGCCCAAATGGTCAGAGAGCAAAGAGGAAGAAAGGGGAAGTGAGTAAGTAGAGCCATTCATCTGACTCATTGTACTGGTCTTCTGTTTTCCATCACACACAGCCATGCTGTGATATTTTGCAATGGCAGTGCTAGAAAATGAGTTTAGAAGAGTAGGAATATACCACTTATCTCCCAGGTTGTGAATATATAATGATATGCTGTGTGTGAAGCAGGTACAACAGAATCTGGCACATAGGAAAAAAAGGTGGTTGTTTATTGAACATTTCCAATTTAATGCAAGTCCTCTTGCAGAGATGAGTTTTCAACTTGGTGTGTGCTCAAGGCATCTTGAGTGGTGCCATTCCATAGAAATTTCTGTACTGAAATATGATAGAACACTGTTCAATGTGGTAGCCACCAGCCACATGTGACTACTGAGCACTTGGTATGTGATTAGTGAGACTGAGAAATGTAATTTAAAAAAATGTTTTTAACGTTTATTGTTTTTGTGTGAGAGACAGAATGTGAATGGGGGAGGGGTGGGGGGGGGGACAGAATCCGAAGCAGGCTCTGGGTTCTGAGTTGTCAGCACAGAGCCTAACATAGAGCCTGATGTGGGGCTCAAACTCATGAACCGTGACATCATGACCTGAGCCGAAGTCGGATGCTTAACCGACTGAGCCACCCAGGTGCCCTAAGAGAAATTTAATTTTTAATTGAAATTTAAATAGCCACAGATGACTAATACCTACTATGTGGGAAAGTACAGATCTAGACCCTAGATTTATTTTTTTTAGAAGAGGTCCATTTAAACTTTAAGTAACTAAGATCTTTTCCATGAGTACTGAGAAACTAGGGTCCTCACAGATCCCTAGACTAGTCTAAAATGAGATCAATGTCATTCACACAACTGTTAGTTTTCAAGTGTCCAGAACATTAATTGAATTCTTTGCTATTTTCAAACATGTTAAAATCCCTATTGCTACACATGCTAGTGGTAGAAAATAGTATTTAGAGAATGACCTGAATGACCCCTAAAGGGCTTTTTATACGGAAATGTGAGCGACCTGTCATTCCTACTCAAGCTTGCATGCACCTCTCTTGGAAGCAGAAAAAGTTGAAAGGGGTATGGAGTTTTCCTAACAGGAAAGAGACATGAAGGCGAGGCGGAGGTGGTGCAATGTGGCTTAGAGCTGGATGAAGATCTGGATGTTCTGCTTTTTGAGGAAGGTCCTGGAGTGGGAGGAGCCTCTTCTTTTACCTTAGGGGAGAACTATTACCCCATGGCTTTGGACATATCAGAAACCAAAAGCGTGGCTGGAGGAGAAATACCTTGATGGTAGGGGGACGAGACCTTTATTATTTAAGTCATTATTTGAATGGCCACTGGATATCAGACCTCTAGACAGGGAATACAGAGAGCAAAAATAGATGTCACTTCTACCCCTATGGAGCTTGCTGCCTAGTGGCACAAAGAAACATGATTATGTAATGGCGCAAATAGTTATGATGACAGGTAAGAAATTTACTGGGGCTGTGTCAGTGGCTGACAGGGGAGTTTTGGGGCTGAATTATACACTACAGGTTGTATGCTCCAGAAAGCATCTCTTGAGATTGAAGAGGAAAGAACAGAAGATGATTAACTATTCATTCAATACCTTAAATTTGAGGCACTACATGAGCTACTGGCAGGAGATAAAAATGTGACTAAGATGATTTCTTCCTTTCAGGATTAGAGGTGGGCCTCACTGGAGGGAGTAAGTACATATAAAATAGATGCCAAGGCAGATGCTAGAACACAGTCAACGTCAAAGAGGGTGAAGGACATGGGGTTCAGAAGAGACCAAGATTTGCCTTGTCGAGAGTAGCTTTAGCCTAGACTTGGGATATGAACATGAGGTGGTGGGGCCACTTCATTCAAACTGTGCATGTGGGCTTAGAAAGGGAGCACCAAGGCTGGTATTACTCTATTAAAAGGAGAAGCCCCTTGTCCATGTTACCTGGTTCCATGTAAACCCAGTATCGTTGTATAGTCTCATGGTGGTGGAAGGAGGACAGAGGAAGGCAGATGTGAGGAGGTAGCCCACCAAAGACTGAACTTTAACACTTCTCCAGTCAGGTGGCAAAGCTTAGAACTAATTTAATTTGGTTTAGAGAAAGAATGATTTCTGTTGTATCCTAAAGTTCTGGAGTAAAAGTCATACTTGTTGTGGATGATTACCCTCAAGGAACTTACATGAGGGTGGGTGGATAAAAATGTGTTAATATTTGCCACAGTGAAATTTGAGCCATAGTTGAGGCATCTTATAGGGCATTCAGAAGAAAGGTCACTTATAGTCAGTAGAACCAAGAAAGTCAAAGTATGCAGTGATGTTTGTAATACCTCACTGAGCACATAGTTATTTCATAGTGATTTCACTGAGAACTCACTGATTTCATAGTGGAGAAGGAAGGGAATTCCAAGGAAAGAGTTAGAACAAAGGCATATGAAACATGGAACATATTCTGGGCAGAGATGAACCCAGTACTTCTAGGGCAAACAGAGAGAAAAACCTTGCCTTCCTGGCTCAGGGTCTGGTCATTCCCTAGAGTGACATGTCCCCACTGAGAATTATTATATTTTCTTTATATTCCCATAGCTCAGGGATATTTTATCAAACTACACTTCAAACTATAGCTTGTTTTGCAAAAATCAATACAAATATTATTTGAAATATAGTAAAATACTGGATATGCTTTTTATAAACTACAAAGGACCTTTAAGGACCCTCTTTTTAGACTGATTCACTGCTAATCCTCCTCCCCATTTGAAAATCTGTGGACATGAATACAGCTTAATGGTATGTGAGGAAGCCATGGGTGTTAGAATTGGGAGTTTGGTAATAACCAGATGAAGCAGTTTGCTTCAGACGAAGCTGTTAATAGTGAGTAGGTACAGAAGAAATCAATCAGATCAGAGAGCCCTCATCGGAATAAGATGGACTTAATCAAGGAAGGTTTTTTGGGAAAGGTGCTATGAAGAAGGCACTGAATAACAAAGGTTTGCAGAAGAATAGTAGGGTGGGGGGGGATGAACATTCACTTAGTGCTATGTTGCTGAATGAATAAGCAGATAATGAATGAATGGTAGCATGAAATTGTGCAGGTTGAAGTTCACATGAATAGAATAAGTCACCGAGGGACAAGTTCTCAAAAAAATGAGAAAGTGACAAAAATGCAGCACTCCTATTTGGAACTCTGTAGGTTGATAGCAGGTAAACAAAAAATGTTCTTATTGCTACCATCACATGAGAAAGAAAAGTTTCCTTGGAGCTAATGGAAATTGAGTACCATCACCAGACTGGTTAACCAGAGTCAGAAAGAGCAGTTATTTGAGTGAGGTGTACCCTGGTAATTTTATCTCAGTTGAAAATAAGAGTTCTTCCTTTTATGTGGAATAACCCCAGAAAATTTCCTGGGCCTTCAGCAGATTAACTCTGAGAAAAATTCAGACAGAAAATAGAGCCCATGGTCAAGCTGTGGTATCAGCTGTTCAATCCAGGGTATGAAATTGGATTTAATTTAGCAGAAAGCGATTTTTGGGTGAGATGCCTACCTGCTAGGACTGAGAGAGTCACTAACCTTGGTGGTCTGGTTGCCCAGTGATGACAGGCTGGATTCCTCCTTGCAAAGGCACCCAGCAGTGGGAGGGAGGAGAGGAGAAGCAAGCTCATTAGTATTTGGAGAGAGGAGAAGGCTATTTTTTCTAAGATGCAGGACTTCCTGCCTGGAAACCTAGCACATAGAGGCCAGCCTGGAGGGGGGTTTTCATCCTGTGAACGCGGTCATGAAACTTTGAAGGTGGCTCTCGCACAAGAATTCCACTGCCATTTTTAAAAAGGCGACAAAGCAGAGCAATTTTCTAGGTGGTCAGAAATCTGGTCAGCTCCCTTTCCCAGCCAGGTTCTGAATGATTTGAAAACTAAGACAAAGGAGAGGAATGTCTAAGCCAAATGTCACCTTTATTAGCTGTAAAAACCAGGATGGAGGGTATGGTTTACATTTGTTAGTGCCCCCAGAATTCGGCACACTCATCCTTCTCCCCCAAAAAATTGGTGGTACCTGAAAAGGCAGCCTCTTCCCTCACATGCTGCAGAGACCCTCCCCTAAAGATGTACCAGAAACCACCTGCTCCCGAAGAGCAGCTATTCCTCACAGGGAGAAGGGGGAGCTAAGATAAACACATCCAGTTGTTCTCAAATTTGTAATTCTACCCCTTAATAGGAAAAGAAGCCAGAAATGTAGCAACCAGCAGAGTGGGGAAACAATGCTCCTCCTAGTATCTGACTGGACCAAGTGGTTTTGCTGGTTCATTCAGGAACCTTTTCAGGGCCCAGAGGGTAGCAGCTCCCTCCACGACGCCCCCCACCCCCCACTTCTTGTTGACCCACTGTGGGATTTAACATCAACTGACTTCTCTGGGACTTTATAGTGAAGGCAGTTGCAGTTATGGTTACCCAGAAAAGCTATCCCAAAGTGCTCTTGGAGATTGAATCTCTTCAATTCAGTGACCTGTTCTCAGATCGACTAGATATACTGGGAACTGGCAAGAAACCTGTACTCAGAATTGGCTAGGAAATCAGCAGGGCTCAGGGTGAGAAAAAAAATACAGGTTTAAAAGTTGTAAGAGTTGTAAGACAGCAACAGTAGAGCACTGAACCGAGTTCAGGACCCTATCTGTGTGGGGTCTTCTGCCAATGCACAGATCCCACGCCCATGAAGCCAGCCCTCCGTGCTTACAGATGCTATTCATGCTCTCTGGACTATTTCCTCCTTTGCCTGTGCTCCGGCTGGGTCTGGGTCTGGGTCTGGGTCAGTAGGTCTCTCACGCATACACACACCTTAGTATAAGTTATTTGTAACATGTGTAAGAGAAATTCTTATCAGAGTGCAGTTTCATCAGTTTCCACAAAACAAACACGTCCATGTAACCAACCTCCAGTTCATTTAACAGAACATTATCGGAATCTCAAAAGCTCCTTCATGTCCTTTCTAACCTTTACCCCATTTTCTTGCTGTGTTTGGCTTCTTTCATCCAATTATCTTTATGAGATTTACCTATGTTGTAGTATGGGCTAACTTCATTTGTTTACATTGCTGTATTTTACATCATTTTACTTACTCATGCAAGTTATGTATTCCTTCTACAGTTGATGCACATTTGCATTGTTTCTAGTATTTGGGTATTACAGTTAATGCAGCTGTGAACATTCCAGTGTGTCTCCCCTGGTGCATTTGTGCATTTGCTTTATAGGAATTGCCAGCTCATGGAGCAAGCGTATGCTAAACTTTAGTTGTTGTTTTCTCAAAAAGATTGAGGAATTCACTCTCTTACTAGCAGTATATGAGAGTTCCATTTGCTTAATCCTCTTGCCAACATTAGTTTTGTCTTCTGTTAAAACTGTTTTTATTTTTTATTTTAGCTATTGTGGTTGGAGGGGTGTATAAAAAATGATCAATTTGCCTAATTTCAGAAAGGACTGAAAGATCCTTAGATTCATACATAAAAACCACTTCCTATTTCAGCTTCTCTCTGTGCACTGGCTTTACTCTTCTGCACAATTTTTTCCTTCTGCATGGTGGCAAATAGAGCCATGGCAAATTCTATTGCTATTAGAAGTTGGAAAAGGAGAGCCATTTAGACTAGAGGAGTCAAGAACTAGAATTTAAGGAACTTGGAGAAAGTGAGGAGAAGGTGGCCAGGTATTCTCAGGTGGATGAAGGTAGATAGAACAGTCACATCAAAACTGTTCTAGGTGCAGTGGCAGATTTTGCTAGGGAGCAATGGTTGGTATGGCTGAGAGGTAGCAGGGCCAGAGTGTGCAAATGGGGCACTCCCTGGGGCAGAGGAGCTTGGCTGCTACCACTGGTTTACCCATGTCTGGTTTAGGAAAATTAATCTGGCCAAGGTCTGTTCAAGGCAAAGAGAGAGGCTGGAGGCTGGTCAGGGCAGGAGAAAGGGATGATGGAGGGCCTGGATCAGTGCCTAGTGTGATATCCGAAGACCAAGAAGAATTACACTTATTTGGAAAGAATTGATGGTCCTTGGCCATCCTCCTGTTCTCATGCCATCATGTGGTGCAACTGGATGCCCGATTGGACTGTTTATAGAGAGGCACTGTGTGGTCTCAGTGGGTCTTTCCCTGGCTGCAGTGGAGAAGCACCAATATCAAGTTACACATACTAGGCACCTCTTGTTAAATTGTTGTCTAATTGCCTAACAAAATAGTGTTGGTGCTCACTGGCCTAAATTTAGAAGAGTGTTACACAATAAAAGTACTTTGGTGTCTTAGTTGATTTCATGACTTCACATAATGGAAAGGTTTAATTTGCTTATTCACTTTTGTAAAGAAATAGAGCTTACTTTGGTAGATTGGAGCCCCAAAATATATTAATATAGTTGTACATTTGTACTTTGTATAGTTCATTTTCTCCTTGATTGTGGTATCTTCCTGCCCTTGTCTGCTTTGAAAAGCTGCACAGTACATTAACTTTCTCGTTTTAATACTTGCATATTGTCCTGTTTGTATACGAAGTTGACTTTCTCCATAAAAATGTGTAGTTCCTTTAAATATAAAAAAAAATTCATTCTTCCCCATTCTCAAATGCCTATTTTAGGAGACAGAAGATATAAACCTAACTCTCTCTTTTGTGACCAGAGGTATGAGAACATGTGTAGAAGCAGCATTCAATGGTTGGTGTGGAAGGGAGGTAGTGGTAAGAGAATGGCTAGGGATCTTCAGTCTTTGCTAGAATGAGTCACTCTGCTCCTTGCCTGAGGCCACATGTTTACTGATGATGTGTGTGGAGGTCTGTGCCTATGGGGTACCTTCAACCCAATCTGTGGTAGGTGAGTGTTTGGGAAAGTAATATACTGAAAGAGGGATCCAACTGGTTGGTGAAGAGGAAGGGCTATACATTTTGAGACTGATGGATTCATACACATTGTCCCCCACTGGAAATGGTCATAAGCATCAAGACAAAACTACACTCACACAGCCTTGATTTCCAATTGTCTAGTATGAGGGTTAAGTCCACCTGTCCTAATTTCTTCTTAGCTGTATTGTGAACATTGCACATATGTGAAAGGTCTACATAATGTAAAGAATTTCAGTTATTAACCAAATAAAAACAAGCTCATTTCCCCATGAGACCTTTAGACTTGGAGCATTTGACTTTAAAGAAGTAGAAAACAGGAAAAGAGAGTATTTATTACCAGTTCTCATTTAGGCCAAGTTTGCTTATCCTGTTTATCTAAAATAAGAGCCAACAATCTGGAGTGGTTTCAATTGGATCTAAATATTTCTCCACATTTGAATGGGCTCCAAGAGCCTATTCCAGCACTTGGGCCAAAACATCTGCATGTTCTGGAGGACAGCAAAGTTGTCTGCATGTGCAGGGGCTCTGTTTTGGCTGGAGATAGGCAATGGTGTCATCACTCCCACCATGTGGCCATCCAGCTACCTCCTGCTGCTCTCAGTTGATTGTGGGTGTTGAGCCCTGGAATTAAGTCACTATGGGAAGCAAGTTTCTGCTTTTAGCAACTCAGGCCACTCTGTCTGGACATCTTAACTCTGGGAAAGCTGGACTTTGCTCAGGCACTATTTCTGCTTTGGGAGAAAAGAATTATGATGGCTAATGTTAAGAACTTATGCACTGGGCACTGTTCTAAGCACAGTTCTTATGTTAACTCATTTATTCCTCATAATGTTTGAAGTAGATACTGTTATTGTTCCCGCTTTATAGATAAGGAAAGAGGCGGAAGACACTTAACCCATTAAGTACACTCCACGAGTAAGAAACATCATGGATGATAATCACAAGCTATAACAACTAGGACGATCCAGGCACTGGGCAACCAGAAGCAAGACTGTGACCACTAAGATGAGATGCTACCATACACAGAGCAAGCAAGGCTATGTAGCTACTACTGGATGAACATCACCTTATGTGGCAATAAAAAGCCAGGCCATCTGGCTACAGGGTCTACATTCTTACCACTCCTCAGCATTCCATCTTTGCTTTCATAGTGCCTGGCACAGAGTAGATGTTCAGCAAACAGTGTGCTAAATTGAAGTGCTCTGTTGTCCAACGGCTTCCCTGTTGGAGTTCCTATATTTTCTGTCTCCTGCTTTTGGCACCTAGGACAAGGCCTTAAGCATGACTGTCCTCTTGTCGAATAACTCAAAAGTAGTTTCCAGTAGTAGTCCAGAAGTCTTAGGTCTCTTCTCTTTGCCTCTCCTTTGAAGACCCAGTCCCATTCAATTCTTTCTAGCTTCTCCAAGCAAACAACCCATCATGCCACATGTCGATACACCCAACAGTTCCTTTGTTCATTCTCAAATTGTTCTAGGTCATGTAATGACTTTCCAGAAGCCAATGAGAATGTGTGGCTCTTAAGAAGTGGCCCTAGTTGCTCTGATCTCAACTGTAGCAATCTCTTACTCGACACATCCCCAAAGGCAAGGGAATTAAGAGCAAAAATGAATTACTGGGACCTTATGAAGATAAAAAGCTTCTGCACAGCAAAGGAAACAACCAACAAAACTAAAAGGCAACCAACAGAATGGGAAAAGATATTTGCAAATGACATATCAGACAAAGGGCTAGTATCCAAAATCTATAAAGATCTCACCAAACTCCACACCCAAAAAACAAATAACCCAGTGAAGAAATGGGCAGAAAACATGAATAGACACTTCTCTAAAGAAGACATCCGGATGGCCAACAGGCACATGAAAAGATGCTCAACATCGCTCCTTATCAGGGAAATACAAATCAAAACCACACTCAGATATCCCCTCACGCCAGTCAGAGTGGCCAAAATGAACAAATCAGGAGACTATAGATGCTGGAGAGGATGTGGAGAAACGGGAACCCTCTTGCACTGTTGGTGGGAATGCAAATTGGTGCAGCCACTCTGGAAAACAGTGTGGAGGTTCCTCAGAAAATTAAAAACAGACCTACCCTATGACCCAGCAATAGCACTGCTAGGAATTTACCCAAGGGATACAGGAGTACTGATGCACAGGGGCAAATGCACCCCAATGTTTATAGCAGCACTCTCAACAATAGCCAAATTATGGAAAGAGCCTAAATGTCTATCAACTGATGAATGGATAAAAAAATTGTGGTTTATATACACAATGGAGTACTACAGGGCAATGAAAAAGAATGAAATATGGCCCTTTGTAGCAACATGGATGGAACTGGAGAGTGTTATGCTAAGTGAAATAAGCCATACAGAGAAAGACAGATACCGTATGTTTTCACTCTTATGTGGATCCTGAGAAACTTAATAGAAACCCATGGGGGAGGGGAAGGAAAAAAAAAAAGGAGGTTAGAGTGGGAGAGAGCCAAAGCATAAGAGACTCTTAAAAACTGAGAATAAACTGAGGGTTGATGGGGGGTGGGAGGGAGGGGAGGGTGGGTGATGGGTATTGGGGAGGGCACCTTTTGGGATGAGCACTGGGTGTTGTATGGAAACCATTTTGACAATAAATTTCATATATTGAAGAAAAAAAAAAAAGAAGAAGTGGCCCTAGTTGGTCCTAGAGAAGCAGAGCAGGAGGCATCGGCCCACGGAAGGGTTGAATGAACAACCCTAGGAGGCCTCTCAAGCTCCTGTGTCTTTGGGGAGAGAAAAAAAAATCTTGGAGTGGATTATCACCACAGAGTAAGAATGGACACAGCGTTTCCCATTTAGCAGGTCTAGGATAGAGCTTGAGAATTTGTACTTCTTGGGGCGCCTGGGTGGCTCAGTCGGTTGAGCGGCCGACTTCAGCTCGGGTCATGATCTCACGGTCTGTGAGTTCGAGCCCCGCATCGGGCTCTGTGCTGACAGCTCAGAGCCTGGAGCCTGTTTTGGATTCTTTGTCTCCCTCTCTCTGACCCTCCCCCATTCATGTTCTGTCTCTGTCTGTCTCAAAAAATAAACGTTAAAAAAAAAAAAAGAGAATTTGTACTTCTAACCAATTTCCAGGTAGTATTTCTGCTGCTCTGGGCACTGCAGCTTCAGACCACTACACTATACCCCTTCCTCTCTAGGGCCAGTCTTCCTCTACTTCAGAGAAAACTCTTATAGATGAATTTCACCTGGGAGTTTGGAAGGACTCCTGGCCCAAGGCCAAGGTTCTAGTTCTTTCTCAGCAGGCTTGGCTGCATCCTCACTCTGGGCACTTGAATGAAGATTTAATCCTAAGCAAAGTCCCGACACTTGGCCTTGCTGGCCTTAAACCAAGGGCTATTCCAAGTGTGGTGTGGTGTTGTGGTAGCCGTGGCTAGCCAGGAATATGTGTGATCTATGTGTCCCCACTAGGAACCTGTTAACCACCAATTCCACATGTCAGCCATTGTCCCATTGGGATCCTGATTTTGAAGGCACAAAAAAGTGCCTAGTGACGATCTTCTCTCCTATCCCTCCCAAGCCAAGTTTTCCTCTTCAGAACAGCTCTATCTCCTCTTTGAATCTTCTCCATCCTCTCCAGGTAGATTACAGCTTTTGCCTCAGGGATCCCCAAAGATTGTAAGCACATCTTTTACCACATTTGTGGCATTGATTTAAACTGTGAACAACTGGAGGGCATAGCTCTCTGCCTTGTCGATACTCATGAAAGTGCAGGGACAATGTGGGCACTCTCTAAATGTTTGACAAATGTTTACAAAAGCAACAATTAGGAAAACAATGCAATGCAACAGATATAACAGTCTGGCTTTGGAGTCATCTGACCTGAGTGTAGGTTCTAGCTTTACCACCTGTTAATTGTGTACACTTGTATAGGAATTACTTAACGTAGTTCATTCTCTGTTTCCTAATCTGTAAAATAAGTACAGCCTCTTCCTCATAGGGCTGTTGTGGTAATGAGTAAGACAATACATATAAAGCTTCTATCACCATGCTTGGCACACAGTAGGTGCTCAGGCAATGGTATTTATGAAAGAACCATGTTTTAGACAGTGAGGAGTGGGTGGGAAGGGGATTGGCACAAGAAAGAGGAGTCCTGGAACTTCTGTCTTTCAGGGTCTTATTCAGTATCATCTTTCAGTCTGAGATATTGAAGTGGGATACAGGAGATTCTCAAGGGTAGATGTGCCATATTTGAGCGACAGAGCCAATGAGAGTGGAAAGACTCAAGACAGATTGATCTTCACTTCCATTTCTGTGTTTGGTTTTAGTGGTTTGAATTTGCTGGCGACCCTCTTTCACAGACACCCTTTCTGTCTGTATTCCTCAGCTCATCTGAATCCTACAAAGGGTAGAGGCAATCATAATAAAACCCGAATAGGCCTATGCAAAGAACTGGGAATCAGGGACCTGTGTTTAATAGGTGTTTGGGAATGACAGTGTTTATTATGTATGCACAGTATGTCAGGGCTATTGAGAAACACTCCTTGTAAATAGAAATACTGTATGATCCAGTAATTCCAGTACTGGATATTCATCCCAAAACAATGAAAACATCTGTTTGAAAACCATATGCACCCCTATGTATACTTCCTTATTTACAATAGCCACATTATAGGAGCAACCCAAATATCCATTGACAGAATGGATAACGAAGATGTGGTGTGTGTGTGTGTGTGTGTGTGTGTGTGTGTGTGTGTGTGTGTGTGTGTACTGGGCTATTACTCAACCGTAGAAAATAAGCAATGATTTCTTGCCATTTGTGACAGTATGGATGGACATAGAGGGCATTATACTGAGATGACAAATACCATATGATTTCACATATTATATGTGGAATCTAAAATACAAAATAAACAATAGGAGCTCCCAAATACATCAAATAGTTAATAACAAACATAAAGGAACACATAGATAGTAATATAATAATAGTAGGGGATTTTAACACCCCATTTTTATCAACGGGCACGTCATCTAAACAGAAAATCAACAAGGAAACAATGGCTTTGAGTGACACACTGGACCAGATGCACTTAAGAGATACACTCAGAACATTCCATCCTAAAACAGAATATACATTCTTTGCAAGTGCAAATGGAACATTCTCCAGAATAGACCACTTATTAGCCCACAAAGCAAACCTGAACAAATTTAAGAACATCAAAATCGTACCATGCATATTTTCTGACCACAATACTATGAAACTAGAAGTCAACTATAAGAAAAAATCTGGAAAGACCACAAATACATGGAGGTTAAATAATATGCTACTAAACAATGAATGAGTCAACCAAGAAATCAAAGAATAAATAAAAAAGTACATGGAAACAAATGAAAATGAAAACCAATGGTCCAAAACGTTTGAGATATAGCAAAAGTGGTTCTAAGAGAGAAGTTTATAGCAATGCAGGCCTACTTCAAGAAGTAACAAAAATCTCAAATGAACAACCTAACTTTTCACCTAAAGGAGCTACAAAAAGAACAAATGAAGTCCAAAATCAGAAGAATGAAGGAAACAGTAAGGATTAGAGCAGAAATAAATGACAAAGTGGGGAAAAAAACACAATAGAACAGATCAGTGAAACCAGGATCTGGGTCTTTAGGGGGGGAATCAATAAAATTGATAAACCTCTAGCCATACTTATCAAAAAGAAAAGAAATGGATCAAATAAATAAGTCACAAATAAGAACAGAAATAACCAATACCACAGAATTACAATCATAAGAATACTATGAAAAACTGTATTCCAACAACCTGAATAACCTAGAAGAATGGATAAATTCCTAGAAGTATATAAACTACCAAAATTAGATCAGGAGGAAATAGAAAATTTAAACAGACTGATAATCGGCAAATAAATTGAGTCAGTAATCAAAATACTTCCAACAACAAAAAGTCCAGAGCCAGATGGCTTCACAGGCAAACCCTACTGAACTATTTGTATTATTGAGGGGAGGGGGAGCGAGGGGGAGCGAGGGGGAGCGAGGGGGAGCGAGGGGGAGCGAGGGGGAGCGAGGGGGAGCGAGGGGGAGCGAGGGGGAGCGAGGGGGAGCGAGGGGGAGCGAGGGGGAGCGAGGGGGAGCGAGGGGGAGCGAGGGGGAGCGAGGGGGAGCGAGGGGGAGCGAGGGGGAGCGAGGGGGAGCAAGTCTCAAGCATGTTCCATGTTCAGCGTGGAGCCTGACATGGGGCTGGATTCCACAACTTTGTGATCATGACCTGAGCTGAAATTAAGACTCAGATGCTCTCCCCCCTTTTTATATCTACTTAAAATTTACAGAAGAGTTGGAACCTATTCTTCTTAAACTATCCCAAAAAATAGAAAAGGAAGGAAAACTTCCAAATTCATTCCATTAGGTTAGCATTACCCTGATACCAAAACCAGAAAAGACACCACTAAAAAAGAGAGCTATAGGCTAATATCCCTGATGAACATAGATGCAAAAACTCTCAATAAAATACTAGGAAACCAAATTCAGCAATACATCAAAAAATATTCACCACGTAGGATTTATTCTTGGGTTGCAAGGGTGGTTCAATATTCATAAATTAATCAATGTGATATATCACATCACTAAGAGAAGGGATAAGAACCATATGATTATTTCAACAGTTGCAAAAAAAAAAAAAAAAAGCATTTGACAAAGTACAACATCCATTCATGATGAATACCTCAACAAAATAGGTTTAAAGGGAATGTACCTTGACATAATAGAGGCTATCTAAAAAAAAAAATAATAATAATAATAAATGCCACCTATGAAAAACCCACAGTTAATATCATCCTTAATGGGGAAAAACTGAGAGCTTCCCCCCTCAAGTCAGGAACAATACCAGGATGTCCGCTTTCACCACTTTTATATGACACGGTACTGGAAGTCCTAGCCACAGCAATCATACAACAAAAAGAAATAAAAGGCATCCAAATCTGTAATGGAGAGGTAAAACTTTCACTATTTGCAGATGACATGGCACTATATATAGAAACCCTGAAGATTCCACAAAAACTGCTAGAACTGATACACAAATTCAGTGAAGTCACAGGATACAAAATTAATCTACAGAAATTTCTACGCACCAATAATGCATTTCTATGCACCAAAAATGAAGCGGCAAAAAGAGAAATTAAGGAAACATCTCCATTTACAATTGCACCCAAAACACTACCTAGCAATAAACTAACCAAAGATGAAAGAATTTCAAGATGACACAATAAAAAGACATTCCATGTTGATGGATCAGAAGCATAAGTATTCTTAAAATGTCTATGCTACCCAAAGCAATCTACACATTTCATGCAATCCCTATCAAAATACCAACAGCATTTTTCACAGAACAATCCTAAAATTGTATGGAACCACAAAAGACCCTGAATAGTCCAAGCCATCTTGAAAAAGAAAAGCAAAGCTGGAGGCATCGCAGTTTTGAACTTCCAGTTATATTACAAAGCTGTAGTTATCAAAATAGTACAGTACTGGCACAAAAATAAACACATAGGTTAATGCACCATAATTGGAAACCCAGAAATAAACCCACAATGATATGGTCAATTAATGCTTGACAAAGCAAGAAAGGGTACCCAATGGGAAAAAGACAGCCTCTTCAACAAATGGTGTTGGGAAAACTGGACAACATACAAAAGAATGAAATTGCACCACTTCCTTACACCATATGCAAAAATAAATTCAAAATGGATGAAATACCTAAACATGAGACCTGAAACCACAAAAATTCTAGAGGAGAACACAGGCAGTAACTTCTTGGACATTGGCTGTAACGACTTCTTTTCAGATAAGTCTCCTGAGGCAAGAGAATGAAAAGCAAAAATAAACTCTTTGGACTACATCAAAATAAAAAGCTTCTGCATAGTGAAAGAAACCATCAGGAAGACTAAACATCAACCTATGGAATGGGAGAAGGTATTTGTAAATGATATATCCAAGAAAGGGTTAGTATGCAAATATATAAAGAACTTATAGAACTCAACACCCCCAACACAAATGATTCAATTAAAAACCGGGCAGAAGACATGAACAGACATTTCTCCAAAGAAAATATCCAGATAGCCAAAGATGATGTTCAACATCACTTATCATCAGGGAAATGCAAGAAGATATCACTTCACACCTGTCAGAATGGGTAAAATCAACAACACAAGAAATAACAGGTATTGGCGTGGATGTGAAAAAAGGGCTACCCTCTTGCACTGTTGGTGGGAATGCAAACTGGTGTAGCCACTCTGGAGAACAGTATGGAGGTTCCTCAAAAAGTTAAAAATAGAGCTACCCTATGATCCAGCATTCATACTCCTGGGTTTTTATCCAAAGACTGTAAGAACAGTAGTCCAAAGGGATGTATGCATCCCTATGTTTATAGCAGTATTGTTTAAAATAACCAAGATATGGAAGCAGTCCAAGGGTCCATCAACTGATAAATGGATAAAGATGTGGCATATATACACAATGGGATATTATTCAGCCATAAAAAAGAATGAAATCTTGCCATTTGCAATGACATGGATGGAGCTATAGAGTATAATGTTAAACAAAATAAGTCAAAGACAGATACCATATGTGGAATTTAAGAAACAAAACAAGCAAAGGGGAAGAAATAGAGAAACAAAGCAAGAAATAGACTCTTAAGGGGTGCCTGGGTGGCTCAGTTAGTCAAGCATCTGACTTCTACTCAGGTCATGTTCTTGCAGTCTGTGAGTTTGAACTTGCATTGGGCTCTGTGCTGACAGCTCAGAGCCTCGAGCCGGCTTCAGATTCTGTGTCTCCCTCTCTCTCTGCCCCTTCTCCGCTTGCATTCTCTCTCTCTCAAAAAATAAATAAACATTAAAGCAATAAAAAAAACCCAGACTCTTAATTATAGAGAACAATGATTGTTACCAGAGGGTAGGTGAGTGGGGAGACAGGTTAAATAAGTGATGGGAATTAAAGAGTGCACTTTTCATGATGAGCATCAGGTAGTGTATTTAACTGTTGAGTCACTATATTGTATACCTGAAACTAATATTACACTGTATGCTAACCGGAGTTAAAGTAAAAACTTAAAAAAAAAAAAAAAACAAAACCCAGACTCTTAAATATGGAGAACTGGTGAGGGGATAGGTGTAATACTTAAAGGGGATTAAGAAGTACAAACTTCTGGTTATAAAGTAAGTCATAAAAATGAAGAGTACAGTATAGGGAGTAAACTCAAGTCAGTAATATTGTAATTACATTGCATTGTAACGATGGTGGCTACATTTATCCTGGTGAACACCAAGTAATGTATACAATCGTCCAGTATGTTGTGCACCTGAAACTAATATAACATTGTGTGCTGTACTTCAATTAAATAACACTCCTTGTTCAATCCTTCTCTAAGCTGTGGTTGGCTTAGATATCAGCAGACCTCCCTTTGGTGCTATGGAAAGATACATGAGATAATGTGTTTGAAATTATGAGTTCCAGTAGTGCTGGATTCACATCTAGCTCTCCTTCTCTTCCACACATAAGGAAGACAGGCCTCCTTGCAACTAGACAGAGTCATGTGCCTAGTTCTGGGCCACCTGCAGGCAGAGGTGGTAGTCATCCCACACACCCCTTTGTCTTTTCCTGGGCATGCGATCCTGCCGAAGGCTTTGTGTTTTTAGGGACAGAGCTCCAAGATTAAAACCACCTGATTCCAGAGTTGCAATAGGAGGAAAGCTTCCTTAAAGAAGCAATTGCGTCACCCCAAATCCCTTGTTGCATTAAGCCACTGAATTTGGGGGTTTGTTACTCTAAGATAACATAGCTTATGCCAATTCAAAAGGCAATGAGAAAATGCTACACATTTTCACACTTTTTCCATCACCAGTAGTTAATACCAGTAGTTAATAGCCCAGGCACATTAGTCTCTCATTTTCTTGATAATTTTGTTTTTGGCTGGAAGGCTTCATCCCAACCCTCCCCCCTGACCTTGGAACAATTACATTAGCCCAAACTCTTCGGTTGAGAACTATCCCTATCCTGTTGAAAAATGTTTATACTTTACTAATGGTGAGAAAAGAGTACCAGCTGCTCTGTAAACAGAATAGGATCTCCAGATAGATCATTGGTTGATAAAATCTAGGGAAATATATAAGCCAATAATTAACTACTTTGTCTATTTTTATTATTTCTTGGTTGGTGCTCCCCGCCCCCCAGTAGACGAGGTAGCATAGTATGAATTATCTAGATCATGGAAAGTGAAACTTGTTTCCTGGGGAAAGTTTGATTAGGATGAGCAGTGTGATTGAATGTAATTACAAGTCCTGGATTACTGTCACACTCCACTAGACACTGTTTCTATCATGTTTTGCAGAAATGGAGCCTTTTGTGCTCAAGGAAACACCTAACTGTGCAGCGTGGCAAGCCCCAATCAAGTCCTGTGCCTCAGTTTCCTCATGGTACAATGGGGCTATCACATCCTTCCCAGGCCTTTGGAAAAGATATGCTTTGTACTCAATAGTTACACTTTATTGTGGGTAAATATAATTTCCAAAGAACACACACAAAGAATACAAGCTTCAAAAGAACCCAGGATCAGCGACAGGCTGTAATAAAGGTTCTGATTGATGAAACACCACATAAAATGCTCAGAGGTTGGCAAACTACCTCCCTGGGACCAGATGTGGCCTCCTGTTTATTTCTGTAAATAAAGTTTCATTAAAACACAGTCAAGCTCATTCATCTTACATAATGTTTATGGCTGTTTTCACAGTACAACAGCGGAGTTGAGTAGCTGTGGCCCACAAAGGCCATGAATCTGTGTTTCTGGCAAGTCCCACCCAGCTGATGCTGATGTTGCTTTCCTGGAGACCACAGCTGAGAACCATAAGACTAGGGATTACAGTTGGTAAGACATGTTGATGAGACAAATTCCAATGGAAATGCAACAGAATGGGCACCAGCTGTGCATGGAGCTGTTCTCCAACTTCCAGAACAGGGATAGGGGAGATAGGCACTTCAGAGACTTTTCTCTAGGACTCTGCCTCAGTTTAAAAACAAACAGGGGCCGCTGGGTGGCTCAGTCGGCTGAGTGTCCAACTTCGGCTCAGGTCATAATCTCGCGGTTTGTGAGTTCAAGCCCTGCGTGGGCCTCTGTGCTGACAGCTCAGAGCCTGGAGCCTGCTTCGGATTCTCTGCCTCCCTCTCTCTCTGCCCCTCCCCTGCTCACTCTCTGTCTCTCCCTCTCTCTCAAAACATTTAAAAAAATTTAAAAACAAACAAACAAACAAACAAAAGTGAGCGGGGAGCCTAGGTGGCTCAGTAGGTTGAGCGCTGGACTATCAATTTTGGCCCAGGTCATGATCTCACAGTTGTGAGATTGAGCCCCATGTTGGGCTCTGTGCTGAGAGTGCAGAGCCTGCATGAGATTCTTGCTCTCTCTCCCTCTCACTCTCTCAAAATAAATAAACTTTAAAAAAAGTGGATATCCCAGGGCTACACAGAACCAAGCTACTAATGCTATAGTCATTAATTCATGCTGCACACATACTTGAGGAACTCAGTAAATAGTTGGTATAAAAGAACCCCTCCCCTTGTAGGGGTATGGGAATCCTATAAATCTATAGCACCCAAGACCAAACATTCCTTAAGTACACTCAGCAGGTACTAACATGCAGCTATATAACTGATAAATTCTAGATGAACATTAATCTGGTATTACTTCTTCTTGATGGCTGCCCACTACTTGAGCTCTGGGAACTGGTCTCTTGGAGATAAAGCCAAGCAGTGATAGGCAGGCTTTCTGTTTGTTTTGTTTTTACTTACCCACCTGTCCCCCTATATCTGCTGCTTTGGGACATCAGTTAACTTGTGTAGAGATTGTTACAACAGAAGCCACTTGGCATAAATGGGGAAATATGGTAGGTGGAAGAGTCACACCCAGGTAGGGAATGGAATGGAGATTGCCCACAGGCCTTGTTAAAATATTCTGCTGCAGGGGCTCCTGGATGGCTCAGTTGGTTGTCTGACTCTGGATTTCGGCTCAGGTCATGACCTCACAGTTGTGAGATTGAGCCCCATGTTGGGCTCCACGCTGACAATATCAAGCCTGAGATTCTCTCTCTCTCTCTCTCTCTCTCTCAATAAAAGCTCAAAAAAATTCAGGGGGGCGGGGCTGGGTGGCTCAGTTGGTTAGCATCTGACTTCAGCTCATGTTATGATCTCTTCGTTCGTAAGTTCAAACCCCATATTGGGCTCTGTGCTGCCAGCACAGAGCCCACTTTGGATCCTCTTTCTCCCTCTCTCTCTCCCTGCCCCTTCTCTGCTCTCTCTCTCAAAAATAAATAAACATTAACAAAATTCTGCAAAGAAAAAAAGCCAGAGTCTTCTTACCTTTGAGGCTTCAGAATAGGAAGATCCTGCTGTTGTTGCTTAGTCTGGAAAATTCTCTTCTCACGGGCACACAGCCAGGAGGATTAGGGTGAAAGAGGAGGTTTCTGATCCCACTGTCCTGTATCCATCAGACCTGGTGTTTCAGGCTGGGCTTCGGTTCTTTGGAAGAAAGCTCTTCAGGGACAGCCAAAGAAGGCTAACATTCACTGAGGGCTCCCCTTCTTCCGCCCTCCAGACACTGCTCTGCTCTTCACTCCTACAGTGTGGGGCTCTTCAGACTTAGAGCAAACAGCTGTTTTGTAGGCTCCGTGGGGATCACCGATGCAACACGCCTCTGGTTGAAATTGGCCCAGTCACGCTGGTCACATGTGAAACATGATGGCAATTAGGGGGTGGCTGACCAGTTGTCTGAGGACTGACCAATCAGGGAGGAGGTTTTGAAAGTAAAACTCCAGAGCTTTTCTCTTTCAGCCCAGCTGAGAGTACTTCTTGCTTCGGGGTTTGTCTCTTTCCTGGGCCTGAGAGGACCTAGAAGGTGGAGATACCAGATAAACTAAGAAGGGAAACTTAGAGGCCTGGATATTAGAGTCTCTGCTTCCTCTTTGGTCTCTCCAGAGGATTTCTGCTTATCCTGCAGAATTCAGGTTTAGGACCATCTTCCTCCTCATCTCTGAGGAGTGTTTCCTGGCCTTCTCTTCAGGGCTTGTCTCTTCCGTCTTTGGCTTCTAGAACACACCTCGATCACAGCACTTTTCACATTGCTCACATTGTTTGGTTACGTGTCTCTTTTTGCCCCTTAACCATATGTGCTTTTATTTTACTTATTTAAAAACACTTAATACATTTTAACTCTTGAGTACTTAACAATACTAACTCAGTGAATCTTCGTTCCTTGTTATGTCCAGCTTTATTGAAATGTAATCAAGATATAACATTCTGTAAGTTTAAGGTGTACAACATGATTTGATACACATACTTTGTAAAACAATTACCACAGTAGGGTTAGTTAACATTTCCTTCACCTGTGTGTATGTGTGTGTGTGTGTTGAGCACATTTGAGATTTACTGTGTTAGCAACTTTCATGTATATAATACAGTATTATTAACTGTAGTCACGTTGGTATACTTTAGATCCCCAGAACTTCATCTTCTAATGGCAAGATTGTACTCTTTGACCAACATTTCCCCATTTCCTTCACCCCTCAGACTCTGTCAACCACCCTTCTTTTTTTCTATGAGTTCAGCTTTTATTTTCTTGATTCCACAGATAAATGAGGTCATTCAGTGTTTTTCTCTGACATTTCACTTAGAATTAACACCTTCAGCATCCATCCATGTTGTTGCCAATAGCAGGGTTTCCTTCTTTCTAAGGCTGAATAACATTCCCTGGTAAATATATACCACATCTTATTTATCCCTTTATTCATTGTCAGACTCTTAGTTTGTCTCCATGTCTTAGCTACTGTAAATACTGTGCAATGAACTGGAAATGCAGATGCCTTTTTGAGTTACTGCTTTTTTTCTTCAGTTAAATATCCAGAAGTGGAATTACAGGATCCTATAGTAGTACTGTATTTTATTTTATTTCATTTCATTTCATTTTTTAATTTTTATTTTGTTGTATGTTATTTTTAAGGAACCACCATATTATTTTTTGATAGTGACTGCACCAATTTACATTCCCACCAAGAAGAATTGTGCACAAGAATTCCCTTTACTCCACATCCTTCTCAGCATTTCTTATCATTTGTCTTTTTGATAGTAGCTATTGTAACAGGTGTGAGATGATATTGTGGTTTTGATGTGTGTTTTCCTGATGATGAGTGATGTTGAGCACTTCTTCATGTACCCCTTGGCCATCCATATTCTTCTTTGGAAAAATGTCTATTTGAGTCCTTTGGTGATTTTTAATCAGATTACAAATATTTTTTGTTATTGGGTGGTATGAGTCCCATGTATATTCTGAATATTAATCTCCTATAAGATGTATGGTGTGCAAATATTTTCTCCTGTTCTAACAGATTGCCTTTCAATTTTGTGGGTTGTTTCTTTTGCTTTGCAGAAGTTTTTTATTTGATGTAGTCCCATTCGTTTATTTTTGCTTTCATTGTGCTTTTGGTGATATATCCAAAGTCGTTGTCAAGACCCATGTGAAGGAACTTTTCCACTATATTTTCTTCTAAGAGTTTTACAGTTTTAAGATTTTACATTCAAGCTTTAATCCAAGTTAATTTTTGTGAGTGGTGTAACAATGAAGTCCAATTAAATTCTTTTGCATGTGAACATGTTTTCCCAGTACCACTTATTTTTTTTCATATTTATTTATTTTTGAGAGAGAGAGCACAAGCGGGGGAGGGACAGAGAGAGGGAGACACACAATCCGAAGGAGGCCCCAGGCTCTGAGCTGTCAGCACCGTACCCATCACGGGGCTGGAACCCACAAACTGTGAGATCATGACCTGAGCTGAAGTTGTACGCTTAACTGACTGAGCCACCCAGGCGCCCTTTCCCAGTACCACTTATTGAAGATACTATCTTTTCTCCATTGAGTATTTCTGGCTCCTCTGTCAAATATTAGTTGAATGTATGATGGAAGGTTTATTTCTGAACTCTTGATTCTGTTCATTAGTCTGTGTGTCTGTTTTTATGCCCGTACCATAAAGTTTTATTATTAAAGCTTTGTAATATAGTTTGAAATGAGGAAGTATTATACTTCAAGCTTTGTTCTTTCTCAAGATTGCTTTGGCTATTTGGACTCTTTTGTGGTTCCATACAAATTTTAGGATTGTTTTTCTATTTCTGTGAAAAATGTCATTGGAATTTTTAAAAGCTGTTATTTATATTCCAGCTAGTCAACATACAGTGTAATATTAGTTTCAAGTGTACAAGGTAGTGATTCAATAGTTCTGTACATCACTCTGTGCTCATCACAAGTGCACTTCTTCATCCCCATCACCTATTTAATCCATCCCCACACCATCCTCCCTTCTGGTAATGTTCTCTATAATTAAGAATCTGTTTCTTGGTTTTCCTCCCTTTCTCTCTCTTTTTTTTCCCCTTTGCTTGTTTGTTTTGTTTCTTAAATTCCACTTATGAATGAAATCATATGGCATTTGTCTTTTTCTGACTGTTATTTTGCTTAACATGATATTCTCTAGCTCTATCCATGTCCTTGGAAATGGAGAGATTTCATTCTTTTCTTATGGCTGAGTAATAGTTCATTTTATATATATGTGTATATATATATATATATATATATATATATATATATATATATATATGCATGCCACATCTTCTTTATCCATTCTTCAGTTGATGGATATTTGGACTGTTTCCATAATTTGGCTATTATAGATAATGTTGCTTTAAACATCAGGGTGCATGTATCCCTTTGAATTAGTATTTTTGTATTCTTTGGGCAGATACCTAGTAGTGTGATTATTGGATTATAGGGTAGTTCTATTTTTAAGTTTTTGAAGAAACTCTGTGCTGTTTTCCAGAGTGGCTGTACCAGTTTGCATTCCCACCAACAGTGCATGAGTGTTCCTTTTTCTCCATGTCCTTACCAAAACCTGTTATTTCTTGTGTTATTGGTTTTAGCCATTCTGACAAGTATGAGATGATATCTTATTTGTGGTTTTCATTTGCCTGATGATAATTGATGTCAAACATCTTTTCATGTGTCTGTTGGTCATCTGGATATCTTCTTTGGAAAAACGTCTGTTCATGTCTTCTGCCCATTTTTAAATTGAATTACTCATTGTTTGCATGTTGAGTTTTATAAGTTCTTTATACATTTTGGATACTAGCCCTTTATCAGATATGTCATTTGCAAATATCTTCTCCCATTCCATAGGTTGACTTTTAGTTTTGTTGATTGTTTCCTTCACTGTGCAGAAACTTTTTATTTTTACGTAGTCCTAAGAGTTTATTTTTTATTTTGTTTCCCTTGCCTCAGGAGACATATCTGGAAGGAAGTTACTATGGCTGATGTCAAAGAAGTTACAGCCTCTAAATTCTCCTCTAGGATTTCTATGGCTTCAGTTCTCATGTTCAGGGCTTTCATCCATTTTGAATTTATTTTTGTGTTTGGTGTATGGAAGTGGTCCAGTTTCATTCTTTTACGTGTTGCTGTCCAGTATCCCAACACCATTTGTTGAAAAGACTGTCTTTTTCCCATTGGATAGTCTTTCTTGCTTTGTTGAAGATTAATTGACTGGGGCGCCTGGGTGGCTCAGCTAGTTGGGCATCTGACTTCGGCTGAGGCCATGATCTCATGGTTTGTGGGTTCAAGCCCCATGTCGGGCTCTGTGTTGACAGCTCAGAGCCTGGAGCCTGCTTCAGATTCTGTGTCTCCTTCTCTCTGTGCTCCTCCCCCACTCATGCTCTGTGTCTCTCTGTCTCAAAAAAAAAATTAGTTGGCCATATAATTATGGGTTTATTTCTGGGTTTCCTATTATGTTCCTTTGATCTATGCGTTTATTTTTGTGCCACTACCATATTGTTTTGATTCCTATAGCTTTGTAATATAACTTGAAGTTCAGAACTGTGATGCCTCCAGCTTTGCTTTTCTTTTTCAAGATGGCTTTGGCTATTCAGGGTCTTTTGCAGTTCCATGAAAATTTTAAGATTGCTTGTTCTAGTTCGGTGAAAAATGCTAGTGGTATTTTGATAGGGATTGCATGAAATGTGTAGATTACTTAGGGTAGCATAGACATTTTGACAATATTTGTTCTTCCAATCCATGAACATGGAATGTCTTTTTATTTCCTTGTGTCATGTTGAAATTTATCAGTGTTTTACAGTTTTCAGAACACAGGTCTTTCATCTCTGATTAGGTTTATTCCTAGGTATCTTATTGTTTTTGTTGTAATTGTAAATGGGATTGATTCCTTAATTTCTCTTTATGCTGCTTCATTACTGGTGTATAGAAATGCAACAGATTTCTGTATGTTGATTTTATATCCTGCGACTTTACTGAATTCATGTTTCAGTTCTGTAATCTTTTTTGTGGAGTCTTTGTGTTTTTCTATATATAGTATCATGTCATCTGTAAATAGTGAAAGTTTTACTTTTTCCTTACTGATTTGAATGTCTTGTATTTCTTTTTATTGTGTGATTATTGTGGCTAGGATTTCCAGTACTATGTTGAATAAAAGTGGTGAGAGTGGACATCCTTGTCTTGTTCCTGATGTTAGGGTAAAATTCTCAGTTTTTCTCCACTCAAAATGATATTAGCTGTGAGTGCCATTGTAATTTTGATAGTGCATTAAATCTGCAGAAGATTTTGGGTAGACTTTGAGTGTGGACATTCTGCTAACTTTGGCCTTAGCTTGTTCTTCTTTTAATACTTTTCGAGGTGTAAAGTTTGGTTGTTTATTTGAGCTCTTTCTTTTTTCTTAATGTAGGCATTTATCACTATAAACTTTGCTCTTAGAAATGCTTTTGCTGTATCTCATAGATTTTGGTATATTGTATTTTCATTTTCATGTGTTTCAAGATATTTTTTTAATTTCTCTTTGATTTCTTCTTTGACTCATCAGTTGTTTCAGAGTGTATTGTTTAATTTCCACATATTTGTGAATTTTTCAACATTCCTCTTGTTATTGATTTCTAGTTTCATACCATTGTGGTCAGAAAAGATGCTAAGACTTCAGTCTTCTTAAATTTGCTGTGATTTGTTTTATGACCTAACATAGGATTTAGTCTGGAAATGTTCTGGGCACACTTGAGAAGACTGTGTTCTGCTGCTGTTATATGGAATGTTCTGTGTATATCTATTACGTTCATTCAGTTAAAGTCTAAAGTATACTTCAAATCCAATGTTTCCTTTGTTGATTTTCTGTCTGGTGATCTATCCATTATTTAACTTGGGGTACTGATATCTCTTACTATTATCAGACTATTGTCTTTTTCTCCCTTTAGATCTCTTAGTATTTGTTTAATATATTTTGGTACTCTGATATAGGGTGCATGTATACTTACAATTATTGTATCTGCTTGATGAATTGACTCCTTTATCATTATATAATCATCATCTTTGTGTTTTTTTAATGACTTTTGATTTAAAGGCTATTTTGTCTAGTATAAGTGTAGCTCCCCCTACTTTGTTTTGGTTTCCATTTTCATGGAATATCTTTTTCCTATCCCTTCATTTTGAGCCTATGTGTCTCTTCAAAGCTGAAATGAATCTCTTGCAGGCATTATATAGTCGGGTCCTATTTTTTCTTCCCCATTCAGCCTACTCTCTGCCTTTTGATTGGAGAGTTTAATCCATTTAAATTTGAAGTAATTATTGATAAGCAAGAACATACTAATGCCATCTTATTCATTGTTTTCTGGCTGTTTTGTAGTTCCTTTGTGAACTTTTGTGAATCAGTGGTTTTCCATAGTGGTATTCTTTGATTCCCCTCTCTCTGTCTTTTGTGTATCAATAGATTTTTGCTTTATGATTCCAATGAGAATTACATAAATAATCTCATAAATAGAAGAATCTATTTTAAGGGGTGCCTGGGTGGTTCATTTGGTTAAGTGTCCAACTCAGGTCATGATCTCACAGTTCATGGATTTGAGCCCCACATTGGACTCTGTGCTGACAGCTCAGAGCCTGGAGCCTGCTTCAGATTCTGTATCTCTCCCTCTCTGCCTCTGCCCTGCTTGTGCTCTGTATATATCTCTCAACAATAAATAAATATTAAAAAAAATTTTAAGTCTATTTTAAGCTGACAATTACATACAAAAACTCTACCTTTTTACTCCTCTTCTTACATTTTGTTTTTTAATGTCATATTTTTCCTCTTTTAAAATTATGTATCCAGTAACAAATTATTAGTAGCTATAGTTGTTTTTAATACCTTTGTCCTTTAACCTTTACATGATAGTTAAGTGATTAATGCCCCAGCATATTACAGTTTAGAGTATTCTGAGTTGATTATATTGTTTTATATTGTCATATGTTTACATTTACGTTTACTATTTAGTGTCCTTTCATTTTAGCTGGGAAATGAAACACTTCCAGCATTTCTCATGAGGCAGGTCTAGTGGAGGTAAACTCCTCCAGCTTTTTGTTGTTTGAATAGTCTTTTTGTCTCCATTTCTGAAGGACAGCCTTCCTGGTTAAAATATTCTCGTTTGGTACTTTTTTGTTTTAGCACTTTAACTATATCATTTTATTTCCTCCTGGACTGTAAGATTTCTGCTGAGAAATCTGTTAATATCTTTTTGTAGTTTCCTTTGTCTGTGAGAAGTTTTTTCTCTCACTGCTTTCAAAATTCTTTGTCTTTGATTTTAGACAGTTTATTATAATGTGTCTTGGAGAAGATTGTTTTGAGTTAAAATTATGGCGGTATATATAAGTTATCTGGATGAATTTCGATGTCCAAATCTCTCTTCAGAGTTGGGAAATTCTAAGTTATTTATTATGTCTTTAAATATTCTTTGTTCCCCTTTCTACCTCACTTTTCCTGAGACTCTACTAATGTGTAGATTGATTTTCTCCATAGTAATCCACAGGTCACATAAGCTTTCTTTATTCTTTTTCATTTAGTGTTTCTTCTGACTTCATAATTTCGAATGACCGGTCTTCTATTCCACAGAGTCTTTCTTCCATATCAGTCTGCTGTCGATATGTTCTGTTGCATTTTTCACTCCATTCATTGTATCTTCAGCTGCAGAATTTGTGTTTCGTTCTTTTTAAAAATGATTTCTACATTTCTGTAAATTTATCATTTTGTCCTTGTTTTGTTTTCCTGACTTCACTAAATTTTCTTTTTGGGTTTGCTTGTGGCTCATTGATCTTCCTTAAAATAGGTATTTTGAATTCCTCATCAGGCCAGTCATAGATCTACATTTCTTTAGGGACAGTACTAGAGAATTATTGTGTTCCTATGGTGGTGCCTTTTGTTTCCTTGACTTTTTAGTTTCCTTGCAGTTTTACATTGCTATCTTTGCATTTTAAGAAGCAGTTACCTCCTCCAGTCTTTACTGACTGGCGTTGGAAGAGAAATACCTTCTTTCAGTTCTGTTAGGAATTCTGAGGCTTTTTCAGATCTTTTCTGTGGATACACCTACTCCACATTTCTTGTTCCCTTTGAAGGGTAATTCTTTTTCTTTTTTAATTTTTTTAATTTTTTTTTTTTTTTTTTTTTTTTGAGAAAGAGAAAGAGAGACAGAGTGTGGAGTACAAGCAGAGGAGGGGCAGAGAGAGATGGGGACAAAGAATCCAAAGCAGGCTCCAGGCTCTGAGCTGTCAACACAGAGCCCAACACAGGGCTCAAGCTTATGAGCTGTGAGATCATGACCTCAGTCGAAGTCGGACGCTTAACTGCTTAACTGACTGAGCCACCCAGGTGCCCTGAGGGGCAATTCTTACTAATTACTTTAAATTTTTTTAAATGTCTTTATTTATTTTTGAGACAGAGAGAGACAGAGCATGAGCAGGGGAGGGGCAGAGAGAGAGGTAGACACAGAATCCGAAGCAGGCTCCAGGCTCTGGGCTGTCAGCACAGAGCCCGACGCAGGGCTCGAACTCACTAAGCGTGAGATCATGACCTGGGCTGAAGTCGGATGCTTAAACAACGGAACCAGCCAGGTGCCCCATCTTACCAATTACTTTAAATTTAAGATTGTATGCCTGAAAGGGAAGGCTGATTGTTGACAGCCTCCCTTTGCTTGGTTTCCTTAGGGGGATGCTATATTCTCAGGTCTGTGTGATTTTTCTCAGTCCTGTAGAGTCAGGCTGGCTTTTTGCACATGCTCACTAGCCACCTGCAAAGGCCACCATTGGTAAGGCAGGACACACTGAAATAGGGTGGGGGGTTGTGGGTGAGGTGTTCAAAATGTTGGGGATGACTGTGGGCCAGCTGGTGGGATCCACAGGTGAAGCTTCCCAAGGAGTCACTGATGGTTAGTGGGATCTGCATCCACTTGATATGTTTCATTCTGAGTCCTGGCTGCTGTCCTCTCAGCCACTCATTGTCCCCCAGTTATACAGCTCACAACTCAGTGTTCTGATAGGGGTGAGAGACAAAGGGACCTCTTTAGCAATGTCTCACAGAGCGAGGGAAGCTGGGCACTTATTTATGATGTATATGCTCTTGCTTTTTCCTGTGGGAGGTATCACAGGCCAAGAAGTTCTCTCTTAGCACTGTGCTGTGCTACCTGGTGGCAGGGGAAACACGGAGAAAGTGAAACCGCACCTCTTATCCTCATCAGTGTATCCAATCTTGGGTTGTTTTTGTTCTAACAGTGTGCTGGAACTTCTCTGATGAACTCCCAAACATCCACAAAGGCCATTTTGTCCATGAGTGATGGGTGAAATCAGTGTTCTTTGTGGGGAAGATTGTAGGACACTTTATTTTGCCATGTTGACAATGTCACTTTCCTCATCTACTCTTCATAACAATACTATGAGGCAGGTATTTTTGTTACGCCCATTTTTTGGAGGAGAAACCTGATTCACAAAGAGGTTGTATAATTGCCCATACTACACTTCTCATAAATAGTGGAGCTGGTATTCACAATTAGGCAGTTTGGCTCCAAGGTCTTAACCACTGTACTATGTCACTTCCCCTTAAGGGCAGCTTTTATGTTTATCCTTCTTTTATTTCTAATTTCTAACACTGGGCCTGACACAAGGCAAAACGTTAACACCAGTTTTTGAAAGGAAGGGTATAGGGTTTATCTGTTAGCAAAGGAGAGGAATGAATAACTTTTTTCAGAGCCAATACATATATATTTCATTTAATTGATCTATGTTGTATTAATTTATCACATTATTTGTCTTTGAACTTATTTCTCTAGCGAAAAGATGTATGTGTATGTGTGTGTGTATAAAAGGTTCTTTGTAGCTTACCATTAAAAAGTTCCATTATTGTTCTGAGTACTCTTGTATACTTCCATTCAAAAGGTGTAAGGGCAGAAACTGTCCTGCACGCTCTTCAGGAATGAGGGTTGGTGTCCTTTAATGCAAACCCTCCATGCTAAGGAGCCCTCTACTCTCACTCTCTTGAATTAAGTATGTTTCACAATGAGGATAATTAATTCCTCTGTAAACTCTCTGCCAATTATTTTGTGTTTTAGTAAATAATTTCTATCCACAATTACTGACCAAAGAAATGTGTAACTTAAGGGCCTGAGCCTATCTTAAAGAAACATAGACGATCCAGCTGGATCTTAAAAGGCTGGCAATGTCATTCTCCACATCTACCAATGCCAACCACCAGCCCACCTCTGAAGCGTCTTATATATTTTTTAATGTTTTTATTTATTTTGAGAGAGAGAGAGAACAGGAAAGGATCATAAAGAGATGAAGAGAGAGAGAGAGAGAGAGAGAGAGAGAGAGAGAGAATCCCAAGCAGGGTCTGTGCTAGCAGCACAGAACCTGATGTGGGGCTTGAACTCACGAACAGTGAGATCATGACCTGAGCTGAAATCCAGTCAGATGCTTAACTGACTGAGTCACTCAAGTGCCCCTGAAATGTTATATTTCATAAGCAGCTCTTCACCCAGAAGATATCAGAGGGCTTCTTCATCCCCCTCCAAGAACAAAGAAAAGGATCATGAGCAAAAATATCTGAGGCCAGACCTGGTCATCGGTTTGACAGATTCAAACACTGCACAGAGTAGAAGAGGCAGGGAGGGAGACTGTACTGACCAGCTAGCTGTGTTTGGATTCCCTAGTGCTCCCAGGACTCCACAAGCCTGCTGTCCACCTCCGTGGCTTGTCTGCATTGTAGATAAATGTGGCCTTCATTGGGAGGATGTGCCACTTGAACTCTTGAGAAAAGAACTATGCATTAGGGTGTATAGTCCCCAGGGACAGCTTCACACTCTGGCTGAGGACCATGCTTTGGCAGAGTCTAACCTGAGCCACATGATTACCTCCTCCTGAATGACTCTTGAACTTTCTCCCCATGTGGCTTTTCTTGCCATTGTGGCACTGTGTAGTTCCCCTTAGAAGTATACAACTCTGAATTTCATTTTCTTTCACTCGTATGTAAAATGAGTGAATTATTTTAATTAATCTGCTTATTATTTGTACTGTAGTTTATACAATTAGATAAACCCATCATTCTTTGTAATGTATGATAAATTAGTATTTCAGGAACACATCTCCATTGGAATTATCATATAATATCCCTTTACTGTACAGATTTAGTTAACTCTCTAGTTTTCTGAATGCATTCACAGCATTAAATGCTATGTGCCATGCATTGTGCTAAGCTTTTTACATATTTTATCTCACTCCATTGTTGAGATTCAAACTTAGGGAGGGGGTGCCTAGCTTGCTCAGTTGGAGCCACATTGAGTGTAGGGATTACTTAAAAATAAAATTTAAAAAAATGATTCAAATTTAGAAATTTCAAGGTTGAAATGGCAACTGGAAGTAAAATTTAGGTGTTAGGTAAATAAGGCATGAATTCCTCTGTGTGGATTTGGAATTGGTAGGCAAATAACAAGTGCCTATTTAGTGCCAGAGTTACTGTGTACCTGTAATAATATTGATTATGAAAAGGCAAAAAACTTTCCTTTTTTCCGTGACTGACTAGGTAGTTGTTTATTTAATAATAACTGCCTATTTAAGCATCAAATATCAGATATTCAAAATATAATGATTTATTCCAATAAAGGGCTTTATTTTTCTCACATAGTGTGAAGTCTGGACATAGTCCAAGATTGGAAGGGCAGCTCTATGCTGTCATCAGAGACCCAGGCTTCTACAATCTTTCTGCTCCATCATCCTTTGTACATGCTTGTCTCATGGCCACAAGATGGCTGCCATTCTCCAGCCATGTCATTCACATTTGTGGCAGGAAGAAGAAAATGGGTAAGAGGTGAAAGGCACATGCCAGCTGAGTCACCTCCCTTTTAATGGATCTTCTCATCTATTAACATCCTCTAGCTTTCCATTGGCCAGATCTGTGTCACATATTCACCTACAAATACAAAGGCAGCTGAGAAAATTAATTATGCTTTTCAAGGAACATGTGAGCCTGCCATGCATTTTTGAGTTTTGGTTTACTGTTTCCAGCATATGTAGTCACTCCGGTAACTCTTAGAGAGGGGTCAGGGCTGGTATGGGCATAGACAGACTCATCACTGCCTACGTGGTATGGATTTAGGAACAATTGGAGGGCTCAGAGGCCAGGTCATACAGCCAGGTAGTTGTAGAGCTAGAAATAGCATCTTTGTGCCTCTCATGACCTTTCATACTTCATCTGAGAGCTCAAGTCCTATAAACTGACAGCTCACTGAGCATCTGAGGGGGTGGCTCCACTAAAGGACCACTGTTCTTTCTAGAACCCTAAGACCTCCAAGTGGCAAGTAGGACATTTATATCCATGGGGTGCTGGCTAAGAATAGATGAATGGAAAATGTTCAGAGAGTGCTTTTTACTTCCCACCCTCTGGACAAATGCAAAACAAGATCGATCATTCTAGAGACCATGGAGTCATTATCCATATGACAATCATAGATTGGGGTTAGAATATGGGTTAAGAGAAAGTCCTTTTTACTGTAAAGAGATCATTTTAGGACCAAATTTTAGGAATTTTAGGACATTTGACCCAAGTAACAGCCCTTCGAGGCAGCTGGTACAGCTGAGAATGGTAAAGTTGAACAGGTGGGCAAACTGCCCAGGGACACGCAGGGTGTCTGGCCAGAGTTTGAGACAGCTCCTGATGCTGTGTTCTTCCCACTTTACTACGCAAACCTGATAACTGGTACTGGTAACCTTTTTAGTGCAAATAGGAATGGGTCTCTTTTTTTCAAGTATTACAATGTTTATTGATAGATAAAAGTGTATAAAATCAGAGCACTAATGCACATGACTTGATAAATTAAGTAGAATTAATTCCAATACTATAATGGAGGACCAACTAAATTTCCCACCATTTGTTTTGTATCCACAAAGACTGCTTCAAGGGCATTAATGATCTCTTGAAACTAATCTGTTTTGTGCCAGTAAACCATGCTTCTTTTGAAAAGTCTTGTGCGCTTTCTCAGGCTCAAGGACATTAAAATATAGCACATAAAGCCCAATACTAGAGGTAGAAATACAGGCAATATACTGTTATGGCAACAACCATAAAATGAGCTGAAGTATTCTCTCTTCTTTTACTGGGACTCATGTGGGGGATCTGCCCTTTTGCCATGTTTGCAATTTTCCAGGAGATGGCGCCAGATAGCTTAGAATCTGTTTCAGAGAGCATTAATCTGCATTCAAAAAGGGAGGGGAACAAAACAAGAGACTCAAATATAGGGAAAAAACTGAGGGTTACTGGAGGGGTTGTGGGAGGGGCGATGGGCTAAATGGGTAAGGGCCTTAAGGAATCTACTCCTGAAATCACTGTTGCACCATGTGCTAACTAACTTGGATGTAAATTACACAAAATAAATAAATTATAGAAAAGAAGAAGAAGAAGAAAAAAAAAAAGAACAGCTCAGGTGCCCTCAGCAGGGACGAATCTCAGCACAGACCTCCTACCACCAGCACCTAAGCTTTGTCCATTCATTAAGGGCCTGTTGTGAGGTTCCGAGGCACAGCTCTCTGAGAATCAAGTTGAGGTGTGATGGGAGAGGTATTTGGGAAGGGGGCAGACCATTTAAAGGCAAGACTTCCTTCTGAAAATGGAGAGGTTGGGGGCTGAACAGTTGGAAAAAAACAAACAAACAAAAAAAAAACAAAGAGCTTCATTTTGTTAGGATATGGACCTCACTGTGACATCTCCCCAGTGATCTCATCCTGTATTATCTAAATATTTAGTCTGTACAAAGGGAGTAGGATGTCTACGGCACAGCTTATGAAAGCCACAGGACAGTGAACAAATATCACCTCCAAGTGAGGCAAAACTAGAAAAAAAAAAGAGAAGTAAAATAAAAAAGCATCCAACTCCAAAACATTTTGGGTTTTTTTTTGTCAAATTACCCTAAGATTTGTCCTCTAAAATGGCTATGAACAAAAATGCAGGTGGGCACGTCAGCGTTAGCTCCCCTTGCCGCAGCACAAGGCAGGACTGGTGTCAGCCTGATCTGGGCCCTCCCCTGAGCCACCAGGTGATGTCAGCTACCAGCTGTTATTTCTGGAGTTCTTTCCAGTTCAATTTCCACATCCACAAATCAGTGATTTCACCTGGGGCACTGAGTCACTGGGGACTTACCCAGCATCCAAAGGTGTGTTCCTTTCTCAGCTGTTTCTATTTCTCCCTGTCAAATTTTGAAACTGGGTTGGGTGCAAGAAGTTTTTTAGAAGATGTGGTTATAATGTTATCAAAATGATAGCACCTTGAAGCCATAAGGAGAATTTAGAGATCTTTAAAGCAGTCCAATTCAGAAAGAGGCAAACAGATCATTGTTGCAGTGTCCCCTTTTAAGTTGCAGATATTTGCCTTAGGAAGCACATGTTTATATACATGCATTGATGCTCAGAGCTGTGTTTCCTATGCCCTTGCCACTCAAAGTGTGGTTCATAGACCAGCAGTATCAGTATCACCAGGGGGCTTGTGAAACAAAATACCATGTTAGGTCCACCCCAGGCCTAAGGCATCAAATCTTCATTTTAATAAGATTCCCATAGGATTTGTAGGTTCTTCAGAGTCTGAGAAATGCAGACTTATGAGATCTTTTTTTTTTTTTTTTTAATTTTTTTTTTCAACGTTTTTTATTTATTTTTGGGACAGAGAGAGACAGAGCATGAACGGGGGAGGGGCAGAGAGAGAGGGAGACACAGAATCGGAAACAGGCTCCAGGCTCCGAGCCATCAGCCCAGAGCCTGACGCGGGGCTCGAACTCACGGACCGCGAGATCGTGACCTGGCTGAAGTCGGACGCTTAACCGACTGCGCCACCCAGGCGCCCCATGAGATCTTTTTTAAAGTTAACTCCAATAGCTAATAGTCCGACAGGGTGGGGACCATCACAGAGCTGGACCCTGCCTCCCAGGGTGGGTATATCATTATTAATCATCAGGAACTGTGTTTTCTGTTCCATTGTTCCATTGGAGGGGAGAAAAGGGCTAGTTGGTGGGTGTTGGCATGTTTCATTAGGTAATAACAAACTGGGGCACATATCTGTGCCATTTTAGGGCTCGGTATAGATTAGTGACTTGCTTATCTTTTGATAAGCAAGTAGTAAGAGCGGAGCATCCTGGAGGGAGAGGGGCAGGAAAGGGCAAGAAAACAGTGAGGGCTCATCAAGGATAAGTTAATTCAGGCAGCCAAAGACCACCTGGGATCATAAGGCATCTCCTTAAATGAAAGTAGGGTGGGCAGTTCAAGCTGGGAACTTTTCAGGAAAAATCCAGGGATATCAAGGAATTTCTCATAGCCAAGGGGCTTCCAAAGTTGCCTCAGACTGTGCTATGGGGACTCGAGGTACTAAGTGAGACAATAAGGCCGGCCGGGTTCCGTGGCAGATGGAGACAGCATGCAACTAAGTACGCAGCTCTCACAGTTAAGAGAATTTCCATTAGTTATAGATATTGGTGGCCCAGAGGGGCCATTCCCATTCTTTTCCTGACCATCTCATACGCCAGTCATGTAGGAGAGGCAGATATCTGCCTCTATGCAAGTACTATAAGCACTTTGAAACGAGATCCAGCTTTTGGCTGAAATGAAGACAAAACTTCTCTCTATTAAATTTTCAGACGAATCCAATATTAACTGTCACTGTTTTTTTTTTTAATTTTTTTTAATGTTTATTTATTTTTGAGAGAGACAGAGACAGAATGCGAGTGGGTTAGGGGCAGAGAGAGAGGGAGACACAGAATCCGAAGCAGGCTCCAGGCTCTGGGCTGTCAGCACAGAGCCTGATGTGGGGCTCGAACTCATAAGCTGTGAGATCATGACCTGAGCCGAAGTCAGACGCTCAACTGACTGAGCCACCCAGGCACCCCATTAACTGTCACTGTTAAGTAAGTAACTGGAGTGAGTGAGGTGGTACTACCCACCGGAAGGCACGGTCCACCTAGGTTGGGCAGGGAGGGAGTGCAGGTGAGCAGGTTTGGGTGGAAACGCTCATTCCTTTCTCGGATGCACACGCATCATTAGAAGGCAGACGTCCTATTCAGAGCATGCTTCATTTCCTGACCTCCCCTAGAGTCTCCAAGACCACCCAAGTCCTTGTAATTTAGGCTTGGGGCAAAGAGAGGAAAGAATATCTCTCTCCACTAGTGCCTCCTTTATTCCCCTGGGGGCTTCAGGCTCCAGTTTCTCTCTGCAGGTTATTGCCCCGAGAGAAATGTAACCCTGAGAGAAAATAGCAGCAGTCACACTGGGCCTTTGCCTGGCACGTTGGGTCTTGAAATTAGGTCATAATCCCAAATGTAGACATTAAGGTTCTCTCCCCTTGCATACTGGTTCCTATAGGATGGGGACTTTTCTATGATTCTGTCTCTGCAGCTTGATTAGTTGGCTCACCTAGGTTTCTGGACTCTAGTGGAGGAATTTGAACCAGTGGATGGTGGAGGCTGTCCAGACGAATTAAGCATGTCTTTTTTATTCTGATGTTTTGATGTCTGGGACCTTACTAACCCTCCCAGGGTTAGCCAGTTCCTAGAGGCAGTAAGGGACCTACCTGGGAGTGCACCTGTCATATGCAAACCAAGCAATCCAAAGCCCATACCCCACCACCTCCTCTGTCAGACTTTTATCTTTTTAAAATTTTTTTAATGTTTATTTATTTTTGATATGTATAGAGAGACAGAGTGCAAACGAAGGAGGAGCAGAGAGAGAGGGAGACGCAGAATCTGAAGCAGGCTCCAGGCTCCCAGCTGTCAGCACAGAGCCCGACGTGGGGCTCGAACTCACAAACCGTGAGATCATGACTTGAGCCAAAGTCAGACGCTTAACCGACTGAGCCACCCAGGTGCCCTGGAAAAGATCTTTTAAGTCGCAAATATTAATTATAGTGGTGATGAAGAATTATTGTTTTTTATAAACATTGATGATCGTGACCTGAGCCAAAGTTGGATGCTTTACCGACTGAGCCACCCAGGCGACACTCCTCTGTCAGACTTTTTTTTTAATTTTTCCTTAATGTTTATTTATTTTGAGAGACAGAACATGAGTGGGGGAGGGGCAGAGAGAGAGGGAGACACAGAATCCGAAGCAGGCTCCAGGCTCTGAGCTGTCAGCACAGAGCCCGACGCGGGGCTCGAACTCACGAGCCATGAGATCATGACCTGAGCCGAAGTCGGACGCTCAACCAGCTGAGCCACCCAGGCGCCCCATTCTTTCTCAGACTTTTATACTCTGGGAACACTACACTCTGGCCCTAATCACACCAGAGCCAGGTTCTAGATACCTAGGGACGACAGCCTCTACACCCCAGAGCCTGATGAAAGTACTCAGACTGGCCAATCCTAGGCCGTTCGCTTTGCCTCACTGGTTACTCCCTGTGAAAACCACAGGGAAGGCTCGTGCCCATATTTTCTCCTCCCTCCCTCTGCCTCCTGACTGACTTTGCTGCTACCCTGTGACACCCCGTGTGGCATGCTGTGCCTTCTGTTTCTAGAGAACTATGAGTATAAAGACGTTTTCCTTCATGACAGACATTCCCTGTCTGTGTGTCTTACAATGCCTAACTGAAATACATCTGAGATACATTTAAAACACCAGCCCTCCTACCCCTGGAGTGACATTGGATCATGCTCCTGGCCTCCACAGTTCATGGTGCTTCCTGTCCTGTGTGGGGATGCCTCCTGCCTCCCTGACTTTCAACTTGGAATTTCCTTCCCCCCCCCTCACTTTGGAATCTTTTCTTGTCACCTGATTAGATATCCCCATACCAGCAACATCTGGAAATTAGGAATGTAGCTGTAGAATACACTTTAAACACTGTACCTGACCTATGGAGATGTGTTTTCCTGAACTGGTGCTGTTATTTCTGTGGGATGGATTCCAGGAGTAAAACTACTGGGTATGTATGCAGCTAATTTCGATGGATGTTTCCAGACAGTTTTACAAAAAGGCTGTCACAATTCCCATGTCTACAAGGAAGGTATGAAACGACCCCATTCCCTGCAAGCCTCTGGGGATCTTGGCATTCTTGGAGTTGAATTCCCCAGCATCGCAGGAAGTGAGCGCTTTCTGCTGCAAAAGCATGGGGCTCCCAAAGAGATGGGGTGGGGCTGTTGGCAGTTAATGGGGATCAAGGTCACCCCAGAACCTGGGCTGCTTCCTAGTGGTCTGCCCAAGTTGGGTGCTGGTTCTCTGACCTGAGCTCATGAAATTGTTCATGATTCCCTTCCCTGTCAGCTGGGCCTCCCAGGTTCAGGTCTCTCTGCTGGAGGGGCAGTTACTGCATTAGCATCAATTTACAGGGGAAAGAAAAAAAGCTCCCTCTCAAATAATTTCTGCTACATCTGCTTTCATGATTGGCTAATACCTAGAATTTTTTGGTTCTTGGTTGATATGTTCTTTTATTTCTTTCTCACCCATTTTGGCCTCCGTGCCAGGTTGACTCTTGGTTCATTGCTGTTCAGTATGGGATTTCTTATGGGACTCAGGACACAAGGCTTGCCTGAGGTACTCCTCAGGACCATTCCCATGACTTCCTTTTTCTATGCTCTATGGCTCCCTTTTTTGTTGTTGTTGTTGTTTGTTTGTTTTAAGTTTATTTATTTATCTTGAGAGAGAGAAAGAGAGAGAGAGCATGAGCAGGGGAGGGGCAGAGAGAGAGAGGGAGACAGAGAATCCCAAGCAGTCTCCCCACTGTCAGCTCAGAGCCCAGATCAGGGCTCGAACTCACGAACCGTGAGATCATGACCCGAGCTGAGGTCAAGAGTTGGACGCTTAACTGACTGAACCACTCGGGCACCTCTCTAGGGCTCCCTTTTAAAAATATTTTTTATTTTTGGGAAAATTGCATGATTATTATTTTATAGGGGAAAATACAGCTAATCAAGAGGAAAAAATGTTACTTAAAATCTCACTAATCAGAAATAACCATTACTAACACCGTGGGTGGGTTGATCTGCAGAATTTTTCATGGAAAAGTTATCTTTGGTTTGTAACCTGCATACGTCAACCTAAATAAATCATGTGTGTCATTCCTTGTCAGTATATCGGTTTACAGCAGCACTTTCCCTGGATGCCTAAGTATTTTGTCATGCCTTCTATCGTTTAAATAGTTGCCTATTGTTGGTTGATTTTCCCAGATTTTTGCTATTGTAATAACTTCTACAGTAAAAAGCTTGGCACATTTGTCTCTATAATTGTCCAATTACATTCTTAGGCAAAATGCCTAGAAATGAGATTACAGAATTAAAGCATAGTCACTTTTAAGGGCTTTTGTGTTGAATTGCACTCCAGAAAATGTGTACCAGTTTACTCTCTCCCAAGAGGTATCTTAGTAGCTATTTCCCCAAACTCTCCCCCACAGTTAAAATTGTTATTATTTTTCATTATCATCAATTTGATAAGTGCATTTATTGTATTTACCAATAAGGACAATAAACCACTATCCTCACTTCAAATAAGCCCTTACCCTTTACCACCTCAGCATTTAATGTGAAAGGCTAAAAACTGGGGGTCTGCAGTTAGACCATGTTTATAGGATCCTGGGCAAATCACTTAATCCCTCTAAGACAGTTTCCTCAACTTGAAAATGGGCGCAATAAAGAAACTTGACATCACTGGGGTGATAAGCGTTCAGAATGAAGTAATGTAGGGGAAATGATGGGCATGGTGCTTGGCATACCAGGCACTATCAAGACATATCTTTTTAGAGAGTCCTCAAGATATCACCTGGTCTGTTTTCTACTTTAAGCACAAACCCCTACTCAAGCCACAGAGACCTGTCTTTAAAGAGAAGCTGTATGCAAAAACTAAGTTCTGCTTGTAATAATGTAGGGGCAGTTATATACACCCCACACATGGGTTCTCTCTCTCTTTTATCACACACACACAGACACACACACACAATCAGTAAGATTTCAGTTTGATCCATAACTAATGAGGACCTATAGCGTGTAAAGTTTGGCTTTGGGGGAAATTTGGGTAAATCACTCTTTGTGTCTATGTTTCTGCATCTGTGAATAGGAATAATAATAGAACTACCTCAGTGACTTATTACAAAGGTGAAATGAGTTAGTATTTGTGAAGTACTAAGGCCAGGGCCTGGCACATGGTAAGTGCAGTATGTTTCCTAATTCAGTAGATGAAATGCTGGCTGAGGAGGCCCCTGTGCCAGCTGTGTTCTCCCTGAAAGGGTGGCTCCTACTCCTGAGCAGGGAACAGCCATGCAATGACCATATGGGAAGTGAGACTAGGGGACAGGGCCCACAGCGTGGGGTGTCTGTGTAGTGCAGGTGCAGGGTGCTGGAGAGGACACTCCGGTTGGCCCAGCTGTGCAAACAAAGCAGTGAATGAAGGCTGCTGTCTCTGTGCTGCTTTTCCAAGGAGCAAAGGGGCCGGAAAGAGGGTGATTTAATACTCTTTCTTTGAAGAGAACTCTGCCAGTCTGATGAGGGTCAGAGACTTGATCAAATGTCTGTCTCACCTTATCTCTCTCCTTGTCACTTCAATGTCACCTCAGGAAGATCGTTCTTCCAAAGAAACCCAAAACGTCCTAGTGAGATCCCATTCACAGGTTGGCCTCCTGAGCCACCAGGTGAGACTGATCAAAAAAGCCTTGGGGCTTGCTGCTGTCAACACCCTCATCATTCAGGGGACAGATGCAGCGTCCTTAGCCCAGGTCGGTCATCCAGCAAGGAAGAGAGGTTGGGTCCCTGGAGAAATTTAACCCTTGTCACTGAGGTCAGCCTTGGGATGGGCATTTGGCCTGGAGCTGAGGCCACAAAAGTGATCCAAGGAAGGCCTGAGGCAGGGCTTTGGGGGTCTCCTGTGCAGTTGAGGCCTCTGTCAGAGCTCTTGTACCTTCAACCTGTCTTGGGTGCTCACTGGGGGCCTCTCCTATCTTAAATCTGTCTCCCTGGTGGTAGTGACCCTGAGAGGGGCTGTGGTTGTCTAGCAGAGTGGGTTTCAAAACTTCAAATTGGGGGAAGGAATTGCCCTCTCTGTCAGCTATCCCTTGTCAATGGGTCCGTGGCCTGGTTCCGAAGGAACTTGCCTTGTTCTGGGGTCATTTGGGGTCACCACTTTCCTGTGCAGGAGACCCTGAATCTTGAGTGATTCTCACGGAGGGGCAGTAGAGCTGGCCCAAACCACAAAATGCGGCCTCTGTCTTTCCTGTTCAGTCTGCGCACCCTGCATGGTCCAGGTTTCTGTTCCTGCCACCAGTGTGGGGCAGGAGCATCCCTCACCTCAGTCTCCAACTGTAGGTGGACTCTGAGTTCTTGCTCACTGGGAAGCTGCTGTACTCACAAACAGACCTCCGGGAATTCTCTACTGTTTGGATTGTCTTCCTGCTGAGCCCCACTTCCCCGGGGAAGCTGAGCCCCACTGCCTGGGGAAGGAACATCTCCTAGAGGAGCTGCCTGAACTAAGACCAACATCAGAACACCCCTTTGGGTGACTGCTAATGGGCACCCCCCTCAGGGTCCAGCCTGAAAACAAGGTGGGCTCTCCTGGCCCCTGCTCCATAATCCCATCCTCTCCCTACCCAGTGACCACACTGTGAAGCCTGAACAAGTCCAGAACCCTCCTCATAACCTCAGACCTTTATTCAGAACTGTTTGACTCACAGTTTACACTCCATTCTAGCATATTTGGTTACCTGACTCAGTCCGCAGCAGATGAAAAGCAACGCATTGTAAAGTAGGGCAAAAGGTATCCAGGAGAAAAGGGGATAGTTGACAAGGTGGCAGGAGTCAAAACCACTGAAAAAATGTTGGTTGAGTCATAAGCTGTGTGGACACTGCTGAGCGGCTGCCTGGAGCCCCATGGATGGGGCTGTTGGCACGCGTCTGCCTGTCGGTGAAGGCTGAGAGGTCTGTTCTAGGGGAGCATCTGCTGGGGGTGGTTCTTGCTATCTAGGTAGGTGGATGCCAGACTAAGCAGGGAGCTTAGACTTTCACCCCGTGTCTGGCACTGATAGATCATATAAAACTCCAAATTCTTTATGGTGCTATGAGATCAGTTCCTCTGATCTATCAGTTGCTCATTTATGGTAGAAGCTACTTTGAAAACTAAGCTCCATGCCGGGCACATCGTAGGCCTTTGAGTTGCCATTGAGCTTGTTGAGGATGGACTTGGACTTGGAGCATGAGAAGCTGTACATGAAAAATGTTTAGTTTTGTAGCCACTCAACCCAATTTCATAAGATCCATGAAAGATGCATCAGATTTCAGAGATGTTAAAATGAAGCGGAAATGTGTATCTTAGAATTCAGGGTGTACATTATTGGTTTGGGAAATTCTTGCCTTTGGGAGATACATACTGCCCAGCAGCACATTAACAGTTCTGGGAAGGCCTGTAGTAAAGGCACCTACTTAACTTGCAGTGGGTTCTTTCTCCCAGACTTAGTCAGTCAGAGAACCCTGTTTGCATGTCTCCTACAGCATTGTTTGGAACTTGTATTCTATGGGACATATTTTAGGTCACCTTAACTCATTTAGAAAAGTACAAATAATATTTGGTCTACTTTCTTCATTGACCTCAGTTCTGGGAAACTTTTCCTTCCCCCACTCCCTTACCAATTTTAGAAAGATAACTGTTAACAATGCTTCAGGACATGTCACTTTTAGCTCCAGATTTGCATAAGTGCTTCAGGGAGATTGAGGACACTCCTGGCTTGCCCCAGGGACTGATTTGCATAAAGGGCCCTAGGCTTTGGTGAAATTGCTGTCAGTCCTTTCCACATTTAAGACTGCGCCCTTCAGAAGGGATGATGTAGACCATGTCACCATCCCAGACTGACCAAAAGCCAGAACATCCTTTTATCCCGCTCTTCTCTAACGCCAGTGACTGGCACCTGGCCCTGAACACCAGCTCCCTCACTTCATGGTGGGACCAACCCTGTAGTGTGATTTCCCCTCCAGAACTCCCTACAGGGTCAGGCTGAGGCTGGGACTTTGCCTCAAATTGTATCCTTGCCTGATTTCTTCTTTTTCCCTCTTTTCCTTCCCCCACTCCCTTACCAATTTTTCCTGGGAGAAAAATTTTTTAATGAAGCACTGGGATGTGGATTCTTGGCTCCTGTCTGCAGGGACCCTAACCCCAGCAGGGGTTCCAAAAACATTAATAGCACTTCTTAAGTATTTTAAACATTTAGTTTGTGTTAAAATGTCTCCAGCGTTCACTATTTCTTTTAACAACTTGCTTCTTTAGTCAGGATCCAGATGTGGCTCACACATACCATTGGGTAACTTTTTAAAATTCCTTTTAATTTTTAGGTTTCCATGCTTTTTGTTCTTATTACAGATTTTTGTTTTGTTTTTGAGAAACTGGGCTTTGTCTTCAGAGTTTTCCACAGTTTGGATTTGAATGCTGGCATTTCCTTGGTGCTATTTAACATATCCCTTTGTCTCAATTTTTCCTGTAGGTTGGTTGTTGCTCTGGAGGTGGGATCAGATTCAGACTTGATTTTTTTTTTTTTTTTTTTTTTTTTTTGCAGGACTCCTTCATAGGAGATGTTGTACTCTTCTGTAAGCAGGTGCCTAATTTCTTGGTTTTGTTTTTATGATGCTGACATCCACTGATGCTTAGTAGTCAGACACATTAATTCACTGGGGGTTGCCAAATGGTGCTACCCAAATTCTGCTATTTCTTTTTTATTAGCTGTAATATCCTGGGAAACTTCCCCTTATCAACTATTTGATTAGCCTGAAGTGCAGTTTGTATAGGGAATTTAAAAAGAAATGTTCGATTTAATCCTTTATTTGCTTAGTTTCAAAATAATGAATTGGTTCCCTAGTATCCTTGAAAATTTCTTCTCTTACTAGGTTTCTTTTTCTATAATGATGAGCTCAGAGATTTACCTATATATCATGTTCTTCAATCCACTGCAGTTACTTGGACTTTTAAATGTAAATGTTATCCTACTATATATTTTACTTTGTAATTTCCTGTTGTAAAAACTCAGAAGTATGGGGGCACCTGGGTGGCTCAGCTGGTTGAGTGTCTGACTTTGGCTCAGGTCATGATCTCACGGTTCATGGGTTTGAGGCCTGTGTCAGGCTTTGCACTGATAGCACGGAGCCTGCTTAGGATTCTCTGTGCCCTCTCCCCCCCCCCCCCGCCCCTTTCCTGCTTGTGCTCTCTCTCTCTCTCAAAAATAAATAAAAAAGACCCTCAGAAGTATGTCTTGCAGATCTTGTCATACTTGTGTATAAATATCTGCCTTATTCTTTTTTGTTGCTACTATCTCTTAGAGTTCACATTAGACTCTTTCCTAGTAGACCAGCCTTTTGGGTACATTACTTCATATAGTCTTTAAGGTAACTATATGATAGAAGTATAAAATTCTTATTTTTTTAGATGAATAAGTGGAGCCCAAGTTTACCCAGCTTTAGAAGTGGGGACCTGGGATGTGAGCCTAGCTCTGCTTGACTTTGGAATTTCTGCTCTTGACCATGGAGTCTCCGGCCGGGCCAGCTGGAGCTGCTTTCCTGTTCCAAGAGAGTTACTCACACTTCTCCTCCTCAGCCTGAAGCCAAGCCTCCTCTGTCTCTGAGAGCCCTCCTGCCTCCTCAGGAATCCTGCTCTAAAAATTTTCCCTCTTGTGTGTGCAAGTCTGCCTCTCAAACAGAATCTTTTCCTCAGCAGGGAAACACACTCAGGTGTCCTCTATCCTAAGAAAACAAAGCACCCTCCCTTGATCCCGCGTGCCCTGTAAGTAGGGCCCACCTCTCTCCTGCAGCTGCTGCTTGATCACATTAGGTGAGAGTGGGCTGGCCTGTAGACCAGCTCTGTGTGTGCTCCTGGGATCTCTAGGACTCTGTACCTGCTCAGAGGCACCATCTCAGCCCACCCACTGCACTCAGCTCTGTCTCTGCAGAGTCCTCGTGGATCACCTCTGCCTGCCCTTCTTGGGTCAGTCCTGAGGAATAGGTAAATTTTGGAAAGGGGGCGCCTGGGTGGCTCAGTCAGTTAAGCGTTGGCTTTGGCTCATGATCTCACAGTTTGCGAGCTCGAGCCCCATGTTGGGCTCTGTGCCGACAGCTCAGAACCTGGAGCCTACTTCAGATTCTGTGTCTCCCTCTCTCTCTGTCCCTCCCTCTCTCTCTCTAGCTCTCAAAAATATATAAAACATTAATTTTTTTTTATTTTGTAAAGTCAAACATGGCCTTTGTACTGCTGGTTTGGAGATGTTGGGAACGTAGAAGCAGCAAGAGAAAAGTCCTGATTTGTAAGAAGGCTATTCTTTTCATAACAAGGATATATCTCTTTTGACATCCTAAATTCTCATTCTTTCCTGTGGATTCTTCCTTGGCATGTTCAGCATTCATTAATATTTCTTTTTCTGCACAACTAGTATCAGTTCTCTGCATGTTCTGCTTTGCATTATTAGCTATGCTTGAATGAAGATATTTGTAAAATCCATTAGGACTGGCATGTTTTCTAGTATTCGATTTGCCAATAATTTCTGAGCCCACTAACTATCCTGCACATGGCAGCACTCAGCAGTTGTCAGATGATGGTCTAATTCATTATTCTTACTAGCCTTTGGGAATAATAATAATAATAATAAAATTGTAGTAATACACAGCCCAGGTATCCCACGGTTCAGATTCTACCTTCTGATATAGGACATCAGAATCTAGTAATATCTCTAGGTGATATCTTAGATGTTCTCCCCACAAAACCCCATTCCTTATACCATTACTATCTGAGATCTCTTTCTTGAAATTGTCTGATTTTTTTTTTTAATACAGGAAGGAGCGATATTCCCACCACACCTGAATTGTGGGGTTTTCTGGGACCCAGCCTTTTTAGTATTAAGTAATAGAGCTGAGAAGAGCATCTCAACAGTGATGGCATTGCTTTTCCCTGCCAAGAATTCCTTATACCTTTTGGGAGTATATTTTCCTTGGGAAACCACCTTGTACCCATAATCTGTCCATGTAATTTGGGTAGACCTGATTCTTCTACTTCCTGCATCAGTGCTGGGGGTGGCACATGACCTAAATCAGGCAAATGAAGTTCAACTTTTTTTGTGGCAGTACCAGGAGAGAGACAGGTGTTCCCTGTCTGCTAGATTTGCAGTTTTGAGAATGTAAGACTAGAGCTAGTGGGGTGCAGTGAAGAGAGAGACTTTCCAAGAGAGATGCTAACGTAAAGTGCAGCAGAGAAATTGGGACACATCCAGGCCTGATGATGTTTGAGCCCCCAGATCCAGTGTGCCTGAAGCCTGACCACTCCCTGGATTGACAGTATGTGAGCTAATTTGTTCCTCATTTTGCTTGAATCAATCTGTGTACCTTTTCTATCACTTTGAACCTAAAGAGCTGTAACTCATACCACATCTCCCTGTTTGAAATTAAATTGTTAGAGGGGTAAAGTCTTTTCAGCCAAGGAGCTCTGTTAACTTTTATTTTGTCCATGAGCCCCCTACTTTCCTCAGTACTTTGACAATGGTCCAGTGTGCAAAGGGAAAGGGAGACAAAGCAATAGATCCATGTTGAATGAGAACCTCCTTCCCAAACCAAGGAAGGCTTTAATGCTGTGTAAATCAGTTAGGAATATGTTTGATCTTAAGTAATAGAAAAATCCAAAAACAGTGCTTAAATCAACAGTCGATTTTGTCATGCAAAAAGGAATCTGGAGGTCAGTGTTGTTGGTGCAGATGAGGAGAGTAATAATATCAGGCAAGTTCTCTGCCAACCTTTTGGTCTTTTTCCTTCATACTGTTGCGTCATGGTCATAAGGTGGCTGCTGCCACTGCAGATATCCATGTTTAAGGCAGAATAAAGACAGAAAAGAAAAGTGTGGTACCACCTTCATTTCTCTCCTTTTTTTCGTAAGTGGAAGTTCCCTGAATTTCCTTGCAGATTTCTGTTCATGTCTTATTGGCCAGAACTCAGTAACATAGTCACTTTTACCTTCAAGGAAGTCTAGAGAAACAAATGTCCAATTATGCATATTGATATTCCTACCAATATTTAGGTTATTTTAATAAGAAAGAGGTCAGGAATAGATCTTAGCTACCCAACAAACATATGCCTGTTCTCCTTCACCTCCCTTGGTATGAGTTCTCTGCAGAAGGCCCCTCCGTCTTATTGCAGAAATGTTCTGGGAGGCCTCCTTTGCCAGGTTGTCAGACCTGCCTGAATCCCAGCTAAATGTCATTCTGAGCTCCCTTCATATTTGGCAAAAGCAAACTCATTTGACAAGATTAAAGGCCAAGTTACAAATACCAGTATTTTAAATTACTCGCCATGTAAAAAGGGTGTAATAAAAATTACTGTAGATGGTGCCAAAAAATTTAAAGATACAAAGCGCCTCATGCAGTGCCTAGCACATGGTCGGCATCAAATGAATGCTAACTCCCTTCTCTCTCTCTCTTCCTTGTCATTGTCTCCCACCCTCTCTATGTTCCCCTTGTGTTAGTAGAAGAGGTCATTGCTGTGTGCACTGGGCATTTTGGCTCTTTGACTCATGACCCCCAATGCCCAGAGAAGGCTCTCAAAAAACACAACAATGCCCAGGACTCGAGGAAGTCAGAAATGTCACATGTTTTTAGCTTAATTCAATTCACAAGTTGCTCAGCCAGAAAACTTGAATCTATAGCAAACCAGGCCCAATTAGTTCTGGTGCTTACCTCATGGATTTGCGTGTTATCCTGTAATAACATAATCAATACTGCCCACTTGGCCTGGTACAGAGGTTCTGGGGAATGCAGGGACACTTGAGAGGTCATCGGGTCTGTAGTGTCACAGAAGGGAATGTACCCTAGGTTTTTACCATAGAATTTGTACTCCCTGGAGGTAGAGCAGAGGGCTGCTACGTGGCCTAGTTTGATGAAATCAAATGAGGCCTCTCCCTCGTCATTACTGTTTCGATTTTGAGAGACCATCTGCTAAAGTAGAAGGAAAACTCCACTGTAAGTCAAAATACAGGTTTGAATTTGGGTTCTACCACTGACTGACTATGTAAACCTGGGCAAATTACTTAACTTCTCTAATCCTCCATCCTTCCTTAAAATGGAAGATTGTTGTGAAAACAGAGAATTTCCGTGAAAGAATGTCACCTGTAGTAGGGCTGCAATCAATGCATGTTTCCTCTGCCCCCATCAGAACACCTACCATGGACCAGGCATTTTCAATATGTCGAGTCATTAGTTCTCACAGTAAAATGATGTTGTGTGGCTAGAGTCCCCAATTAGAGAGGAGAACCCTGAAACCCCCAAGGACTACATGACCTGCCTCAAATATCACATTGGTTAAGGGGTGGAGCCAAAATCTGTATCCAGGTTTCTTTGATTTCTTTCTAGTTACTGATAGACTGTTTACCAGATAGCCCTTTTGCTATTCCTGCCCTAAAATCTTATTACTCTGTCATGTTTTCATTTTAATAGGATGTCTTGAACTAAATGGAGTTCTTTTAATTCAAGACTTAAAATTTGTGGGATAATCCTTTAGGTTAATTATTTAGTAATGTAAATCATCTTAAAGTGATTTAAACTTTAAGATTTTTTATATTAAAATTATATACTTTTATATTTTCCCAACCCAGTTTCCATATACTCTGAGCCCACACTGATATTACTGACTTACTATTGACCCTCTAACATTGTTTTGGACCAGTTCCGTCTAATAGAACTTTCTGTGATGCATTTCAGGCATCATTAAGGTAGGTAAGGAGATTAATCGATCAACCAAAGTTAATTTGATCATAAGAAACTGGCAGTATTGTAAACCTGCTCTGCCCAGAGACGTACCCTGGGGGAGTATATGGGCCTGCACAATTTCCCTTCCCCCTGTGGCCCTGCTGAGAGACTTGCTCCTCCTTCCTCCTGCGTGGCCCTGGCTCACCCTCTCCTTATGAAGTCTCAGCAGAGAATGCAACCACTTTCTCTCCCATCCTCTTGCCTTTAAAATGATACAAAATTGCTTTTGATTTCTTTATGAGACAAAGAAATAGAAAAAAGTTAAACGAAAGGTGAGCCACTTGATAAATTATGTAATTATAGGAACTCCCTCATTGTCCTTACTACACTGTCCTTACTATAAGGTAAAAGGGTGCCCGTCTCAATTCTCCAGCCTCCTCCTCAGGCACATACATTCACAGGCATCTCCTTGGAAGCATCCCAACTTGGTTTATATTCTTTTTATTCTCTTCCCCTTACTATTTTCTGGGGACAGATTATCTCCCAGCTTCATGGAGATCAGTGTAGTTGGGTGGGCAAGAGCCCTGGCGTGACACCTGACAGACCTGGGTTGAGTCTTAGCTCTGCCACTCATATGACTTGGGGTGCCTCATCTCTCTGTCTCAGGCTCTCACTCCCCACCCCACCACATGTGGATAATAATGGCATCTCCCATGGGGCTGTTATGAAGACCAAATAAGACACATGAGTGCTCAGCATAGTGCCAGGAACATGGTAATCAATTAAGTATTAACTAGAAATAATAACCACCAACCACTATCCAAGTGGGTGTCTCCAATAATGCAAGTGAATGTCTCCAAGTGAATATCTCCAACTTTTGTTTCTTTCTTTCTTTTCTTCTTTCTTTCTTTCTTTCTTTCTTTCTTTCTTTCTTTCTTTCTTTCTAGGGAGCTACAACAAAAAGAGAACCAGCCAACCCAGAGTTCAAAATCAATCACTATTCTGCATATTTATGACAAGGGGAAAGAATCATATTCAAAAAGATAAACCATTTCATTCATGAAAGAAACACACACCAGTCCAAGATCTAATGATTGAAGGAGAGTTCTGTAAAGAGACTGAGGACATAATATATTGCCACAATGTCATTGGGTATATTATTATTGTTTGTTTGTTTGTTTTCAGGAAGTCAGCAGACAATGAAGTGAAAGATTTGTCTGGATTTTTTCCTTCACTTTTTCCCTTTGATCTGAGATCAGGGGTTGCTCTTTGAAGAGCTGGTTTCTAATTCTGCTGATGAGCTGCAGGTGGCTTTCTGAACAGTTATGTGATTATTTATCATTCTCCATTACATATTTTGCCAACTCCAAGGTGGAAGTTTTAAAGCCTTTTTGGCTGGATTGTGAATGCGAAATGTGACAGGTACATTCTAGGTCTTTATTTGGGGTCATGGAATGGCCTTGCCTGCTTTAAGCATGAGCCTACTCAGATATCTTTCAAAACATTTAGGATTGCTAATGGGCACGATGTCTGCAGAGGACCCCCAAAGTTGCCCAAACACCACGAAACATTTACAAATGAACAGCTGTGTTCTTTACATGAAGTGACTGTGTGGATGAAGAAAAATAAATAAATAAGTAACCATACATTTTCAAAATTTCCCTGGTCAGTGGGATGCAATTTTTGTTATTCCTGTTAACCAGTCAGGCTGCTGTCCCCCTAGGTCTGAGCCAGGACCAGATCCTGCAAGGTGCCTGGGCTCTGGGATTGTCTGCCTCCTCCATTAGGTATAGGGGCCCATAAATACTTACTGGTTGCTTAATATTTACAAAAAACCTATTTTAAAAAGACATTTCTGTTTTCTTTGTTTTGAATTGCTTCTCAACTGTAAAACACACACCGCTACTTTTTAAAAAAGCAAAGCAAAAACAAGTAACCTGGGGATCTCACCTGTCCATTCAATGTTTTCCCCTTTCTGTTATTTTTGACCTGTAGTGAGGATCGTGAGCCATCACATCTCTGTATCCTGCAGTAGTAGCATTTTGTGGGAGAGGTAAACCATAAGATAAATGATCCCACTCATCAGTCTTCAGTGGATAGACACTGTGGTCCCCAGGAAGTGAGATTTCCCACTGTGAAGGGGCAGGAAGATGGATCCTGGAAATAAGAAATGCAGCCAGCGGGGTCGTACTGTATCAGGACATGTGACCTTTGGCCATAGACGGAAAGTGCTATCAGAGGCTTCTCAGGTGGGTGCTAAATCAGGGAGAAATTTTTTCTAAAATTTAGGCTGCATTCAATCCTTCCTTTGAATGTAGTGCTCCATTGTAACACACTTGATGGTCTTTTACAAAATATATGTATGTACACATACATATAGATGTATATACTCATAAAAATATCTATGGACTAATAGATTACTCTTAACCACAAGTAGATGTGCAGAAAAATGTGTTTTCCTTATCTTGCCTATTACTAATATGATTTCCCTTATGAGGTCCCTTCCTGTGAAAGAGGTAAGAAGTCCCAGAAGAGACTTAGTTTAGTCCAATCTGGTAATCTGAGTCTGAATCAGTAGTTTGAACAGTCTCTCCAGGTAATTTTCCTTCTGGGATAAATGCTGCCTTTCCTATTTTTGTACCCTCCTCCATCCCCCATCTTCTCTTGGACAGCTAGGTCCTTTGGTGAATGGAGGGAGGGGTCCAACATAGGTGACCAAGGGCAGTGGAGGGAAGACCATCCACAGGGTATGCTCTGGTTGCTCCCTGACCTCAGGCAAGATGGGGATGTGCAGGACTGGTGCCCCTGACTAGGAACCATGACATTGTCCAGATGACTTGATGTGTTGGTGTTCACGCAGCAGATACTCCTCCTACCTTTTGTATCCGGTTTCAAAGTTCCCACCCATCTTTAGCAACCCCAGGCTTCTTCTGGGCCACCTGGGCTTGCAGCACCTCCAAGACCCCCACTAGGACCTCTGAGGCCCTACATGGCACACCAGGGGACACACAAAGCCAACTCATGATGATAGTGCTGGGACATCACACTTGACAGTGGCACAAGAGGTGATTGAGATGTGTCTTAGCTAAGGTTGCCCTAATAAAATTCTACAGACCAGGTGGCTTAAACAACAGAAATTTATTTCTTTTAAAAAGAATTTCATGCTTGTTTATTTAGAGACAGAAAGAGAAAGAGAGAGAGCTTGAGTGGGGAGGGGAGGAGAGACAGGAAGACAGAATCCCAAGCAGGCTCAACTCCATCAGCACAGAACCATGAGATGACCTGAGCTGAAATCAAGAGCCTGACACTTAACTGACTGAGCCACCCAGGCGCCCCAGGAATTTATTTCTTCATAGTTCTGGAGGCTAGAAATCCAAGATCAAGGTGCTGGTAGGGTTGGTTTCTGCAAAGACCTTTCTTTGGTTTACAGATGGCTGCCTTCCCACTGTGTCCTCATGGGACCTCTTCTCTGTGCATGCACATTCCTGAAGTCTCTTGCTCTTATTTTAAAGACACCGATTTTACTGGATTAGGGTCCCTCCATATAATCTCATTTAACCTTAATCACTCCCTTAAAGACCCTAACTCCAAATACTGTTGCATTAAACATTAGGGCTTCAACATACAAATGTTGCAGGGTACACAGTTCAGTCTGTGACAGGGGACTTCTTTGGGAAGCTTGGGGGTTTCTTGTTCTGCCCCTGTGGGAGCTGCCACTGGCTGCCATGTCTTATTCCCTGCCTCCTCTATACCTGTCTGGATGTTTCCCATCTGCCTGCACCTTCCAAAGAAATGCAAAAAAGGAAGTCCTCTCTGTTCTCATCTCTTTCCTCCTCCTTCCCACAACCACCAAAGAAATGCCATCATCTGGTTCTTTAGGCTTCATTCCTGATGGACTAAAAAAATCTAGATGTTCTTTTCTTTTTGAAGAGTGCTTGGATTTCAAGCTTCTTTTAATTTTTTTATTTTATTTGAGAGAGAGAAAGAGAGAGAGAGAGAGCAAGTAGGAAAGGGCCAGAGTGCGTAAGGGGGAAAGGGGGGGGGGGATCTTAAGCAGGCTCCAAGCTTAGCATGGAGCCCAATGTAGCTCAATCCCAAAACCCTGAGATCATCACCTGAGCCAAAATCAAGAGTCAGGCATTCAACTGACTGAGCCACCTGGGTACCCCTCAAGCTTTTTTTTTTTAAACCAAAATCTTTTGTGACTATTTGCTGTGGGGAGCTGACTCCCCCTTAAAGCACCAAGACCATGGCCTGGAAGCCCTAAGGGCAAGGAGTCACAGGGTGAGAAATATATTTGAAATTATCTGAAAAGATCTTCACATAACCCCACTGTATTTCTGCATAAACACACAATACTTTCAGTGCTATCTCTTTTGCTTCCCTCACATTCAATGGAGTCACTTATGTGAATGTTAACATTTGGTCAGCATATGTAAATAATCAGTTATATTTTAAGAATTATAAGAATGTCACTTTCTGTCACTGAACTATTCCAAATCTTGAATACCATGAGCATCCTAAAGAAGTTTGTTAAGTTTGCTTCTGGGCCTTCACCTTTCTTCAGGTACCTCCAGGGAACGGGTGCCATGTTCCAGAGCAGGAACCTAGCTTCTGTGGCTCTTACAGACCTCAAGAGAACAGTGTAGCACTGTATTGCCAGGTGAAGGTGCTCCCTTATCTCTAGCCATGCTGTTTTTGACACCCAGGCCCACTGATGCCTCCACCTCCCAATCTGACATTCAAAAAGAAATGCACTTGGAGGAGGTTCCGGAAGATGGCGGCGTAGGAGGACGCGGGGCTCACAGCGCGTCCGGCCGATCACTTAGATTCCACCTACACCTGCCTAAAGAACCCAGAAAACCGCCAGAGGATTAGCAGAAGGGAGTCTCCGGAGTCAAGCGCAGACTAGAGGCCCACGGAAGAGGGTAGGAAGGGCGGCGAGGCGGTGCGCGCTCCACGGACTGGCGGGAGGGAGCCGGGGCGGAGGGGCGGCTCGCCGGCCAAGCGGAGCCCCCGAGTCGGGCTGGCAAAAGCGGAGGGGCCGGACAGACTGTGTTCCGACAGCAAGCGCGACTTAGCGTCTGGGAGGTCATAAGTTAACAGCTCTGCGCGGAAAGCGGGAAGGCTGGAGGACAAAGGGAGGGAGAGCTGCTGAGCCCCCGGACGGCAGAGCTCAGCTTGGCGGGGAACAAAGGCGCCAGCGCCATCTCCCCCGCCCATCCCCCAGCCAAAATCCCAAAGGGAACCAGTTCCTGCCAGGGAACTTGCTCGCTCCGCGCAAACACCCAACTCTGTGCTTCTGCGGAGCCAAACCTCCGGCAGCGGATCTGACTCCCTCCCGCTGCCACAGGGCTCCTCCTGAAGTGGATCACCTAAGGAGAAGCGAGCTAAGCCTGCCCCTCCAGCCCCCGTGCACCTTGCCTACCCACCCCAGCTAATACGCCAGATCCCCAGCAACACAAGCCTGGCAGTGTGCAAGTAGCCCAGACGGGACACGCCACCCCACAGTGAATCCCGCCCCTAGGAGAGGGGAAGAGAAGGCACACACCAGTCTGACTGTGGCCCCAGCAGTGGGCTGGGGGCAGACATCGGGTCGGACTGCGGCCCCGCCCACTAACTCCAGTTATACACCACAGCACAGGGGAAGTGCACTGCAGGTCCTCACCACGCCAGGGACTCTCCAAAATGACCAAACGGAAGAATTCCCCTCAGAAGAATCTCCAGGAAATAACAACAGCTAATGAACTGATCAAAAAGGATTTAAATAATATAACAGAAAGTGAATTTAGAATAATAGTCATAAAATTAATCGCTGGGCTTGAAAACAGTATACAGGACAGCAGAGAATCTCTTGCCATAAAGATCGAGGGACTAAGGAACAGTCACGAGGAGTTGAAAAACGCTTTAAACGAAATGCAAAACAAAATGGAAACCACAATGGCTCGGCTTGAAGAGGCAGAGGAGAGAATAGGTGAACTAGAAGATAAAGTTATGGAGAAAGAGGAAGCTGAAAGAAAGAGAGATAAAAAAATCCAGGAGTATGAGGGGAAAATTAGAGAACTAAGTGATACACTAAAAAAAAATAATATACGCATAATTGGTATCCCAGAGGAGGAAGAGAGAGGGAAAGGTGCTGAAGGGGTACTTGAACAAATTATAGCTGAGAACTTCCCTGAACTGGGGAAGGAAAAAGGCATTGAAATCCAAGAGGCACAGAGAACTCCCTTCAGACGTAACTTGAATCGATCTTCTGCACGACATATCATAGTGAAACTGGCAAAATACAAGGATAAAGAGAAAATTCTGAAAGCAGCAAGGGATAAACGTGCCCTCACATATAAAGGGAGACCTATAAGACTCGTGACTGATCTCTCCTTTGAAACTTGGCAGGCCAGAAAGGCTTGGCACGATATCTACAGTGTGCTAAACAGAAAAAATATGCAGCCGAGAATCCTTTATCCAGCAAGTCTGTCATTTAGAATAGAAGGAGAGATAAAGGTCTTCCCAAACAAACAAAAACTGAAGGAATTTGTCACCACGAAACCAGCCCTACAAGAGATCCTAAGGGGGATCCTGTGAGACAAAGTACCAGAGACATCACTACAAACATAAAACATACAGACATCACAATGACTCTAAACCCATATCTTTCTATAATAACACTGAATGTAAATGGATTAAATGCGCCAACTAAAAGACATAGGGTATCAGAATGGATAAAAAAACAAGACCCATCTATTTGCTGTCTACAAGAGACTCATTTTAGATCTGAGGACACCTTTAGATTGAGAGTGAGGGGATGGAGAACTATTTATCATGCTCCTGGAAGCCAAAAGAAAGCTGGAGTAGCCATACTTATATCAGACAAACTAGACTTTAAATTAAAGGCTGTAACAAGAGATGAAGAAGGGCATTATATAATAATCACAGGGTCTATCCACCAGGAAGAGCTAACTATTATAAATGTCTATGCGCCAAATACCCGAGCCCCCAGATATATAAAACAATTACTCATAAACATAAGCAACCTTATTGATAAGAATGTGGTCATTGCAGGGGACTTTAACACCCCACTTACAGAAATGGATAGATCATCTAGACACACGGTCAATAAAGAAACAAGGGCCCTGAATGATACATTGGATCAGATGGACTTGACAGATATATTTAGAACTCTGCATCCCAAAGCAACAGAATATACTTTCTTCTCGAGTGCACATGGAACATTCTCCAAGATGGATCATATACTGGGTCACAAAACAGCCCTTCATAAGTTTACAAGAATTGAAATTATACCATGCATACTTTCAGACCACAATGCTATGAAGCTTGAAATCAACCACAGGAAAAAGTCTGGAAAACCTCCAAAAGCGTGGAGGTTAAAGAACACCCTACTAACGAATGAGTGGGTCAACCAGGCAATTAGAGAAGAAATTAAAATATATATGGAAACAAACGAAAATGAAAATACAACAATCCAAACGCTTTGGGATGCAGCGAAGGCAGTCCTGAGAGGAAAATACATTGCAATCCAGGCCTATCTCAAGAAACAAGAAAAATCCCAAATACAAAACCTAACAGCACACCTAAAGGAAATAGAAGCAGAACAGCAAAGGCAGCCTAAACCCAGCAGAAGAAGAGAAATAATAAAGATCAGAGCAGAAATAAACAATATAGAATCTAAAAAAACTGTAGAGCAGATCAACGAAACCAAGAGTTGGTTTTTTGAAAAAATAAACAAAATTGACAAACCTCTAGCCAGGCTTCTCAAAAAGAAAAGGGAGATGACCCAAATAGATAAAATCATGAATGAAAATGGAATGATTACAACCAATCCCTCAGAGATACAAACAATTATCAGGGAATACTATGAAAAATTATATGCCAGCAAATTGGACAACCTGGAAGAAATGGACAAATTTCTAAACACCCACACTCTTCCAAAACTCAATCAGGAGGAAATAGAAAGCTTGAACAGACCCATAACCAGCGAAGAAATTGAATCGGTTATCAAAAATCTCCCAACAAATAAGAGTCCAGGACCAGATGGCTTCCCAGGGGAGTTCTACCAGACATTTAAAGCAGAGATAATACCTATCCTTCTCAAGCTATTCCAAGAAATAGAAAGGGAAGGAAAACTTCCAGACTCATTCTATGAAGCCAGTATTACTTTGATTCCTAAACCAGACAGAGACCCAGTAAAAAAAGAGAACTACAGGCCAATATCCCTGATGAATATGGATGCAAAAATTCTTAATAAGATACTAGCAAATCGAATTCAACAGCATATAAAAAGAATTATTCACCATGATCAAGTGGGATTCATTCCTGGGATGCAGGGCTGGTTCAACATTCGCAAATCGATCAACGTGATACATCACATTAACAAAAAAAAAGAGAAGAACCATATGATCCTGTCAATCGATGCAGAAAAGGCCTTTGACAAAATCCAGCACCCTTTCTTAATAAAAACCCTTGAGAAAGTCGGGATAGAAGGAACATACTTAAACATCATAAAGGCCATTTATGAAAAGCCCACAGCTAACATCATCCTCAACGGGGAAAAACTGAGAGCTTTTTCCCTGAGATCAGGAACACGACAGGGATGCCCACTGTCACCGCTGTTGTTCAATATAGTGCTGGAAGTTCTAGCATCAGCAATCAGACAACAAAAGGAAATCAAAGGCATCAAAATTGGCAAAGATGAAGTCAAGCTTTCGCTTTTTGCAGATGACATGATATTATACATGGAAAATCCGATAGACTCCACCAAAAGTCTGCTAGAACTGATACATGAATTCAGCAAAGTTGCAGGATACAAAATCAATGTACAGAAATCAGTTGCATTCTTATACACTAACAATGAAGCAACAGAAAGACAAATGAAGAAACTGATCCCATTCACAATTGCACCAAGAAGCATAAAATACCTAGGAATAAATCTAACCAAAGATGTAAAAGATCTGTATGCTGAAAACTATAGAAAGCTTATGCAGGTAATTGAAGAAGATATAAAGAAATGGAAAGACATTCCCTGCTCATGGATTGGAAGAATAAATATTGTCAAAATGTCAATACTACCCAAAGCTATCTACACATTCAATGCAATCCCAATCAAAATTGCACCAGCATTCTTCTCGAAACTAGAACAAGCAATCCTAAAATTCATATGGAACCACAAAAGGCCCCGAATAGCCAAAGTAATTTTGAAGAAGAAGACCAAAGCAGGAGGCATCACAATCCCAGACTTTAGCCTCTACTACAAAGCTGTCATCATCAAGACAGCATGGTATTGGCATAAAAACAGACACATAGACCAATGGAATAGAATAGAAACCCCAGAACTAGACCCACAAACGTATGGCCAACTCATCTTTGACAAAGCAGGAAAGAACATCCAATGGAAAAAAGACAGTCTCTTTAACAAATGGTGCTGGGAGAACTGGACAGCAACATGCAGAAAGCTGAAACTAGACCACTTTCTCACACCATTCACAAAAATAAACTCAAAATGGATAAAGGACCTGAATGTGAGACAGGAAACCATCAAAACCTTAGAGGAGAAAGCAGGAAAAGACCTCTCTGACCTCAGCCGTAGCAATCTCTTACTCGGCACATCCCCAAAGGCAAGGGAATTAAAAGCAAAAGTGAATTACTGGGACCTTATGAAGATAAAAAGCTTCTGCACAGCAAAGGAAACAACCAACAAAACTAAAAGGCAGCCAATGGAATGGGAAAAGATATTTGCAAATGACACATCGGACAAAGGGCTAGTATCCAAAATCTATAAAGAGCTCATCAAACTCCACACCCGAAAAACAGATAACCCAGTGAAGAAATGGGCAGAAAACATGAATAGACACTTCTCTAAAGAAGACATCCGGATGGCCAACAGGCACATGAAAAGATGCTCAACGTCGCTCCTTATCAGGGAAATACAAATCAAAACCACACTCAGATACCACCTCACGCCAGTCAGAGTGGCCAAAATGAAGAAATCAGGAGACTATAGATGCTGGAGAGGATGTGGAGAAACAGGAACCCTCTTGCACTGTTGGTGGGAATGCAAATTGGTGCAGCCGCTCTGGAAAGCAGTGTGGAGGTTCCTCAGAAAATTAAAAATAGACCTACCCTATGACCCAGCGATAGCACTGCTAGGAATTTATCCAAGGGATACAGGAGTACTGATGCATAGGGGCACCTGTACCCCAATGTTTATAGCGGCACTCTCAACAATAGCCAAATTATGGAAAGAGCCTAAATGTCCATCAACTGATGAATGGATAAAGAAATTGTGGTTTATATACACAATGGAATACTACGTGGCAATGAGAAAAAATGAAATATGGCCTTTTGTAGCAACATGGATGGAACTGGAGAGTGTGATGCTAAGTGAAATAAGCCATACAGAGAAAGACAGATACCATATGGTTTCACTCTTATGTGGATCCTGAGAAACATAACAGAAACCCATGGGGGAGGGGAAGGAAAGAAAAAAAAAAAAAAAAGAGGTTAGAGTGGGAGAGAGCCAAAGCATAAGAGACTGTTAAAAACTGAGAACAAACAGGGTTGATGGGGGGTGGGAGGGAGGGCAGGGTGGGTGATGGGTATTGAGGAGGGCACCTTTTGGGATGAGCACTGGGTGTTGTATGGAAACCAATTTGACAGTAAATTTCATATATTAAAAAAAAAAATTAAAAAAAAAAAAGAAATGCACTTGTGTTTTAAAAGGTAACATGTCCACATAGTTCAAAAGGCAAAACAATAAAGGGGTCATTGAAAAGGATTTCTCCCACCCAGGCTCTACCCCCCTCCCATCTGTCTCATCCTCCTGCACTGCCCCAAATAGGTAACCATTCTTTTTATTTTTGAGGGTGTGTATGTAAAGTGTGAAAGGCAAATATGAATATAGACTTTTATCTTTTGTGCTTTATGTAGAAAAGGTAATATATTATAGGTATGGTAGGTATTATAAGGTATTATAGGTATACTATTCTATACCTTGCTTTTTTATATTATATTATAAGGTATTATATTATTAGGTATTATATTATATATATGTATATATATATTATATGTATATATATATATATAATATTATAAGGTATTATATTATACTATTCTATATCTTGCTTTTTTCATTTCATTTCTTGGAAATTTTTTTAGTACATAGAGAGTCTCACATTTTTTAATGGCTGTGTAGTATCCCATTCTTTGGCTGTACCATAAACTGTGTAAGTAATCTTCTCTTGAGAAGCATTGGATTATTTCCAATTTTTCTCTCATGTAAACAAAACTACATGTAAATAAACTTATATACATGTCATTTTGTGCCTGTGCACGTGTATCTAGAAGATGAATTCCAAGAAGTAGGTTTGATGCGTTGTAAGTGAAAGCCAGTCTTCTGGTGGTTTTACTAGCTATAGCCAAGTTGCCCTCCCTAGAGCAGGTACCAGTGGCCCTCCCACCAGCAGCCTCTCAGATGCAGACTTGATCCAATCATTCATTTCTTAAATAACTTTGATTGTGGTCTTTAGTGTGACAAGCATGGAGCTGAACCTGATGGAAGCCTTATCCACCGCCCCCCCCCCCAGCCTCTTCTTCCCCAGTGGCACTGGATTCAGAAACAACCATTTTTGGTCTTATGGATGAAATGCCCCCATGAGAGTGGCATGCAGAGTCTTCAAAAGGCATGCTGGTGAGAATCACCTGAATTGAGGGGATCTCTTCCACACCTCCTTATGCTGAGCCCTTGTAGCTGCTGCTTGTCTGTTTATTTGCCCCCAATGGCTTTTGACCCTGAACCCATCCATTCTGCTCTTGGTCTCCTGGTAAACATTCCAGGTGTGCTCCCGCACCAGTGCTCAGCCATGATTTCCACTTCTTAGGGTGGGACATGGTCAACTTTTAAGTCTGGACACCTCAGGCAGGTGGAAATTGAGAAAACAGAGTATGAACCACACAAGACAGAGTAAGTTTCCTGGCTGCCTGGGTCCTGGGAGTTGCCTCGTGCCTACCTGGGCTTGCCGTCCAAACTTTTGCTTGAGCTCTAGAGCAGGGGTCCTGAACTCAACTGCGTACAGGGCCATCCAGATAAGGTATGTGAAGACCCTCAGCTGGGGGTGTCTGGGGAGGTGCAGAGAATGTTGTAGCAAATTGCCCCCATGCAGGTGTCCTGAGCCTAGGAAGTCAGAACATTTGATATCTTCAAGAAAAGCTAGAGACCTAGATTTTTGTGTTAAATCCAACCATAGTAAAATGTTGGCAACTGATTCGTGTGAAAATGACACCAGCACCTGTGATAATAGCTCTGGGAACTCCAAATGGTATATCCAAGAGTTCGGTTTGATCTGTGGGCCACCAGTTTGCATCTCCACCCTGCTGTCCCCAAGGCACTGCTTTTTGGTATTAGCTTACAGCAGCTCTTCTCGGACAATTTTCTCTTCTATAAGACCTTGACCAATTTCCAAGTCATCAAATTACGAAACATTTTGTGACTGCCACACGTCCCAGTGCTCCCAGTCCCCCTACCATGTCTGTGTGCACTGGGGTTTGTATCCTACTCTGAGGGGAGGAAGGATTTCTTGGCTCATTTGCCAAGAAATTCATGAAAATACAAGGCTGGTTTCTCACAGGTAAGATCAACACTGTCTTACATGTGTTTGGCCATCTTTACCACTTTTTCAGAGCCTTAGTTTCATCTTGAGCCACAGCCTCACCTTGCCTCTTTCTAGAATGGCCCTCCAAGCAAACCTCTGCTTGTTTGTACCTCTCTTAGTTCCTCCCTGAAGCAGTGTCTCCTTTTCTTCTGGGAAGAGCCCAAGAATGGAAAGAATGTATAGATTCTTCAGCCTGTCCAAGCCTCAGTTTCCTTAGCTGTAAAATGGGGTCAGTAACAGTGCCCCCTCGACATCACAGAGCAGTAGTGAGAATCCAATTGCTCTGTGTGAAAATGCTCTGTGACTGCAAGGTGTTGCCAAGTGCATGTCAGGGTTTTTTTTCTTCCTTGTTTTTATTATTGCATAAGAGCATTGCAGCTATAAAAAAGGAAGCATTTAAAACATAAAACAGGGGTGTTCAATCTCACTATGCTAACCCATGCAGTTATTATTTTCTAGTATTTTGTATTCTCTTCCAGTTTTTACCTGTATAAAAACAATCAGAGGGTGATCCTGAGCTGAATCACTTTCCATCCAGGCTGCCTCCTGCCCTTCTATTCTCCAGAACATGGGAGGGGGGCAGAACCACAACCACTCCCCTCCCCCTGGAGGATGCCTGGTGAATGATTTATCACTGAGTATTTTTTTAAACTTTTTTTAATGTTTATTTATTTATGAGACAGAGAGAGACAGAGCATGAGCAGGGGAGGGGCAGAGAGAGAGGGGGAGACACAGAATCAGAAGCAGGCTCCGGCCTCTGAGCTGTCAGCACAGAGCCTGACGTGGGGTTCGAATCACAAGCTGTGAGATCATGACCTGAGCTGAAGTCGGACGCTCAACCGACTGAGCCACCCAGGTGCCCCTCACTGAGTATTTTTAAAGAGGACAGATATTTTATGCAGCATGAGCAGGCTAATGCAGAGTTCATCTAATACCAAAATGCCTAGAAAGCAAACCCTCAAAACAAAACCCGCAAACCCTCAAAAACAGACTTCTTCACAGTGATGCCTTCTTTTTCAGAGGACTTCATAGTTAAAGGGTTTTCATATGTAGTGTGTTATCCTATCCTTTTAACGGTGCTGAGAGGTAGATAGGATAGCAGACATATTCATTACCATTTTACAGCTGAGAAGCTGAGTGGTTTGTTCAAGGTTACGATTAGTTTGTGCTTAGGCTGGGCTTGGAACTCAGATTTGACAGATGCTTTGCCTGCTAAGTTTCTGTCAGTTTTTTTTTTTCTTCTTTATAATCTCTGGGCTCAGTGACAATAAATAGCACTTCTCTGTGAATCCATCCATAGACAGCATCTCTCACATAATTCTCTATAATACTGTTATTTTGTTAATAAAGTATGCTTTGAAGCTACACATATGGTTATCTGAATATTATAACAACTGCAAGATATAACTTATTATCACCCTTTCTTTTTCTTTTCCTTTTTTTTTATTGAGAGAGGGTGCAAATGAGCAAGGTAGGAGAGGGGTGGGGAGAGAGTGAGAGAATCCCACGAAGGGCAGAGAGAGAAGGAGGGAGAGAGAGGGAGAGAGAAAGAGAACCCTATGATGGGCAGAGAGACAGAGAGAGAAGCAGGGCTCACCTAAAGTGGGGCTCTTGCTCACCCGAAGCCGGGGTCCTTATGAACCCTTTCTAATGAACCCCAGTGAGCTACAAATCTTATTGCTTGGTGAGTGCTTGGAAGAAGTGGGTCACAAACTCAAATGTAATAGTGAATTTTAATTATATTAGTATCCTGCATTGTATGTTATTGAAACTGCTTGTAAAAATTATTTTCTCCACAATAGCTATTTTGCTTTGTGAAAGTAGCTTTTTTTGTGTAGCTCCTTTCACATCTATTATTTCCAGCCAATCCTCACTGCATCTCTATGAGGTGGTCAGGACAGCTATGAAACCCAAGAGCATCTGGGCGCTCCAGCCTTTTGGGGTCCCCTTCCACTTGAGTATCCAAATAAAAGGGCTCCAGTCTCCCTTCTGTCTGGGGCCAGCAGGAATTCATGGTTCCATAAATTTCCAGGGGATGCAAGCTTGAGGCAGAGGATGGAGCGATGATGAGCCCCCCTTGGGGCCCCGGTGAGGGAGGTTTCACAGCCCCGGGTAAGCCCACACTGCCAGTGTGTATGCTTCAGAGAGCTGCCTGACCCATGGGGGTGCTGCCCTTCAGCAGCCTTTCTTCATCCTGACCATTCACCGCTCATTCCAGATTGCCGTGTGTTGCAGACTTTATTGAAGTTTGGGGGGAAATGGAAGGTAATTACACCACAGGCAAAAAACCACTTCAAATTCCATTCAGATGTTCTTGTGCACAGAAATATACTGAGCACTTTTCACCACAGGGAAATTCCTTATTCAGCCACTGCATATTGTCGGAACCTTCTTGTTGCCTCTGTGGACTCCATCTTTCCTTTCTCTCACTTCTGATGACTCTCTGCCCCTTTGCTCTGGGCTTAAATTTTCTCTAACTTTGATTTTCTTCAAGCTTTTTTTTTTTTTTTTCAGACCATGCTTTGGAGGGGCCTGGCTTTATTCTCAAAGAAGCTTATAAGATATTTTCCTTAATAAAGAACTATCTTCCCAGATTTGAATTCCTAATTTCACAAAAGTGTCTGTAGGGGTGCCTAGGTGGCTCAGTCAGTTGAGCATCCGACTCTGGCTCAGGTCATGATCTCACGGTTTGTGGGTTCGAGCCCCACATCGGGCTCTGTGCTGACAGCTCAGAGCCTGGAGACTGCTTCGGATTCTGTGTCTCCCTCTCTCTCTGCCCCTCCCCTGCTTGCCCTCTGTCTCTCTGTCTCTGTCTCTCTCTCTCTCTCTCTCTCTCTCTCAAAAATAAATATTTTTAAAAAAGTGGCTGCAGCTGGTTCTTACACTAATTTTTTAAATGTTTATTTATTTTTGAGAGAGAGACAGAGCATGAACAGTGGAGGGGCAGAGAGAGAGGGAGACACAGAATCCGAAGCAGGCTCCAGGCTCTGAGCTGTCAGCACAGAGCCCTAGTCGGGGCTTAAACCCACAGACTGCGAGATCATGAACTGAGCCAGAGTCGGATGCTCAACCGACTGAGCCACCCAGGCATCCCAGCCATTTCTTACATTAATTCTGATTTTTCCTTTCCTTTTCATGGGCAATTATTTCCATTTTAAAGATGAGCAAACTGAGACTCTGAGTCTTTAGATGGCTTGTATGAGTGCCAGAGTTAGTGACGGGTGGTGCCAAGACCTTGTTCTGAGGCTTTTTCCTCTATCCTTGTATTTTTAAAGAGACTTCAGTGTTAATAGTGTTTGTTGTAATGATATCAAGCCGTATCTTAATTTACTTTTCTCCATTATAAGTGATTACCTCAAAGCACACTTTGCATTGACTTTCCACTGCTCAGAATTCAAGGAACTAAATCTTGATGCTAAGGAGCAACACATATCAGGGCTGCTGTTAACACAGCCAAGTCAGGCTGTTTATATTCTTGTAAAAATAATTGTCTCATTAATCTTCACTGTAACCACCTTGTCCTGTTGCCAAGGTCGAGTTAAAGAACTGGGTGAATTGCAAATATGTCACCAGGCACACAACACTTGATCCCTACGCCAGGGCCATTTGAAGTGGCAATGAGTGTTGAGGGGTCAGAAGCTGGATGGAGATGAGAGAGATAGAGAGAGGTCCACCCTCTGTGAACATGCAAAGTGGACCAGTTCTCAGCAACACCAGAAACATGTCATGTGTGTTAACCAGGCACAGAAAAGCCTTCCCAGCAAGGGAGGTCTAATTTCCTGTAGAATTCAGTTCTACCAAATCAGCTCACTTGTGAATTAAATGGTAAACTTTTACTCCCCTTGTAGGCAAACATTTCTCTTTTAGTGCACAGCCTGCTGTCATGAAGACAGTGACTTAAACACAGGAGAATCCATGCAGACAACAGCTTTTGCTCCGATACACAAATTACATCACTGGATAGTAACTGCAAAAGAATGTATCATGGCAGGTCATTGATTTATGAGCTAAGCTTAGGAGAAAGAAATGAAGAAAAGGACGCTTAGAGGTGATTATACATTTTTAGGAGCGAGGAACACTGTGTCTTTAATTTGATTGTCTTATTCAGTAGTTATTTAGTGGGCAAGTACGGTGCTAGATACAGTAGAAGCAATGGTAAACAAGGCACTGAGCCTGTTTTTAGGAGCTGACAGTAAATGGGAGAATAAAGCAGGACTGCCCAGATGTGACAGGTGCTGTGAGAGAGGTAATAATCCAGGGAGCTGTGAGAACACAGAGAAGCAGTCTTGTGGTCAGAGAGCTTGTGTGAGGAAGTAAGCTGGTACCTGCAGGATGAGAAAGAGTGCTTCAGGCAGAGAAAGGAGTAGGGGTTACTCCAAGCTAATGGAAGATCAGCAAAGTTCAGAGGTTGGAAGGAGAGAGGTATGTGAGGGCAGCTAGGGGTGGTGTTCTAGAGAAGGGAGGAGAGAAAATGCGGGGTACACTTCAGACATGTTGAGGCTGTGGTATTTGGGAGAATCTAAGTAGAGATGCTCAGGAGAAAAACGGAGCAGCTTAGAGATGAAAATGTAGTCTGGGGAGTCATGAGCACTCAGCCTGGGAAGCACTGGGTATTGAAGCAAGCACCCAGGGTGTGTTGTGTAGACTGGGATGTGGAGGACCCCGAGAAAGCCCAAAATTTATGAAATGGGCAGAAGAAGTGCAGCCCCCCAAGGAGCCTGGGCAAACAGGTCACAGAGGTGGGAAGGAATGTGGCATGATGTTAGCCTGTCTGTTTTTCCCTCGGGGGAATGTGTGCTGCATCACCATAGTGAAGACCTTCAGACTGGCTAACCTGGGAGAATGCCATCAGACTCATGGGCTGGGCAGCCTAGGGGAAAATCTGGGGACACAGCAGCTGCCACAGTCAGCATGTCTGCTAGTCAGATCCAGCTTCAGGTCTGCTGGCTTGAGACCCCTAAACTAAATCAGTTTGTCAGGTTTACATGAAGAAGTCAACAACGTGTTGTTTGGTGACTTGCTGGATGACTTCTCTTTGGTTATTGTCAAAATGGAGGGAGAATACGCCAGTCCAGGGCTCTTTCCCATACACCATACAGCTTCAAGTTTGAGTAGACATCTGCAACCTGCAAATTCTGTGCTAGGTTTTAGGTGTTGTGGGGGAGTACCAGATGTCCATTTATCTGTAGGGATAAAGTCATGAAAACTCTCCGTGCTCTACTTAAAAAAATGAGAGTTTTCATGCACCCCCTTTTATTTCTTTTGTAAACAGAGGACAGAGGTTTCCACAGCTGGAATCCTTTGATCACACAAGATCTTAAAAGTAGAAAGAGAGTAGCATTCCATTCAAGCCCACTAGCATCTTGTCTGCTATGGCCTAGCACCGGGCAAAAAGTGTTTGTAGCGTGTTTTCCATTCCTTTTCATGTAAATCCTAGAGATAGAAGTTGGCGACGTGCTCAATATTAGGGCAGGAATGATACCAACTTATCTTTCACATCCTTAAAACTTTCTTTAGAAGCCACCACAGCTCTGGAATAAATAGTATTTCTCTCCAAGCTTGTGCAGCGCAGGTGGGCCGCAGGCACCCTGTGAGGGAGGGGAAGCAAGCAGAGCATTGGGCACCTGGGAAACATGAGTGGATGTAGTCAGTTCCTTCACTCTTTCATGCTTTGGATAACAAAGATTTCACGGTAGGGAGTTGCTAAACCTGGCTCACATGACAAAAATCTTTCATTAACTGGATTTCCCTCTGGCTCAGGCAGCACAAGCCCATTCCTCATGCTGCCCTGGGCACATTAAGCAAAGGGCGTTTGTCATTCCTTGTGTTTTCTCATCCTTTCTGAGTTCTGTCTGGGTCTTGTGCAGTTGGGCTTGGCCAAGAGGAACTAGGGGCATGAGGGTTCTAGGGAGAACCCTCACCTAGAATTGAGTATGTACATGGAAGCCATTACTTACTTATGTGTATTTGAAAATAGCTTTGCTTCCCCTCTCTCTCTCTCTCTCTCTCTCTCCCTCTCTCTCTCTCTCTCTCTCTCCCTCCCTCTCCCTCCCTCCCTCTCTCCTTCCCTCCCTCCCTCTCTCCTTCCCTCCCTCCCTCTTCCACTCTCTCCCCCCTCCTTCCCTCCCTTTTTCCCATCCTCCTGTCCTATCCTTGCTTCCCTCTCATCACTTCCATTTCTACCTTCCCTTTCTTCTCACTACCCCTTTTCTCACTTCCTGTTCTCACTTCTCTATTACTGCTTCCATTTTCTTTCCTCCCTTCCTTCGCAATTTTTCTTCTCTTTTCATTCTTGCCTCTTCTTGCTAAACTTTCCTATGTCCTTCCTTCTTTCCCTTTTTCCATTTTTTCTATTTTTTCCTTTTCCTTTGACCTCTTTCTTTTTTTCTTCTCCATTTCCCCTCTCCTTGCCTCCATTTTCATTGATTTTCTATCTTTCTTTTCCTTTTCTTGCTGTTTGTCCTTTATTTTTATCCCTTTTCTTTCCTTCCTTTCTTTTCCTTATTTGTTTACTTCCTTCTCTCTCAGTCTTCCCTCTTCCTCTCTTTCCTCATCCTTTTTCCTTCTCCTCTGCTTCCTCCCCTTCTTCTTCATCTTTGTCTTTTTCAAGTTTACAATTGTGATAACTACAGGATTCCTAGCTACTGAAAGAGCATACACTTCCCAGTAAGCTAAACCAAACTTCACCTCCTATCTCTACCTCCTTTTTAAATTTTTTATTTTATATTTAGTTATTTTTGAGAGAGAGAGACAGAACACAAGTGGGAGAGGGGCAGAGAGGGAAGGAGACACAGAATCGGAAGCAGGCTCCAGGCTCCGAGCTGTCAGCCTAGAGCTGGACACGGGGCTCAAAACCAACAACCATGAGATCATGATCTGAGGCCAAGTCGGACGCCCAACCAACTGAGCCACCAGGGCACCCCTTCCTTTTTTTTTTTTTTTAATATATTTTTGAGAGACAGAGAGTGTGTGCAAGTGGGGGAGGGGCAGAGAGAGAGGGGGACAGAGGTTCCCAAGCCGGCTTTATGCTGACAGCAGAGAGCCAGATGTGGGGCTTGAACTCACGAATCGTGAGATCATGACCTGAGCTGAAGGCAGTGGCTCAACCGATTGAGCCACCCAGGTGCCGGGTCTCTACCCCTTTTTAACCATGTGAGCACGGGCAGATCACTCCATCCCTCTGAGCACAGTGTCCTCATCTTTAGGTCATCTAGTTGCCAGTTGAGTCACTCTGTGTAGGAGCGCTGACAGCATGGACTCCATACCTGGCCCTCCATCTTGTTCATGCCCACACAATGACCTCCCTCAAGGCTATGTGTTCCAGGCCCCTTGGAGGTTAATTATGCCCTGAATGAAATGCGGGAGGGCTTGTTCTGATTTTCCCTAATGTGGCATACAAGGGCCTTACTTTAGGTAACTACCCTGTGACCTCACCATCATGCTCCCTCACTCTACAGACGCTATGGGTTAAGGTCTAGGCTGGGTGGAGAATGGCTGCATGGTGGCTGGGTCATTGTCTACACTATTCCCCCACTGTCAGCAAGTTACCTTGAATAAAGCTGTGTGAAGGGTATGGAGTGTCTTGCTTCATTTAACCATCTTAAATTGACTTCTCAGTCTGGAAGCTACTTTGCTGACCCTCCTCCCCATTCTAATACCTTGCCTTCCAAATAAAATTGGCTGGAACCTCATCTGAAGGGCAGCGGGGGGGGGGGGGGCACATCTCTCCAGATTTTAGGGGAGACAGTTGCTTTGGCTTTCCCAGTGGATTCTGAGCTTCTGTGCCTGCCACACAGTTCAAGAGAGGAGTCTTACAGTCCCACACTCTCTATTTATTCTTCAAGTGTTTCTTCTGCTTTCTTTTGCAAACATCTCTCACACACAGTGTTTGTTTGTAGCAGTGCTTGTTTGTACTGGATTGCGGCCAATGAGGGGTTTTGCATCTCCTTGTTGCTGTTTGCATTTGGTCTTTCTCCGAAGTGGAGGTGGCAAGTTTGTGGCCAACAAGCTGAATCTGGCCAGAAAACAAAGGCAATCCATAGAAGTACTGTTTAGCTGGCCCAGTGTTGTACACAAACCTTTCCATTTGTTGCTAGCATTTGAAAATCAGGATTTCACATGAAGATTTAGCTTTCTGGCTGCTCTTGAAAAATGGAAGATCAGGTCATGCTGCATGACTGGGTGCAATGGTATTGTTTGCTCCCTTAGAGGAGCCTAGCCATCCAGTCCCCCTCACTACCCTGGTCTCTTCACTCAGGATGGTACCTGCCTGGTGCCTGGAGGCATTGTGGGGACAGAGGCTGTTCTCTTTACTAATGCTTCTTCAAAACATCTTGTTTACGATCCAAATACTCTCAGATCCACTAAATACTTACTTCCTGACATTATCGCCCTTGCAGCAATGAACCCATGACAGGCTATATCTCCTTAAATGGAGAGGAGGGAATCAGTTTATCAAGATTAAAAAATTATTAGGAAAAAAACCATTTTGCCCTGAATTATTCTTCGAAATAACAATTTAATTTTTTCATGTTTTTTTTTAAGGGGGATAAAGTTTCCTTTTATTCTCATATCTTGTCAGGACAAGGTGATGTTTTGGGGTATGATACAAAGTCAGGTTAAATACAGTTCTTAAAGTACTTAATTTTTTTGTTAAAATGTTTAGCTTTGCCAACTTTGATATACTTTGGATTCTCTCTAAATATTATGGCATGTTAAATAAAGCTTTGCTTGCTGCCTTCATCCAGTTAGTCAAAATTTTTCTCCATAAATTTCCTGACATTTTTTTGATTTGGGGATTTTCCTTTTTCCTGTTATAGCCTGATGGTCACACCCTGCAGAAAGACAACCAGTCCTTCCTTGGCCATGTTATATCAGATTGAACCCCTGGCGTTCTCTGTTCTCCTCTCCTTCACCTTTGTCCCTTTCTCTATAGCACTTGTTGTGTATCTTTTATTGTCTGTCTCCCTTCATTGGATGCAAAATCCGTGAATGCAGTATGTTTTGCTGTTTTGTTTACCACCACATCCTGGTGTTGTCCTCTGTAGGCTCTCAGTAGAATTGTAGGATTGTTGTAGAATTGTAGAAATCTTGTAGAATTGTTGGCTCCTGGGCCAGGAAGGGAGGTGGCCTCTCCCTGTCTCTAGAAGAACACCCAGCTCTGTCAGGCAGCGTCCCATCAGGAAGCCTCCAGCACTTCAGTCTGGGTGATGTGTGGAAAGTTTAAATGAAGGGGGCCTATGGGCAGGGCTGAAGGAGATTAACAAGGTATAATGTGAAACTAGCAACAGCCATACCACCCCTATACCTGAAGGGACCGGGGGATAGGAGCCACTCCCAGAATCCTAAAGGATAGCTACCCACAGATGTCTGCTTGACATGAGTGTGACCTGTTGACAAGGGCCTCAGACAGCTGAGGAAAGGCTCTGGTCTCCTGCCCTCCCTGCCAAGTTGATCAAACCTAATGGAATCAGAAGACAAAATTGCCCATCAATGTGGTCCATCAAGTCAGCCTGGGATACATGGTCTGGTGCAGAGTATGGAGGGTAACCCTGGAAGGACCAATGGAGCATCCAGCATAAAAGCTCTCCTGCTGTGCTTCTTGATCAAGCATAACTATAATTAGCAACTAGCAGAGGAATTGTTGGGATGCTAGAAGGGGGGCCTCTTGCATCTAGATAGCAGTCAGTCTGGAGACAGTTAAGTAACCAAAAGTCAGAGTGCATAACTAGATGGCTGTCCAAAGACTATGTAAATAGCAAATTTGGGGGGCAGTCTATAGAAGCCTAGTAAAAGTAGGAATAAAAGTAGGAAAAAGGTAAACTGAGGAACCTAGAACCTATAAACCGTCTGCAACATGGGGTTCAGGGCACAGGACTCCATGGGCTTTTCCAGCCACAGGCCTGCCCATGAGCTGATGGCCAGGCAGCTTCCCTGCTTTTACCTGGTGCTTCTCACTCCTCAGCCTGAGATTTTCTGAAGTGTTGCAGCTAAAAGGTGGAGCTATGAATGTGGATGTGGGTGGGGCTGGCAAATATGTTTTTGACTGGAAATCTATTGAGAAAAAAGGATGTTCTCTTTTGTGGAAAGGAGGCTGGGGATTCACATCAAAGAACCCTCCTTTGATTTGGAAGTGAGTTTGGTCCTCTTGGTCCACTGCTTCTACCCTCTCAACTCTTAAGTCACTTTTTCTCTGAATAACATTCTCAGACCTGGTCCTATTTCCTCTTCTTAAGTTTGAATCAGTTGTTCCTTCATCTGTGATGCCTTTGCTCTTGGAGTATTCTTATGTAAGGGCACTTTTTTTCTTTTTTTAAAGTTTATTTGTATTTTATTTATTTTGAGAGAGAGAGAGAGAGAGAGAGAGAGAGAGAGAGAGAGAGAGAGAACTCATGTGGGAGAGGGGCAGAGAGAGAGGGAGAGAGAGAATTTCAAGCAGGATCTGTGTGGTCAGTACAGAGCCCAATGAGGGACTCAATCTCACAAACCATGAGATCATGACCTGAGCTGAGATCAAGAGTCAGATGCTTAACCAACTGAGCCACCCAGGCACCACTAGAGCACTTTCACTTTGTAATATATCTGGTTGTTAGTTGATTTGTTTCCTCTCCTACACAGTCACACACGTGCGTGTTCACACACACACACACACACACACACACACACACACATGCCACACCTTCTTTCAGGGCTTTGTTCATCTCCATATTCCCATACATAGTGCCTTAAACATGGTAAAAATGTCAATAATGTTTTTTGCATGAATAAATTACTAAATGAGAGTTGACCTACCTAGGATTGCCTTCCTCTGTGTTCACAGTGTTCTAGTTCCTACCTGTCTCCTCTCTGTCATGAAAGTTTACCCCCATGTTCCATTGTTTCTTCAAAGCCCTTCAAATGATGACCGGCTAATTTGAAATTCCAAACCATGACAATGCAAGAGTGTGTATAACTGGGTTATATGTTACCTTCTACTGGAAATTTTGTAGACAAGTGTCTTCATTTCTTGATCCAAATGGAATGATTTCCCCCATGTGTGCCCTTTTAGCAATCTAGTTGTTGAGTAATGTTTCTGGTTGAGGGCACTCATAGCATTCTCTTGAGTGACATGCCCATAATTAGCTGCCTACTTTGTATGATTATGGTATCTCCCTGATTTTACCTCCTACTGTGTATGTCTGTTCATCTCTCCTTTTATTCCACCTTTCCTAACACTTCCCCATTTCCCAAACCATAGCAGGTACCTGGGACATGGTAGTTTTGTACTGAGCTTCCTATCTTGTGTTTGCGTGAATGGAGGCTGAAGTTTCAACACCCCTGAAAACATTGGAAAGGGCCTTCTGGCATCTCTGAAGGTGGTGTGGGAGAGATGAATGTGTTTTTGTGCTTGTGTATTAAACCTAAGCAACCTGTGTTCTAAAGTTTTGAATGTGACCAAAGGAACGAGCTCAGCATATGGAGGACAAAATAAATGAAGTTAATGATTTCCTTTCTGAAATGATATCAACTTCAGAGTTCATCTGAATCAGATTCATTTTGCAGATGTCTGTGCTCACCCATTAACCAGAATTCTAACACCTATAGCTGGTAATTCAGAATCTGCTGATTTGGAGACAGCTTGTGGCTACAGACATTTTAACCCACTCACTGTGGGTAGCTGGTAGATCCTCTGCTCAGGTATAATCCCCCACAGGAGCCATCAGCCCTACAAGTGCTACGTTTTTGACAAGCCATTTTTGTGCATACAGGATTAAATTATCTCACAGGGGAAAGGAAGGAGCTAAGGATGGGAACATTGAATGCTGCAGGAAAGGGGAAAACAATGTCATAGCAGCCGGTTTTTCTCTCCAGGATGCTACGGGAATCCCTATAAATTTGCTGGTTTATAAAAATGACTCTGGTGTATCCGATCATTTTCCTACTGTCTTGTTCAAAGATCACAAGCCTGAAGGTTTGAACCAAAAGGAGAGCAATACAGTGTTTGACTGCTGGAAAATTCTGAGATAGTTGAAATCCTCCTCTGGTTCTCACAGCACCTTATGGGTCAAAGCACTTAGCCTGTTTATTTCTTGTTTGGGTTATGAGTTGTGTCCTCTAAACTTTAGATTTTTTGAAGACAGTGATTTGATTCCCTTCATTACTGTGATGAACTGTGGTTAACCGTATCTGCTACATAGCAAGTACTCAACGTTCCTTAGCTATAAGTGCAGTGATGAAATGTGTAGGTCAGGGTACTGACATACTTACATTTTTAAGATGCTCTTCTAATACAAAGAAAATAGGGGTAAAATACACAGTGCCAGCATGGAGAAGAACAACACAAGAGGAGAACCTGGACTGCCTAAGGGTTTACATGTAAGGGAAATAGTGTGTGGCTGAGGCAAGTAGACACTGGCAGGACATGCCCTGCTTTAGAAGCTTGTTGAGCACGGGAGGATACAGCAAAGCAAGTTATAACCTAACCTATGCTGAGAATACCACTCTGATGTATAGTACATGGTCTAGGTGTTCAAGAGCATTGTCAAGGTAAATCACCACTGATCTGTGTGGGACCAGTGTTCATTCATTGACTATATTCAAAATGGTGGTGGTGGTGGACAAATGGAACCTTATAGCTATCTCACTATTTGGCATTGGACGTCACATTGACCCTTGGGGTCTAGACATAGACCTCATACTTTTTGCCAAAAAATCTAAGTGACTCTGGGTTTGGAAACATATTTTTAGATATGATATAAAAAAATCCATGAAAAAAAATGTTAGGCTTTGTGAAAAGAGAATCTTTTCACTGAGACATTTGTTAAGAGAATGAGGAGGCCAAATCACAAATTGGGAGAAAATATTTGCAAAACATTTATCTGAGAATGGACTTGTACTGAAAGCATACAAAAAACCCCTCTGCTCAACAATATTTGTCATTAGGGAAGTGCAAATTAAAACAATGAGATGCCACCATATAACTACTGGCATGACAAAAATCCAGAAAACTGTCAATACCAAATGCTGGTGAGGATGTGGAACAACAAGAACTCCTATTCATTGCTGGTGGGAATTAAAAATGATGCAGTCACTTCAGAAGATAGTTTTGCATCTTCTTACAAAACTAAACCTAGTTTCACCATATGATCTAGCAATCACACCTCTAGATATTTATGCAATTGAGTTGGAAACTGCATGCAAATATTTATGGCATCTTTATTTACAACTTCCAAAAACTGAAAGCAGCCAAGAGGTTCTCCAACAACTGAATGGAGAAATAAACTGTGGTACATCCCTAAAATGGAATATTATTCAGGGATAGGAAATGAGTTAGGGGTGCATGAATGGCTCCGTCGGTTGAGTGTCTGAGTCTTGGTTTTGACTCAGGTCATGATCTCGCAGTTGATGAATTCAAGCCCCGCATCTGGCTCTGTGCTGACAGTGTAGAGCCTGCTTGGAATTTTCTCTCTCCCTCTCTCTCTGCCCCTCCTCTGCTCATTCTCTCTCTCTCAAAATAAGTGAATAAACTTTAAAAACAAGAAAAAAGAAATGAGCTATCAAATGACAAAAAGACATGGGGAAGTCTTTAAATGAATATCGCTAAGTGAAAGAAGCCAGTCTGGAAGGGTTACAAACTATATGATTCCAACTGTAGAAAGTCTGGAAAAGGCAAATAAAGAAGGTAAAAAGATCAGTGATTGCCCAGAGTGAAAGGGCAGAGGTGAAGTATAGGAGATTTTTAGGAGGATTGAAAAATTCTGTATGATTTTGTAATTTTGTACATGACATTATGCATGTGCCAGAACCCACAGAAATTATAGCACAAAGAATGAACCTTAGTGCACACCAATTAAAAACTAGCTTAGGAAGTTCGCGGATTCTAATAAAGAATGTATACTGTAACAAGAATATAATTGCATTAGAAATGTACAAAACAATCCACTGAAAGGGATGGGGGAAAAGATGCTGACCTAAATAACTTTGGAAATTAATGTGGTTTGTAGATCAAAGGCAAAGGAACCACACATAAGAGATATAATCTAGTTGATAAAGTTGTTTTTCACAAGGAAACAGGTTGACATTCTGATACTACTATACAAATATACTGGAATTGAACAATTAAGCAAATGGATGGTGAATAGTGAGATCAAGGTTTCTCACTGTTGTAGTGGAAATTTACAGACATGCAAGGGCAGAGGTTAGAATGACCCATGTGGGTGGTCAAAAGATGCAAACTTCTAGTTGGAAAATAAATAAGTCCTTGGATGTGATGTACAGCATGGGGACTATAGTTAATAGTTACTATTGTTAATACTCTATTGTATATTTGAAAGTTGCTAAGAGAGTTGTCTTAAAAGTTTCATTACAAGAGAAAAAATGTAAATGTATGTCGTGATAGATGTTAACCAGATTTATTGTGGTATTTCGCAATACTCAGAAATATCGAATTGTTATGTTGTACACATGAAGCTATGATAGTGTTAAATGTCAATTATGTCTCAAAAAATTAAAAGAATAATCCATGTAAACTAGATTTGAAGATGGCAGTGGGAACTAATGTTTAACTTAATGTAGACATAAGTGGCTACATATAGAAAAGTTTACAGATAGTAGTATACATACATATATTTCTTTTTTTAATTTAATTTAATTTTAATTTCATTTTGAAATATACATCCAAATTAGTTAGCATATAGTGCAACAATGTTTCAGGAGTAGATTCCTTAATGCCCCTTAACCATTTAGCGCATCCCCCCTCCCACATCCCCTCTAGTAACCCTCTGTTCTAAATATTTAAGAGTCTCTTATGTTTTTCCCCCTCCTTGTTTTTATATTATTTTTGCTTCCCTTCCCTTGTGTTCACCTATTCTGTGTCTTAAAGTACTCATATGAGTGAAGTCATATGATATTTGTCTTTCTCTGACTAATTTCGCTTAGCATAATACCTTCTAGTTCCATCCACGTAGTTGTAAATGGCAAGATTTCTTTCTTTTTGGTTGCCAAGTAATACTCCATTGCAAATATATGCCACATCTTCTTTATCCATTCATCCATCAATGGACATTTGGGCTCTTTCCATACTTTGGCTATTGTTGATAGGGCTGCTATAAACATTGGGGTGCATGTGCCCCTTTGGAACAGCATACCTGTATCTGTTGGATAAATACCTAGTAGTGCAATTGCTGTGTCATAGGGAAGTTCTATTTTTAATTTTTTGAGGAACCTCCATACTGTTTTCCAGAGTAGCTGCACCAGTTTGCATTCCCACCAGCAGTGCAAAAGAGTTCCTCTTTCTTCGTACCCTCACCAACATCTGTGGTTGCCTGAGTTGTTAATGTTAGCCATTTTGACAGAGGTGAGGGGGTATCTCTTTGTAGTTTTGATTTGTATTTCTCTGATGATGAGTGATGTTGAACATTTTTTCATGTGTCGGTTGGCCATCTGGATGTCTTCCTTGGAGAAGTGTCTATTCATGTCTTTGCCCATTTCTTCAATGGATTATTTGTTTTGGGGGTGTTGAGTTTGAGTTGTTCTTTATAGATTTTGGATACTAACCCTTTATCTGATATGTCATTTGCAAATATCTTCTCCCATTCTGTCAGTTGCCTTTTAGTTTTGCTGATTATTTTCCTCGCTATGCAGAAGTTTTTATTTTGATGAGGTCCCAATAGTTCATTTTTGTTTTTGTTTCCCTTGTCTCTGGAGATGTGTTGAGTAAGAAGTTGCTACGGCCAAGGTCAAAGAGTTTTTGCCTGCTTTCTCCTTGAGGATTTTGATGGCTTCCTGTCTTACATTTAAGTCTTTCATCCATTTTGAGTGTCTTTTTGTGTATGCTGTGAGAAAGTGGTCTGGGCTCATTCTTCTGCATGTCGCTGTCCGGTTTTCCCAGCACCACTTGCTGAGAAGACTGTCTTTATTTCATTGGATATTCTTTCCTGCTTTGTCAAAGGTTAGTTGGCCATATGTTTATGGGTCCATTTCTGGGTTCTCTGTTCTGTCCCATTGATCTGAGTGTCTGTTCTTGTGCCAGTACCACACTGTGTTGATGATTACAGCTTTGTAATACAGCTTAAAGTCCAGGATTGTGATGCCTCCTGCTTTGGTTTTCTTTTTCAAGATTGCTTTGGCTATTCGGGGTCTTTTCTGGTTCCATACACATCGTAGGATTATTTGTTCTAACTCTGTGAAGAATGCTCGTGTTATTTTGATAGGGATTGCACTGAATTAACAGATTGCTTTGGGTAGTATTGACATTTTAACAATATTTGTTCTTCCTATCCAGGAGCACGGAATATTTTTCATTTTTTGTGTGTCATCTTCAATTTCTTTCATGAGCTTTCTATAGTTTTCAGTGTATAGATTTTTCACCTCTTTGGTTAGATTTATTCCTAGGTATTTTATAGGTTTTGGTGCAATTGTAAATGGGACCGATTCCTTGATTTCTCTTTCTATTGCTTCATTGCTGGTGTATAGGTATGCAACCGATTTCTGTGCATTGATTTTATATCCTGCCACTTTGCTGAATTCATGGATCAATTCTAGCAGTTTTTGGTGGAATCTTTTGGGTTTTCCTTATAGAGTTTCATGCCTTCTGCAAAGAGTGAAAGTTTGACCTCTTCCTGGCCGATTTGGATGCCTTTTATTTCTTTGTGTTGTCTGATTGCTGAGGCTAAGACTTCCAATACTATGTTGAATACCAGTGGCTAGAGTGGACATCCCTGTCTTGTTCCTGACCTTAGGTAGAAAGCTCTCAGTTTTTCCCCATTGAGGATGATATTAGCATTGGGTCTTTTGCATATGGCTTTTATGATCTTGAGATACGATCCTTCTATTCCTACTTTCTTGAGGGTTTTTATCAAGAAAAGATGCTGTATTTTGTCAAATGCTTTCTCTGCATCTATTGAGAGGATCATATGGTTCTTGTCCTTTCTTTTATTGATGTGATGAGTCACATTGATTGTTTTGCAGATATTGAACCAGCCCTGCATCCCAGGTATAAATCCCACTTGGTCATGGTGAATACTTTTTTTTTAATGTATTGTTGGATCTGGTTGGCTAATATCTTGTTGAGGATTTTTGCATCCATGTTCATCAGGGAAATTGGTCTATAGTTCTCATTTTTAGTAGGGTCTTTGTCTGGTTTTGGCATCAAGGTAATGCTGGCCTCATAGAAAGTGTTTGGAAGTCTTCCTTCAATTTCTATTTTTTGGAAGAGCTTCAAGAGAATAGCTGTTAACTCTGCCTTGAATGTTTGGTATAATTCCCCCTAGCAAGCCATCTGGCCCTGGACTCTTGTTTTTTTTTTGCATATTGTTGATTACTAATTTGACTTCCTTACTGGTTATGGGTCTGTTCAAATTTTCTATTTCTTCCTGTTTCAGTTTTGGTAGCGTATATGTTTCTAGGAATTTGTCCATTTCTTCCAGATTGCCCATTTTATTGGTGTATAATTGCTCATAATATTTTCTTATTATTGTTTTTATTTCTGCTGTGTTGTGATCGCTCCTCTTTCATTCTTGATTTTATTTATTTGGGTCCTTTCCTTTTTCTTTTTAATCAAACTGGCTAGTGGTTTATCAATTTTGTTAATTCTTTCAAAGAACCAGCTTCTGGCTTCATCAAACATATATTTTGCTGTATCCACTGAGAAGGCCTAGAAGTAATGACGCACCAGTAGCAAGGAACACACCTAGTACCGAGATCTTGGTTTCCAATATCATTCTCCAATGAGGTGCCAGGACTCTCATTGGAGAAAAGGCTAATGCTAGGACTGGGAAAGAAAATTTACAAGATGAAGCTGGAGCGTCTTGTTCCAAAAAGTAAGGTAATGTACAAACAAAAAACAAAAAAAAATTTGATGGGGTAAGTCAAAGAGACACAGGAGTGAACTGAAAAAGCTCCCAATGGCCAAACCTGGAAAAATTTGAGTAACAAAATAAAGTAATATTGGATTATAACTCAAAGTATTTCATGTATCCTCAAACCCAAAATTAATCGAATGCATTAATAATTAAAAGAAGAAACTATTCTCCTATGTATACTTCCAGATAAATTATGTAGCTATTCCAGCTTCTAGGAGCATAATTCCCAACTCTTTAAATGTGGGTTATGCATTGTAAGTTCCTTCCAAAGAGTACAATATGGAAAGAGAAATAAAGAAGTAACTTTACTGTGTAAAAACCTGACAAACACCATCTCAGCCAGGTGATCAGGGTAAACATCAACAGTCATAAATTGTGTTGAGAATATATACCCTTGCATTGGCCCTTTACTTCTGTGGTCTTCCTCCCCCCAAATCCATGACCTTAGTCTAATCATGAGAAAACATCAGATAGATCCCAATAGAGTGACTACAAAATCCTACAAAATCCCTGACTGTACTTCTGAAACTGCCAAAGTCATCAAAAAGAAAAGAAAAGAAAAGAAAAGAAAAGAAAAGAAAAGAAAAGAAAAGAAAAGAAAAGAAAAGAAAAGAAAAATGAAAAAAAAAGAAAAAAGAAAAGGAAAGGAAATTCTGAGAAACTCTAATAACCAAACGGAGCCTGAGGAGATATTACCACTAATGTAATGTGGTATCCTCGGTGGGATCCAGGAATAGAAAAAGAATATCAAGTAAAACTAAAGTTTGGAGGAAAAAAAAGAAATCTGGATCAAGTGTGGAATTTAGGTAATAATAACACATCATTAGTTCATTATTTTTACTAAATATTAATAAAAGGGGGAAACTAAGTACAGGATTATATGGAAACTCTGTACTATCTGCTCAGTCTCTCTGTAAATCTGTAACTATTCTAAAAAGTAATAGCTATTACTTAAAAAATAAAGCTATAAATTCTGTATGAATTGATGATCTTATCCCAAATGTGGGGAAGAACAAGTTAATATATCTTCAAGTTAGAAGACCCATATTCAACACCTTCCTTGCCATTAATTCTCAAGTGCTTTTATGGTGGTTATGAAATCTCTCTAAATCTCAGTTTATTTATTTATAAAATCATGGTAATACTATTATATTCATCAAGGTTCTTCAGAGAAAGACAACCAAAAGGATGTATTATATATATAATATATCATATATATTAAGTATAGTATATAATATTATAGTGTATAGACATATACATGTATATATACATATATATACATATAAATATAATACATATAAATAGTACATCCTATTGGTTGTATATATGTATGTCGATTGTATAATATGTCATAAGAGATTAGCTCACACAATTATGGAGGCCAGCAAGTCTCAAGATCTGCAAGGGTAAGTAGTTGGCAAGCTAGAGATCCAGAAAAGCTGATAGTATATTCCATTCTAAAGACTAACAGGCTTAAGATCCGGGAAGAACCAAAGGTTCAATCCAAAGGCATGAAAAAGCCAATGTCTCAGTTTGAAAGCAGCCAGGCAAGAGAAACTCTCTCTTATTCAAGGTATGACTAATCTTTTTGTTCAATTCAGGCCTTCCCACCCGCCTGAATTGGCCTGCCCACATTAGGGAGAGCAATCTACTTTACTCAATCTACCCAGTTAAATGTTAATCATATCCAAAAATGCCCTGAAATTGAAAGAAACATCAAGAATAATGTTTGATCAAATATCTTTGCAGCCTTTAGCCCAGTCAAGTTGACACACAACTATCTTCTCATGAACACCTTTGTTATGACTATTAAATAGGATAATGTATGTTGTAGCACTTTGCAAAAACATGAAGTGATTAGCTATTGGTTTTGAATGACTATTCAGAATAATGGACAACTACTTAATTTGTTATCCCAAACTTTTTCCACTGATGTGTTTTAGGGATTTTAGATATTTCTCTATAAGCATCCTTTTTTTGTTGTTGTTTGTTTGTTGTTGTTTGTTTGTTGTTGATATTTTCCCATATCTGTGTAAAAAGCAACCTGATGAACCCATGAATTCCAAGACCTTTGGGCTCCCCTGCCCTGTGTGATTGTCTAGGTCTCTCCTGTCCAAGCAGTTGATGGCCTTGGTTCCTAGTCACCCTCTGGTTCCCCTTGAGCCCCATCCATTTCATATTTATTTCCTGTAGGCCTATTTGTAACAAGTGCCCTCCTAGCCAATGTTTTGGTAGCCTCCTCCTGCCTTGAATACCCACATTGCTCTTTTATTTTAGCAGATCAATTCTGCCATTTTCCTTCTAGAGGGAAGAAAGAAAAAAAAGGAAGAAAAGAGAATATTTGATCACTTGACCTCCCAGTAATTATGTGGCTGTGATGCTGGGTGTACCAGGCTCCCCATGCCCTCAGGCTTTCTCACACACCCCCCACCCCTGCATACATGGGAATCACCCTGAAGTCATGAATGAACACATGAGTAAGGGGGCTGCTCTGCTTCCAGGTCAGAAGTCTGCACATATCAGATACTGTTACAAAATAATTTCCTTCCCACTGACTGCTCTGGTTTTCAGGTAGGAAAAAGTTGTCACCCAAAGCAACTGACATTTGTGACTCTTCTTCTCAGACTGCATCTTTAAGAATGTTCCCATTCTAGCTTCAATTGGGTCTCAGCAGAATCCTGGAACTAATGGTCTGATACTGAAGACTAACAGCATAACTAATGTCGGTGTCTAATCAGTGGCCAGCTTCCCCAGTAACTGTACCTCCAAGTCTTTCTTTTAAGCTTAGGAGTCAGGCTCACTTTAGACCTCAGCTGGCTGCTCACATCTCTCATAGCAGCTGCTAAGGGTGCAAATGAGACCCTTTCACGAAAATAGTTCTATGGCTATTATAGGCCCCTGCTCTTATCGCAGAGAGGAAATACTTATCTCTGAGTCTTATATAATTCAAATGAGAGAGCTGCATAATGTGGCTCTCTCCTTTAAACTACAGGGGATCAGTGGTCTGCTCCTCAGAAAGGTCCTCTCCCTCTGCCTGAATGAAAATGATCCAAAGTGGGGAATGTCGCTAACAGGACTTTCAGCTCCTTACCAGGCAGGGTGGCCAGCAGGAGCCTCAGACATTTCAGATATTTTTGCTGCTTGAGATCTCCTTCAGGTTCCTACATTAATTAGTCTATTCCTAACATTCATATCAGACAGATATTAGGTAGAAACACTTGGGTAAAACGAGGGTTTTGGAATTGTCTCCAGTGAACAAGAAATTAGACTGAAATGTCCACCTGTTACCATTTGAGGATGAACCAGACTCTTTATGCAAAGAATATTACATGAATGGCTGCTTTTCTACAGTATTTCCCAGCCTGAAGGCTACATATCAATTTGCAGGGATTTTAAAAATCTATGATTTTGGCTAGTTTGCTCATTTGTTTTTTTCTGCTGTGCCTTCCAGAAGGATCATGACTTGGCTATACTTGCAAAACAGTTGTTAGGAACCTCAACATTACTCAAGTGTTTTATGTCTGAATGCTGCTTAAAAAGCCAGTTACTAGTTATGTTTGTCTGGGGGGGGTAATTTTATTAATTGTCAAGTCACTACTTCAAGTCTATTGAATGTCACTGTTGGTGAACTACCCATTTCTAGGAACATCTTCATGGAAAGGAGCTCTGATATAAGTTAAGGGTAATCCATGCTTGGGATTTATATGAGGCTATCTCTCTAGGGGAAGAGCTTTGGGAAGGAGGAAGAAAAAAGAAAATCTATATGAAACTATGAGGGGTAGATGCTTTTTAAAAAAAACTGAGATATAATATATTTGATATATAATTTTGTATTTGTTTCAGGTGTACAACATAACGATTCCATATTTGTATGTCATGAAATGATCACGACAATAAGTCTAGTTAACATACATTACCACACATAGTTAATTTTTTTTATATTTTCTTGTGATGAGAACTTTTAAGATCTACTCTCTTAAACAAATGCTTTCTTGCAGTTCTCTTCTCAGGGTGCATTCTGGTATAGTTGGTAATATAATCCTGCTCTTGGAAAGGTGAACAAGAGCTGGTATGAGGTATGGGTAAGCAGGCCCTGAGTAGATTACTGATGTTGTGTCCACTCTAGGTAAACTGGTCACACTTCATGCTTCACATGCCTAGACAACTTACCAGGTAGATGAGCTTTGGCCCCAAAGCCCCGGCTAGTGTTTACAGAGCAGGGCTTTTCCTGGGATACTTTAGGTTTTTAGAGACAAGTTGTCTCTGACCATGGCAGAAAGCTTAGCAATAACAGGATTGTGGGCCTCAACCAGTAAAGGCTTACTATTTAATATCTCCTAATAAAGTGCCATATATTTACTAAGCTATGGGATAAGGTTTTGATGCTGAGGTGTAAAGTATGGGTTGAAATTCATATTCGCTGGTCCTCACTTTACCATGTGATCTTCTTGCTTGCCCTCCTTTCTGAATATTTACACAACCTTTTGATACTCATATTGGATAGAAATACTTGGTCTATATACCTTAACATGTTGATGGGGATAGTTTTCATACTTAAAACTCATGACAAATTACATACTTTGTCTAAGTGCCATGTTTAGGAGCCCATCTATTTCAAATGAAGGGTATTCTTAGTTGCAAGCTGAAACACATAGTCTACCCTGTGGAGTGGCTACAAGTTCTTAATGTTGTAATGGGTTCCACTAGTAAATTAACTACCCTCCACTATTAATTAACCTAATCCCAAGTTTCATGTGATTAAACAATCTGTGGAACTAATTATTCAAAACTATACATGTTGAAAACAATTTACTGAAAACAAAATTGAAAAAAAGGTTTGAAGATAGTAAATATAGATCCTAGATAATTGACCCACAGCATCACGGAAGACCATTCAGAAGGATACTTTACAGGAGGGGAAGGAGTTAAGATAGAGGAATAGTAGGGGGACCCTGGGATTTCCTCATCCCTCAAGCACAGCTAAATCAACATCAAATCATTTTGAACACCTAGGAAATTGATCTGAGGATTAAGAGAACAATCTGCATAATTTGAGAGAGAGAACCTGACAGGTCCGAGGTGCAGAGATATGAATTGGGGAGAAAAGCCTTGGAGCAGTGGAGGGTAGGGGGCCCTTTCATGGAGAGAAGAAGAGAGGGGGAGAGGGAGCATCACCTCCAGTTCATGCAAGAAAAGCACTCCCCCAAAACCGTTAACTGGGGAATTGGGAGGTGTGGAGTATCACAAATTTTTGCAAATAGTAGAGCTCAAATTACAAGATTTTGGGAGTCTTCTCCATTCGCTGAGCATGTGGTGGTGCTCCTGGAAGGAAGGAACACAGAGGCCCTGGAGTGGACACTGTGGTGGGGGATCCCCTGGGTCAAACTGAGAGAGAATATTCCTTTTCCTAAACTGAATTTAGAAGAAAATATATTGCCTCTCCAAGGACAAAAGACCTGGATGGTACCTTTGAGAAGCCCTTCAACAGAGGTGTGTGCAGAGGGCAGATAAAGTGGTCACTGCTTTTCATTGTGCTTCACCATAAATTCCAAGCACATGTGTGGCTGTCCGACTGCTTTTCTGGGACAAAATAGCACCAGAGACAGCCTACTGAGGAGGGGAATGGTTCTGTGCCATGCCACCTCCTTTAAGATGTGAAGTTTTGAATCCCAGCTATGTGCCAGAGATGAAACACAGGAGAGCTATGGTGCCTGGCAGGCCAAAAGCCTGGACACAGACAGGGTGAAGGCAGTGATTTGATAGAAGCCTGGGACACCAGAGAGAAGATCGTTTACTTTTATGTGAGGCATTCTTAAACAGTGCTGGGCACGAACTCCCCTGTTAAGGGATGACAGACCATGGTGATGCCTTTTCCCCCTGTCCTCCTAGGTTTGTGGGACCTCAGTGTGCAACACAGCACCCCTAATGCAGGCTAAAGGTATTTATACCAGCACCCCTCTTCCCAGTGCTCTACAGTTGCATCCTTATTAGGGCAGATCTGGTTATGAGCCAGCACGTGGGCCTCTCGCCCAGAAGGACCAGCAGATCCCCAACCCCCCACCGCATGCAGCAAGTCTACTGATCATATAATGCTTCAAAATGTCAGCTTCAGTTCTTTAGTTCTGGTGGAAATAAGACCAGGCTTTTGTTTTCTTTTTTAATCAGGCCTGTAATTTTTTGTTCATTCATTAGTTTGTTTTTTTTTTTTTTCCTTTCCTGTTTTGTTTTTTGGATCTGGCTTCTTTTCTTTTCTTTTTTTTCCCCCCTGTTTGGAATCAGGCTTATAGGTTTTTTGTTTTTGTTTTTTTTGTTTTTGGGGTTTTTTTTTTTTGGTTCCTTTTCCTTTTTTTTGTATCAGACTTCGTTTTTTTAATCAGGTTTATTTTAACAAACAAATTCAAGCACACCTAGTTAAAGGTCCAAATACACCCCACTGCAAGCAAGGAGGAATTCTGCAGAGGACTAACCTGTGGGAAGGAGCAGCCAAATCACAACAGCAGGATGCACACAGCATCCACCAGAAAGCACTTCCTGAAGCACCAGGTCCTGGATAGCATATGACCTCTTCTTAATTTAGCCATTAGTCTCAGGAACAAGAAACATGACAAGCTTTCATAACACACATAGGACAGAAACCTAGACAAAATAACAAGAGAGAGGAATTCTCCCCCAAAATAAAGATCAAGAAGAAACCATAGTCAGGGATTTGCTCAAAACAGATTTAAGCAATATATCTGAACAAGAATTTAGAACAACAGTCATACGAATACTAGCTGGGCTGAAAAAAGCATAGAAGACACCAGAGAAATCCTTGCTGCAGATCTAAAAACTAAAAACTAATCAGGCTGAAATAAAAATGCTATAACTGAGTTGGAAAACTGACTGAATGTAATCACAATGAGGATGGAAGAAGCAGAGGAATGAATAGGAGATATAGAAGATAAAATTATGGAAAATAATAAAGCTGAAAAGAAGAGGGAAAGAAAAATGTTAGATCAAGAATATTGACTTAGGGAACTCAGTGATTCCATAAAGCACAGAAGGAAACGTTATATGGGGTGCCTGGGTGGCTCAGTGTCTGACTCTTGATTTTGGCTCAGGTCATAATCTCACAGTTTGTGGGTTTGAGCCCCGTACTGGGCTCTGTGGTAATGCCATGGAGCCTGCTTAAGATTCTGTCTCCTTCTCTCTTTGCCCTTCCACTGCTTAATCTCTCTCTTAAAATATATAAATATTAAAAAATATTTTAAGAAGGAAAGCCTATAAATAGGGTATCTCCCATGTTCCTTTGCAACCTCCATGAATCCTTTCTCAGACAGAATGGACTATGGGTCTGGATATCAATATCCATCTGGTTAAGCGACATCCAGATGGCCAACAGGCACATGAAAAGATGCTCAACATCGCTCCTCGTCAGGGAAATACAAATCAAAACCACACTGAGATATCACCTCACGCCAGTAAGAGTGGCCAAAATGAACAAATCAGGAGACTATAGATGCTGGAGAGGATGTGGAGAAATGGGAACCCTCTTGCACTGTTGGTGGGAATGCAAATTGGTGCAGCCACTCTGGAAAACAGTGTGGAGGTTCCTCAAAAAATTAAAAATAGACCTACCCTATGACCCAGCAATAGCACTGCTAGGAATTTACCCAAGGGATACAGGAGTACTGATGCATAGGGGCACTTGTACCCCAATGTTTATAGCAGCACTCTCAACAATAGCCAAATTGTGGAAACAGCCTAAATGTCCATCAATTGATGAATGGATAAAGAAATTGTGGTTTACACAATGGAGTACTACGTGGCAATGAGAAAGAATGAAATATGGCCCTTTGTAGCAACGTGGATGGAACTGGAGAGTGTGATGCTAAGTGAAATAAGCCATACAGAGAAAGACAGATACCATATGTTCTCACTCTTATGTGGATCCTGAGAAACTTAACAGAAACCCATGGGGGAGGGGAAGGAAAAAAAGAAAAAAAAAAGGTTGCGGGTGGGGGGGGAGAGAGCCAAAGCATAAGAGACTCTTAAAAACTGAGAACAAACTGAGGGTTGATGGGGGGTGGGAGGGAGGGTAGGGTAGGTGATGGGCATTGAAGAGGGCATCTTTTGGGATGAGCACTGGGTGTTGTATGGAAACTAATTTGACAATAAATTTCATATAATAAAAAAAATTTAAAAAATTAGTTCATATATGCTAACCTATTATATATGTTTATATAGAAATATACATATATATAGTGTTTATAATTGTGTCATGGCATATGATATTTGCTAATATTATTCAGTATTTATCTTTGTTTCATTTTGACAATATAGTAATCTTTTTTACACATTTTTAAAAAGTTTTGCTAAAATTCATGTGCTATTTAAAGTGACTTCTTCCAACTTAACAGAAACCCATGGGGGAGGGAAAGGAAAAAAAAAAGAGGTTAGAGTGGGAGAGAGCCAAAGCATAAGAGACTCTTAAAAACTGAGAACGAACTGAGGGTTGATGGGGAGGTGGGTGATGGGTATTGAGGAGGGCACCTTTTGGGATGAGTACTGGGAGTTGTATGGAAACCAATTTGACAATAAATTTCATATATTGAAAAAAAAATAAAGTGATTTCTTCCAGGGTGCCTCAGGGTGGCTCAGTCAGTTAAGCTACCGACTCTTGATTTCAGCTCAGGTCATGATCTCACGGTTTGTGGGTTTGAGCCCTGCATCAGGCTCCACACTATCAGTGCTTGATATTCTTTCTCTCTCTCCTTCTCTCTGCCCCCTCAGCGTACACACACACACTCTCTCTCAAAATAAATAAATATATAAAATTTAAAAGTAAAGTGGCTTCTTACCAAACACAGTTTATTCTGCCAGATCACTTTCGTGCTGTGTAATTTAAGAGTTCCCTACACTGCATTTAGTATCCCTCTACATTTAGTGGACATGTTTTTTATTCTTACCTTCCAAGTTAAAGGTGAAAATGTTCAGCAGGACCAGGCTTTTGCTATACATATCTTGTACTTTATCAAGTGGAAAAGTACTTTGATTAAGTGGAAAGTAAGTAACTGAAAAAACAGAGTGAAATATCAAGCAGTTGAGGACATCCCAATATTGGAAATTGGGAATACATAATGGAGAAAGAGATGCTGATAGTTAATAAAACTATGGGCACCTGCTGAAAGCCAATAAAGCAAAACAAAGAATCAACCATATATTTTCATCTTGGAGAATGATTAAGAGCTCTGAAAGTAAGTTCCGTCACTACAAAAAGTTGTTTTCTCTTTCTTGCTCATTGGTGATGCCTATCCATTTAAGCTTGTATTATATAATATAAACTTTTTTGTATGGCTTCCTGTATCTCAGTTAAGCTTTAGCAGCCCACATAAAGGCTAAAGCAGGCTGAAAGTTTTCCTTTTATTCCTTTATCTTTACTGGGCACCAACCTAAGCCATCTATCAGTGCTTTATACTCAGTTCCTGAATAGACATGTGTTACCTACAACAACTTCCTCAATCTCCCAGAGTTTTCAAAATATTCACTGCCCCTTGAAATACTTTTAAGTCCAAAAATATAGACCTTTCAGCCCAAACTGATACTGCTACAATGGAAAGATTGATTGCCTGGTTTTTTATTTCTGAAATATCATCAGACAATGGATTTGAACAGAAATGGGAAATTCATCCAACTTATCAGGTTTAGCTTCATGATGTATTGTTATTTAATAGGTATGTGTAGCAGCACAGAATCAAAAGGCATCAGAAGCCCTGAGACTAGAGGGAGAGTCACTGCTGAGATTTTATTGCTTTAGATCAACTTTGGGTGAGTTTATGATAATAGAGAAATAATAATAAAGCTAGAAATAGAACTTGAAGTTATTTGGAGATAGGATGATAGACGGGGATTTGAAAAACAGGTTATCTGTGCTCTAGTACCATGTCTTTACATAAGTATTCCAGGTCTCATTTTCCTCATCTGTAGGAGTCCCAAGTGTCTGTTGAGCCAAAAGGGGGGGGGGGGAGTTTTTCCCATGTAGGGTCCAATTCAGGATCACCCTTTTCATTTTGTTGTCACATTTCTTTGGACTCATTTAACATGGAACACTTATTCCATCTTTCCTTGTCTTTGATGATCTTAACAGTTTGAGGAATAAAGGGAATTTGTTTTCTGGGTACTTTTCAATTTGTTCCTAATGTTTCCTCATGATTAGACTCAGGTTTTGCATATTTCCACAAATCTGCCTCATGACCTCTGTAAATTAGTTGCCACAGCTGTTGCTATTGTCTCTGTCTCTCAGGCCTCCATTCCTAAAGAAGAATCTGATTGGCTGAGCTTATCTGTTGGAATCAGACCTTACAAGTCATAGGTAACTGTCCAGCCTGCTATGGAAGGTTTTGTCAGATGACCATACTTGGTCCAGTCAGCTGTGGCTGGGGTGGGCAGAAAACTTCACACAGTGCAACACATGGTTTTGGGGGGAGTAGGGTTTTAGAGCAGTTTCTCCTGGAGGGGTATGGAGCTGATGAGCAGACAAGTAATGGCCATCATGTCAGTCAGGGCCCCAGCAAGACAAAATGGTGTCAGCTGAGGGGAGTTTCATAAAGGGATTATTTCAAAGGTGTGAACAGGGTATAGGGAAACCGTGGGGGGAGAGTAATCCCTGGGGCTGGAAAGGCTGAAGGGGTGAGGCAGTGAGCAGTTACCAGAACTCAGAGACAGTGAGAGCTCCCAGGGCTGTTACTCTCTGCAGGTGGAGGGAGGAATCTGCTTGCAATGACTCTGCTAGGCAAGGACAGAGGAATATATAGATTCCCTGGCCTTTCTTTCCTTCTTTGCTCTCCTGACACGGCTCTCAATAGCTAAACACAGCTGCAGCAAGGAAACCATTGGTTCCTTCCATGTGATCAGACTGCCAGGACAGGGAAGAAGATCGAGACATGGAGCGTGGCTGTGATGGGCAAATTGAGACATGTAGCACAAAAGCCCTCCCCAGTTTGAGAGGACAGTTAAAGGTAAGGATGCTGAGGCAAAGGACTTTCACAGTGACTCAGAGGCAGGACTCACAGCAGAACTCAAGTCTCTTATTATGCAGGGATTTTTTGAAAAGTGTAGGAGGAATTTTTTGTTGAAAACAGTCTCTGAAATATGTATGTGTTAATAACTTATCCTCAGGGGCGCCTGGGTGGCTCAGTCAGTTAAGCGGCCGACTTCGGCTCAGGTCACGATCTCGCGGTCCGTGAGTTCGAGCCCCGCGTTGGGCTCTGTGCTGATGGCTCAGAGCCTGGAGCCTGTTTCAGATTCTGTGTCTCCCTCTCTCTGACCCTCCCCCATTCATGCTCTGTCTCTCTCTGTCTCAAAAATAAATAAATGTTAAAAAAAATAACTTATTCTCAGATTATTGTAGATGTAACTGGAGTATCTTTAAATATATATAGTAAAATGTGAAATAGGTTTTCAAAGGCCACTGTCTCCCAACAACATACTGTTAACACTTGGAGTTGCTACCTTTATAGTCACACTTTTGATTTCAGGGAAAAAAAATTCTACTTAAAAAAAAAGTGTGTGTGTACATATATATGTTTGCATATATGTGAAAATACATGCATACATATGTGGGTTTGTATATATGTGGATTTGTGTATATGTACATGTATACATATATGGGTGGATTAGCCATGGAAACCTTAGTAAGAGTTAATTTAACATTCCTATTACATGAAAAGCCCTCAACAAGAAATTTGAACATGAGGCTGGGCAAGCAGAGCAGTGGTGGAGGGATGTAACGGGAATCATCTGAGGCACTGCACATGGAGAAAAGACATAGCAGAGAAGAGGAGAGCCTACCAGAGGAAGGGAGGCAGTGACAACATGGGGCTCCTTAGTATTTTGCTTGGGGCTTACTCTTGAACAAACCTTTACATAATCAGCTGGATACCAAGCCGCCCTAACAATTGTCTTCAGATTGTCCTTCTCACCTAAAAATGGTTTATTTTTCCTTTACTTGTCCAAAGCCCACTCACCCTGTGGGCATAGCTCAAACCCATGCTAGGAACCACCCCCCCCCCACCACCACCACTCATCTCCCCCAGATTCATGTAAATCTCCTTGTATTCTCAACAGTGGCCATGCCTCACCGGGCAGTTACTTTGTGCCACGCACTGTGCTGAATACATGAATGATTATTGCCGTTTATCCTCATAATACTCCTATGAGGAAGGGATTCATAGTTCTGTGTCCCAAATAAGGAAAGTGAGGCTAGCCCCAGGCAGCTGGTGGTGGAGCGATACATATTCCTGGGCTTTGTGGTTCCACCCCTGGGTTCCCAACTCCATGCTTCTTGACTTAGTAGTGTGCGTTGAAGGTAAATCCTCATCACTATTATTGTAGTTATGTTGCTAGTGTCTAGTTGCTTTGAGGATAAGAATGTCTTACTCTCACACCATGTATCATGTTGCTAAGCACAGACCAGGTACCAAATAAAGATGAACTGACCAAAGGACTCTCTACCCTTTGCACCCACATGCATCTCTACCCATTACCACTCTTGCCAGCACCAGATTTGAAAACATGGGGTTTGAATGCAGCATTCCCTGCCCATTTCACAAAGGGGAAGAGGTTGCTCCACCCAGAAATGATCAATGACATGTCATTTGGTAATGGACTTGGAGCTCTCTGGCTTTCCTGGTAAAGGGTGTTGATGATGGCTGTTCTCGGAAGCTGGAGATCTGTACCAGGAGGAGGGTGTTCACGCATGCGCACAGTGCCCACTCACCGAGGGAGGACGTTCACGCATGCGCGCTGCTCCTCTCGGCGCGGGAGAATTTCATGCCTGCGCCCTGTCCCCTCTTTGGCACGAGACTGTGTTCACTCATGTGCCCCGGCACCCTTCTGCAAGGGAGGGCGTTTCTGCATGCGCCCCATACCCCTCGGCGCAGGAGGGTGTTCAGGCATATGCACAGCACCCCACGGCGCGTGTGGGTTTCACGCATGCGTCCGGCCCCTCTCGGCACTGGAGGGTGTTCACGCATGTGCACAACCCCCCCCCCCCCCCCCCCGTCCGCGCAAGCGCCCGCCCCCGGCGCAGGAGGTGGTTCACCCATGCACCCCGCCCCCCTCGGCACCAGAGAAAGTTCATGCTTGCGCCCTGGCGTTCTTTGGCACAGGAGGGAGTTCATGCACGCGGCTCGCCACCCCTCGGAATGGGAGGGGGTCACCCATGGGCTACACCACCCCTCAGCGAGGGAGTAATGCCACTATTAAACCTGACATTTGAATGGCTCTTTCCACTTTCACAGCTGAAGAAGCAGGCATCTCTTAAGGTAAGGGTTATGGTTAAGATTACAGCGACGTTGAACATCTTTTCATGTGTCTGTTGGCCATCCGGATGTCTTCTTTAGAGAAGTGTCTATTCATGTTTTCTGCCCATTTCTTCACTGGGTTATTTGTTTTTTGGGTGTGGAGTTTGGTGAGCTCTTTATAGATTTTGGATACTAGCCCTTTGTCCGATATGTCATTTGCAAATATCTTTTCCCATTCCGTTGGTTGCCTTTTCGTTTTGTTGGTTGTTTCCTTTGCTGTGCAGAAGCTTTTTATCTTCATAAGGTCCCAGTAATTCACTTTTGCTTTTAATTCCCTTGCCTTTGGGGATGTCTCGAGTAAGAGATTGCTACGGCTGAGGTCAGAGAGGTCTTTTCCTGCTTTCTCCTCTAGGGTTTTGATGGTCTCACATTCAGGTCCTTTATCCATTTTGAGTTTATTTTTGTGAATGGTGTGAGAAAGTGGTCTAGTTTCAACCTTCTGCATGTTGCTGTCCAGTTCTCCCAGCACCATTTGTTAAAGAGACTGTCTTTTTTCCATTGGATGTTCTTTCCTGCCTTGTCAAAGATGAGTTGGCCATACGTTTGTGGGTCTAGTTCTGGGGTTTCTATTCTATTCTATTCCATTAGTCTATGTGTCTGTTTTTGTGCCAATACCATGCTGTCTTGATGATTACAGCTTTGTAGTAGAGGCTAAAGTTATGTGGATCCTGAGAAACTTAACAGAAACCCATGGGGGAGGGGAAGAAAAAAAAAAAAAGAGGTTAGAGTGGGAGAGAACCACAGCATAAGAGACTGTTAAAAACTGAGAACAAACTGAGGGTTGATGGGGGGTGGGAGGGAGGGCAGGGTGGGTGATGGGTATTGAGGAGGGCACCTTTTGGGATGAGCACTGGGTGTTGTATGGAAACCAATTTGACAGTAAATTTCATATATTAAAAAATAAAAATTAAAAAAAAAAAAACTGAGAACAAACTGAGGGTTGATGGGGGTTGGGAGGGAGGGGAGGGTGGGTGATGGGTATTGAGGAGGGCATCTTTTGGGATGAGCACTGGGTGTTGTATGGAAACCAATTTGACAATAAAATTCATATATTAAAAAATAAATAAATAAATAAATAAATAATAAAAAAAAATAAAAGATTACAGCAAGTGGTTAGGGTAAGGGTTAGGTCATACTTGCAACCCCTCAGGGAGATGGTTAACGCAAGTGTCCTGCCCCCGCCTTTGGCGCCGAGGGTTTTACGCAAGCGCCCCACCCACCCTAGGCCCAGGAGGGGGTTCATGCATGCGCCCCACCCGCCTCCGCCTCCCCCTCCCCGTCCCCTCCGCCTCCCACCCCCCCACCCCCCCACCCCCGCAATGTAGGATTTCACGCATGCCCACCACCACCCCCCCCCCCCCGGCGAGGGGGGGGGGTCACCGTTGCACCATCGCCTTCGCGAGGGAGGGGTGTCACTCATGTGCTCTGCCCCACCTCTGCGCGGGAGGAGGTCACTCATGTGCCCCATCTGCGCCGCTTCAATGGGGATGTAATGGTGATGTTTCTTTTTAAGTCAGACATTTTTTGTGGTGCCTGGGTGTCTCAGTGGGTTAAGCGTCCCACTTTGGCTCAGCTCATGGTTTCACAGGTTGTGGGTTCGAACCCTGGGGGCCTCTGTGCTGATGGCTTTGAACCTGGAGCCTGCTTCAGATACTGTGTCTCCCTCTCTGCCCCTTCCCCACTTGTGTTCTTTCTCTCTCTCTCTCTCTCTCTCTCTCTCTCTCAAAAAAATGAAGCTAAGAACATTTTAAATCAGCTCCATAGGGTCTTGTCTTCTTGTCCTATTCCCGCATCTTCACAGGAAGGTCCATTTCACCCATTGGAAGAGACAGTAAAACCCTCGTGTGGCCATTCGTATGAGTCACTATTTAGGGAACAAGTGATTATGCTACCTTTGCACGATCAGGATACCACTGCCGTTTCATGAATGTCCCTGGGCAGGCAGGGCCTCTAATACTAGAAATGCTAGACGTGATGTTACTGGTAAACAGGCAGGGCTTCTGTTTGCTGAGTTCCTTTTACTTTTAATCTTTCCTTGATTGCCTATATGTGTTGGGTCAACAATTGGTTTGATATTGATTTTACAGTTAGGTTATTTTTATCTTATTGTTAACTATCTGTGGTCATCTGCTCTGATAGAAGCTTATGCAAGGACAAATACTTGTTGCACATATTAGCATTATTGCTTGTATTGTGAAATTCACCCGGTCATAAGGTAGGAGTTGGTTGTCTATTTTTTGGTATTCAGATCTTAAGATCATATACCAATGCCTGAGCCCTACTGTGAATGCTCATGGCCGCATCCCTAACAGCCTCCTACAGAACGCAAATCATATTTTTCACCCTTCTAGGTCAGCCTTGATACACCTACATTGGCGATGGAGGGGTGTCACGCTTGCACCCCTTCTGTGCCCCTTCATTGGCCATGTAGGTATGTCATGCCTGCACCCCTTCTTCAGCTATGTAGGGGCATCATGCCTGCACCCCTTCTTGGTCCATGTAGGGGTGAGCCGCCTGCGCCTCTTCATGGTCCATGTATGGGTGCGTCACCTGTGCCCCTTCATGGGCCATTTCAGGTGTGCCGCCAGCACCCTTTCCTGGGCCATTTAGGAGTAAGCTGCCCGCACCTCTTCATGGGCCAGGTAGGGGTGAGTCGCCTGCACACTCTCCATGTAGGGGTGTGCTACTAGCACCCCTTCTTGGTCCATGTAGGGGTGAGCCGCCTGCGCCTCTTCATGGTCCATGTATGGGTGCGTCACCTGTGCCCCTTCATGGGCCATTTCAGGTGTGCTGCCAGCGCCATGTAGAGGTGTGCCGCCAGCACCCTTTCCTGGGCCATGTAGGAGTGAGCTGCCCGTGCCTCTTCATGGGCCAGGTAGGGGTGAGCCGCCTGCACCCTTTCCATGTAGGGGTGTGCTACCAGCACCCCTTCTTGGTCCATGTAGGGGTGTGCCGCCAGCACCCCTTCATAGGCCATGGAGGGGTGAACCACCTGCACCTTTGCATCGGCGTCCTGTACCCTTTCATTGCCATTGTGGGGTGTGCCGCCTGCAAACATGCATGGGCATCTTGCAACCCTTCATCGTAGATTTGCGGATGTGCCGCTTGCCCCCCTTCATCAGCGACTTGCACCCCTTCATTGGCGTTGTGGGGGTGTGCCACCAGCACCCCTTCATGGCCACTATAGTATTTGTACTGTCTGTGGTTTCAGGGATCCACCTGGAGTCTCCAGAAGTATCACCATGGATAACGGGGGGGCTTCTGTAGTCGTGTTCTTCTGTATCACATCTCCCCACATGACCCTCATCTCCTGATAAATCTCACAGGATCAGGAACCACTTTTCCTTGCACTTTCTTTTTAGTGGAAACATCTTGCCTTTGGTAAGCATGGCCGCTTTGCCCTCCCCGCCGTCTGTTGGAGGTTCCCTTACCCTTGCAGCACTCTTCACTCACTGCTTTTGGGTGTGCGGTCTGTCTCCTGTTGCAGTCCTGCACAAATGGTAATTTGTACTGCGAGTGGCCACAGAAAACCACCTGGAACTGGGACTCTGGGACTGGACTGCTCTTCTCTCTGGGGGACATACAAGTAGCTTTCTTCTTGGCAGAAGTGGATACTGGTCATTGGTGGCAGGAGGTGACTTCATATTTGTTCACATTACCATTAGTGCTGGTTCAGAGTGATGGAGGACAGCATGCTGGAGGATCGCAAGTGGAGTCCTCACTGTGGCCATGGGGGACAGTTACAGAGACTGTCCAGGGTCAGTTTTGGGTGTCTGGGGTATACACAGGAAATAGGAGAGGTTGAAAGCAAGGGTGAAACATCAGAAAACGTATGGCCTCATGAGGGGAGTATCATGTGTTTTGTTGCCAAGAGAAGTAGCTCCCCCCGCCCCTGTCCAAGGGAAATAGTCTTACCCCACCCCCAGGACCCCTAGAGAAAAGGTTTTGATGGCTTCACCTAAGACAATACTGTCGTGACAGAGAGCAGTGATCTTCAGTCTCCATGTCTAGTATCCGTGTTTACTTCCTGGAAAATAACCGGATGCCAGTGTACTCCAAACAGAGGTACAGAATCAGGTCCACACGGGATCAGGTGCCCATGCAGGGGAGTTACCACTTCACACTGGTAGGAGACTGGGGAGCGAGTATGGGAGTGGATTCAAAGAGTATTAAACCAAAGAGGGTGATGTACGATAGGCCAGACATAGATACACAGTTCCTCCCGCAGGAAATGTAATTTAATGTGTTGCCTTGAGAACTGGGAATGGTCATAATAATGACTCAATGGCTGCCTGAAGTCAACTAGGTTGAAATGCCAGAGCTTCCCTGACTTTCCCAGGGAAGGAAGATTCCAAGGTCCGAGGGAGATGGGAGTGGGGACCTGTTGTGCACACACCTGCTTGCTCTTATACCACAAACTTGGTGGCTTATGAGAACGAAATAGTGTTCTCTCACAGTTCTGGAGGCCAGGAACCTGAAATTCGCTTCACTGAGACTAAGGTGTCAGCAGGGCTGTACTTCCTCTGGAGACCCCAGGGCTCTGGGGACAGTGTATCCCTTCCCTCTGGTAGTTCCCAGCAGCCACCAACCTCCCTTGGCTTGTGTCCACATCACCCCAGTCTGTCTCCAGGGACACAGTCCCTCCTCTTTTGTCAAGTCTCCCTTTGCCTCTCTAAGGATGCTCGTGATTCCATCTAGGGCTCACTCAGACAACCCAGTCCTCAAGATCCTTAACTAGATCCCATTGATGGGAGTTAGATTCCAGGTATTAGGACTTGATTTCTTGGAGGGCCATTGTCCAGCCTAGTACAATGTGTCCTTCCATAGGGAGGCAGCCAAACCATGCCAGCCCCGTGCAGTGGGGTGCTCACCGGTGAGCAGTGCCAGGGCACGCACTGTTGATAGGCACTGCAGCAGGACCGAATCTCCAGAGAATTATGCCCAGAGGGGAAAAAGCGAATCCTAAAAAGGTCACGTGCTTTTCGATTCCACTTGTAAAATATTCTCGAGGCAACAAAATCTTAGAAATGGAGAGCAGATGAGGGCTTGCCAGACACCACGGAGGTGATGGGGGCAGGAAGGAGGTGGGAATGTCTGCTGTAAGAAGACAACACTGGGGTCCCTGTGGAGGGCTTGATGCTCTGTTTCTCATGTGCATCACTTTCGAAATCCTGGCCGTGATCCCGTTCTAGAGGCAGAGAAAACATAGGGCATCTTCACGGTGTTTCCCAGTCACACACAGTCCCAGCAACCTCACAGCCACCCACCTTGCTATGTCTGTCCCCACGGCTCTGGCTGGTGCCCCGTTGCCACAGTTGAGCAGTGTTCCTAAGGGAGGAAGCCATCTTGCTAACGCGGCTCCTGCACCGCTTCACTCTCTCCTGCACACCTGGGGTTTCCTCGGACCCGGCCATCCTGTGCACCTGCGGCTGTTTCTCCCAGCCCACGGGGAGCAATCACTTCCCATTCACCACCACCTGTTTTGTCTTCCTGAGTCCTAGCATTGCACGTGTCGGCGCCTGCAGACCTTACCTCTGTCAGCTGAGTCTGAGTGGGCTTCCTCTCCCACTTGTCCCTAGTTCTCATCTCATTAATGAACGACACTCACATTGCTGAAGCTCACAGTGAAGTGTCAACCCCCAGTTTGTGGACTACGTGGCACCATTTTACAGACACACGTAATTACTCCCTTTCTGTAAAAATTACTTCCATCCTCCTCCCGCTGCCCGGGCCGCTGCTCACCAGTGTCTGTGTTGGTTTGTCCTCATCTTCTTCCCACTTCCCATCAGCTTTCCACCTGTCCTTACTCTGGGGTGATCTCAGCCAGCCTCAGGCTTCTATCTACCAGCAGCTGGGGCCTCCAGGTCTTTATGCTCTGCCCCCAGGTTTTCCTGTCTCCAGACGCCTGACTCCAATTACACACCACACAGGTGCTACTCTCCCCAGCCTCTGCCCCCTCCCTGAAGGCATCTCCTCCTCCCCTCCCCTCGTTTACTGGCCACACCGGCCCCTCCCTGCTCCCTGAGCATGTCAGGCACATATTCCTGCTTCAGGTCTTTGCACTTGCTTTGCCTCTCTCTGTCCGGAATGTCCTCCCACATACCCACATGACACACTCCCTCATTTCTGTCATATCTTTGCTCTGACGTCACCTGCTCGGTGGGGTCTCTGCTAGCTCTCTATCTAAAACTGAAAACTGCTCCTTCTCCGACCCAAACACTGGATCTGCCTTCCCCGCCTTCTTTTTCTTCCCGGTCCTTGGCATCATGTTTTTCTTACTTGCTTGCTGTCTGTCGCCTGCTGCAGTCCCTGCCAGAATGTCGGCTCCATGGGGTTCAAAGACCAAACTAGCTTTGTTTAGGGCTGTTTCCTTAGGGCCCTAGAACAGTGCCTAACTCCTGCAAAAGCTCAAATACCATTCGCTGCATGAGTAAGTGTTGGGATTTCATATCAGTTTGCTGGGTCTGCCATCACAAAGTACCACAGACTGGGTGGCTTAAGCAACAGAAATTGATTTATTTATTTTCTCATTTCTCACACTTTAGATCAAGGTGTGGTTAGGGTGGGTCTCCTCTCTCCATGACTGGTGGACGACCTCCTTCCCACCGTCTTCACGTGGTCTTCCTTCTGTGTGTGTAGGTGCCCACTCTCTTCTTATAGGACACCAGTTATCAGATTAGGGTTCCTCCCCCCAAATGAGCTCATTCAACCTCCACTTTACCTTTCAAGATCTGGTATCCAAGTACAGTCACATGGGGGTAGTTAGGACTTCAGCGTATGGATTTTGGGGGCAAATCCATTTCATGACAGGTTTGTGTCTGTAGTACCTAGTCACTACCCACATGGGTTTGTTTGTTTGTTTTTTTTTCTGTATGCCCTTGTGCCATTATTTGCTCACCCAGTGCTAATCCCAGTTTGCCCTTACCCCAAGTTATAACTCTGTTTATTTGTATAGGTTTGCATCTTCCTTCTACCTCTGTACTCCAAGTTCCTGGCTGGCACTGGAATTACATCCTTAGCATGCACTTCATAACCTCCAGGTGAGTAAGTATGATTACTCTCATTTCAAAAATCTACAATCTGAGGCTCAAAAGAGAGTAGGTCATGTTTCTGAAATCACAGTATTAGTAAGTGCTATCATTTTGATAACTTCGTTCTCATGGGCCCCAAAGCCCACATTCTTTCATCTACCACACTGTCCCCAAGATGAATGGGGAAAAGCCATACTTCAGCCTGATATCTTATAAGCAATGGTACCTGTAAAGCTGGTGTCACATCTCAGGAAATGGGATTAAGTTTAGAATCTGAGTAATTATACCTACAGGTTGAATTTGAATCTCATATCCTTTTTTTTTTTCTTCTGCAATTTCTGTTATCCTCAATGATTATCTAAATGTATTTTTCCCTTGGCAAAATTTAGCCACTAAGAATACCAAGAGAGTTTGTTTCCTTTTTAAGAGGTCGGAATTATACAATGAATTTATAATGTCAAGGTAATAGCTGTTATTTTATCCTAAAATATACAGGAAAAGGTCATTGCCTTTGTTGTAAGAGTTTACCATGTGTTCTTGATAACGTGCCTGAGCTCTATTGGTGAAAAACCATCGTAGACTTTGAAAGTCAGTTATTTATAGTTAGGAGAGTATCGTTCTCTCTTTGGGTGCAGCTGATTGTTTAAAATAGAACTTTGGGTTTTTCTCCATAGATTTTATATTTTAGAGTGAGCTTTGCATTAAAAAGTATGTTATATTTGCATTCATACAAGTTGTGCAATCATGAAATTGACAGGAAAGCAGCTGTTAATAGTGTCATTTGGACATGTAGATGGAAATACTATAGGTCATGGTGTGACTCCTTATACCTGTTGAGCTCTGGTTTCATTTGGCATTTCCAAACCATTGCCCTGAGCTTATGGATGTTGATCAAGTGGCCATGTAAAGGTTGTTTTCAATTGGCATCAGGGGTGTAGAGATGGCTCTTAAGTTGTGTATGAAGAAGCTGTTGGTTCTCTGCTTCTATGTCTATGTAGCTCCTAAAAATAGAAGACTAGAGCATTTTATAGAAATACATTTTGTTCAAAGTAAATGCACCTTGTGAATCGGATAAAGGCTTAGATAATAATCAATACTTTTGGAGTCTGATATTAATTTGCGAATTTAAAATAGGTCTAGGGGCATCTGGGTGGCTCAGTTGGTTAAGCGTCTGACTTCGGCTCAGGTCATGATCTCACTGCTCGTGACTTCGAGCCCCATGTCAGGCTCTGTGCTGACAGCTGGGAGCCTGGAGCCTGCTTCAGATTCTGTGTCTCCCTCTCTCTGCCCCTCCCCCGCTCGTGCTCTGTGTCTCTCTCTCTCAAATATGACCTAAAACATAGAAAATAGGTCTAGAATAAATCTGTAGACAGTAACATACTTATAATGACTGCTGATTAAAACAAAGAAATAGCCTGAATCTCCAAGCATAAATTACTGTTGTTTCCTGAGGCACCCATCCACCCATCATATATCAGGTTGACCATTAAGCTTAATGAAAGCATCAATCTTTTAGTAACTTGGAAGAGATAGGCATACAATCTTAGCTAGTAAAGTTTGGTATGTATCATTGTTGTAGACCTGTTTTCTTTAATGATCAAAGAATTAATTTGAGGTCCCTTTTATTTGGGTATTCAGAATTAAGATAACTAACCTGAGGCAAATGAGTTAAGACCATTTTAGAACTGAGCTGGACTTAAAAAGCCAGATCCTGGAGTCATGATAAAGATAGTTTGAACATTCCATTTCATCAGTTAAAAAAAAAAAAAAATATATATATATATATATATATATATAGCTCCTGGATGACAATCATCATGTTGGAGGAGAGTTTCTGGGGTTCCCAACACAAATGGTACATGATTTTGAGTCAAGGATACAGCCTCACTGACTGTACTTTTACTGAAATGATGGTTCGGATATCGACAATGTTGTCTGTTGGAATTGTCTTTTGCAAAACTGATATCCTTTCAGTTTTCAACATGATTAATTTACTAAAAAGAAAAAAAATGTTTCCCTCTTTCTGAACCATAATCACATTTGTATTTAGAGTTATCATTGAAAATAGTATTTCTAAAAATGGTTAATAAATTAGAAGCCAACATAAATTTGCTTGTGAAGTTATGAAATGTAAAACTGTTCCCAAAGCAGTTATTTTACATTTTATAAGAAAACTAATCTTTTATGTTCTTACTGCATTTATTTTATATCCTATTCACTTTTCTTTCATGCTGTTCGTGTGTGTGTGTGTATGTGTGTGAAATGTGCAATATTTGGTCATTTAAAAAGCGTCACTGACTTACGCAAAGTCAGCCAGAAATAAATGCAATACATTATGTCCAAAGTAATCATGCAGATTTTCCATCATGAGAAATAGTTGGTTTATCTCAAATGAATTTTTTCCCTCTTTCTTTTCTTTTTAACAAGCCAAGTCATAGGAGAATATTTTCTTTTTGCTAACTTTGAGGCAGGGCAAGAGCAGATTTGTGTCAGAGCACATGGTCCGTATTTATGAGAAACTAGGGAAATTAAGAAAGCCACTTAGTTACAAAACTTAGTGGGGACTCATGACTGACTTGGAGTTTTCAACAATATTCTGTGGGGAAATCTTTTATTTACTGGGTTACTGTTTTTTTTTTTTAATTTTTACTTAATTTGTTTTTTAAATTTACATCAAAAGTTAGTTACCATAATGTCCAACAATGATTTCAGGAGTAGATTCCTTAATGCCCCTTACCCATTTAGCACATCACCCCTCCCACAATTCCTCCAGTAACCCTGTTTGTTCTCCACATTTACGAGTTTCTTATGTTTTTGTCCCCCTCCCTTTTTTTATATTATTTTTGCTTCCCTTCCCTTATGTTCGTCTGTTTTGTGTCTTAAAGTCCTCATATGAGTGAAGTCCTATGATATTTGTCTTTCTCTAATTTCCCTTAGCATAATACTCTCTAGTTCCATCCATGTAGTTGCAAATGGCATGATATCATTCTTTTTGATTGACAAAAAATATTCCATTGTGTATGTGTGTTTATGTATGTATGTATGTGTATATATATACACGTGTGTATGAGTATGTGTGTGTGTGTATATATATGTGTGTATATGTGTGTATATGTACACACACACACACACACACACACATATATATATATATATATATATATATATATACACACACACACACACACACACATACATACCACATCTTCTTTATCCATTCATCCATCAATGGACATTTGGGCTTTTCCCATACTTTGGCTGTTGTTAATAGGGCTGCTATAAACATTGGGGTGCACATGCCCCTTCGAAACAGCATACCTGTATCCCTTGGATAAATACCTGGTAGTACACTTGCTGGGTTGTAGGGTAGTCCTCTTTTGAATTTTTTGAGGAACCTCCATACTGTTTTCCAGAGTGGCTGCACCAGTTTGCATTCCCACCAGCAGTGCAAAGAGTTCCTCTTTCTTCACATCCTCGCCAACATCTGTTGTTGCCTGAGTTGTTAATGTTAGCCATTCTGACAGGGGCGTGGGGATATCTCATTGTGGTTTTTATTTGTATTTCCCTGATGATGAGTGATGTTGAGCATTTTTTCATGTGTCGGTTGGCCATCTGGATGTCTTCCTTGGAGAAGTGCCTATTCATGTTTTTGCCCATTTCTTCAATGGATTATTTGTTTTGGGGGTATTGAGTTTGAGTTGTTCTTTATAGATTTTGGATACTAACCCTTTATCTGATATGTCATTTGCAAATATCTTCTCCCATTCTGTCAGTTGCCTTTTAGTTTTGCTGATTGTTTCCTTTGCTATGCGGAAGCTTTTTTTTTTTTTTTGATGAGGTCCCAATAGTTCATTTTTGTTTTTGTTTCCCTTGCCTCTGGAGACATGTTGAGTAAGAAGTTGCTGTGGCCAAGGTCAAAGAGGTTTTTGCCTGCTTTGTCCTTGAGGATTTTGATGGCTTCCTATCTTACACTTAGGTCTTTCATCCATTTTGAGTGTCTTTTTGCGTATGGTGTGAGAAAGTGGTCTGGGCTCATTCTTCTGCATGTCGCTGTCCAATTTACCCAGTACCCTTGCTGAGAAGACTGTCTTTACTCCATTGGATATTCTTTCCTGCTTTGTCAAAGGTTAGTTGGCCATATGTTTGTGGGTCCATTTCTGGGTTCTCTATTCTATTCCATTGATCTGTCTGTTCTTGTGCCAGTACCACACTGTGTTGATGATTACAGCTTTGTAATACAACTTGAAATCGGGGATTGTGATGCCTCCTGCTTTGGTTTTCTTTTTCAAGACTGCTTTGGCTATTCGGGGTCTTTTCTGGTTCCATACAAATTTTAGGATTGTTTATTGTAGCTCTGTGAAGAATGCTGGTGTTATTTTGATAGGTATTGCATTGAATATGTAGATTGCTTTGGGTAGTATTGACATTTTAACAGTATTTGTTCTTCCTACCCAGGAGCATGGAATATTTTTCATTCTTTGTGTGTCATCTTCAATTTCTTTCATAAGCTTTCCATAGTTTTCAGTGTACAGATTTTTCACCTCTTTGGTTAGATTTATTCCTAGGTATTTTATGGTTTTTGGTGCAATTGTAAATGGGATCGATTCCTTGATTTCTCTTTCTGTTGCTTCATTGTTGGCATATAGGAATGCAACCGATTTCTGTGCATTGATTTTATATCCTGCCACTTTGCTGAATTCATGGATCAATTCTAGCAGTTTTTGGTGGAATCTTTTGGGTTTTCCATATAGAGTTTCATGCCTTCTGCAAAGAGTGAAAGTTTGACCTCTTCCTGGCCGATTTGGATGCCTTTTATTTCTTTGTGTTGTCTGATTGCTGAGGCTAAGACTTCCAATACTATGTTGAATAACAGTGGCTAGAGTGGACATCCCTGTCTTGTTCCTGACCTTAGGTAGAAAGCTCTCAGTTTTTCTCCCATTGAGGAGAATATTAGCATTGGGTCTTTTGTATATGGCTTTTATGATCTCGAGGTATTATCCTTCTATTCCTACTTTCTTGAGGGTTTTTATCAAGAAAGGATGCTGTATTTTGTCAAATGCTTTCTCTGCATCTATTGAGAGGATCATATGGTTCTTGTCCTTTCTTTTACTGATGTGATGAATCACATAGATTGTTTGGTAGACATTGAACCAGCCCTGCATCCCAGGCATAAATCCCACATGGTCATGGTGAATAATTTTTTAATGTATTGTTGAATTTGGTTGGCTCATATCTTGTGGAAGATTTTTGCATCCATGTTCATCAGGGAAATTGGTCTATAGTTCTCCTTTTTAGTGGAGTCTCTGGTTTTGAATCAAGGTAATGCTGGCTTCATAGAAAGAGGTTGGAAGTTTTCCCTCTATTTCTATTTTTTGGGACAGCTTCAAGAAAATAGGTGTTAACTCTTCCTTAAATGTCTGGTAGAGTTCCCCCTAGAAAAGCCATCTGGACCTGGGCTCTTGGTTTTTGGGAGATTTTTGATTACTAATTTGATTTCCTTACTGGTTATGGGTCTGTTCAAATTTTCTATTGCTTCCTGTTTCAGTTTGGGTAGTTTATATATTTCTAGGGATTTGTCCATTTCTTCCAGATTGCCCATTTAATTGGAGTACAATTTCTCATAATATTCTCTTATTATTGGTTTTATTTCTGCTGTGTTGGTTGTGATCTCTCCACTTTGATTTTTGATTATATTTATTTGGGTCCTTTCCTTTTTCTTTTTGATCAAACTGGCTAGTGGTTTATCAATTTTGTTAATTCTTTCAAAGAACCAGCTTCTGGTTTCCTTGATCTGTTCTACTGTTTTTTTGTTTTTTGTTTTGGTTTTTGGTTGTGTGTGTGTGTGTGTGTGTGTGTGTGTGTGTGTGTGTGTTTAGTTTCAATAGCATTGATTTTTGCTCTAATCTTTATCACTTCTTGTCTTCTGCTGGTTTTGGGTTTTATCTGCTGTTCTTTTTCCAGCTCTTTAAGGTGTAAGGTTAGGTTGTGTATCTGAGACCTTTCTTCCTTCTTTAGAAAGACCTGGACTGCTATATACTTCCCTTGTGTTACTACCTTTGCTGCTTTGCAGAGGTTTTGGCTGTAGTGTTACCATTTTCATTGGCTTCTGTGGACCTTTTAATTTCCTCTTCAACTTCTTGGTTAGCCCATTCATTCTTTAGTAGGATGTTCTTTAGTCTCCAAGTACTTGCCATCTTTCCAATTTTTTTTCTGTGGTTGATTTCGAGTTTCACAGCATTGTGGTCTGAAAATATGCACAGTATGATCCGATATTTCTGTACTTGTTGAGGGCTGATTTGTGTCCCAGTATGTGATCTATTCTGCACAACATTCCATGTGCACTGGAGAAGAATGTATATTCTGCTGCTTTAGGATGAAATATTCTGAATATATCTGTTAAGTCCATTTGGTCCAGTGTGTCATTCAAAGCCATTGTATGAATGACATTGTTTGAATGACAATGTTTCAACATTGTTGAAAGCCAAAGCTTTCTAGTCTTTATTGCTTTTGGTCTTTTTTTTTCTTTTTTTCATCTTTTCTCCCCTCAGAGAGTCCCCCTGAAAATTTCTTGAGGGCTCGTTTAGTGGTCACGAACTCCTTTAAGTTTTGTTTGGGAAACTTTTAATCTCTCCTTCTATTTTGAATGACAGCCTTGGTGGATAAGGAATTCTTGGCTGCATATTTTTCTGATTCAGCACATTGCATGTATCTTGCCACTCCTTTCTGGCCTGCCAAATTTCTTTGGATAGGTCTGCTGCGAACCTGTCCTGCCTTCCCTTGTAGGTAAGGACTTTTTTCCCTTGTTGCTTTCATGATTCTTTCCTTGCCTGAGTATTTTGTGAATTTGACTATGATATTCCTTGTTGATGGTCGGTTTTTTGTTGAATCTTATGGGAGTCCTCTATGCTTCCTGGATTTTGATGTCTGTGTCTTTCCCCAGGTTAGGAAAGTTATCTGCAATGATTTGCTCACAGAACCCTACTACCCCTTTTCTCTTTCTTCATCTTCTGGGACCCCATGATTCTGATGTTGTTCCTTTTTAATGAGTCACTGATTTTTCTAATTCCTAAATTGTGCTCTTTTGCCTTACTCTCCCTCTTTTTTTCTGCTTCAGTATTCTCCATAAGTTTGTCCTCTCTATTGCTGATTTCCTGCTCTGCCTTATCCATGGCATCCATTCGAGATGCAGCTCAGTTATAGCATTTTTTATTTCATCCTGACTAGCTTTTTTCTTTTATCTCCACAGAGAGGGATTCTAACCTATTTTCAACCCCAGCTAGTATTCTTATTATCGTGATTTTAACTTTTGGTTCAGACATCTTGCTTGTATCTGTGTTGATTACGTCCCTGACTGTTGTTTGTTCCTGCTGTTTCTTTTGGGGTGAATTCCTGTTTCATCATTTTTAAGGAAAAAAAGGTATTAATAAGGTAAAAAAAAATTAAAAAATTAAAAGCAACACACACACACAAATCAAATAAATGATTTTTAGATCCTGGTATTTTGGTCTGGCTATTGAAAGGAGCTTGATAGATTAGATAAAAAAGGGGGGGGAAGGAAAATGTTTGAAAATTTGAGAAAATGAATACAATGAAATAGAATAAAATGAAATAATGGAAGTGAAATAGAATTTGAAAACATTACAAAAAAGTAAAAAATTTAGAAGAAAAAAATAAAGAAAAATATTTTTAATAAAAATTGACAGTAAAAATAGATTTTTCTCTTTCTGTATTCAAGAAAAAAAAAGAAATAAAAAAAAGAAAATTGAATACATGGACCAGCGAACAGACTGAAATACGATTGAAATTACATCGCTTTCCCCTAGAAGTCAAACTATGAAGCACTTTGTAGTCTGTCAACTAAGCAGGCAGAGAGATTTGTGGTGTTCCTGAAGAGTGAGTTTGGCCCAGTCAGGTGGGGCTTAATGTAAGGGCTCTGTTCTCCACTAGATGGCGCTGCTTAGCTTACTAGGGTTGAATGTTGTGGCGCTTGTTGGTGTGTATGCACATGCACGGGAATGGTGAAAATAGCATCACCCAGCCTCCCAGTCTCTAGTATAGGAACTCTGTGCTCTCCCCGATCAGCAATTGCACACCCATCCTTTGTCTCTGGTTTCTGTCCATTCCCCGCTTTAACACTGTCCATGACCAAGCCATCAAGTTGCCAGGCTCCACTTCCCTCCTGAGTTTTATCTCAGATGCGGCTGTTTCCCGACCCCTCACTTCTGAGGGACTGCAGCTTTGACCTGCTCAGATCCTCTGGGTTTGGGTCTCAATGAGCAGTGGCCGGGTGCCAGCCTCACCTAGGACCATGCTGCTGTTGATGCCCAGAGACTGCAGCTGCGTGCCACAGAAAAAGTTCACACGATCCTGTAGGAGCAGCATTTCAGGGATTATGGCAAATCACAACCCACATCTGGCACCAGACTTCACCTTCAATGACCCTATTCCAGCACCAGCGAATGTGGTTGTTCTCTGGGGTCTGCTGGGAACAGGTGGCCGTACAGCCTCTACCAAATGTCCTTCTAATAGTGAAACTGCTTCTCCCTGGGTGGCCCGAGGACCTTCCGGACCCCACTCTGCTCCTGGGGATTCGCCCTTCCCACCAGAGCACCACCAGGTATTGAGCATTGGAGTTTCAGACTCTGCACTCCCCCTGTTTATAGAGTCTTAATGGAATTTAAACCCTCTCCTTTCTCCCTTTTTAGTTCAGTCCCTGCGACTGTTTCCACTATTCCACTTTCTTTCTGGCTGCTTTTGAGGGGGCTGCTTTTCCCATACTCTCCTCCCCGTCTCTGTCCTCTCTCTGCAAGCAAAAACAGCTCCCAGCCCTCTGCAGCTTCTGTCCCCTGTTTACCTCTTTGCGCTGTGTACCTGCTGAGTTCTGTGGTTCAGGTTATGCAGATTGTTGTGTTAATCTTCAAATAAGTTTTCTAGATGTACAGGATGGTTAGTGTTGATCTCGCTGTATTTCATGGATGTGAGATGCAAAAACAACTTCCATGCTGTTCCGCCATCTTGGCTCCCCCACCTACTGGGTTGGTTTTGTAGAGCAAACTCTATTTTTTTTTTTTTTTTTTGGTTATAAGAAGGAGTTTTAGATACCACAAAGACCATATCTCCACTAAAAACTTTTAGCCCATCATGTTCTTGCTGACCAGAATTTTCTCTCTGGCAAGCCCACTTAAATTATGCCATTGCCCTGCTTGACAAGCAGGATTAGCTTCCCTTTATCTTGTAGGTTGGAGTATAAAATCCTTAATAGGGTTTTTTACTGTTTACCAAACCCTCCAACTCTTCACTCTCACCTCTTCTGTATCTCCCTTTTCCAGCTGCTTGGTCTTTGAAATTCCTAAGTGCTAATATTAAACGGGTGGTAGTGCCACCCTGCCATCCTACTGCGTTTCTCTGGTCCACTCACCTACATGACTGCTCCATAACTTTCCTTCACTCCTCCAATCTCTAATACATCAGTCTTTTTTTTTTAAATTTTTAAATGTTGATTTGTTATTTTTGAGAGAGAGAGAGAGAGCACAAGCAGGAGAGGGGCAGAGAGAGAGGAAGACACAGAATTTGAAGCAGGCTCCAGGCTCTGGGCTTGAACCCACAGACCATGAGCTCATGACTTAAGCCGAAGTCGGACGCTTAACCTACTGAGCCTCCCAGGCGCCCCTCTAATACATCAGTCTTGATCATTCATCGCAGCTGATTGCTTTGTTCTCTATTCCACTGAAAAAGCGGAATTAGTTAGGAGATATATCTTTCTGCTCCTAGAGAGGAATTGTCCATGCTCCTGCCTGAAGCCAGCCCCTCCAGCCTTACATTAGATCCAATTAGATTCACTACATTCAGTTCCTTCCCCCTTACTTAGGATGTTGGCAACTCTCACCTCCTTGGCATGTCAGTTTCCTCCTCTTGACTGCATCATCCCCCAAAGTATATAAACATGTTATTGCTTTCCCCTAAGAAAAATATTCCTCTCCTGATCCCATTGGTCAGTCTTAGATACCATTCCATGTTTCTGTTCCCCTTTTGCTGCTGACACCAGAAATACATTAATTTTTTCCAGTTTCTCTCATCCATGACCTCTAGAAGCTGCTCAAATCAGGCTTCTTTTTTTCAAGGTCACCAAAGACCTCCATACTGCTAAGTCCCTTGGGCAATACTAGACTTCTTTCTTTATTCTTAGTCTTCATATTACTTGACCTATCAATAATATTTAGATTAATGCAAATATTCACTGTTAGGGACTGAATGTTTATGTCCTACCCTAAATTTATATGTTAAAACTCTACTCCTCAATATGATGGTATTAGGAGGTGGGACATTCAAGAAGTAATTAGATTAGATGCAGTCATGAGGATGATGTCCTTAGGGAAGGGATTAGTGCCCTTGTAATGAGTCATGAGAGAGCCTGCCTCCTTTCTCTGCTTCTGCCACATGAGGATACAAAGAGAAATCTGCACCCCAGAAGAGAGCTCTCACCAGAACCTGACCATGATGCTCCTTGATCTTGGACTTCTAGACTCCAGAACTTTGAGAAATAAGTTTGTATTGTTTATAAGCTGCCCATGTGTGGTATTCTGTTATGTTAATCAGAACTAAGACACTCTTCTTGATATAGCTTCATCACTTGGCTTGCAATATACCACATTGCTCAAGTCTCTTCTTCCTCAGTGTTTGCTGGTTCCTGTTGTCTCCCCAAACCCTAAATATTGGAGGCTCCACATCTCAATCCTTACATCTCTTCCTTTCACTGTTATCACTCTCCTAAATACCCTGATGATCCTCAAATTTAAATCACCAGCCCAGACCTCCCACAAACTCCCATCTCCTATTTCTCCACTTGATGCCCTTGCTTGTATGTCTAACAAATGTCTCAAACACATTATATTCAAAACTAAAATTGTGACCCTCTTACAACCTTCTCATTCTACAGTCCTCTTCCCATAGTAAATATAAATTCTGGGGTACCTGAGTGGCTCACTTGGTTAGGCATCCGACTTCAGCTCAGGTCATGATCTCGTGGTCCGTGAGTTCAAGCCCCACATTGGGCTCTGTGCTGACAGCTCAGAGCATGGAACCTGCTTTGGAGTCTGTGTCTCCATCTCTCTGCATCTCCCCCACTTGCACTCTGTCTCTCTTTCTGTCTCTCTCTCAAAAATAAATAAATATTAAATTTTTAAAAAATATATAATTTCTATTTTTCTAGGTGTTGGGTTTTAATTTCTTGGAGTTTTTTTTTGACTCCCCACTTTATTTTATACCCTACCCTCATATCCAGTCTGTCAGCAGGTATTGTTGGCCTTACCTTTAAATATATCTAAACCAGACTCCTTTTCATCCTCTCTGATATTACCACCCTGGTCCAAGCTACCATGATTCTTCATCTAGAACATTGTAGCCGCCTTCTCATTGGTATCCTGCTTTCTCCCTCTTTGACTCATAATTTTATTATTATTTTTTTAACACAGAAGCCAAAATGGTCCTTTAAAAACTGAAGTGTGACTGTATGACTCTTCCACTCACAATTCTGCATTATCTTCCAGCTCTCTCAGAGTAAAACCCAGAGTCATTACCCTGTGGCTTACGAGATCTTATATTATCTGCCCCCATCCTTGCTAGTGTTTGACCTTATCTTCTACCAGTCTCTCCTTCCCTTACTCTGCTCCACCTATATTGACCTCTTTGCTGTTTTTCAAACACACCAAGTTTTTATCTCAGAAACTTTGCAAGAAACGTGGAAAGGATTTCCTCAACTATACACATGGATTGCAGCCTTCCCTCTTTCTGGCCCTAAAGCAAATGCTATCTTGTCAATAAAGCTTTCCCAACCACCCTAACTAAATTACACCATCTTTCCCAACTTTGAATTCTCATACCCCTTTATTTTTTTCCATAATACTCATCCTGAGCTCATATATTATATCATTTTGCCTATGTTTTTGGTAAATTATCTGTTCCCCAACCCCCCCATTGAGTATTAGCTCCATGAGGACAGAGAGTGGGGTCTTTTTTGTGAATGCCTATATCACTGGTGCTTTGAACAGGGCTTCAATAAATACATGTTCAAAGATCAAATACCTTCGTATCTTTATATGAACTCTTTCCTCTGAGATGTCCTGAATGCTGTTTATTTGGCAGTTTTTTAATCTTTTTGTAATACAGCATCCTGTCAGATTTTCCTCTCTCATGAAAACAGCTTCTAGTTGCAATTACTAAAATAATAATAATCACTAGTGTTTATATTATGCTGACTCTGATCTAAATGCTTTATCTATTTTATAGGTACCATAACAATATTGTAATGTCTATTTTACAAATGAGTTGACACAAGACATTTAAATTTACACAGGTAGTAAGTAGTGGAGCCAGGATATTTTAAACTCAAGGAATATGGCTCTAAAGGCTGTGCTTTCAACCACTGTGTTACGCTGCTTACAGATAGAAGTTTAAGGAGGCCTGCAGAAAAGGTGAATAGAGACTTTCATTTGACTTATGGAAGCCAGCCAGTTCCTCTTAGTGATGGCATCTGAGTGTTCTCGAAAAGGATTGGATAAATTTGCATAAAGGAGTCTGTGGATATTTTAGGAAGAAAGGTTGAGTTATGACTTCATTTCTGGTACGTTACAGTGTTAGAGAAGGTGACAACTCTTATCATGGTGAGACATGGGTCAGAAATAGTTCTGAGTTGTGGCAAGAAGCAAAGAGAGTACTCTGTTTCTATGATGTGGCAAACCCTGGAACTAGTCCTAACCCAGCCAGCTAGCTCTCCTGTAAGCAACTGGGCAGGTGAACTGAAAAACTGACTCAGGGAAGCCTTGAAAACTGGGCCCATTAGGGCAAGCCATCATCTCAACCAAACCCTATAGCTGTCCTCATAGGGCCTTTGGGAAAAGTTTCCTCTGCAGGAGCACAGCCCCCTACAGTCTTCTGCTCAGTTCTTGCCATTATTCCTAAAAAAAAGTTCGTCTCACAGCCTGAACTCCATAATCACTAACCTTGAGGTGACAGGCACTCTGTAATCACCTGACTTGACCTCACCACTCTGGGGCTGCCTTATGCCTTGCAAATATGCATAGGTGAGGGAATGACAGAGCATTGATCCTCAGAGTCCTGGCCCCTTCTCTGAGCATAATGCTGGGGAGTGTGTTCTTCCATCCTCAGAATCTTTATGGCTGTGAATAGATGCTGCCTTACTCCTTGAGATAACTTCTGAACCCCCAGTACCATGCTTCCAACACAGCCTGCTGATGCCAGGTTTTAAATCTCCACTTAGCAAACTAGGTTAGGGCAAAACTGAATCCCACTGCTGTTTTGATGTATGAAAGAGAAGAGAATTTGAGAGATTCCGAATGAGTGAACTTTCTGTTACAGTACGTGATGGTTGGTAACTCCGAGCATAGCAGAGTAGCATCCCATTAATTGCACTCGAACCTTAAAGAAAGATGACCAGGTGTACTTCCAAATCCATCCCAAATGGATTGACTTCCTTATTGACTTCCTTCAAGCTAAATGTTAAACTGCTGTTTCAGCATTTCCTTGCCTTAGTCATAATGCTATTAGTCATTAGTTGATATTTCTGTCTCTCCCCACTAGCCAGTAAATTCCTCAAGGGTAGGAACCATGTCTGGTTGATCTACTTACCCTTAGACTTAGTTGTGCCTGACATGGTAAGACTCTTACTATATCCTTGATAATTGACTGGACAAATGAATGAGTCATGGGTGGACAAAGAATTTCTCTTTTCAGATTGTTATTGTATACAGGGTATACATTTTGTTTTAACCAAAACTTTATCAAGAGACCATGTCATAGGGAAGGAGGGATTTGTGGCAGATATTTTGGGACAGCTGTGTTTTTACAAACATTATGCTTCAAAAGATGTTTCCTTTATACAAAGTTGGTATCGAATATACATATGTTAAATCACCTGAACTGAATTTATGGAACAGAAGAAAGAGCAGATCTGGTTATAGTCCCATTTTTGCCACTGACCTTGAACAAGGAGGTTGACTTCTTAAGTCCCTTCTGGCTCTTTTGTTCTACAGCTTTGTGAATTTATATGTGGAAGTAAACTATGCATTTGTTTCCTAGTAAAATTAGTGAAAAGGCAGATAAAAACACCCAGCCCCCCTCAAAGCAGAGCCTACTTCTCTGATAAGAAAAGAATGTAAGGAATTCTCTCTGTTAGGCTCCATTGGGTATGGATTATTTTGCATTTGTGGCACTAATCTCAGAAAAAGCTATTGTTTGAACATTTGACTCATGGTAGATATAAATATAAACCCATATACTTTCTGTTGTTCAAATGGATGTAATTCTAACACCTTCAGAAAACCTCATAGATTGTTGGAAAAGTTCCATAAGACCAACAATGAAATTATAACATAATCTGTTGTGTGATTTGGAGGGCTTTATAGCTCCATTGCTAAGAGAATAGAATAATATCTTGGTAAACTGGCATCTGTGAGGATCACTGATTGTTAGTTAACCTCTACATTGTTATAAATTTACTGAAAATACCATAATAATATTGCTCTGATTGATCAGAAAAATTCTACCACATATGTTCAATAGGTACTGCATATAACTTACTACCACAAAATCTTATATTGATTCACTTACCGATATTAATGACCGCATAATGACATATATGTATATTTTCTGCAGCTCTGCTGTTAGGTTTAAACAGATTCAAGCCCATAGACCTGTGCTCTGAAGCAAATTGGATACTGCTAGTGCAGAGGGAAGAGGACAGGTGTGATATAATCAGAAGGGCTTAGAGTCTTAATCAAATAAACCAGTGAATGTTTGGGTTATCTCCACTTTGAAGTGATTTTCAAAGCAAAAATGTGCTTTGCAATAATAAGATTCGGGGTTAAAAAGTCATGTATAATTGGGCCATTAGGTTTGCGTCAGAGAAAAAATCTCCAGTTCTAAGAACTGTCAGGAAAGAGGGGAAAATAGCCCCAGCCCCCAGGAGTAGAATCTGGGATTTTGACAATAAACCGGGGGTAGAGAAGCCATGGTCAAACGTCAGGAAACCTCTGGGAACCTTGCAAAAGTTGCACCTGCTTAGAGACTCAGATTTAATAGGGCTTGTTTGGCATGGGCTTTAGGAATCTGAGTTTTTAACAAGCACCCTACCAAATAGAAGGTTCCTTACAAGTGAGGAGTATTCTCATGTAAAACATATCAGTCATTTGCGTAAAGAGTTTCCTCCCTAGCTGAACCCTTTGAAATTCAAAAGCTCTCAGTGAATATCCTTTCTTTCAAGGCAGTTACAGTTGTTTGCATAAGTTCAATAAGAATCTGTTCTCAGGGGTGCCTGGGTGGCTCAGTCAGTTGAGCATCCGACTTCAGCTCAGGTCATGATCTCACGGTTCGTGGGTTCGAGCCCCGTGTCGGGCTCTGTGCTGACAGCTCAGAGTCTGGAGCCTGCTTCTGATTCTGTGTCTCCTCCTCTCTCTGCCCCTCCCCTGCTCACGCTCTATTTCTCTCTCTCCTTCAAAAATAAATAAAAACATTTTAAAAAATTAAAAAAAAGAATCTGTTCTCCTTGTAACAGGACACCATTGGAAATATTGGTTATTTTACCAAAGCTTTGACTGGAATGTCATATTTCAGAGAGACATACATAGATGTCAGATATGACCATACAGCTTTAAGGAACCAAGGTTGCTTTTATGAAACAAAAAGCCAATGGACCCCCGGGTGGCTCAGTCAGTTAAGCATCCAACTTCAGCTCAGGTCATGATCTCACAGTTTGTGAGTTTGAGCCCCACATCAGACTCTGCACTGTCAGTACAGAGCCTTCAAGGATCTTCTCTCTCCCTCTCTCTCTGACCCTCTCCTACTCATCCCCCACCTTTCTCTCAAAAATAAACATTTTAAAAAATGAAACTTAAGCCAGCAAAGCCCCTTTGAACTGTTGGCCTGATACCTTGCTTACAGATTTCCCAGCAGCCTTACCAGGTGAGTAAAGAATATCACTTCCTGGCTGGTGTAGGAACCTCAGGATATTTGGGGAACCTTAAGAAGAGGAATTCACCCACATCTACAGGTACTGCAGGCATATCTAATGGCAAGTATTTGGCTTGGACTTTGGCTTAGAGCAGCTACTAAAAGTTCAATCAACATTCTTTATAAAAAGTTCCAGCAAAGCAAATTTGTCTAGCAAAGATCTGTATGACCAGTCACTATTCTTGCTAAGCCTATGTAAATAATTTGGCCAAGTTTGTTAAAACCAAACTTGTTTTTCAAATGAATTAGTTTTGATTTGGCTACCTCTGGAAATAGGGTGATTTTGGAGAGAAAATTATGTTTCAGTAACATATCTTTGCAGGTGTTAAACTCTAGTTCTGATTGTCTTTGAATGTCTGTTGTTTGCCTAAGCTAGACAACTTGAGGTAAACTTCAGAGAAATTGCCATAGTAGCTCATGTATAGAGAATCTTCTTGCTTGTTATTATCTGGGCATAATAATAGGACTCCATGGGCATATGATTATTTGAACAGCTGGAAAATGGGATGGATTCCCGCAGTGGTAAACTCAGCTATCACCTTGACCAATTCTGTGTGGCTGGGATGACAAAACCAGAGTGTGTCCCAGTCCTTGGGGTCAACCATGCTTGTGGATATAATGGATGGCCCCACTTTCTTATACCTGGATTGGATGATACACTTGGGCATGCCCTTATCTCCTGAGGCAAGTTTTCTCCCACTTGCCAGTGATTCCTCATAATTAGGATATTGTTAAATTTAGACATCAAACAAAGAGGACTTCTTGGTCGTTTTATCCCTTAGCCATATTCACCCCAGGGGCCACCTCTTTTGATGTAAAATTGCAAATAGAGGCTTTAGCCAAGCATACAGTAGCCATCTTAAAAGACCCAGCTCAGTTTAAAAACTGGCCCTCCAGAACTGAATGGCCCTTGATATCCTGACTGCAACCCAAGGAGGCACCTATGCTTCATTAAAGCAAAGTGGTAGGTTTGTACTCCAGATTTTCACAAAAATAAGACAGGATTACCACCTGACACTTATGCTCAAATAAAGGGTCTAGAAAATTCTTCCCTCTCTTTCAAGGACTGGTTAAGTTCCTGGTTCACAGGAGGACTATGGTCAACTATTATGGGTCTCTTTGTTGGACTTCTCACTCTTATAGCCATACTAATCCTCATATGTTGCCTTTTCCAAAGTTTCTCTGCTTAGTGCCAAGACTCCATCACTACAATAACTTCAGGTTGACAGATGGTCCTTACCACCCACAGAGATACTTCTTTGATGTCCACATTGGACTTGTCTGCCTCCACTTTTCCTAATTCCCCTATACGTTCCTGACTAATCAATGTTGACCCATTAGATCACCCAATTAGATGACCTAGGGACATCTCTAGGTCTCTATTCAGCAGGAAGATGCTACAGAAGATGAGGCCTTCCACCTGCCTTCAACAGTCTTAAAGATTTAAGGGTCAGAATTGTCCAGAGGACAGGGGGGCACCTTGGTGGCTCAGTCAGTTAAGGCTCTGATTCTTGATTTCAGCTTGGGCCATGATCTCATGGTGTGAGTTCAACCCTGCATTGGGCTCAGCAATATGAGAGTGGATGCTGCTTGGGATTCTCTCTCTCCCGCTCTCTCTGCCCATCTCCTGCTCGCTCTCTGTGTCTTTCTCTCAAAATAAAGAAACTTAAAAAATTGTTTGGGGTGGGGGAATGAGGAGAACAAAGGGAAGAGAATAATAATCAAAATTATATTTTCTCACAACTTGCAGCCCACTGATAAATCCCTGAGACATGCAGAGTGTGACCCTGCTCAAGGTGTTCATGTCTGCCTTAATGGTGATGTTTTGCTAGAGACTGAAAGCAACCCTGTCTTCACAACAGCCAGAACTCCAGGATCCCATGACTCTTCTTTAACACGCACAAATTGCTTTAGAGACTTAGATTATCTTTACCCTCCACACACCCCCAAACTTAAAAGTATACAATCATTCCTCACCTTTCAAGTACAACTCTTTCTGCCAATGGGTCCTGTCCCTGTGGTATAATTAGAACACCTTTTTGCACGATACAATATCTCAATTCATTCATGACCATTGGGCTTGATGATCCTGCATCACATGGAGATGGTGATGCTAATGTGCACAGGTGCTCAAGACGTGGTTTCCTCCTGTCCACAGCAGTTATAGACACAGGCATGGACACGGAAGGACACCATTTTACTGAAAGAAACCAGCCCAGGGTCACACAGCTGGTAAGCAGCACAGCTGGATCTCAAACTCTAGGCTCCTGGCCCTGTCCCCAGGGGCTACAAAGGGCTCTCCAGATGGGAAGCTGATACTGGCTTTGGGGACACTACTTTACCTCCATGAATGATCTCACCTGTTTGAGGCCCCCAGTCTCTGTTCACTGCTGCTGCTTTCCCTGATCCCTGCTCCAGTTATAATTGGGGTGACCCTGGCCACCTGCTAGGCGCTCCCTGCCCAGCACACCTAGTGCTGCCAACAATATGGGTGTTGTCCCAGGGCTCCCAGGAGATAAGCTGATGAAGTATTTCTCTTAAAATGCTCTCATTCCTGCAGATCCCAGGAGATCCCATGAGAGTCAGCTTGGATTATTCCTCCTCTGGGATTCATTATGTAAAGTCCATCCTAATGGGTAGGAGGGTCATATAGACAAGTGACAGATCGACCACTATTTGGGGTATTAAAAGGTCTAGGTCAATTAGAGATGATTTGGGGACCAGACAATCTTCTCACACCAATATTTCAGGATATTCCAGGTCTGGAGACATATTTGATTATAATTTTATCATGCTCATACCATTCAGTCAAATATAGCTCTTTTTCTTTGGGATTTCTTTATTCATATTTATGAAGGTACTTCTCAATTACTAAACATACGGGAATTTCTAGTTAGGTTTTTAGCAGCTATTTCTAGCACATTAAATTACCAAAAGATATTCTGTGTGTTTCATTCCTCTGGAATATATTGAAATTTCACGGATGGCCAAAATAGTGTGAATTTTTGTATCTGCATCCTATGTGCTTAAAGTTAATGTGTCCTCAACAGTGTTATATGTAGATGTGGACACATAAATGGATATTGCTATAGGATTCAGATGGTTGCTATCAAGATCTATATCTTATGTATGTTCTATCTTCTTTGGGTTATTTAGAGAGGGTTGAAAATGCTCACTGTGCTTATGTATTTCATTGGAGTTCTGAAAGGAAGGAGAGAGCTCCAAGAAGAGGGGAAAGGGACCTGGGTTGGGAGGGACCAGAAACCAGAAGGTCTGCCAGTGTTCCAGAGAGCAACAGTCATTGGGATGGCACATGGTGATGTGGCAGGTGAGAAGTGGCTTTTTAAAAAATTAAGTCACGCTGGATGTCTGTGTTGATCTACCAGGGGTGAAGGCAGCTGATTGGTTGAGAGAGAGAGAGAGAGAGAGAGAGAGAGAGAGAGAGAGAGAGAATAAATGTCACAGGCTGTTAAAGCAATGCTCAGAGAGTTGAAGGCTTGAAGATAGATGGATCCTCCTCTGCTCCAGCTGCTACTTGTGTCCTGCTCACCTAGTGATTTGTTGACCTGCTGACCAACTAACCTGTCTGAACCCCCCTTCCTCCACTCAAGAACTTGATCTGATCTTGGTACTGTCCCTCACCCCCTTCTTCTCCTGACACCCACCCTCCCCAATCCCACCCTTACTGAAACACCACCTCCAGCCCCAATTATCACCCCACTCCATTCCCACCCCCACCTCCTCCCTGGTGCCCCGGTGCCCCCTGATAACAACCAGGACACGAAGGTGCAGAAGGTGTTTTTCTGTCTACTCATGCTCTGGTGTCCCAGTTACTCAAACCCAAATGTGAGTAAACATGGGACATAGGTGGATTCTTCCTTCCTATTGGGTTCATTCATACTGTGGTTAAACAACAGCTTTTTCATGGGGTTCTTGATGGGAACTTCAGAAGAACTTCAGTTCTTCCTGAAGACTGAAGACCACAGGCCAGGTTTCTCCACAGCTGTCCACATCCAGTTCTGGGTTCGGTTTGTGCTGCTTGGTCCAAAAAGATCAGCATTGACAGGATGGAAACCTAAAAACAGTATATTTATAGTGTCAACAAGGAAGGATTTATGAAGATACTAAAAGCCACTGAGATCTTAGTCTTCAGTAGGGGCTTATATGATATGTGAATTATATCTCATTAAAATTGTTTTCAAAAATGTAAGAAACTCTTATTTAATAGCATCTATGGATATTAGATTGACTCCTGGAAGCCCTGTCAAGATCCTGATTCAAGCCTTGTAAGTTTAGGGTCCATCTTAGATGTGATTTGTTTTCCTATCAGCACACTGTTCATATTTGTGAAGTTTGCTAGCCCTGGGAACAGTGGTATCTGAAGCATTGGTGTTCACACTAGAGGGTTAAAAAGTGAAATGTCCTTTGTGCTCTGTGCTTCCTTGTTTGTTGACTTTTAAGAACTTCTGATCAGCCCATTCTTTGTGGTTTTGGAGGCTGCCCCTAGGGACTCTGTCCCATAACATTGATGGGAGTTCTGAGCAGCCCAGCAGAAACTAGCTGCATCCTGCTGGGACATGTACAATAGGAAAATCACTAGGAGCCACATGAGCAGGAAGTGAAAGAGTTTGTCCTTTCTTTAACCATGTATGTGCAGAGTGTTGATTTACCCAAAGCAAAAAGTTCCCAAATGTATTTAGGATTATTCGAATATAAAGATATACCTAGATCCCGATGTGAATGTTTCACTTACTCATGAAAAGGCAAACCTATAGGGTACCTGGGTGGCTCAATCAGTTAAGTGTGTGACTCTTGATTTTGGCTCATGTCATGATCTCACGATTTGTGAGATTGAGCCCCATGTTGGGCTTTTCACTGACAGCTCAGAGCCTGCTCGGGACTCTTTATGTCCCTCTCTCTCTGCCTCTCCCCCACTTGCATGTTCCCTCTTTCTCAAAAAATACATAAACATTTTTAAACATCAAAATCTGTACCCCCCAGGGGAGAGAGACAGGGAATACCCATAGAAATAAGTAGATTTCTTTAGATTGGCAGGCACCAGATTCATAGAGCTGGATCTGGAAAGCCCCAGTAGTCTGGAACAACACTTGTATTGAGGCAGAATCATCCCCCATGAATAACTCTAGTCAAAATAGAATCTATTCTGTTTCTTTTGAGACTACAAAGGAGGAAATTTCTTGGTCGTCTATATTAGAATTTTCCTCCTCTACCTGGGTTGCATCTCATAGATCAGTTCAGCTCTCTCTCCTACCTCATCTCTGAGTTTTGCATAAACTAACTTTTGTTGTATTTCCCACCTGCCCCTGTTAATGGCCGTTGTCTGTGAGAACGTAGTGAAGAGACTGTACAGCAACATGCAAAAGAATGAAACTGGACCACTTTCTTACACCATACACAAAAATAAACTCAAAATGAATGAAATACCTAAATGTGAGACAGGAAACCATCAAAACCATAGAGGAGAAAACAGGCAACAACCTCTTTGACCTCAGCCACAGCAATTTCTTGCTCCACACATCTCTGAAGGCAAGGGAAATAGAAGCAAAAATGAACAGTTGGGACCTCATGAAGATAAAAAGCTTCTGCATTGCAAAGGAAACAATCAACAAAACTAAAAGGCAACTGACACAATGGGAGAAGATATTTGCAAATGACAGATAAAGGGTTAGTATCCAAAATCTATAAAAGACTTACCAAACTCAACACTCAAAAAGAAATAATCTAGTGAAGAAATGGGCAGAAGACATGAATAGACACTTTTCCAAAGACGACATCTGGATGGCCGACAGACACTGCTCAACATCACTCATCATCAGGGAAATACAAATCAAAACCACACTGAGATACCACCCACCAGTCAGAGTGGCTAAAACTAACAACTCAGGAAACAGATGTTGGCGAGAATGTGGAGAAACAGGAACCCTCTTGCATTGTCAGTGGGAATGCAAACTGGTGAAGCCACTCTGGAAGACAGTGTGGAGGTTCCTCAAAAAATTAAAAATAGAACCACCCTATGACCCAGCAATAGCGCTACTAGGAATTTATCCAAATGATACAGGAGAGCTGATTCATAGGGGCACATATACCCTTTATACCATTTATAGCAATGCTTTCAACAATAGCCAAATTATGGAAAGAGCCCAAATGTCCATCAACTGATGAATGCATAAAGATGTGGATTATACATACAAGAGAAAACTACTTGGCAATGAGAAAGAATGAAATCCTGCCATTTGCAACAATATGGATGGAATTGGAGGGTACAGTCAGAGACAGATTATCATGTTTTCAATCACATGCGGAACTTGAGAAACTTAATGGAAGACCATGGGGTAAGAGAAGAGGAAAAAATAGTTTCAGAGAGGGAGGCAAACCATAAGAGATTCTTGAATATGAAAAACAAACTGAGGGTTGATGGGGGGGGGGATGGGAGAGGGAGGAAATGGATGATGGGCATTGAGGAGGGCACTTGTTGGGATGAGCACTGGGTGTTGTATATATGCTATGAATCACGGAATCTACCCCCAAAACCAAGAGCACACTGTATATACTGTATGTTAGCTAACTTGACAATAATTTTTTTTTTAAAAAAAGGAGTCAATTACTAATATTAGCAGCTAGACAGCTGCCAGGTGTTTCAAGAGTACCCAAGACTGAGGATGGTTTACATTCATATCAATATGGCCCATTTTTGGTGCATTTGATCCCCATGATCATTGTGCTGACAGCCCCTGCTCTCTTTCAGACAGTGGCCACTCAAAGACGGTGTACATTTCCAACCAGCACACATTTTAGTGACCTCAGTTCTGAGAGCTGAAGAAACAAATGGTACACATTGTGGAGGCTACTTTCTAGAAAGGTTCAGTTGCACAAAATTACAGCTTCGTATGTGAATTCGTGTGAATTGTATTGTGTGTGTGTTTGCTCCTAAAATACTGGTAAGTCTAGTTTTTGTAAAATGATATGTGTTCTTTTGTTTTGATGACCATATCCAGGACTTTTGTATTCTTTTAGAAATTAATTTTCATAGTTGTTATTGATTGATTTAGGTACAATACTGTGAAATAGGAATGTGAATTCCTTTCATTGGCTATTTGATGGGTGTATTCAGAGGAACTTAAAATCTCATAGATATCATCAGAATATACAAGATCATCTGATTATGCAAATCTTTATTTACTTCAGAAATCTGACATTTTGGGCTATGATTTGGTATCAAACATTAAAAGAAAATGTCAATGTGTTTAGGAAGTGAAAAAGAAGTATAATTTGCTTGGAATAATAATCTCATATTTATAGTAGCAACTACCCATCTCTCTCAGTTATATCCCTATCTGTAAACATCTATCTATCTAACATTCTCATTTGTATCTCTAGTACATTTTTTATTGTTACTTTCTCCCATTCTTCCAAAAATTTTGGGCATATTTTTGGAGATATTTCAAAGGAGTTTATTTAGGTACTTTAAGAATGTACAATAGAAGTCATTGACTTATCTACCATATGTTTGCATTACATATTTTTCTATTTTAAGTTTGTTTATAAATTCTTAACTATTTAGAAAGTATTTGGAATGTGTTTGTCAGCAAAATAAAATCCCTAAGTGTTGCCTGTTATAGTTTTCCTATAGCTTCAGTGTGGTGTAATTTATGTATAGTAACACCTTTTTAAAGGAAATGATTTGTTGATATTTGACATATGTAAGGAGTAATGAAGCTATCACCACAGTGAGAGTAAACACACTCCATCACTCCCAAAAGTTTGCTCCTGCTGCTTTCTAAGCCGTCTGTCCTCCTCCTTTGAGGAGGCATTTGAAAGTCTCCTGGAGATTGGTTGAGAGTTTGTAAAGATGATTCTTTGTGACAGATATATTGTAAATGTCTTTGATGGATTCCTTGTTGTCTCCAATATTATTTCAGCTTCTCCATATTTTAGCATACCATTTCTCTCTTGGCTCTGATGTGTTTGGAATTCTGTGGAATCATAACATTATTACTGCCTCCCTGGGAATTTGTGCATTTCTAATTTACCTCTTCAGAACTGTACTTGCTGTGAGTATACTAAAGTACCTTATATTTTTTAAATCATAAATAAGCAGAAAATTTTATACTCACTGTGCCTTTATATGCACTCAGTATTACAAATTTCCCTCTAATCTGTTCAATTGTCACTATCATTTAGATTGAACTATTTAAAAATTTCTGTAGAAATGTCTTCTTTTACACATATATATTTTTTTAAGTTCAAGTATAATGTACATACAATGTAATATTAGATTCAGGTGTACATTATGATTCTTCAATTCTTTACATTTCTCAGTGCTCATTACCATAAATGTACTCTTGATCCCCTTGACTCTTTTGCCCATCCCCCCACAAACCTCCCCTCTAACAGACCATGTGTTCTTTAGAAGCTTATTTAATCTACAATGTTTTTGTCATTTTCCAGATATCTTTCTGTTCGTGAGGTCTAATTTCACTCATTTGTGGTCTGAGAACATACTTCCTATGATTTCTGTTATTGTGGCTGTTCAGATGTATCTTATGGCCGCAAATATGGCCTATCTCAGTGAATGTTCTGTGAGCTTGACAGGAATATATAATTTTCTGTTGGATGAAGTGTTCTACAGATGGTAATGGATCCAGTTGATTGGTGATACTGTTCAGGTCATCTGTGATCTTACTGAATATCTGTATGCTGGATCTGTCAGTGACTGATAGAGGGTATTGAATTCTCCAGCTGTAGTAGTGGATTCAGCTCTTTCTACCAGCAGTTCTGTCAATGTTGGCCTTATGTATCTTGACACATCTCTTGTTAATGCATGCACATTAGAAACTGTTGTGCCTTTTTGGAGAACTGACTTCTTTACCATTGAAGTAATGCCAGTCATTATCCCTGACAATTTTCCTTACTCTGTAGTGTGTTTGAAGGATAATTTCACTGGTTAGATAGTTTGATGTTTCTTTTAATACTTGAAATATTCCATTCTTCTTGATTGCATGGTTTATGAAAAGAAATCTCAGGTATTTCTTATCCTTGTTCCTCTTGGGTAAGGTGTTCTTACCCCTCTCTCCTCACACCCCCAACCCCTGCTCCAGATTTCCAAGGCTGTTTTAATTATCCATAGTTGAATATATTAAGCATAGTTGGTGGGTTTTTTGTTCTTGTTATTAGTCATTTGTATGTTTGTCTTGGGTATTTGTCCTGCTTTTGATTTTTTGAGTATCCTGGATCTGTGATTTGGTGACTATTTATTTGGGAAAATCCTCAGTCATTATTGCTTCAAATAACTCTCTTCTCCATTGTCCTGGTATTCCTAACATGTGTATTACACATTTTGCAATTGTCCCACTGGTCTTGGGTTTTCTGTGCCATATTTTTAATTTTTTTTCTTTGTGTTTCCTTTTTGGAAGGTGCTACTGGCATTTCTTTAGGCTCAATGATTCTTTCCTCAGCTATGTTGAGTCTGTTAACCCATCAAAGGCATTTTTTATTTCTGTTATGGTGCTCTTGATATCTCGAATCACTTTAAAATCTTAGGGGTTCATGGTTACTAAGATTATTATGGTAATTAGGAATATAAGGAGATATTTAAAAAATCGGTTAATGTATGGATCTGCGTGTATGTATCATATTGAAAATTCTACAATTGATCATGTAACGAAGAGTGCTACAGGTACAAAAATAATTGAGAAATAGTCTAGTTTAAAGCTTAGTGATAGTTTAAGAGTTTGGATCGATAGTCAATGTCAGTTTGAGATGATTGTTTCTTGTCTGGAGGAAATAAATATTATGGTTGGGACCATGCTAATAGCAAAGGCATAGGAAATTGTGGTTTTTACATAGTGTGGATATAGATTATTTTTGTATAGCTGAGTATTAGATATGATAATGGGTAGTAGTATGATGAATATTGCAGTTAGTATAGATGAGGCAAATAAGTTTATTACTTTTATTTGGAGTTGCACCAATTTTTTGGTTCCTAAGACCAATGGTTATTTCTATCCTATAAAAGTTGAAAAAGCCACGTTTTTATACGCAGAGGCATGAATTAGCAGTTCTTGTATAGTTTTTCAGTAAATAGGAAGGTTTACACTTCTATTATTAGATTCACAATCTAATGTTTTTGTTAAACTATATATACAGTAAATAGGACCCAGTATGATTTTAGGATTAAGCGATAGGAGAAAGAGTGGGAGTAGGTGGAAAGTTATTAGAGCATTTTCTCGTGTAAATGATGGGTTGTTTTTAATATGGTGTGTATACTTACCTCGTTGGGTTGTAATAAGTATGTAAGGAGAGTATAGGGCTGTGATGATAATATTTGTACCTATGAGAATAATGGTAATGTTAGATCATGAGAAGGAGGCTATTACTACAAATAGCTCTCCGATTAAGTTAATTGTAGGGGGAAGGGCTAGGTTTGCAAGACTAGCTAGTAGTCATCAGACAGCTATTAGGGGAAGAATAGTTTGTAAGCCTCATGCTAGGATTATTGTTCGGCTATATACTCGTTCATAGTTTGAGTTTGCGAGGCAGAATAGTATTGATGAAGTTAGTCTGTGGGTGATTATGAGAGCTTTTGCTCCTATATAGCTTCATGGTGTTTGGATTAGTACTGCTACAATTACTAGAGCTATGTGACTTACAGATGAGTATGCAATTAGAGATTTTAGGTCTGTTTGGCGTAGGCAGGTAGAGCTTGTTATAACTATTCCTCATAGGGATAGTATTATGAAGGGGTATGCTATTTGGTTTGTTACAGGGTTAAGTAAGACTGTAATACGTATCATTCCATATCTGCCTAGTTTCAATAATATGGCAGCAAGAACTATTGATCCGGCAATAGGAGCTTCAACGTGTGCTTTTGGTAGTCAGAGATGGAGTCCGTACAGAGGTATTTTTACTATAAATGCTATTATGCATGCTAATCAGAGAAAAATATTGGATCAAGTGGTTGAAATTGGCTTGGCTCAGTATTGAATAATTAGGAAAATTAATGATCCTGTTGTATTTTGGATATATAATAGTGCGACCAGTAGAGGTAGTGAGCCTATTAGGGTGTAGAATAAGAAATATAGGCTGGCATTTAATCGTTCTGTTTGGTTACTCCATCGGGTAATGATGATTAGGGTAGGGATTAATGTGGCTTCAAATAGAATGTAGAATATAATTAATTCTGTGGCAGTAAATGTTATAATTAAGAGAAGCTGCAGGAGAATGAGTATTGTAATATATAGTTTTTTTCGGGTTAGGGTTTTTTTTGATAGGTGTGATTGGCTGGCTATAAGTATTAATTGTAGGAGTCATGTTGTTAGTACCAATAGGGGTGCAGAGAGTGAGTCTGAGAAAAATAATAGTGAGAAGTTAAGACTGTTCTCGCCTAGTTGGTTGAGGTAAGTAAGGCTAATGAGGCTAACTAACAGGCTGTAGGCTGTTGAGTTGATTCAGATTATGTTGGGTTTTGATAGTCATGTTAGTGGTATGAGTATTGCGGTAGGGATAATAATTTTTAGCATTGTAGGAGGTTTGAGTTTTGTACGTAGTCAGTACCGTATGTGTTTGATACTATTACTAGTAAGGATAGGCCCAATGCGGCTTCGCAGGCTGCGAATACTAGTAAGATAATAGGGGTTATGCTGGCTAGTGTGAAATGGCTATTTAGGATTGCTATGGTTATTATAATGAATAGAGATAGCATTATACCTTCTAGCCATAAGAGGGAGGATATTAGATGGGACTGATATATATAGTCGTATAAATAACATAATGAAAGCTAGAAAGATATTAATATAGACTATAGACATTTGATAATTATAAGGCAAACTACAATCTAATGAGTCGAAATCATTTGTTTTAATTTAAACTTATTATCATATTCAGTTCACTCTAGTCCTTTTGGGGTTCATTCATAAGCTAGGCTTGCGGCTAATAGTGAGATTAGTAGAAGAGCCATGGTGAGCATAGTCGATAGGCTATTTGTTTGTGAGGCTCAAGGGAGGGGTAGTAACAATGCAATTTCTAGGTCGAACAACAGAAATGTGATGGCTACTAAGAAAAATTTCATGGAGGAGGGTAAAAAAGCAGACCCTATAGGGTCAGATCCACACTCATATGGGCTTGCTTTTTCTGCGTAGATATTTAGTTGAGGTCATCAGAATGCGATCAATACAAGTAGTGTGGATAGGAGTGTGTTGGTGAGTAGAGTAAGTATTATGTTTATTATTCCTTTTCGGACTATATCGAAACTTGTTGATTGGAAGTCAACTGTACTTGTTAACACTAAAGGAATAGGATCCTCATCAATAAACAGAAACGTATAGGAATAGTCAGAACATGTCTACGAAATGTCAGTATCAAGCAGTGGCTTCAAATCTGAAGTGATGATTTGATGTGAAATGATATTTCAGTTGACGCAAGAAGCATACAATTAGGAAAGTAGAGCCAATGATTACATGTAGTCCGTAGAATCCTGTGACTATAAAGAAAGTGGATCCATAAATTCCATCTGAGATTGTGAATGATGTTTCATAGTATTCTGAGGCTTGAAGGAGTGTGAAGTACACTCCCAGGGAAATTGTAATAAATAGGGCCTGGAGTATGTGTTTTTGATTACCTTCTATTAGGCTATGGTTAGCTCAAGTAATTGATACTCTGGAGGCTAGAAGTACTGAGGTATTAAGTAATGGGACCTCTAGGGGGTTAAGAGGGGTAATACCTGTAGGTGGTCAGCAGCCTCCTAATTCGGGAGTTGGGGCTAGGCTTGAGTGGTAGAAAGCTCAGAAGAAGCCTGCAAAAAGGAACACTTCTGAGACAATGAAGAGAATTATTCTGTATCGCAGACCTTTTTGAACAATAGGTGTGTGGTGACCTTGGAATGTATTCTCGGATAATGTCTCGCCATCATTGGTATATGGTTAATATGTTGGTAGTTATTCCTAAAGTTAGTAGTAATGTTGAGTTATAGTGAAATCATATGGCTAGACCTTTAAGTTATTAGGAGGGCTGAAAGGGCTCCTGTAAGTGGTCATGGGGTAGGGTTGACTATGTGATATGCACGCGTTTGGTGGGTCATTAGGTATTGTCATGTAGGTATAGGCTTACTAGTAGGGTAAAAACATAAGCTTGAATTAGGGCTAGGGTAAATTCAAGGATTGTTAGTAAAATAAGAATAATAAAGGTAACTAGAGCAAGAGAGGTGCTAATGTTTGTTAGCTTACATTCACCATCTCTTTTTGCATGTTGTTCACTTTTTTCATTGTCTGCATTATCATAGGAATGGAAGTGGTTTTAAGAAGGACTGATAATCCCTACATCTCTGCCATAGGAAGTGTGATTCTAATGCTTCCTGTCTGTGTTCAAACTGTGTGGTTTTTACTTTACTATGCCTTGTAAGTTGTGTTGAAAGGTAAATGTTATGTGCTGGTAAAGAAACTGAGGTAAATAGGACATGAGTGTGAGGTTTTTATATTTATCTGGCTAGGAGTTAGGCTGAATTTACTCCCAGGTGAGACAGGAAGGAGAGAGCCCTGGAGTTGAGTATTTTCCCTCACCTGTATTGCTTACTCTTTGGGAAATCCCCAGTTAGGCTCTTAGTTCCTTTTGAGGGCAGATCTTTTCTGGAAGAACAGAATACTTTGGAATTTATTCCTAAATGAATATTTCCCCCTCTCCCTGCCACTGTAGAAAACTTGCCTTCACAAAGAAACACACATATTAAGTATTTGGTGTGTTCATATTCCTTTTCATTTCCCCTGCCCATGGGGCTGGGTGACACAGGGAAGCTCTGAGTTTCCTAAGTGGCTTTTTGATAGCATGATATTCCAACATCCTGGCAGGAGTTTAGGGCTGGCCTCAGCCTTTCATCATCCTTTAAAACTTTAGAATGGGGAAATACGTTAATGGTGTCAAAACTGGGTCATGCCTAGATTTGATTGAGCTAGAATTTGTCAGGGGTGACTGACGTCTGAGAGCACTTTTTGCTCTTTTTTTAAACATCAGCTGTCAGGAAGAGAGAGATCATGGAAGATGGTGGTGTAGGAGGACACTGGGCTCACTGTGTCCTGCTGATTGCTTAGATTCCACCCACATCTGCCTAAATAACCCAGAAAAATGCCAGGAGACTAGCAGAACAGATTCTCCAGACCCAAGTGTAGACAAGAGGCCCACAGAAGAGGGTAGGAAGGGCAGAGAGGTCGTGCGTGCTACACAGACTGGCGGGAGGGAGCCGGGGCAGTGGAGGGGCAGGCTGCCTGGCAAGGCAGAGCCCCCGAGTCTGGCTTGCAAAAGTGGAGGGGCCAGACTGCATGAGTTCTGACAGCCAGCGGGACTTAACATCTGGAATGTTGTAAGTCAGCAGCTCTGCTCGGAGAGCAGAAGGGCTAAAGGACAATGGAAGGGAGAGTTGTTGAGCCCCAGAGGCCAGAGCTCAGCTTGGTGGGGAACAAAGGCGCTAGCCAGCGCCATCTCCCTCGCCCATCCCCTAGCCAAAATCCCAAAGGGAACCAGTTCCCATCATGGAACTTACTTGCACTGTGCAAACACCCAACACTGTGCTTCTTGTGGATCCATCCCTCCGGTGGGTCTCCCTCCCTCCCGGTGCCACAGGGCCCCTCCAGAAGCAGACCACCAAAGGCAAAGCGAGCTAAGTCTGCCCCTCCCGCCCCTGTGCACCTTGTGGATCCACCCCAGCTAAAATGCCAGATCCCATCGAAGCAGCACCACAAGCCTGGCAGTGTGCAAGTAGCCCAGACAGGGGCCACACCACTCCACAGTGAGTGCTGCCCCTGGGAGAGGGGAAGATAAGGTACACACCAGTCTGACTGTGGCCCCAGTGGTGAGCTGGGGGCAGACATCAGGTCTGACTGCGGTCCCGCCCATCAGCACAAGCTACTCCGGACAACACAGGGGAAGTGCCCTGCAGTTTGGAGCAACCACAGGGACTATTCAAAATGACGAAACGGAAGAATTCTCCTCAAAAGAAACTCCAGGAAGTAGCAACAGCTAATGAATTTATCAAAAACGATTTAAGCAATATAACAGAACAAGAATTTAGAATAATAGTCATAAAATTAATCGCTGGGCTTGGAAAAAGCATAGGGGACAGCAGAGAAAGACCCTGAATAGCCAAAGTAATGTTGAAAAAGAAAAACAAAGCTGGAGACATCACAATTCTGGACTTCATGGTATATTACAAAGCTGCAATCATCAAGACAGTGTGGTATGGGCACAAAAACAGACACATGGATCAGTGGAACAGAATAGGGAACCCAGAAGCGGACCCTCAAACATATGGCTGACTAATCTTTGACAAAGCAAGAAAGAATACCCAATGGAAAAAAAAGTCTCTTCAGCAAGTGGTACTGGGAAAACTGGTCAGTGAGAAGAATGAACGTGGACCATGTTCTGAAACACACACACACACACACACACACACACACACACACACTCAAAATGGATGAAAGATCTAATGTAAGACAGGAAACCATCAAAATCCTAGAGGAGAAAACAGGCAACCTACCTCTTTGATCCTGGCTGCAGCAACTTCTTGCTGTAAATTAATTATGCAAAATAAAATTATTGTAATTTCATTGGATTACTTACTATTTTGCTATTTATCAGGAACTATAGGTTTTTACTAATAATATGTTTTGACAACAAATTTAATTTTGTTTTTTCCCCTCTTAGAGCCTCAAGAATATCACGGTAAGAATTTAAGCTTTAGTTTTCTTTGCAATATTTTCTCAGTACTGGTGTTTGATGGGTTTTTTTTTAATGTTTGAGTGAGAGAGAGTGTGAGTGGGGGAGGGAGACACAGAGTCCAAAGTGGGCTCCAGGCTCCTACTTATCACCATAGAGGCCAATGGGATGGTAGAACCCATGAACCGTGAGATCATGACCTGAGCCAAGGTCAGACATGCAACCAACTGAGCCACCCAGGTGCCCCTTGATGTGCGTTTTAATTCACCTAAGGATAAATATGGTGACTTCTGATGTCTAATTGACTTGTTAACTCTTGAAATTCATCTTTCTCTTCCCTGTTTGGAGCCTACGTGATAATGTGGAGGGAGTTGCCATCTCTTAAGACATCAGGAGGAGGAACATGTCACCAGAGTAGAGGGAATGAAATGAGTGTAATTTTACATAGAAATGGTTAGGAAACAAGTGATGATATGAGCCTGAGATTTGGAGTGAGTACTTTGCTATGACCTGGTTCTTGGTGAAATGTGAGAATGAGAAAACACTCTATCTACAAGCCTATCAAGAAGCCTAAGCTTAGAGACGAAGCCAGATATTGCCAGGCAGGGTGTGTGTCACAAGAGAGGTTTAAACTATGGTTTTGAGTCTGAGGTGGAGGGAGCCATTCATGCCAGGGGAAAATGAGTGGAAATGAATTTGTTGCAAATGGGGGTAATGTATTCTGCATGGGCTTAATAGACTGTGGTGATTCTGTGGTGCTGTCTGTTGACAGCCAGGGTGGATGCCTGACACTTAGCAAGCCCTCAAAGGCTGGTGTTCATCCCTTTGAATGCAGCAGTGGTGGCAGGGAAGAGTGATCTCAGAGCATGAGAGCTCTCACACTGGGCCAACAGAAGAGAAGTTTGCACTTTATGGTCAGATGACAGAAATAATCCCTGTTAGAGGAGTCTGTTCTAGAGCTTACATGTGTTGCCTGTAATTGGGTCCTTATTAAAGAATAATATTCCTGTAAGGTTGGAGGGTAACGTTCTCATGTTGGGATGAAAAAAGTCTGTCTTCTAGGAATTGCCATTAATCCAGATCCTCCAGCCACTAAGTGTAAAGCTGAGATGGTACCTGTATGTTTGATTCCAAAGACCTTGTCCTCCAGGGCCCCCAGCCTCGGGTTCATGAATGGCAATCTGTGAGCAGCAGGAAGTCATCCAAGGCCTTTGAGTAGTCAATCAGTCAGCGGTTTGAGCTTTCCTTGTGTGGAATTCCAAATAGCACCTGGGGGTGTAAGTGGCTCAAATCAAGACTAAATGACGGTTTTTTGTTTTTGTTTGTTCCTTTATTTGCAGGGACCTATCTATGTACCTTCATACTTGGAAGAGAGAAATGTAAGTTGATAGGATTTGATTTTTCTGTTTCATCTCTGGTGGTGACATAAGTATTTGAAGTGATTGAATTTTCCAAGAAGGATGCTTCCAGATGGGAGAGAAATTAGAAGATATTTTATTGTGTTTCTCCATTTTGGACAATATTTTATTTTATTTATTTTTTTTTTCAACGTTTTTTATTGATTTTTTGGGACAGAGAGAGACAGAGCATGAACGGGGGAGGGACAGAGTCTAGAGAGGGAGACACAGAATCGGAAACAGGCTCCAGGCTCCGAGCCATCAGCCCAGAGCCTGACGCGGGGCTCGAACTCACGGACCATGAGATCGTGACCTGGCTGAAGTCGGACGCTTAACCGACTGCGCCACCCAGGCGCCCCTGGACAATATTTTAAATAGGAATCTCATTGAAATAAGGTTTTCTTAGGTTTAGAATGTGCTAAAACTTGATTTCTTCAGGCACAACAGGAAAGCTAAAATGTTAATTACACCCACCCGTCAGATCATGTGTCTGTGCTGCTAATACACTGGGATTATTCGATGTCACTGGTTTGGTAACAACCTTAGAAAATGTGTTATCTCCTTTTAGTTAGTTTACAGCGAATAACTGAGAAGGTCAATACTTTTAAGAAAGAAAACAGAGAACTTCACTTGCTGAAAAAATATCCATTTGGGAACAGCAGGTAGCATTGCCCTTTCAAATATTTTTTTGCGATTTCATTGTGGTTACTTCCACTCTGATAGATCATCCTACTGACCTATTTCATGTGTTCTATAAACAGTACCAATTCAAGACAAGCTTCACAAATGTAAAGAGCTACCTCTTTATTTGTGAAAGGAGTCACACATTAGAAGATAGGTTTATCTAGCATTATGCTTTTTTTTTTTTTAATTCTGATTCCTTTTTCGTGTTTTACACAACAATGAATTAAGGAAGTGTCTTCAGGAAACTAAGAGAGAAAGTAAATTTCTCTCTGATGAAGCTCTTAAATTGATGGTAAGAATCCCTTCTTTGCCTAGATTGCATTCTAAAAACACAAGTAAAAGTAACGAACTATTATTACTCATTCAACGTGTTTTGTTGGAGAACATCAAAATAGTGGAGCACTTTAATGAAATTTTTAAAAAATAGTGTTTATTAATTTTTTGAGAGATAGAGACAGAGCACAAGCAGGGGAGGGTGTAGAGAGAGAGGGAAACACAGAATCCAAAACAGGCTCCAGGCTCTGAATTCTCAGCACAGAGTCCGACAGGGCTCAAACTCCCAAACCATGAGATGACAACCTGAGCTGAAGTCAGATGCTTAACTGACTGAGCCACCCAGGGACCCACCTTAATGAAAATTTAAATGATACCCTTCAAAGTGCACTTGCTACCTTGCAAACTCAGAGAGAGAGAGGAATGTGAAGAATCAGGAAGTGGTAAGAGTTGGCTGCTGAGTTTTACTGTAATTTTGCTTTGGAGGCTTTTTGTTCATTGGGTGAAGTGAGCACAGCATATTTGCTTGCCGTTTACCACAGTAGAGAGTGGGCCTCTGGGAGCCAAACCTCTTTCTGAACAATGAGCTGGAATTTCACTAGGACCACCAAGATGAGTTTTGCTATTTCAAGGACTAGGTGTTATCTTTTATTTTCACAACTAGGTAATTATCACATCATTCAATTCTGCCCTCCAAGATATGTAGAAAATACCCAAATATAGTTGGGAGAGAAAGGGTGATAGCCACAGTGTATAATCCTTTCCTTTAAAAAAATATTTTTAAATAATTCTTTATGAATTTTTTTTTTTAAATTTTAGTGAAAGAGGGCATGTGAGTTGGGGAGAGGGGCAGAGGGAAAGAGAGAATCTTAAGCAGGATCCACACTCAGTGTGTGTGCAGCCCAACACAGGTCTGGATTGCATGATCCTAGAATCATGACCTGACCCAAAATCAAGAGTATTATGCTCAGCTGACTGAGCCACCCAGGTGCTCCATAGTCTCTTTCTCTCTTAATGTTGAACAGTGAATTTTCTTTTTTTTTTTAATTTTTTTTTAACGTTTATTTATTTTTGAGATAGAGCGAGCATGAACGGGGGAGGAGCAGAGAGAGAGGGAGACACAGAATCGGAAGCAGGCTCCAGGCTCTGAGCCATCAGCCCAGAGCCAGACGCGGGGCTCGAACTCACAGACCGCGAGATTGTGACCTGAGCTGAAGTCGGACGCTCAACCGACTGAGCCACCCAGGCGCCCCAGAACAGTGAATTTTCAACATGAATGGGGGAGGGGGATACACACATGTGTGTGTGTGTGTGTGTGTGTGTGTGTGTATACAGACACACATTTGTATACCACTAAGAAAGCCATTTATGAGTTTTTAGACATGAACTATTTTCCACCATCTTTGTCTTCTAGTTATATTTATGCCTCAAGGTCTTTGTTTATTGTAATGCACAATCCTGTGTGAGGTACACTCAAATTGTGCAATCAGTTTTCCATGAAAGTCTTTTCTCATATCTGTCTTAACTACAAGATGCAAATGTTGAATTCGAGGATGTAGAGCTAAGAGCCTTGAGGTCCAATAACTGTCAACTGGAAGGTATATTTTCTGTTGGGGAGAAATCCCCATATGGTGGCAATGACTTTGCATTGGAAAGGGAAAGAATACCTTCATACCTTCATGGTTCTTGCCCTTTTTCTGTCTCACCAAAATCAAGTCATGTGCACATTTATAAAGAAAACACCTTTTTGTTTGTTTGTTTGTTTGTTTGTTTACAGAAAATAAAAAGACCCTGGAAGACAAGTGTAATGCGTTGAGGTCTGTGAAAGCCACAAAGGAAGCAAAAGTCAAACAGCTGAAGGAAAAAGCACATAACCTGGAAGAATTCTATGAACAAAGAAAAGTGGCTACAGAAAAGTAAGATGTTCATGTGAGAACTGTCACAAGGACTGCATTGTATGAAAGAATGTGGCAGCCAGTAGAGATAATTCTATTTCTTTTGGAACTGGGTCGAGAGTATTTTTGCCAAATGCACTCAGTAGAATTGGGCCTGCCCTTCCTACCTTGCTTTCTGTAACATAACCTGCATTTTCCTTTCTGTCCTAAGTGCCTGTCACACATTGTGTCATGTATTTGGGGGTGGAAGAGGGAAGGTACCATCATTAATTACGTTGATACCTGGATCCACTCTGGATTGTCCTATAGGTTTCAATCCCATCACACTGTTTTGTCATCCAGAAATTAGGTCATTTTTGTTCAGGACCAGACATGGGTCAGATATGTGTGGGGAAAAAACTGAATTATCTTGCTGCAGAAACAATAGATGTTGCTTTCTGGAAAGTGGGTAGGGATGCCAGCAGTACTGGATCCCTGCATCCATTCTGCCAGTGAGATTATTCACTGTAGGCCCAATCCCTAAGAAAGTGAAGTTGTTTCCTGTCCCCTGAGTTTTTAAGTGTAACTCTTCTGAGTCTTGATCAAAGTCTGCAGCTTCACTAGGGCTCATCTTTGCTGGCCGCCCCTGAACTACACTTGTTTACTTCTAAGTCTGTGCCCATAAAGTTGTTCAGCTTCTTTGCTATTCAGATGTATGCCCCCCCCCCCAAATCAATGATGAGTCCTAGGGAGATTGGATCCAACTGCCAGGCTGGCTTTGTCCTGGGCTTCCTTCTTCTCCTTCTTGGTCTTGTGTGTGTTTGTGGAGTTGTTAGATATTTGGTGCATTCACTCACATGCTTCCTCCTTTGTACAGATTTCCTTTTGTTCTCAAGAGGATATCAGGGACTTGAGAGTCCCTCATTCATGTTGGAAAATGAAGTCTTCCTTCTCTTCCCTGGAGACTCAGCTTTATGTTAGTCCTTCCCACACCTGGGGTTAGGGCCTGCTCTGTGTCGCATCTTGTTTTTGTTAATTCATAAGCTCTTTCTGTGAGCGGGTGCAGCACCCTGACCACCTCTCTCTCTCCAGCCCCTTACAACAGAGCCACTACATGACAACCACTCCAGAAAACATTTGCTGAAGGACTCCCTGAGAGGCCAGAAGTAAATGCATGTGACTTTCTCTGTCTAGTGCTTTTGTGTCCGTTTCTAAGAGAGTTTCAATTTTGCATGTGATTCTTGAGTACATCAAGTGTCAAGTTGAAACCAGATCAACACCACAAACAAAATAGTCTGAGGGCAACACAGCAAACCAGCCTTGCCAAGCATTGCCTGTTGCTGCTTTCACTATCAATGGAATCAGTCTTTTTAAAGTAGATTTGGTTCTATGAAGTTGAGAGTTTTCCATCTGAAATCTGTTTCCAGGAAGTAAACCCACACTGTGTGACCATTCATATCAGGTTGTACTTCAGGAGATGTTACTGCTCTAAGATTGGCCTTTTTCTCCACCAGGATAGGTGAAGGTGGAGGCAGGGATTGTAGTCCTGAACTCTAGTGCTGTCTGGGAGTGAGCTGCAATGTTGGTGAAGTCACATCCTGGAAGGTCATCTTTCAGGGTGATTGTGTCACGGTACAACTTTTGGACTGAGAATCAGGTCTCCCCATGGAGGTGTAAGACTAGTGATGATCCCCTGCTTCATCCTAATGGGTACAGTTGGTCAGACATGGTTTTTCACATTGATGAAATGAGTCTTCACCATCTCAAACCAAAGACCAACTCTGGGAAGGCACAAAGTGCAATGTTATTTGATGACTTTATGATAAAGGAGAGGAAACAGAGAACTAGAAAGACAGTTCTGATAGCAGAGTCGTGGCAGCAGACAGAAGTTGAATTTTCTTTAACTTAAATGGGGTGTTCACTTCATTTCTCTGATTGTGTTGTCAGTCTGTGCATTTATGGGAGATGTGGGGGAAGGGATATTTGCATAGGCCTTCAAGAGTGCTGGGAGGTACAAAGGGAGAATTTCTGGACGTTGGTCCTGACTGTGTATATATCTTTCCCATCTTAGGAAGCTGAAAATGACACTGTGAACTGGTGGCAAAGAAGAATCAGCTGGCAGCTGCAGGTAAAATTTGAAAATAGCTACAGAAGGGGTGCCTGGGTGGCTCAGTCGTTTAAGTGTCCAACTTTAGCTCAGGTCATAATTTCACAGTCCGTGAGTTCGAGCCCTGTGTCAGGCTCTGTGCTGACAGCTCAGAGCCTGGAGCCTGCTTTTGATTCTGTTACCTCTCTCTCTGTCCCTCCCCCGCTCATGGACGCGCTCACTCACTCTCTCTCTCTCTCTCTGTCTCAAAAATAAACAAACATTAAAAAAAAGAAAATAGCTACAGAAGAAATAAACAAGTACAAGTGAGTTCAGCTACTGATTACCAGCAGCTCATGAAACCTCTGTTCATTTTTTTGTTTTTAACCTTTTTACAGTGTTTAGACTCAACATAGTAATATAAGCAAAAATTCAGAGGACATATGCATAGAGTATTAACAGATAAAAAAAAAAGGTAAGTTTTAGAACAAAACAATTAAGTTTCTAAACATTTGCAGATCTCAAGCAATGGCCAGACTGTGTGGAAACTTCGTCCATGCCAACATTCCTTGGGGGTGGTGTCAATTGTCATAATCTATAGGAGAGCAGTGTGTCATATGATGAATCATACCCATCAACATGGTAGTGCCATTTCATGGCCCTTGTCTTTGCAACCCTGGGAAACATGGTGAGGATATAAGTTAAAGGAGAATAGAGCTTTATGATGAAAGACACTTGTCACATGATGAATTAGGTCAAGATTGAAAATGGGAAGGAATTCTATGAACTCTGAACCCTACAAGCATGGAATAATAAGGAAGGGATCTAATAGCTTTGATTCTACAGTACATTTATAATCATGTAAGAATAAATTGTATTGGGGACAGATACGAGGTTGATGGGAATGTGGGCAGATTATTTAAAATCATACCCAATATTGGGCCTTATCTGACAAAAGCAATTGTGACTCACAGGCAACAAACTGAACAAACACAAGAACAGCTACAGCAGGCAGAGCTCACCTTCAGACACCAGGTAATCTGAGTTCTGCCTGACATACTGAACCCTAAGCACCTCATGCAGGTGAGTGTAGTGGCCCTTGGAATCCCTAAACATGGGCTTTTCATTATTGGCTTTTTCAGATTGCAGTTCATAAGAAGAATGCTCAGCACAACTTGGTGCTTTCTTGTTTCCTCCTCTTTCTTTGGTGCACCATCTGGCAAGACTGAAGGTGGATGTGTTTTTTCTCCCCCACATCAAGACTCAGATCTGGGACAGGGAGATGGCAGAGCAGAGCAGGGAGGTCGCCTACTTGAAATACGGGTGTGGCCATTTGGCATTTTTATGGATGTTTCGAGGGATGACACCTGCACTGTTTGTTGTCTAGTAGAGGACGTGGTGTTGCAACTCTTACAGAAGTCCATTCTTTTTCTGTATCCAAGACTGGATTGGATGGAAGGAAAGAGGCTGCCTGAGGGATACATGAGGCAGAAACCAATGCCTGGAAGACCAGAGATGCAGAACCCTCCAAGGAGAGGTAAGGAGCACGTTGTGACCTGCAGTGGCCTAATTTCTGCTGTGCAGCCTGTTCCTGTGGGTGATCATCGTGTGGTCTGGAAAGAATCACAGGCACGAAGGACAGCAGGTGGTCTGAAGGGGTGATAGGAGGGTGTTCTCCTCTGGTGCCGCAGGCAGTGGGGCACTTGTCCCTGTGACTGGTGGACACATCCCCCTCCTCCGACTGTGACCCTCCCACCTCCTCTAGCATCCCCCTGTCTGAAGAGCCTGGAAAGGATGACAGGACATGGGCCTCATCCTTCTTCCCACCTGGACTCAATGTGAAGACTTTAGTTTATTTGAGGAGAAGGTCATTTATTTACTATTTTTAATGTCCTTTATTTTTGTTTGGTTTTGTGAACTGTAGCCCTACATGCCTAAATTCAAGTTCCATGTAGCTTAGTCCTCTGATGTTATCAGTTCAACTCTGCAGTTTAACTGCTAAATTCTCATAGTTTTCATTTTCTCAATAGTGTAAAATTAGTCTTTACGTATATAATAACTTCTCACATGTGGAAGGCAGCTTATAGATAAGCTGAAAGATTGAACAATTCGCCTTAAGTCTGAAGAAACGCACCCTTCTTGAGGATTCATCGAGGATATACACCAAACCAGTATTCTCAATTTTATTCTTTTTTTAAAGTTTATTTATTTTGAGAGAGACAGAGTATGTCTGGGAGGCATAGAGTGAGAGGCAGAGACAGAATCCCCATCAGGCTCCACACTGTCATTGAGGACCCAATGCTGGGCTCGAATTCACAAGCTGTGAGATCATGACCTGAGCCAAAATCAAGAGTCAGATGCTTAACCCAAGTGTTAGCATTGAGCCACCCAAGCGTCCTCATATTTATTCTTAATCTGTAATGAAATGGTGATTTCCCATGATGTATACTGAGAAACCTCTGTTTTATTGATGAATTCTAAATTGCTAGTTGAGCCTGACCTGTCCACAGTTATTTAATTATGAAACAACATGAACTAGGGCACCATGAGGTCTTTATCAAGGTGAGGGGATGGTTCTCCCCCTTATCCTTGGGGGTCACCTGAGGCATGTGGGATACCCTCTGCCTCTGGTCAGGGACCTGAGTGTAGGGAAAAGTTTAAGATACTTGAGCAATCAGAAGAGGGATTGTTTTCATTCCGGACAGTCCTCTAAAAGCAGAATAAACCTCTGTCCCTTCTAGGGTCTTTAGTAGATCCAGAAACTCTGAAACCTTTGTGAGTTACAGCAGCTCTGACTGTACCAAGAATGCAGACAAGGACAAGGTAAATGCTGGGGCCATTCTCAGTTTTAAGTCTTTCGGGAAAACCTCCTCTTTCTGTACAGCACACTCTCCTGGTCTTGTCTCATTTTGCATGTTGTGTGGTATGTCTGTTTAATTCTTTGTTTTCCAAACGCACACTCATAACCCAGGAGCCCACAGGCTTGTCAGTTTTTAGTGTGTCAGCTTTCTGTGGTAAGTTTAGAAGCCAAAAGTGCTTAGAGACTGAGTACCTTAAGGTCTTTCCATGTGTTTCAGGAAATGACGAGAGGAGGATGACCCCACACTCCAAACAGAAGTCTCCTGGCCTGGGTGACCCCTTCCAACCTCACCTCTGTGGGAACAGTTTGGCTGCTGTGTCTTCCTTTCTTGATTCTGGCTAGGAGATTAACCTGTTAGAAAGTCTGCCATATTGTTTAAAATTCAAAAGTGCAAAAAGACATCATGACTCCAACTTTATATGTTTATATGTGCCCTGTGCTATTTAGAGTGGTCTTTGATAAAGTCAATGTCATCACTCATCACCTTCCTGTCTTTGTTGGTAAATGAGTTGTCTGGAATCCTTCCAGCTATACCTGAGGTATAAATAGTTTGAATACCGTGTCCTTTACATGTTTACAGGTTTACATGAGCAGTTTCTGGTTGTGTCCCCAGTCACTGTTAGAGCTGATACAGTCTCATGACACATACCAGGAGTTTTATACCAAAACACTTGCATTAAATCTGTTATGTGAATTTCTACCTCTTTTTTCTGTTGGACATAATTACTGTGTCCTGTAATATGCTTAAAGTCAGAATTCCCTATGAATTAAGATGAACACATCTGAGCTTTGTAGGCTTTTACAAGTAACTTGTTCTTCACAGAAGACTCATTCCCCTGCAAGATTCCAGGCATCCTCCACTCTCCAGAGGTCTCAGAGGCCTTTGACAACACTTCAAGAGGGAAGACTCCTTTGTAAGGGAGAGGAGCAGAGAAGGCAAAGTGAGGGTCCGGCTGCAGAACTTTTCGCCAGGAGTAACTGTGATTCCATGAGCAGAATATGAGCTGTTTATTCCCATTTTTTGTGTGTGTGTTCTTAATATACCAAAAACAGAACATCTGGAGTCGGTGTAGAGGAGAGATGCAGGGTGAACCTGGACATTGATGTCTGCCTGTCTGGGGAATGCTACTTCATTAGTCTGTAATTACTTCTGTTAACCCTGTAGGACAGTACCCTTGTCATTTTACTTCTGCAGACATGGGCAGTGATGTGTGATGACAGTAGTTTAACCTCTGACATCTACTACCCCAAGCTGTAGGTGGTATCCAGTGGCAGGGACAGAGTTTTCAGGTACTGATGCTACTCTCTTGGATCCTGGTGGCAGAGAAGGTGGCAGGTGCTGACATGTTCTTCTCTGAGTTACAGCTGCTTTTGGTATTGGTTCTCTTGTCTGGCATATGAATGTAGCTGTCACTTCTGTTCTGCAGGGCAGTCTGGATTCTGGGGACCTTCTCCATTAATGGACGATTCTGCATGCCCTACCCTAGAGGCGCCCCGCCCCCATGGACTATTAGACACATCCACCTCCTGAATCTTGGTGGCCCTGGGGCCACCCCGAACCCCTCCACCTGCAACACTTGGTAAGATGATGTGAGCACTAGAAGTTGACTTGTAAAACACACTCATCTTATTTTTGTTGCTGTTAGGTCTTTGGCCAAGGTGCAGAGGCAGTACCACAGACCATTGTGACGCAAGGGGAATGTGTCTGCTGCCATTACCACATTCCTCAAGTTTCTCATGATCTCATCTTTGTCATTTCCCCCACCATGTGTTGGTACAGGTGTCTCTTGTGGAGAAGGAATGGGGCTGTGTGCAGAAAAGCAGACATAGCGCTTCAGCAGAAATGCCCTGTACATATTCCACATGCTGGGATCTGTGAGGCATGAGGCACAGCCTAATGTATGTCCATCTAGTCGGGCCCCAGCCATCCATAGTTGTTCGATGAGCGATAAATAGATCTGAATCAGGGCTTTTAGGAGTCTTCATCAAGTTATAAGGGATGGTTCTTCAAGTTCTTCTCGGGGATCACCTGGGGCATGTGGGATACCCTCTGCACGTGATTTGGGATCTGACTGGGGCAGATAGTTGTTGGAAGAATGAGGGGAGGGTGTTTTTGTTTTTGATCTCCAAACAGTCTACTCAAATCAGAATAAACCTCCATCCCTTCTAGGGCTCTTTGCAGATCCAGAAGCAGGTGTCACTCCCAAGAGTGACATCAACACTGGCTCTGCCAAAACTGCCAAGAAGCACAAGGTAAATGCTGTGGCCATTTTCAGTTCTAAGTCTTTACGGACAGCCGCATCTTTCTGTACAGCACACTCTCCTGCCATCATCTCTGGTTTGTGTGTCTTATGGTATGCCTGCTGTTCTTGTTTTTTTTTTTTTTTTGTTTTTTCCAAATGCAAAACCTTTACCCCCGAGTCTATGGGCTTCCCTGTTTTCCACCTGGCATCTCTTTGTGGTAACTTTAGAAGCTAAGCGTGCTTAAGGGTGAGGACCATAGGGCTTTTCCAATGTGTTCCTGGAGTAAATCAAGGAGGATGACACCACACTCCACTTGGAAGTCTCCTACCTTGCCTCATTCTTCCTGGATCTCCTCAGTGTGTAATCGTTGCTCTTGCTGTTTCTTCCTCTCCTATTTCTTTCTATCAAGGGTTTTAATGTGTTCAGAAAAATCTGTGGGTATCCTTACAATTTGAAAATGCAAAATGCCTTCACTCCAACTTCTATTTTTGTATGTGTCATTTAGAATGGTCTTAGACAAAGTAAATTTCATACCCATCAGCATTTTGGTAAACTTGCTGTCCGGAATCCCTTTAGATGTGCCCTGGGTGTAAATACTCTGAACTAGAAGAGGTGACATATTTGTCATAGAAAACATGCACTGAAATTTAAGTTGTGAAGAGAAAAAAATCCAAGATTACCTGTGTGGCAAGTCCCCACCGTGTCCTTCACTTGTGTTCACATGAGCACGTTCTCTTGCGTCCTGTGTCACAGGTACAGCTAAAACATGGAAACTTACACCAGAAATCAAAGTGCATTTGTGTTAATTTTGTCTGTCAGAATTTCAGCTCATTTTTCCAGAGGACACAATTACCTTGCAAATTGTACTGTACTTAAACTGAGAAGTACCTCTGAATTAAAATAAATTAGCTGAACCCAACTAACATGTATAGGTTACCTGTTTTTCTAAGAGCATGCTTTTCCAGGTCCTCTGCAGGACCTCAGGATCCCCATCTCCCCATTGTCAGGAGAGAAGTAGATTGGGCACAGGCAGGGGCTTAGAGGCAGAGCTTTGAGCCACGAGGGCTATGATTCCATGTGTGGACACTGGCATTGTCATTCCTTCTCATTCTATAGTTCTTCACATACACATAAGCAGCCTCTGTGGTGGAGGGGGATGAAGGATGGAGGTTGATTCTGGACATAGATACCTTCCTATCTGAAATATGCTACTTTGCTAATTTGGTATTCAGTCTATAAATCTTCTAGAAAAAGAGCCCTTGCTGTTTCTACATTTCCAGACACGTGGAGATGCTAGTTTATCCCAGTAACATCCATTCCCCACCCAAAGCTGTAAGTGGAACCCAAAGTATGGGTAGAGTTCTTTTGATGTCGATGTTGCCTGCTTGGAACCCGGTGGTAGGAAACCTAGTAGGATATGAGCACTACTTCTTTAGGTTTTCGCTTTTTGCCAGTGTCGGTGCTTGGTTCTGTCCTATGAACACAGCTTTTGTTTCTGTTCCACAGGCCATTATGTATGCAAGAGGGCCTGGCCCTTTCCTAGGTTCGCCTTGCAGGCTGTACCCCATGGATCACCCATCATAACCAGTCATGGGCTATGGGCCACTTCCCCCTCCTCCACCAGCTCCTCCACATACTCAGTTTGGTAAGACGACCTGAACGGGATGAGTGACTGATAAAGCGTATTCATCTTCTTCATGATTGACTTTGTGGGAATGATGTCGAGATGATTGTGAGTTTTGGCAATCCAACTGCAACCTGCCTGAGGACACGGTAGCATATCTCAAGTTTCTCAGGACATACATACAGTGGGCAGTGTCATTTCCCTGTAATACAGTGAGCTATAGGTTTCTCTTGTCAAAATGAAAGAGGATTTTTTTTACACAAAAGCAGACATATCAGCAGTACTGTTGTGTATTTTGGAGACACAATGTTTTGGGTTCTGTGAAGAATGAGGCTCACCCCTAACTTTTAGAGCATCAGGTGTCCTGTGTGAAAGAGGGACATGCATTAAATGACACAGACCTTGTGATCACCATAATGGAAACACCAGTGAAGGATCCGGTGCAGAAACGGGGGAAACTTGAACCACACAGGAATAGAAGGGAAGTTGAGGACGGTACACAGAGTTTGAGGAGGTGCAGAGGGTGTTGGGATCAGTGAGATGCAGTTGGAGATCATTCCTGGCCACAGCCTGAGCAGGGAGTGTTAAGTCCACACAGAGCTGCTATGTGGGATCACTCTCAGTGCACAATGCAGTGTTCATCTCCAGAATGTCAGTGTGTTGCCAAAGTGCACGTAGGTAATCATCTAAAACGATTATTGTCTCCCTGGGTTTTCTTGAAGGTTCTGGAAATTTGTGGGGGGGAAAATGCCCTGGATATATGGGGAATTTAACTTGGTCTTATGGAAATGCTTGCATGCCCAAGTTCATATCCCTTAGTGAGACTAAAAGTGGAGACAGGATCTAGATCAGCTGAGTGCCTACATTGGCCTTCAGCCTAAGTCAGACTCAGACCCACTTAGTGGGTCAACCTACAATCTAGGGTTGGCCAGAAGCTGCCCCCACTGGACCCCTGTCATCACCCTGACTACCGCTTTGCATCTCCTCAAACTTCTCTCACAATATCCTGAGGCTTTGCCTGTGTTCCTGCTGTCTCAGCCCTAATACCAGTTCTCAGTGGGACCTACACGGAGCCTCAGCTGTGTTATCGGTGAAAACAGGGGTAATATTTGTTTCCAAGAACATTATAAGAAGAAGACATTAAATACATAAAGCATCTGCAAAATCTCTGGGAAGTGTCCACTCACCCTTCTCACAGTTTCAGTTAAGATATCTCCACACAATGATCATCCAAAAAAGATGGTCACAGGAATTCATTAAACTAAGACCGTTAACAACTCAGCCCAGGGATTGGGAATCACTGTTTTAAACAGTAAGACAGGGTCCCTCATTTTTCTATTAAAATTCGGGCCCTACCAGACAAAGAAAGAAAAGATAATTATGAGAATGTGTACCTTCAGAGATCTAGACCTGAAGACAATAATTTTCCATTACATATAGACTCACAGATGCAGCCACACACTAAAGTGTTCATCTGTGGCCACAGCCACAGATAAACTACAGAAGACAGAATGCATGTAGGAAAACATAAGATCAGAGGGAAATAAACCAAAATCTCTTTGCATTATAGGACAACTATTTTGAAATTTGAAGAGGACTGTGCGCGGTGACAGACTATGGTGATTATATATATATATTTTTAAGAAGGTGTCGGATCTGCCAGAATGCTTTCCCTGGCCATCCTGTCCCCTCCACTTTGTCTTTCCTACTCTACCCTAATACACCTTTCATCGTTCTGTCTCCGTGTCAGTGTCTGCTTCTAGGACCATCTACCCTCACTCCCCGTTGAGTGTACACAGTGGGGTTCCTGTACACACAGGTAACAAACTGGCAGAAATGGTGGTGATGGAAGAGAGAAGCCCGAGGGAGTTTTCCGGGGTGATGGTAACTTCCTATATCTAGATTTATGGGGTGCTTGTTTTAGAAATACTCACTAACTCCCTGGTGCCTTGGGTCAGATAGACAGGTATCTGTCCCTAGGAAATGGCTGAGTTCTAATGGTGGGGAAGGATGAGGGACCAGCAGTGACTGTGGGAGAGGAGTGAGGAGGAGGCCACACATGGAGTCAGACCCTCGCCCAGGATGCCAGGTCTCCACAGACAGCACCATGTGTAGGAGGTCTCTGAGGAGCAGAGATTTCTTGATCAGACCCGTGAACTACAGAATCCTCCTTCAGTTTCCTCACTGAGGGATAGCCAGAGCAGAGGCCAGCAGCTAGCAGACACCTTGATCGTGGCTGGAGTGGAGCAGTGGACCTGGGGGATTGAGTCAGAGAAAGGGACAGGCAGAAGGTAGCGACAGGGAGTTTGAGAGACAAAGGGAAGAGAAGGGACCTTTCTCTGCTGACTTCACCTACATTTCTGTGTGAACAAAAGGAGATTCTTGTCTCTAAGGGTAGGGAAGAGGGCTGGCAAAAAGCCAGAGTGACATTCTCAGCTCAAGTGCCCAGGATATCTACCTTGCTCTTGAATACTTAACACAGGAAGTCCGTGCTTTCTGTCATAATTGGAACTGCAGCTCATACCATTTAGTGAAAATCAATCCAATTATGAATCCCTCAACATTAAAGTACTGCAACAAAATTAAGTGAACAGACTGAAAGATACAACACGGATAAAGTCCAAAGGTAGACCCACTGCAATACTTATGGGAATACAGTCTATCAGAAAAGGAAGTACCCCAGTGCAGGCATTCAGACACCTGGGAAATATCCAAAAACGTGTAAAAAAAAAATGTCCTTATTTCAAAAGCAACATTAGTACTAGACACAAAGGGATTGTGGTGTAAGGTTTAGAGAGAAACCATGTGACTTCATGGTGCTATACCCATGAGATCAAGTCTCATCAAATTATACCCTTTAACTTGAGGCTATTTGTTATATGTAAATTGCACCTCATTAAAGAGAGTTTCAAACATAAAATACTGAAGAAAATGTTGGAAAGTTCCTTTCTACTCCTGAAGTGCATGGGTGATAGGAGTCTGTCTGACCATATCTCAACAATCCAAAAGATGAAGACATTTAAAAAATTAATAATAGCAGAGTTAGGAGGACCCTGAGCTCATCCTGTCCCATGTTTTCAACTATATAACATCCACATCCAAGTCCATAAACCACAGAGCGATCCAAAGAGTGGCAGAACAAACTCCACAACTAAATAGAAGCTGTATCTGAAAGGTGAGGAAGGTCAGAAAGGTGGAGGGCGGCTGCCTGCAGAAAGGGCAGAGAAAGTGAGCCCTCACACCAGGGAGCTCACACAGGGAAGACTAATCCCCAGAACATTTGGCTTTAAAACCAGAGGGGCTGAATTCCCTTGAATTTGGATCCTGGAGCTTTGGAGGTCAGTTGGCCCAGTACTGGGTGATCCAGGAGGATGAGAGATAATCAGGTCCCTGCCTGTGTAGAGAGGCAATGTGAACATGGCATTTTACACAATGCCAAGGCAACAGGAGACAGATCTGTTCATGCTGACTTCTGGGTGGTTGGGAGACTTTTCCAACAATGAGGGAGCTCACAGTCACCATTTTTCTCCCCCACCCCGAGATTAAGCACGGAGGCACCTACCAGGGAGTGGACCTGCAAAGACACTTGCTACCTAACGTGCTAGCTGTGTGCCAGTCCCAAGAGTTCTCTGGGGGACTCACCCACTCCAAGCCCGCTGGCCTCAGGGCAAACTTTGTTAAAACTGCATGGACACCCTGTCTGGCCAGCTGCAGGCAAAGCTGCCACTGCACACTGTGCCCATCTGCACCGCACCCAGCTGTGCACCCCCAGCTACCCTCATCTGTCTCACCCAGCCACATGTCCCCAGCCACTGACATACTCTGTGCACAGCCTTGAGCCCCTGGTTGCCCTGGTACATAGCCCCCAGCCACCAAAGGACAGCTACAGATTTGTCAACAGAATCTTGGCAAGCCAGAAGGAAGTGACATGACATATTCAAAGTGCTGAATGGAAAAACCAGCAGCCAAGAATACTCTATCCAGTAAGGCTGTCATTCAGAATAGAAGGGAGACCTAGAGCTTCCCAAACAAAAACTAAAGGAGTTTGCACCACTAAATCAGTCCAGCAAGAAATACTAAGAGGGACTCTTTGAGTGGAAAGGAGAGACCAAAAGTGACAATAGAGAGGTAGAAAACACAAATCCAGTAGAAATGAATATTTCTGTAAAAAAATCAATTGAGGAACTCACAAAAATGGATATAAAATATAATAACATGTGCCAAAACATAGGGAGGAGAAAATAATGGGTTCAAAGGTAAATGACCATCAACTTAATACAAATGGCTAAAAGGAAAGAAATTCTGTAAAAACCTAATGGTCACCATATATCAAAAACCACTTATAAATATGCAAAGAATAAGGAGAAAGAAATCAAAATATATCACTAAAGTAAATCAGCAAAACATGAGAGAAAGACAAGAAAGGATTGAGAAAATCATTAGACACCACAACAAAACAGGTAATAAAATGGCAATACATACATACAAATCAATAATTACTTTGAAGGTAAATGGAATGAATGCTCCAATAAAAAGACATAGGGTGTAAAAATGGATGAAAAAACAAAACAGATTTATATGCTGTCTACAAGTGACCCATTTTAGACCTCAAGCCACCTACAGAATGAAAATCAGAGGATGTTGAGAAACATCACGTAAATGAATGTCAAAAGAAAGCCAGGGTAGCAATGCTTGTATCAGATAGAAAAAAAAGAGAAAGGACTCAAAATCACAAATTAGGAGAAATCACAACCAACACCTCAGAAATACAAAGAATCATAAGATAGTATTATGAAAACTTGTAAGTCAAAAATTTGGACGATTTACAAGAAACAGATAAATTCCTAGAAACATATAAGTTACATAAACTGAAACAGAAAGAAAACATGAACAGAACAATATCCAGCAAACAAATTGAGTCAGTAATCAAAAAACTCTCAACAATCAAAAGTCTAGGACCAGATGACTTCACAAGTGAATTCCACCAAACAGTTAAAACAGGGTTAAGACCTCATATTCTTAAGCTATTCCAAAATATGAAAAATGATGGAAAACTTCCAAATTCATTCTACGAGGCCAGCATTACCCTGATACCAAAACCAGATAAAGAGTCCACTAAAAAAGAGAACCCCAGGCCAATATCCCTGATGAACATGGATGCAAAAAATTCTCAATCAAATACTACCAACCAAATTCAAAAATACCTTAAAAAATCATTCACCACAATTAAGTGGATTTGTTCCAAAGCTGCAAGGTGGTTACATATTCACAAATCAATCACTGTGATGCATTACATCACTGGGAAAAGGGGTAAGAACCATATGATCGGGGCTCCTGAGTGGCTCATTCCTTCAAGCATCCAACCTTGGCTCAAGTCATGACCATATGGTTCATGACTCAAGCCCTTCATTGGGCTCTCTGCTGACAGCTCAGAGCCTGGAGCCTGCTTCAAATTCTGTGTCTCCCTCTCTCTCTGCCCCTATCCCACTCACCTTCTGTCTCTGTGTTTCAAAAATGAATGTTTCAAAAAAAAAAAAAACACAGTCAAATCAATACATGCAGAAAAAAAGCATTTGACAAAGAACAACATCCATTCATAATTATAACCCCCTAAAGTAGGTTTATAGGGAACAAACATCAATATAATGAAGGTTATCTGTGAAAACCCCGCAGTTAGCATAATCCTTAGTGGGGAAAACCTGAGAACTTTTCCTCTAAGGTCAGGAAGAAGACAAGGATATTTACTCTCACCACTTTTAATAAACATAGTACTGAAAGTCCAAGCCAGAGCAATCAGACAAAACATAACAAATCCAAATCTGGAAGAAGTGAAACTTTCCTACTTTGCAGATTACATGACAGTATATATAGAAAACCCTAAAGAGTCCACCCAATAACTGCTAGAACTGGTAAATGATTCAGCAATGTCACAGGATACAAAATCATACAGAAATCTGTAGCATTTCTAGACAACAATAATGAAGCAGTAGAAAGAAATTAAGAAAACCATCCCATTTACAGTTGCACACCAAATAAGATATCTATGAATAAATCTGAACAAAGTGGTGAGTGACCTATACTCTGAAAACTATAAAACAGTGATGAAAGAAATTCAAGATGACACTAAGAAATGGAAGGACATTCCATGCTCATGGATCGGAAGTAGAAATATTGTGAAAATGTCTATACTTCCCAAAGCAATTGACACAATTAATGCAATCTCCATCAAAATACCAACAGCATTTTTCACAGAACTAGAACAGCCCTAAAATTTGTAGTGGAACCACAAAAGACCCCAGTCTTCAGAGTAAACATCCTTTATGTGAAGTGATAATTATGGATGGCATGATGCCTCTGGATCTTCTGCTCCAAAACACATTAACTCTGGCCTAAGCATATGAACAAACGTTAGACATATCCCAACCAAGGATCATTCTACAAAATACATTCTACAAATGTACCCTCAAAACTTTGCAGATTATGAAAAATATGGCAAATCTAAAAATAGTCATAACCAGGTGGAGCCTAAGGAGACAGGATGATTGAATGTAATGTGCCAGCTGAGATGAGTCTAGAACAGAAGAGGTTAAAACCGAAGAAATCTGAGTAAACATATAAACTTTAGTTAATAATACCGTATCTCTTTGGGATATTGATTGTGATAATGTACCAACTCATATAACATCAATAGTCAGAAAACAGTCTGATGTATGTGGAGATCTCAGTACTATCTTCCCAATTTTTTTGGTAACTAGAAACTCATCATGAATGAAAAGATTATTAGTAATCATGGTTTTACTTTTTCAACACATAATATTATATAACTAGTTCTAGTATTGGTTGCTAGTGATTGACATTCACCTATTCTTGTTGTTCTTACTATTGTTTAAGTAATAGCATTCATGTTACCGAAAACCGAATGCACAATGAGATACAATTCATAGAAACATCTACTTTACATATTTTAAGGTAATAACATATGTATATACCAATGTATTATGTGGTATGTAAATTGTTTTTTCTGATCTTGAATGAGCATGTCATTGAATGGCTTTCTGTAAAGGTGGTTATCCTAGATAATGAATGATACCCAGATTTTACAGGATGTACTTCACATCATGCCTGAACATTTTCAAAAAAAAAAAAATGTACAAACGGCCAGATGAATCATTGTGACTGGCTCACTTATTCTAAAGAATTCTTGCTTTAATATTTTCATGCATATTTTTATCAGGAATACAACAGAATCAAATATTTCCAAATCAAAGAGATATTCAAAGATTTGAAGAATGATAGGAAGTTCAAGGGGTTTCAGAAGGAAAAGATGTGACCATGAAGTGGCAGTCACAGGCAAGCAGCTTTCTCTGGGCCACTTTGACAGGTTTGCATGAGGATATGTGACTTGCCAAAGGGTAAGACCCAGAAGTACAAGAGGGAAAGGCAATGCTTCAGGGAGAAGTGACATGGAAAGGGTGCTTCTGTGCCTAAGTGATGGCTCAGCAACTTGGCTGTGGTCCCTGTGTCAAAGATTTCAAAAGTCCATCAGTAACTTAGACTCACAAAGATCTTAGTAACATAGATCAAAGTAACTTAGACCCACAAAGATCTTGGAGCCACAGAGTTGATCTTCATCTGTGATTAGGAAATGGTCACAGTTTCACAGGATATGAAAATCGGGCTGGCAGTAGATGGCTAAATATTATTTAGGGCTATCTTTCTAATAAAAAATGGATGTGTAAAAATTTGGGTTTGGAATGTTAAGAAAAATCACAGGCCCATCATGGAGTTACTTACGTTAAGGTTCTATGTCACCAAACCTAGTTTCATTCCTGCAGGAATGTAACCTTTAACCAGTCAACAAAGAATTTCCTAGTCAGTGTTGGAAATTTAACTGATAGACCCCTGCCATTCCCCTCAGGGAAGCAATCTTGCCTAAATAAGTATTTTGTACCACTAATTTTTTTAAAGTTTATTTATTTTGAGAGAGACAGAAAGAGAGCACATGCAAGGGATGGGCAGGAAGAGAGGGAGAGAGAGAACCCCACGACCACAAGGTCATGATCTGAGCCAGGATCAAGAGTCAGACACTTAACCAAGCCATCTAGGCACCCCAAGAATGTGGAGTTTCAAAGGTTAGCAGGCATGGCTGGGATACAGCACTGAGGGCACTGGCCTACTTATGGAGAGAAGGCAGCAAACTACTTGCAGACACATGGCATGAAAACAGTGATCTGTACAATGGCTGGTGCACACAGTGGGGAGATTATATGCTCATCTTGGAGAGCATCCCTGAGAGGCAGTGTTCACAAAGAGGGGACAAAGGATCTGGGACAGAGGAGCCTGGGTGGTGCCATTTCCCTCCTCTGCCCCCCAGTGTACACACAGAGCCACCTGCTGGAAACAAGGCAATTCCCACACTGGCTGCCACCAGGCCCTGGACACTAGATGACCTCCTCTTCATAAAGCCATTCATCTCACAGGCAGGTAACATAATGAGCTTTTGTAACACAGAGAAAGCAAATATTCAGCCAAAATGCCAAGACAAGAGAAATGCATCCCAAATGAAAGAACAAGATAAGGTCATGGCCAGAGAAATGGAAGGAACACTTCCAAACTCATTCTATGAAGCCAGCATGGCCTTGAGTCCAAACTGGACAAAGACTCCACTAAAAAGGAAAACTACAGACCAATTTCCCTGATGAAACTGGATGCAAAAATTCTCAACAAAAATTAGCAAACCGGATCCAACAATACATAAAAAGAATTAATCCCCACAATGAGGTGGGGTTTATTCCTCGGATGCACAACTGATTCAATGTCTGCAAATCAACGGATGTGATACATCACATTGATAAAAGAATGGATAAGAACCACATGATCCTCTCAATAGATGAAGAAAAAGCATTTGACAAAATACAGCATCCTTTCTTAATGAAAAAAACCCTCATGAAAGGAGGGATAGAAGGATTGTGCCTCAACATCATAATGTCCAGATATGAAAGTCCCACAGCTAATATCATCTTCAATGGGGAAAAACTGAGAGCTCTCCCCCTAAGGTTAGGAACACGACAGGGATGTCCACTCTCACCACTGTTATTCAACATACTGTTGGAAGTCCTAGCCTCAGCAATCAGACAACAAAAAGAAACACAAGGTGTCCAAATTGGCAAGGAGGAGTCAAACTTTCCCTCCTCGCAGACATGAACTCTCCGTGGAAAATCCAAAAGACTCCACCAAAAAACTTCTAGGACTCATAAAGGAATTCAGGAAAGCCTCAGGATATAAAATCAATATACAGAATTTGATTGCATTTCTATATGCCAATAATGAGGCAGCAGAAAGAGAAATCAAGGAATTGATCTCATTTACAGTTGCACTGAAAACCATAAAATACCTAGGGATAAACCTAACCAAAGAGGTAAAAGACAGTACACTGAAAAAAACAGGGGGCGCCTGGGTGGCTCAGTCAGTTAAGCGCCAACTTTGGCTCAGGTCATGATCCCCCAGTTTGTGGGTTCTAGCCCCGCACCGGGCTTTGTGCTGACAGCTCAGAGCCTGGAGCCTGTTTCAGGTTCTGTGTCTCCCCCTCTCTCTGCCCCTCCCCTGCTCATGCACGCTCTCTCTCTCTCTCTCAAAAATAAACATTAAAAAAATTAAAACAACAGAACATCTATGAAAGAAAGTGAAGAAGACCCAAAGAAATGGAAAAACATCCCATGCTCATGGATTGGAAGAACAAATATTGATGAAATGTCAATGCTACCCAAAGCAATCAACACATTCAATGCAATCCCTATGAAAATAATACCAGCAATCTTCACAGAGCTAGAACAAACAATCCTAAAATTTGTATGGAACCAGAAAAGACCCCAAATAGCCAAAGTAATGTTGAAAAAGAAAAACAAAGCTGGAGACATCACAATTCTGGACTTCATGGTGTATTACAAAGCTGCAATCATCAAGACAGTGTGGTATGGGCACAAAACAATGGAACAGAATAGGGAACCCAGAAGCAGACCCTCAAACATATGGCCAACTAATCTTTGACAAAGCAGGAAAGAATATCCAATGGAAAAAAAGAGTCTCTTCAGCAAGTGGTACTGGGAAAACTGGACAGTGAGAAGAATGAATGTGGACCATGTTCTGAAACCATACACACACACACACACACACACACACACACACACTCTCTCTCTCTCTCTCTCTCTCTCTCTCTCAAAAAGGATGAAAGATCTAATGTAAGACAGGAAACCATCAAATCCTAGAGGAGAAGACAGGCAACCTACCTCTTTGATCCTGGCTGCAGCAACTTCTTGCTTGTCATGTCTCCAGAAACAAGGGAAACAAAAACAAAAATGAACTATTGGGACCTCAAGATAAAAAGCTTCTGCACAGCAGAGGACACAATCAGCAAAACTAAAAGGCAACTGAATGGAATGGGATAAGATATTTGCAAGTGACATATCAGATAAAGGGTTAGTATCCAAAATCTATAAAGAACTTGTCAAACTCAACACCTAAAAACCAAATAATCCAGTGAAGAATTGGGCAAAAGACATGAAGAGACACTTTAACAAAGATAACATCCAGATTGGTCACACATGAAAAAATGCTCAACCTCACTTGTCATCACTGGCCACAATGAGATCATCAAAACCATAATGAGATATCCCCTCACACCTATCAGAATGGCTAAAATTAACATCTCAGGAAAAAACAGGTGTTGGCAAGGATGCAGAGAAAGGGAACCCTTTTGCAATGCTGGTGGGAATGCAAACTGGTGTAGCCACTCTGGAAAATAGTATGGAGATTTATCACAAAGACTAAAAATAGAACTACACAATGACCCAGCAATTGCACTACCAGGTATTTATCCAAAGGATACACAAATGCTGACTCGAAGTGGCACATGCACTCCAATGTTTAAAGCAGCATTATCAAAAATAGCTAAGTTATGCAAAGAGCCCAAATGACCATTGACTGATGAATGGATAAAGAAGATGAGGTATATTTATACAATGGAATATTACTTGGCGATCAAAAAGAATGAATTCTTGCTATTTGCAACAACGTGGATGGAACCGGATTCTATTATGCTAACTAAGCAAAGTATGTCAGAGAAATACACACATCATATGATTTCTCTTGTCTGTGGAATTTAAGAAATAAAACTGATGAACATAGTGAAAGGAAAGCAAAAATAAGATACAAACAGAGAGGGAGTCAAACAATAAGAGACTCTTAAATACAGAGAACAAACTCAGGGTTCCTGGAGGGTTACTGAATAGGGGAATGGGTTAAATGGGTGATGGGCACTGGCCAGGGGGGTGGGGTACTTGGGATGAGTACTGGGTATTTTTTGTACTTGATGGATCACTAAATTCTTCTCTGGAAACTGTATTCCACTATAAGATAACTAACTTGAGCTTAAATTTAAAAAAAAAAAAAGAAATATTAAAAATAAATAAATAAGTGTAATACCAGTCAAAAGAAAAGAATATTTAAATCGGACTCTTTGAGTGGAAATGAAAGACCAAAAGTGATACAGACAACAAAGGATCAGAAAAAACATCAAGAAACAATGGCAAAACAACTAATAAAATGGCATTAAGTGTATATCTATAAATAGTTACTCTGAATGTAAATGGACTAAATGCTTCAATCAAAAGACATTGGGTAGGGTGTCAGAATGGACAAAAGAAAAAAAAGAAAAACAAACCAACAAAGCAAGACCCATCTAGATGCTGTGTACAAAGCCTTATTTGGACCTAAAGTCACCTGCAGATTTAAAGTGAGGGAATGAAGAAACATTTCTCATGCCAATAATGTCAAAAGAAAGCCAGGAGCAATACTTATATCAGGCAAAATAAACTTTAAAACCAAGACTGTATTTTTGTACCCTTTGGGTAAATACCTAATAGTGAAATTACATGCACCCAATATTTATACCAGCATTATCAACAATTGCCAAACTATGGAGAAAGCCCAAATATCCATCAACTGATGAAGGTATAAAGAAAGTGTGGGGTATGTGTGTGTGTGTATGTATACACATACATACATATATATGTATATACATACATAAAATGGATTACTGAGCCATCAAAAAGAATGAAATCTTGCCAATTGCAGTGGTGTGGATAGAGCTAGAATGTATTATGCTAAGTGAAATATGTCAATCAGAGAAAGAAAAATATATTATTTCACTCATGTGGAATTTAAGAAACAAAATAGATGAAAACATGGGAAGAGGGCAGGAAAAGAGAAGAGTGGTAACAAACCATATGAGTCTCTTAATTATAGAGAAAAAACAGGGTTGATGGAGGGAGATGGGTGGGGGATGGGTATTAAGGAGGGCACTTGTGATGAGCACTGGGTGTTGTATGTACCTCACGAATCCCTGAATTCTGCTCCCGAACCCAATAATGCACTGTATGTCAACTAAAACTTAAATTAAAAAAAAGAAATAAACCTGTAATAAGAGATGAAGATGGACATGATCTCATAATAAAGGGGACAACCAAACAAGAAGATCCAACGATTGTAAATTTTTATGCACCCAACATGGCAATCACCAAATATATAAAACAATTAACAACATAAAGGAACTCATTTCTAATAATGTAAGGATAGTAGAGGACTTTAACACATCACTCACATCAATGGAAAGAACCTCTGAACAGAAAATCAATAAGAAAACAATGGCTTTGAATGACACACTGGACCAGATAGGTTTAACAGATATATTCAGAACACTCCATACTAAAATGACAGAATGCACATTCTTTTCAAGTGCACATGGGACATTCTCCAGAATCAATCACATTCTAGGTCACAAATCAGGCCTCAACAGGTACCCAAAGACAGAGATTAGACCAGGCATCTTTTCTGACCACAAATCTAGGAAACTGGAAGTCAACCACAAAAAGAAAGAAAGAAAGAAAGAAAGAGAGAGAGAGAGAGAGAGAGAGAGAAAGAAAGAAAGAGAAAAAAAGAAAGAAAGGCTACAAATAAAGGGAGGTTAAACAACATGCTACTAAATGAATGGGTCAACCAGGAAATCAATGAGAAAATACACTGAAACAAATAAAAATGAAAACCAAAACTGAAACGAAGATACATAAAATCTGAAACCAGAAAGAAATTGAATCAGTAATAAAAAAATATCTCCCCAACACAAGAAGAGTTCAGGGCCAGCTGGCTTCACTGATGAATTCTACCAAACATTTAAATAAGAGGTAATATCTATTCTTCTCGAATTATTATGAAAAATAAAAAAGAAGGAAAACTTACAAATTCATGCTATCAGGCCATCATTACCCTGACGCCAAAACCAGATAAAGACTCCACTAAAACTGAAAACTGCAGGGGCGCCTGGGTGGCTCAGTCAGTTGACTTTCCAACTCTTAGCTTCGGATTAGGTCATTATCCTGGGTCCAAGCCCCACATTGGACCCTGTGCTGACAGTGTGGAGCATGCTCAGGATTCTCTCTCTCCCATCCCTTTGCCCTCCCTCACCTTTATGTACTCTAAGTAAATGAATAAACATTTAAAAATATATTAAAAAAAATTTTTTAAATAAAACTGCAGACCAATAGCTCGATGACTATGTATGTAGAAATTCTCATTAAAATACATTCAAATTAAAGTCAACAATACATTAATAGAATCATTTACCATAATCAAGTGGAATATATTCCTGGGCTGCAAGGGTGGTTCCACATTCACAGATCAATCAACATGATGCACCACAGTAATAGAAGAAAGGATAAGAACAATATGATGCTTTCAACAGATGCAGGAAAAGCATTTGACAAAATGTCACATTCATTCATGATAAAAACCCTCAGCAAAGTAGATTGAGACTCAACATACCTGCACATAATAAAGGCCATCTATGAAAAACCCACAGCTAATCTCATCTTCAATGGGGAAAAACTGAAAGCTTTTCCTCTAAGGTCAAGAACAAGGCAGGGATGACCCCTCTCACCACTGTTACTCCACACAGTACTGGAATTCCTAGCCACAACAATCAGACAACAAAAAGAAATAAGAGGCATCCAAATCAGCAAGGAAGAAGTAGAACTCTCGCTATTAGTAACTGACATGATTCTCTCTATAGAAAACATGAAAGATTCCCATAAAAATCGCTAGAAGTGATACATGAACTCGACAAGTCACTATATACAGAAATCAATGTACAGAAATTGATTGTGTTTCTATAGATGAATCATGAATTAAAAGAAAGTAAGGAATCAATCCCATTGACAGGTGCACCAAATACCACAACCTACCAGGAAGAAACCTAACCAAAGAGGTGAAAGACCTATACTCTAAAGGCTATGAAACACTGATGAAAGAAATGGAAGAGGACACAAATGAAAATACATTTCATGTTCATGGATGGGAAGAACAAATACTGTTAAAATGTCTACACTCCTCAAAACAATCTACACATGTAATGAAATCCCTATCACACTAATAAAACATTTGTCACAGAACTAGAACAAGTAATCCCAAAATTTGTATGGAACGACAAAAGACCCCAAACAGCCAAAACAAACTTGAAGAAGAAAAGCAAAGCTGGAGACATCACAATTCCAGACTTTACATTATATTATTATAAAGCTGTAGTGATCAGAACAGTATGGTACTGGCAAAAAAAAAGAAAAAGAAAAAAACACACAGACACACTGATGAATAGAATGGAAACCCAGAAATGAACTCATACCTATATGGTCAATTAATCCTCAACAAAGCAGGAAAGAATATCCAATGGAAAAAAAGATAGTCTTGGGGCACATGGGTGTCTCAGTCACTGAAGCATCTAATCGTGGATTCAGCTCAGGTCATGATCTCAGGGTTCATCAGTTTGAAACCCGTGTAGGCCTCTGCACTGACAATGTAGAGCCTGCGTGGGATTCTCTCTCTCCATTTCTCTCTGCCCCTCTTCTGCATGCTCTGTCTCTCTCTCAAAAATAAATAAATACACTTAAAGTCTCCTCAATATATGGTTTTGGAAAAACTAGACAGCAACCTGCAAAACAAAACAAAACAACAGACCACTTTCTTACAACATACACAAAAATAAATCCAACATGGATAAAGACCTATGTGGGAAACCTGAAACCATAAAAGTCCCAGAGGATAACACAGGCAGTATCTTATTTGACATTGGCTGTACAAACATCTTTGTAGATCTATCTCCTGAGGTAAGGGAAACACAAGCAAAAATAACGGGACTTCGTAAAAATAAAAAGCTTCTGTCACCAAAGAAATAATCAACAAAACTAAAACACAACCTACAGCATGATGATATTTGCAAATGACATCTGATAAAGGGTTAGTGTCCAAAATATAGTTATACACACCCCAAAAATGATACATTAAATTAAAAATGGGCAGAGGACACGAATAGATATTTTCCCAAAGAAGACATACAGATAGCCAAGAGACACATGAAAAGATGCTCAGCAATACTGATCTTCAGGGAAATACAATTCAAAAGTACAATAAGATAACTCATCACATCTGTCAGAATGACTCAAATCAATGGATGATGAAACAGCAGGTGTTGCCAAGGATGTGGGGAAAAAGGAAACCTCCTGCACTATTGGTAGGAATGCAAACTGGTGCAGCCACTCTGGAAAACATCATGGAGATTCCTAAAAAAATTGAAAATAGAACTACCTTATGATCCAGCAATTTCACTACAAGGTATTTACACAGAGAATACAAAAATAATACTTCAAAGGGATACATGCACCCTGATGTTTACAGCATTTTCTACAACAGCCAAGTTACGGAAACTGCCTAAGTTTCCATCAACTGATGAATAAACTGAGATGTAGTATATGGAATGGAATATTATTTGGCCATAAAAACATGAAATCTTGTCATTTGCCATGAGGTGGATGGAGCGAGAGAATGTTATGCTGGGTGAAATAAGCCTGTCAGAGAAAGACAAATACCAGATGATTTCACTAACACGTGGAAATGAAACAAAACAAGGGGGCGGGGGAGGGAAAGGAGACAGTGACAAACAGACTTTTTTTTTTTAAACTGAGTTGAATCCTCAGCAGCTTTTTTTTTTTTTTAAGTTTATTTATTTTTGAGACAGAGAGAGACAGAGCATGAACGGGGGAGGGGCAGAGAGAGAGGGAGACACAGAATCTGAAGCAGGCTCCAGGCTCTGGGCCATCAGCCCAGAGCCCGACGCGGGGCTCGAACTCACGGACCGCGAGATCGTGACCTGAGCTGAAGTCCGACGCTTAACCGACTGAGCCACCCAGGCGCCCCAAACAGACTCTGAACTAGGAAACAAACTGAGGGTTTCCACAGTGGGGTGGGGGATGGGTGAAACAGGTGATGGGGATTAAGACGTGCACTTGGGGTAAGTATGGGTGATGTGTGAAAGTGTTGCTCTATGTTGTACACCTGAAACTAATATTACACTCTATCTTTACTAACCGGAATTTAAATTAAAAAATAACATAAGGTGAATGACACCTACCTACCAGGTTTTCTGTAGTTTCCAATCACTTCACTAGGTTGGGGAAAAAAACATGAAATTTTTTAAAAGCATGTATGATTTTGTGCCCTTACCTCGGTCTCTGGTTCCAGCAGGACTCGGAAAGTGGCTACCAGTTCATTCTTCTAGAAGGTCCTGAGACAAACGGGCATTTCATGTCTTCACGTCCTAACTGAATGCAGCTCCGTTCTTCTGAATTTCTGTCAAGATTTCTCCCTGGAAACAAGCCTGAATCTGGAACAAACCATCCACGGCATCTATGATGTGATGTCATGAGACCCCTCAATCCACGGGTCCTTTAGTAAAATACGTCTTGCTCAAATACTGTCTGGGAAAGTGAGGAATGAAACACGGGAACAGCCCAGAAAATGCAAGGGCCTGTGCTGCTGACTGACCAGCGCACCCAGGGAAGCCACCCAGCGCCCCCTCCTCAACACTCAGTGCAACAAGGCAGCTTCTCTCTGGCGACTCAGGAGACACCAAGTTGCTGCAAGGCTCCCAAGGTCTCCCCTGGGGCGGGTTTCAGAACCTGCTGGAAACGCAGCTCTGGTCTCTGTCCTGAGGCAGCGGCAGAGGCCCTGAGTCCTCTGGGGGCGACAGAAGCCCTTCCTGCTCTGAGGTGCCCTCTGCTGGCCATCACCGCACACCCAGAGGAACCCGCCCCTCCTAGTTTGTGGTGCTCAAGCACTCTCTGCTGGCCACCATGGGAATTCCTGCAATGTTGAGGCCCTGGTCGCTCAGCTGAGGGATAGAAGGTGTTCTGGGCAACTAAGCCTGTTCTCCACGTTGGGAAGGGTCTTGGTGACAGGGCCTGGGAAACTAAGAAATCTTTTCCTTCTTTCTAGTGAGTGAAAAATGAAACCACATTTATTTATGTAATGACATCATTTGTAATGCTTTAAGCAATGTTCACAGAAAAATAGCCTGCCAATTTACACATACTGAACAAGAGGTAATTGTGTTTACCACCAAAATACTTAGGTTAGATAAAGAATTGACACCTTTGAGAGAGAGATACCTGCTTCCAGCTATGGAGTGAATAAGTCCAAGGGATACAAGGTACTGCCAATGGAATAGAGTCAATCCTGTAATAATAATGTTGCATGCTTTCACATGATAGCTACACTTGTGGTTAGGTACAACATAATTTATAGACATATGGAATAATACGATGTATGCCTAAAACTAATACAACAAATGTGTGAACAATATTTCAATTAAAAATCGACATCCTTTACACTATTTTTAGTTTCTCCTTCTTTGTCATTAAAAAATCATTCCTGGGGTGCCTGGGTGGCTTAGTCGGTTAAGCATCCAACCTCGACTCAGGTCATGGACTTGCAATCCATGAGTTTGAGCCCCACGTCCCGCTCTGTGCTGACAGCTCAGAGCCTGGAGCCTGCCTCAGATTCAGTGTCTCCCTCTCTCTCCCCGCTCCCCAGCTCGGGCTCTCTCGAAAAAAGAAAAAAATAAACATTAAAAATTTAAAAAAAATCATTCTGGAGCACCTGGGTGGCTCAGCTGGGTGAGCGTCTGACTTCAGCTTGGGTTGTGATCTCACAGTTCGTGAGTTCTGGCCCCGCATCAGGCTCCATGCCGTCAGTTCAGAGCCTGGAGCCTGCTTTGGATTCTGTGTCACCCTCTCTCTCTGCCCCTCCCTCACTCGTGCTCTGTCTCTCTCTGCCTCTCAAAAATAAGTAAAACTAATAAAAAAAAATAATTCCTTATTTAGAATCTATGAAATTCCATTTATACCAGATTCTCTAACATCACCATCTTGATGTTGAGAGCTTGTCTGAAAAGTCACTAATAATGTCTTTGATGGACACATAGATGACAAGGTCAGAATGCAACTTACAGGGAGCTATACATCTGTTATGAATTTACTGTAAGTATCCTTGGCTAATATTTTCAATGAAATGGGCTTTAGGGATGTAGATGAATCAAACAATGTCCATCAGTCATATAGGTCAATTTCCTGTAGGACCATTATGCCTTCAATTACTAATCGCCATCTCTTCAGAATTAAAAAGCTAGGGGAGGGGTGCCTGGGTGGCTCAGTCGGTTAAGTGTCCGACTTCGGCTCAGGTCACGATCTCACAGTTCATGAGTTCGAGCCCCGCGTCGGGCTTTGTGCTGACAGCTCAGAGCCTGGAGCCTGCTTCACATTCTGTGTCTCCCTCTCTCTCTGCCCCTTCCCTGCTCATGCTGTGTCTCTCTCTGTCTCAAAAATAAATAAACATTAAAAAAAAATTTTTTAAAAAAAGCTATGTCTTTGAATTTGATGTAAGAGAAGACTATGGTGTTTTGAAGGGTTCACCTACCATCTGGCATCCTCAGATTGGCAGTGGACAGGAGGATAGCAACCCACTATCTTGATGCATATCGCTAGTTCCAGAGGGAGAATATGGACCTTATTGTCAAATACTTTTTATCAATATCAGCTGTCCACCTCTGCCAGGTCCAGCCTGCAGGACTTGGGGGCAACACAATGCCTGATGCCTGGGTTCAGAACATGAGGAAGGCCAGCTGGGGGGTGGGGGGGACTGCAGCAGGGCCTGGGGCAGTGAGGGAGATGGCTCAGGGTCACCTCCCCACAGAGCAGGCTCTGGAGTTTACCTGCCAAAGAGCAGCACACTCTCCCTCAAGACATCCCTCTCCATGATGGAACATGAGGCTGAGCCCCACAATTCCAGGAGAAATGAGGGACACCCATCTTTTCAAATGCAATGGCCTCTGCAGAGCTTGGCCCCAGAGAAGTTGGAGTCTTGGAGTCACAGAACTCTGATGCCCATGATACCAGCCTTTTCTGCCCCAGCACTCAGAGCCACTTCATACATCCCCTCTCCCCTGGCCCATGTCACCCCGTCCACATACCTGGACCAGGTCCCTAATTTCCTCCTTGTACTTCCTCTTTGTTTCTCCCTAACCCCGTCTCTCTCGGTTTCTTCCTTTCACTCCCTAGGACTTGCCCAATTCCCCCATTACTCATCCAGTGTCTCTCTCCCTGCCTATCTCTTTCTCCACCTCTCCCCAGGCTTCAGGCTATCTGCTCTGTGCATGCAGCCCTGTCCAGGAGCACAGGGCACTCCTGTCTCTCCCTCTCTCCTGTCATGTTTTGTCCCAGGCCCTGATCACAATAGAGGAGAATCTCCCCCCACCCCCCCATACAGCAGCTGCTTATGTTGACATTTGCTATAGCAATGCTGGCAGCATGTGGACAACCAGACATCTACCCTTGGTGGCCCAGCCATGACCCAAAAGCTGCTGGAGGTCTGGCTGCTTCCCTAAGCTGGGAGGAGAAAGGGGCTCACAGGGTTCAAGGTCCCTGAGGGCAAAGTGGATTAGATTGGCTGATGCAGAAGGAGCCATATCTTACACCCAACTCTCCTGGGTTGTGTTGAAGGAACCTATCTAATACCATTGACCTCTGCCCTCCCCATGCCTCAATAAGGCAACAGGGGGAGGTTTATGGGATATCCTGTGACTCACCACAAAAATTGCTGCCATTTGCCCCTTGGAGGCCACCTGGATTGGTGCTACTGGGAGCAGCTGGTAAGGTGCACAAGGGCACAAGAGCTGGATTAATTCAGGGCTTCCTTACTGGTCTCCTGAATCCATTCCTCACCATCAGATTAGACCCTCTCCTGGAAACAGATACCTGCCCTGCTCATCAGCACAAACCCCATAAACTAGCAGGTGCCATATGCTCATGAGTATCTATCTACAAAATTAACCACCACCACCAGAGCTCCCTAAAGTATGTGTCCAACTCCTCTGATGGAACTATAGGTCCCTTCCAGGCAATACAACCCCAAAGAACGGCCTGTCTTCTTCCACCAATACTATACATTCTACCTGTTGGTTAACTGTGTGTACAAGAACCCCAGAGGGTACACCTGATGGGGAATGAGTGCCGATTTTCCTGGAAGCAGACACTGACACAGAGACACAACTGTGTCAAGTATATTAGGGGACACTAGGAAGGACAAAGTGGAGGGGATGGGGTGGGCAGGGAAAGCATTCAGACCAAGGGGCAGATTAAATACCTTCTCTAAATATATAATAACCACAGCTGGTTTGTAATGGTTCACTGTCCATTTCAAATTTCAGACTGATTGTCCTTTATGTCAAAGTGATTTTGAGTTATTGCAATGGGATCTTCTGTTCTCCTCTATGCATTTTGTCTTCTATGATATATGTGTGGCCTGGAATGAGCACTTAATTGTGTGGCTGCATTTGTGTGTCTACCTGTAATGGAAGATTACCTTCAGATCTTAGAGGTAGATCCCTGGATGTACACATTCTCATACTTATCTTTTCCTTCTTTGTAAAGTAGGACCTGAATTTTCATAGAAAACACACAGGCGTCTTTGTTGGATCTTTTGAAACAGGAATTGCCAATCTCCCAGCCTCAGGCATTATACCCTTAGTTTCATGAAAGTGAATGAACATCTGTTGATGATCTTCTGTGTGCAGATACATTCACTTCCACCCTGAGAAGGGTGAGTGCCCATTCGTCCCATACATTGTACAAATTCCTTATGTGCTTAACCACCTCTTCATCACACTGACCTCAGAGACCAACACTGTCCCTGCTTCTCAGATTACAAAGCTGAGGCTCTGAGATGGCCCCACTGAGAGTGGGTATTAGGGCTGAGACAGCAGGAACACAGGCAAAGTCTCAGGAAATTGTGAGGGAAGTTTCGGAGATGCAAACCTTCAGGCAGGGTGGTGACAGCAGCGCAGGGGTGCGATGACAGGAGTCCAGCAGGGGCGGTCTTGGTCAACCATGAATTTCCCGCTAACAGTCTGACTCAGGCTGAAGGCCAAGGAAGCCGCACAGCTGATCTACAACCTTCCGTTGCATCTAGTCTCACAGAGGCACACAAACTTAGGCAGACAAGCATCCCATAAGAACCAATTTAAACTACAAATCTCCAGGGCATTCTTTCACACAGAACCAAGGGAAACAACAGTCTTTATTTAGATAATGAGCTAGGTGCACTTTGGCCACAATGACATTTCAGAGATGACACCTGCATGAACTGTGCTTGAATCCATGCAGCAGCTCTGTGTGGACCTCACGCTGCACTCACTCTCCCTGCCCAGGTTGGGGCCCTGCCAGAAATGGCCTCCAGCTCCATCTCACTGAGTCCATCACCCTCCCCTCTGCAGCATCTCAGCTCTTCCTTCTCGCCCACAGCCTCCAATTCATTCTCATGAGATTCACGTCTCTGTCTCTTGTACTTGAGGACCCATTACTGGAGCTTCCACTATTGTAGATCAGAAGCTCCATGTCATTTAATGCATGTGACTCTCTCCCCGTTAGGACACCTGAAGCCCTTGATGGTAGGGGTGTGCCTCATCTCTCACAGAGCCAGGAACATGGACTCTGTACGAGGCACATCAGCAGAACTGATATGCCTGCTTTTCTACGAAAAGACTCTTTCCTTCTCCACAAGAGACACCTGCAGCCAAGCTCAGTAAGGGAAAATGACATAGCCTAACATACGTATGTCCCGAGAAACCTGAGGAATCTTAACAGTGTCCTCAGCCAGCAGCACCCTTGCATTGCAAAGCCTGTGAGGCCATCTCTACGTCTTCTCAAAGACTCAACAAGGCAGAAGCTGAATGTGCTGAACATGTCCACTCATACTGTTCAGATTATCTTACAAATAGTCGAGGTGAAGGTGGTGGGTCCTGTCCCTGAGGACATCCAGGAGCTGGAGGCAGCTCATAGAGCCTATGAACAGTGATAAAAGGGGGTCTGTGGGGAAGGGCCTTTAGGGTGGACCTGGTAAAGGAGGAGGTCTTCTTGCATCCACAGGGACCTATACAACAGAAGTGATGGGTATGTTGGTATGACACACAGAAGCACAATGCCCACAGGAGCTGAAACCCAATGGAAGCAGGTGTCAGCACCTGGCCTCTTGTTCATTCACAGGTTCTAGAACAGAGCATCAGTTGCAGAAAACTCTACCTTCCCACAAGATCCCATCTACAGCTGGAAGGTACCAGATGTTACAAGGAGAAACTACTGTTGCCACACGTCACTGCCCGTGTTTATAAATGCAGAAAGCCAAGGCTGCCTATTCTAGAAGATTGATGGCACTAATGCCAGTCTAATAAAGGAGAATATTCCAGAGAGGCAGACATCTGTGTCCAGGGCCCCTCTGGTGTCCTCTTCCACCGCATCTGCAGGCTTTTTATGTGCACTTTGAGGACAGAACATGAAGGAATGAAAGAAAAGCCTAGCACCACACAGAGATTCAGGGCCACCCCAGGGTCAAAGCTCAGCCGGCCAGCCCGTGCCTGTCCTCACTCTGCTTCCCTCCCTGACAAAGGCATCTTCTCTGCACGGCCACAGAGACCTATGAGGAGATGGGGATTCCTGGAGTCGTGCAGGGGGCCTGGAAATGTGTTTTCTGAGAGAAACACGTTACCTGTGCACATTCATTGGTCTCAGATATGTTTATCTTAATCCACAGATAATTCAGCTTTTAAGTACAATATGAGGTGCAGAGCTATTTTGTCCCATTGTAAAAGGGAGGTAGAAATTCTACATAAAAGAATGAAGAGAAACAGGTCTCAATTTCGGCTGTGAAACTCCCATAAGGTATCATGAGACAAACTACCAGTTACAACTGCTCCTGGGACACAAGAGAACCTGCTCATATAAACACAACTGAAGGTTTTTCCTCATATAAACACAACTGAAGAGTATTTCCACCTAGGGGACAACTGGAGAAATTCTCTATCGCACATTTACCAACACAGAAGGATCAGTAATGAATTCTGAAATTTATCTAAGAACACTCAGGACTGCACAAAGCACAGAATATAAAGTTGGAAAGAGTTTTCATCTTTTCCAGTCATGAGGCTCATCACAGACATTCTGAACAAGTTCATCACCTACCCTGAAATAGGAAAAAATGAAAATAATAACAAAATCCCATGTAAAGATGGTGCGGAAGGAGTCAGCTGCTCCAGAAGACTTGAGGGTGTGGTGAAGTGTCATCCTCCTCAAGCTATTTCCACAAACACAAAGTGACAGCCACGTGGTCCTCAGCCTCCACGCACTTGTGGCTTCCAGAGGCGCCAGCTAACATGAAGATCTTAAACTGGAGAAGCCTGGAGGCTTGTGAGGAAGTAAATAAAGACAGTAAAGATACCAGAGGACACAGAAAACCAGACAAGGCCAGACAAAAGTTTCCAGAAATCATTGCAACTGAAATGGACAACAGAATTTACCTTGTCTTACTCTGCATCCTTGGTAGAGACACAACTGATGTTCCCCCATCGAAGCTGCGCCACATCCTGGGTCTCATAAAGGCTGGAGGTGGATGGAAGTTGATTCTGACTTGCATAGACTGTGCAGAAGAAAAACAAACCCTCCGCACCATGTCTCATTATATTCAACTCTTTCCCACTCTCTGGTCCTTTACAAGGGGCAGTGGGTTTTTCAGGTGCCTTGGGTGACCGTTGAGAACAAGAGGGAAATCTGATCCTGTCCCTAGAGGATGGTTCACAGGGCCCTGGTTCAGGTGTTTTTATAACTGATCAAGCAGCTGTGAGCAGCTCAGGTCTCAAGTAGCTAGAAATAAAGTTAAGGTGTGTCTCATCCTTTGGAGAGCCCAGCACATGGTCTCTGTACAAGCTACATCCTAAGGAGTGCTATGTCTGTCAGCCTGTATCAGGCCTCTTTCCTTCTCTGTAAGAGACACGTGTTGCCCAGCTCACTATGTGGAAATGACAGCCTGTTTCATGCATGTCCTGAGAAACTTGAAGAACTTTGTAACATCCTCAGTCAGGCCGACCTGAAAGCCCTGTGGTGCCATCACTGCATCTTTTCGAAACACACAAGTAAAAAAACAAAACGTGTTTTATAAGTCAACTCATACTGTTCAGATCATCTTTCCAGATGGTGGAGGTGGAGGGTGAGGTCCCAGAGGCCACCAAGTTGGAGAAGGTGGGGGTGGCCCAGACCCCATGAATTGTGATAAAGGGCAGCCCACGGGGTACGACATGGAGGGCACTTCTGGGAAAGGAGGAAACGCTCTGGCAGCCACGTTGACCTGTAGGATAGAAATTAAACTTTTGAGCTGTGTTAGGGTAAAAGGTGAAAAATCCAACAACAACACCAACACTAACATAGCTGAACTGCAGTGAAGCAGGAACAGTGCCTGTCTCCTTCCCCTCCACCTGGTTTCAACAGGGCAGCAGCAGTGCCACAAAACTCCACCCTTCCCACCAGGTCCCACCTAGAGCTTCTAGGAGTTTGAGGAGACAATGCAGTGCATTGCTTGCAGCATGCATGGTACTAGCTGTGTCTGCAAATGTAGGGAAGGAAGTGGCTAGTCTTAAAGGATCAGAGGGATAATTCCAGACTACTAAACAAAGTCTGTTCCACACACACAGAGGCTTCTATTTCCAGGACTACTCTCCACCCAGCCCTTCACCACCTCAACAGCTCCGTCTTGGCATAATAAGAGCTGAAATGATGAGGAAGAATTATGTTTTCATATCATACATTTACATCTTTAATGCATTTCAAGTTCATACTTGTCAGTGGTGTAACATAAGGATGTAAGCTTTATTCTTATGCATGTAAATATCCAATTTTCCCAGCACCAGTTATTCAAGAGACTACTTTTCTCCACTGTGTATTCTGGACACCCCTGCCAAATACTAGTTGACTGTGCATGCATGGGTTTAGTTTGGGCTCTCAATTTCTGTTCCATTGTCTTGTGTGTGTGCTTATGCCAGTGACATAACTGATTTCTTTCGTGTCAGAATGCAGCTTGAAATCAAGAAGTGTGATGCCTCCTATCTTGTTCTTTCCTGCTTTGGCTACTTGGGGTGTTTTTGTGGTTCCAAATATATTTTAGGATATGTTTTTCTAATTGCGTAAAAATTGCATTGGAGTATTGATAGAGATTGCATTGAGTCTCTAGATGGCTTTGGGTAGTATGGATATTGTATCTATATTAATTCCTCCAAAAGATGGACATGGATGGCTTTTCACTGACTTGTGTGTTCTTCATTTCTTTCATCCAAATTGAATTTCTTCCATTTCTCCACACAGGTTTTATAGTTTTCTGTAGAGAGATCTTTCACTTCCTTGGCTAAATTTATTCCTATATATTTTATTGTTTTTGATGCTATTGTAAATGGGATTCTTTTCTTTATTTCTTTTTAGATAATGTGGTTAATGGATAGGAATGCTACAGAATTTGGTATGGTGACTTTCTATTTTGCAACTTTACTGCATTTCTTGATTAGATGTTAACAGGCTCTTTTACATTAAACTTTTTATTTCATTCCTTCACCTTACTTAAAAAAATCATTTTATTTGGGAATAGCTGACACACTATGTTACATTAGTTTCAGAGGAACAACATAGTGATTGGGCAAGTGTATACATTCTGCTACACTAACACAGGTGTAGCTATCATGTGTCACCATGCATCTATTCCAGTACCATTCAGTATGTTCCCTATGCTGTATCTTCTATCTATGATTTATTCATTACATAACCAGAAGCCTGCATCACCCAATCCCCTTCACATATCTAGGGCATCCTTGTCTTGTGCCTTATCTTAAAGGAAAATCTTTCACAATATCACTATTGAGTATGATGTTAGCTGCGGACTTCACATACATGGCCTTTCTTATGTTGAGATATGTTCCTTCTACACTGAATTTTTAAAGAGTTTTTTAGCACAAATGGATACCAAATTTTCTCAAATCTTTTTTCTGTGTCTATTGACATGGTCATATGAGTTTTCTTTTTAATTTTTAAAATTTATTTATTTTTACTTTAAATTTTTAACAATTTATTTATTTATGTATTTATTTAGTATGTATTTTTCAAGTTTTTACTTAAATTCCAGTTGGTTAACATACAGTGCAATACTAGTTTTGGGTATAGAATTTAGTCATCCATCTGGCCAACAGGCACATGAAAAGATGCTCAACGTCGCTCCTCATCAGGGAAATACAAATCAAAACCACTCTCAGATATCACCTCACGCCAGTAAGAGTGGCCAAAATGAACAAATCAAGAGACTATAGATGCTGGAGAGGATGTCGAGAAACGGGAACCCTCTTGCACTGTTGATGGGAATGCAAATTGGTGCAGCCACTCTGGAAAACAGTGTGGAGGTTCCTCAAAAAATTAAAAACAGACCTACCCTATGACCCAGCAATAGCACTGCTAGGAATTTACCCAAGGGATACAGGAGTACTGATGCACAGGGGCACTTGTACCCCAATGTTTATAGCAGCACTCTCAACAATAGCCAAATTATGGAAAGAGCCTAAATGTCCATCAACTGATGAATGGATAAAGAAATTGTGGTTTATATACACAATGGAGTACTACGTGGCAATGAGAAAGAATGAAATATGGCCCTTTGTAGCAACATGGATGGAACTGGAGAGTGTGATGCTAAGTGAAATAAGCCATACAGAGAAAGACAGATACCATATGGTTTCACTCTTATGTGGATCCTGAGAAACTTAACAGAAACCCATGGGGGGGGGGGGGGGGGAAGGGAAAAAAAAAAAGAGGTTAGAGTGGAAGAGAGCCAAAGCATAAGAGACTCTTAAAAACTGAGAACAAACTGAGGGTTGATGGGGGGTGGGAGGGAGGGGAGGGTGGGTGATGGGTATTGAGGAGGGAACCTTTTGGGATGAGCACTGGGTGTTGTATGGAAACCAATTTGGCAATAAACTTCATTTATTGAAAAAAAAGAATTTAGTCATCCATCACTTACATACAACACCCAGTGTTCCTCAATACTCGTGTCCTCCTTAGCCCATCACCCATTTAACCCATCCCTCTGCCCACCTCCCTTCTAGCAACCGTCAGTTTGCTATTTATAGTTAAGAGTCTGATTTCTGCTTGATTTTTCTTTCATTCAAGTATGTGAGGGGTCACATTTATTGATTTGCATTGCTTAACATCCTTCCTTTACAGGGAAAAAAAGACCCTTCATCACGGTCAATGATCCTTTTAATGTGCTGCTGAATTTGGTTTGCCTGTGTATTATTGGAAATTTTTCATCTATATTCATCACGGGGATACTGGCCTATAGTCTTCTGTTCAGGTAGTATCCTTTTCTGGCTTCCTAACAGGGTAATTCCAATCTCATGAAATGAGTTTGGTGGTGTTCATTCCTCTTTAATCAGTGAGAGGGCTGCTGTTAGATTTCTTCTACAAACTTTTGCTCAAATTCACCAGTGAATCCGCCTGGTCCTGGGCTTTTCTTCACTGGAAGATTTTCAATTACTGATTCAAATTACTTGCATTGGTTATCTTCTGGTATTGATACAGTCTTCCTTTAATTGGTCTGTAAAAACCTTCTATTCCTTCCTGATACAGTCTTGGTAGGTTGTGTGTTTCTCAGAACCTATCCATTTCTTCTAGGTTGTCAGTTTGTTGGCATCTAATTTGGCCATAGTTGCCTCTTTGTCTCCTCTATGTTTCTGTGCTATCAGATGTAATGTCTTCTCTCTTACTTATAATTCTTTTGATTTGGGTCCTCTCTCTGTCTTAGCATAGTCTATGTACAGGCTTGTCAATTTTGTTTAACTTTTCAGAAAACCGACTGTTGGTCTTCTTCATATTTTCTACTGATTTCATGGTCTCAGTTTCATTTGTTTCCATTCTCATATGTATTACTTTCTCCCTTCTGAGAACATTGGACTTAGATTGTTGTTTTCTTCTAGTTCTTTGAAGTTAGTTAGGTTGTTCATTTGAGTCCCAAATCTATCCTCCATGCATGCAAATCCAGTGACTCATCAGAGAACCTTCAACAGGTCTTTCCTGTCCTATCTCTGATTCTCAGAACTCTGAGAAAAACAACCAGAAAATTTACTTGAAGACACAACAAATGGAAAACTTCCCTATGCGGGGAAGGAAACAGATCCAGAAGCAGGAGGCACAAAGAACCCCCAATATATTCAACAGAAGCAGATCCACACCAAGTCATATAATAATTAAAACCCAAAATGTCATTATAAAGAAAAATTTTAAAACAAAAGATGACAGTTACCTATAAGGGAAACCCTATAAGATTATCACTGGATTTTTTTCAGAAGAAACTTTGAAACCGTAAGTGAGCAGCATGGTATGTTAAAGGTGCTGAATGGAAAACACCTGCAGCCAAAAAGAGTCTATCCAGCACACTATCATTCAGATGGAAGGAGAGATCAAGAGATTCCCAAATAAAAACTAAGCGAGTTCACTACCAACAAACCACCCTGGCAAGAAATGTTAAAGGGGAATCTTTGAGTGGAAAAGAAACACCTAAAATGACAGTATTAAAGTGCAAAACGCTAAAGCAATAAAAACAAGTATTTCTGTAAAACATCAGTCAAGGTATTCACGATATAAAAGGTTTTGAAATATGACACTACATATTTACAACACGGGGAGGAAAGGAGTAAAGAACTGGTTCAAACTTAAACAGCTATCAACTGAATATAGACCTCTATATGCAGAAGTGGTTAGGTACAAACCTAATAATAACCACAAACCAAACACCAGTAATACATATGGAGAGAATAAAGACAAGCAATTTCAAATGTGCTACTAAAGAAACCCAGCAAACCGTAAAAAAGAGAAAAAGAAAGGATCAGAAAGATTCAGAAACAACCAAAATCAAGTAATAAAATGACAACAAGTACATGTCTATCAATTACTTTGAATGGAAACAGAATAAATGCTCAAATCAAAGGCAGTGGGTGACAGATAGGGGCACCTGGATGGCTCAATTGCTTGAGATTTCGCCTCTTGATTTGGGCTCAGGCTATGATCCCAGGATCATGGGACTGAGCCCATGTTGGGTTCTGCACTGAGCATGGAACTTGCTTAAGATTCATTCTCATTCTCTCTCTCTCTCTCTCTCTCTCTCTCTCTCTCTCCCCACTCCCCCCACCCCACCCTCCCACGCCTGTGCTCTCTCTCTCTTAATAATAAAAGGCACTGGGTGATAGAATGGATAAAAATATAGGACCTATCTATCTTCTACCTACAAGAGACTAATTATAGAACTAAATATCAAAAGAAAACTGCAGTAGCAATACCTATATCAGACAAAATAGATTTAAAAATAAAACAGTAACAAGAGACAAAGGACACTTAATAATAAAAAGTACAATCCAACAAAAAGAACAATTGTAAACATATATGCACTCAACCTGAGAGCATCCAAATACACAAAACAGTCAAAAACAAAAGTAAAGGAATTGATAGTCATACAATCCTAGTAGGGCACTTTTACACCCCAATGGCATCAGTGGAGAGATCATTCAATCATAAAATCAACAAGGAAGTGGTGATGTTGAGTGATAGAGTAGACCAGATGGACTTAACTGATATATTTAGGACATTCCATCCTAACACAGCACAATACACTTTCTTTTCAGGTGCACATGGAACATTCTCCACACTAGATAAAATATTAGGTCATAAAACAAGCCAAAACAAAATCAAACAGATCGAAGTCATACCATGTGTCTTTTCAGACCACAGTGCTATGAAAGTAGAAGTCTACAACAAGAAAAAAATCTGGAAAAAGCACAAAAACATGGAAGTTAAATAACATGCTCCTAAACAATCAATGGGTCAGCCAAGAAATCAAAGAAGAAATCCAAAAGGACATGGAAACAAATGAAGATGAAAACACAACAATCCAAACTTTTGTAAAGCAGGAAAAGTGGTTCTAACAGGGAAGTTTATAGCAATATAGGTCTGCTGCAGGGGGAAAACAACAACAACAAAAACCTGAAGTAAATTCCAAAACCTTATGACAATAAAAGCTAGACAAAGGACAACAAACAAAACCCCTAAATAGCAGAATGAAGAAAATAATTAAAAGCAGAGGAGAAATAAATGATACAGAAATTAAAACTACAGTAGAACAAGGTAAATGAAATTAGGAGATGCTTCCATGAAAAGATCAATAAAATTGATAACCCTTAGCCGCACTAATCAGAAAACAGAAACAACACATATAAATAACAATGACAGAGAAGAACAACCAACACCAGAGAAATACAAAGAAATGTAACAGAATATTATGAAAAACTATATGCCAACAAATTGGAATATACAGATCAATTCCTAGAAACATGGAACCTACCAAAACTGAAGCAGGATGAAATAGAAAATTTGAACAGATTGTTTACTAGCAAGAAGACAGACTCAGTAATCAAAAATCACCTAACAGACAACAGTCCAGGACCAGAGGACTTCACAAGCACATTCTACCAAACATCTGAAGAAAAGTTGATGCCTGTACTTGTCAAACTATACCAGAAAACAGAACAGGAAACAAAATACCCAAATTACTTATATGAGACCAGCATTACCCTGATACCAAAACCAAATAAAGACACCATGGAAAAACAAAACTACAGGTCCATATCGTTCATGCACACAGATGCAGAAGTCCTCAACCAAGATTTAGCAAACAGAATCCAACAACACATTCAAAAAATAGTCCGCCAGCATAAAGTGGGATATCTTCCAGAATGCAAGGGTAGTTCCATATTCAAATATCAATCAACCTGCAATATCACAGTAATAATTGAAAGGATAAAATATATATCATTTCTACAGACACAGAAAAATTATTTGACAAAGTAAAACTCTCATCCATGATAAAAACCCTCTAAAAACAGGTTTAGAGGGAACATACCTCAGCTTAATATAGTCTATCTATGTAAGCCCACAGCAGACATCATACTCAGTGGAGAAAACAGAAAGCTTTCCTCCAAGGTCAGTAAAAAGTAAAGATCTCCACTCTTACCACTTATATTCAACATAGTACTGGCAGTCCTAGTCACAGCACTTAGCCAACAAAAAGAAATGAAAGGCATTCACATTGGGAAGGAAGAAGTACAATTTCACTATGTGCACATGATGTGATACTCTATATAGAAAATCCAACAGACTCCACCAAAAATCTACCAGAACTGAAACTTGAATTTAGTAATGTCACAGGATGGAAAATCAATGTGCAGAAATCAGTAGCATTTCTATTATAATAAAGCAATAAAAGGGAAATTAAGGAAACAATCCCAATTATATTTACACACACACACACACAAAATAATAAGATACCTAGGAATAAACCTAAGCAAATAAGTGCAAGACCTTTACTCTGACCACTGTGAAACACTAATGAAAGAAATTGAAGACAACACAAATAAATGGAAAGGCATTCCATGCTCATGCACAGAAAGAACCAGGGGTGCCTGGGTGTCTCAGTCGATTAAGCGTCCGACTTCAGCTCAGTTCATGATCTCATGTTTGTGGGTTTGAGGTCTGCATTGGGCTCTGTACGGATAGCTCAGAACCTGGAATCTGCTTGGGATTCTGTGTCTCCCTCTCTCTCTGCCCCTCCCCCACTCATGCTCTGTCTCAGTCTCTCTAAAATAAATAAAACATTTAAAAAAAATTTTTTTAGGGGCACCTGGGTGGCTCAGTCGGTTAAGCGTCCGACTTTGGCTGAGGTCATGATCTTGCAGTCTGTGAGTTCGAGCCCCGCATCAGGCTCTGTGCTGACAGCTCAGACCCTGGAGCCTGTTTCAGATTCTGTGTCTCTCTCTCTCTCTCTCTCTGACCCTCCCCTGTTCATGCTCTGTCTCTCTCTGTCTCAAAAATAAAAATAAATGTTAAAAAGAAATTTTTTTTAAAAGAAAAGCACCTGGCTGGCTCAGTTGGTTAAGTGTCCGACTTCAGTTTGGGTCATGATCTCACAGTTCGTGCATTTGAGCCCCACGTTGGGCCATGTGCTGAATGACAGCCCAGAGTGTGGAGGCTGGAGGATTCTATGCCTCCATCTCTTCCTGCCCCTCCCCCACTCACGCTCTATTTCTCTCTCTCTCTCAAAAATAAATAAACATAAAAAAATTTTTCAGTAAATAAATAAAAAAGAACCAATATTTTTGAAATGTCTACACTACCAAAGCAATCCACAGATTTAATGTAATCTCTATCAAAGTACCAACAGCATTTTTTCACACAACTAAAACAAAAATCCTAAATATATATGGAACCAGCAAAGACCCCAAATTACCAAAGAAGCTTTGGAAAACAAAAGCAAAGCTGGAGGGATCACAATTCACGACTTCAAGTTCTAGTCCAAGGCAGTAGGCAGTAAAACAGTATGGTCCTGGCACAAAAATAAATACATACATTGAGGGGACAGAATAAAATATTCAGAAATAAACCTACAATTTTATGTTCAATTAATCCTCAACAAAGCAGGAAGGAATATCCAATGGGAAAAATCAGGCTCTTCAACAAATGGTGCTGGAAAAACTGGTCAGCTATAAGCAAAAGAATAAAATTGGACCACTTTCTTATACTATACACAAAAATAAATTCAAAATGGATTAAGGACCTAATGTGAGACATGAATCCATAAACATCCCAGAACAGAGAACAGGCAGTAATGTCTCTAGTAACTACCATAGCAACATTTTTCTAGAAATGTCCCCTGAGGCAAGGGAAATAAAAGCAAAAATAAATTATTGGGACTTCATCAAAATAAAAAGCCTCTGCATAGCAAAAGAAACAATCAGCAAAGCTAAAAGGCAACCTACTGAACAGAGAAGATATTTGCAAATGACATATCCAAAACAGGGTTAGTATCCCAAATATATAAAGAATTTGTGCAAATAAACCCACACAAAAATGTCCAATTAAAAAATGAGCAGAAGAAATGAACAGATCTCTCTCCAAAGAAGATACAGAGATGGCCAACACACACATGAAAAGATACTCAACATCTCCCCTCAGCAGGGAAATGCAAATCAGAAGTACAAGGAGACATCAATTCATACCTGTCAGAATGGCTACAATGAACAACAGAAGAAACAAGGGTAGAATGGGTTGCGCAGGAAAAGGAGCTCTTGTGCACTGTTGGTGGGAATGCCAACTGCTGCCACACTGTGGAAACAGTATGGAGGTTCCTCAACAAGGTTAAAAATGGAACTACCCGATGATCCAGCAATAGCACTACTGAGTACCCCTAAAATACAAAAACACTCTTTCAAAGGGATACATGCACCCCATGTTTAGGCAGCAATATTTACAAGACAAATTATGGAAGAGCACAAGTGTCCCTAGATAGATGAATACATACAGACCTGGAAAATACACACACACACACACACACACACACACACACACGTATACATGTATGTATATATGTGCAGACATACATACATGTATATATATATATATATATATACATACATACATATATATATATACACACACACAATGGAATCATATCAGCCATAAAAAAGAATGAAATATTCCCATTTGCAATAACATGGATGGAGCTACAGAGTATACTTCTACGTGAAATAAATCAGTCAGAGAAAGACAAATACCCTATGACTTCACTCACATGTGGTATTTAAGAAACAAACGACCAAAGGACAAAGAGAGAGAGAAGAGAGATGAGCCATGAAACAGACTCTTAACTATTGAGAACTGACGGTTACCAGAGGGGGTGGGGTGGGGTGGGGGATGGGTGGAATCACTGATGGGGATTAAGGAGTAGACTTACTGTGATGTGCATTGGTGATGCAGAAAATTGTTGAAACTAACAGAATACTGCATGTTAACTATTCAGCAAATAAAATATACTAAAATAAATAATAGCTTTGAATATAAGTGGACTAAATGCTCCAATCAAAACACACAGGGTGCCTTAATGGATAAAAAAGCAAGACCCACCTATGTGCTACCTATAAGAGTCTCATTCCAGAACTAGAGACACATGTAGATCCAAAGTGAAAAGATGGAAACACATTTATCAGGCAAATGGAAGTGAAAAGAAACGTGGGGTAGCAATACTCCAATCAGGCAAAACAGACTTTCAAACAAAGACTATATCAGGAGACCAAGAACGCTACATAGTGATAATGGGAACAACCTACAAGAATACATACCAATTGTGAATATTCATGCAACCAACATGGAAGCACTGAAATATATAACACAGCTAACAACAGACCTAAAAGAAGAAATTCAGAGCAATACAATATTAGTATAGGATTTTAACACCACCTTACAACAATGGACAGATCATCCAATCAGAAAATCAAAAAGAAAACAGTGGCTTTGAATGACACACTGGACCAGATGGATCTAATAAATATATTTCAAACATTCCATCCCCAAACAGCACAATACACATTCTTGTCAAATGCACATGGAACATTCTCCAGAGGAGATCACATGTCAGGCTACAAAACAAGTCTCAACAAATTCAAAAAGATGAATGCATCTCATGCATCTTTTCTGACCACAATGGTAGGAAACCGGAAATCAATCACAGGAAAAGAATCAGGAAATGCAAGATAAATAACATGCTCCTAAGCAATGAATGCGTCAACCAAGAAATCAAAGAGGAAATCCAAAAATATAGAGAGACAAATGAAAAAGGAAACACCAGGGTCAAAAATCCTTGGGATGCTATGAATGATCTAAGAGGGATGATTACAACAAACCAGGCCTCCCTCAAGAGGAAAAATCTCAAATAAACTACCTAAACTTACACATAAAGCAGTTAGAAAAAAGAATAAACCCCAAAGATAGCAGAAGGCTTCAAAGAAACCAGAAGCTCATAGTTTCAAAGAATAAACAAAATTGATGCACCTTTAGCTACACTCATCCCCCTCCCCCCAAAAAGAGGAATAAACTAAAAGCAGAAATGAAAGAGGATAAATAATGACAGACATCACAGAAATACACAGATATTATAACAGAATATCATGAAAAATCATAGACCAACCAAATGAACAACCTAGAAGAAATGCATCAATTCCTAGAAACATCACATCTGAAACTGAACCTGAAAGAAATAGAAAATTTGAACAGACTGATGAATAGCAATCAAATTCAACCAGTAATCCAAAAACTCCCAACAAACAAAAGGCCAGGATCCAATGGCTTCAGAGCTGCATCCTTTCAACGATTTAAAGAGTTAACACCTGAGGGGAGGGGCCAACATGGCGGAGAAGTAGGGGTATCCAAACTTCCCTCTTCTCCCAGACAAAGAAGTATTGAAGCCAAAGGACTTTGAATCCCAAGAGTCCGGGTGGAAAAGAGACAGTCGCGCTTCCAGGGACCCATGGGACAACCTGATGGGCCACAGGTGCGTGATTGTGATGTGGGAGAGATGAAATGAACAGAGGGAGGGATCCGCTTCTTCCGAGAGACAATGGGAAGAGAAAGAGTGGCTGGGGAAGCACAGCACTGTATCTGGACAAGAGAAAAACCTCAGGCCAGGACAGAGAAAGATCCAGCCTCTAACTGTGGGGCTTTCTGTGGACTGGGGCCAGCTGCCTGGATCATGAACCTGAGGAGGAGGGGAGCCAACCCCAGTCTCGGGGGCTAGGTCAGGAGTGCAGTCCACACTAGGGAAAAATGATCCCCTCCCTGGAGTTATCCCCCTCCCTGTGGGACAGGACAAAGCCTGCCGCACCTGCCAGTCAGGGACCACATATCAGGTGGTGGGGAGAGATGCTTCCTGGGGCCGGGGAGCAAGAGTTTGAATCCCAGCCAAATGCCAGGCACGGGAGTCGGCGGAGCGAGACAAACTGTTTCATTTGTATCCACGGCACAGTGAGGACAGATAGCTCAAACAGAGTGGTCTGCGGAGGAGAGACTGGGGGCGGGGGGGGGGGGCTGCCATTTTTCTCCCCACAACCACCAAGATGGGACCTCAGGGATTGGACAGCAGGACCCACAGTGGACGCCCCCTTCTCCAGAACTGCACTGCTGCATTGCCTGGTTTAATTCTCAAACAATTCTAATTATATAGATACATTCTTCCTTCCTCCTTCTCATCTCTTCCCTCCTCTAGTATGGTTACTCTGGTTGTTGGTTTGTTTAAGCAGACATATTTAATCCATTCTCTAGATATATGTTCCAAACCTCCTTCTTTATTCTCCATTTTCTCTCTCTGGATTAAGCCCTATAGTTTCTCTGTCTGGACAACTTTATCTTCCTTCATTCTTCCCTGCCTCCTTCTTCAGTTTCCTTTCTCTATCTCTGGATTAAGCCATATAGTTTCTCTGGTCCATTTTTACTCTTTCTTTTCCCCACTCTTGTCATGTCTCTCTTTGTATGGGATAAGGCCTCTTCCATCAGCACTACCTCCACCCTGTGATTTACTTGTAGCTGGTGTTTCTGGTTTTTGTTCTAGGTTTTTTTGGTTTGTTTGCTTGCTTGTGTGTTTGTGTGTTTTTGTTTTCTGTTTGTTTTTTGTTTGTCTATTTTCCTTTCCAGAGCTACTTCAATGAACAAGTCAAAGCACACCTGGTGGAGGGTCTAAAACATCACTACCAGTTGGGAGATAAAGTACCCAAGGTCACAACAAGAGAGAGCAAGTAACACTCTCCAAAAAAACATCTCCTGAAGGGCCAGGCTCTGGATAGGGTATGGCCCGTCTTTAATATACAAGTGCTCACAGGTGCAGGGCACATAACAAGCTTTTAAAACACATCACTATCCAAAATGATGAAACAGAAGAGTTCTCCTCAAAAGAAATTCCAGGATGAAATGACAGCTAAAGAATTGATCAAAATAGATATGCACAATATAACTGCACAAGAATTTAGAATAACAGTCATAAGATTAATCAGTGGGTTTGAGAAAAGTATGGAAGAAAGCAGAGAATCTATTGCTGCAGAGATCAAGGAACTAAGCAATAGTAATGATGAATTTAAAAATGCTATAAATGAGGTGCAAAATAAAATAGAGGTGGTCACAACAAAGACTGAAGAGGCGAAGGGGAGAATAGGTGAATTAGAAGATAATTATGGAAAAAGGGGAAGCTAAGGAAAAGAGAGATAAAAAAAATTCTGGATATGAGGGTAGATTTAGAGAACTAAGTGATGCAATCAAACAGAACAATATCCATATCATAGGAGTCTCAGAAGAAGAAGAGAGAAAAAGGGGCCAATGTACTTAAACAAAACATAGCTGAGAACTTCCCTAACCTGGAGAAGGAAACAAACATTGAAATCCAGGAGGCACAGAGAATTCCCTTCATATGTAACTTGCATCAATCTTCTGCATGACATATCATACTGAAACTGTCAAAATACAAAGATAAATAGAGAATTCTGAAAGCAGCTAGGGATAAACGGGGCTTAACATATAAGGTAGACACATAAAGGTAGTAGCTGACCTATCTACTAAAACTTGGCAGGCCAGAAAGGAGTGGCAGGAAATTGTCAATGTGGTGAACAGGAAAAATATGCAGCCAAGAATCCTTTATCCAGCAAGCCTCTCATTCAGAATAGAAGGAGGGAGAGATCAAGGTTTTCCCAAACAAACAAACAAAAACTGAAGGAATTCATCACCAATAAACCATCCCTACAAGAGATCCTAAGGGAGACTCTCTGAGTAAAATGATGCAAGGACCACTAAAGGACAAGAGACATCACCATAAGCATGAAACCTACATGTAATATAATGACTCTAAACCCATGTTTTTCAATAACAACACTGAATGCAAATGAAGTAAATGCTCCAATCAAAAGACATAGGGTATCAGAATGGATTAAAAAAAAAAACAAGATCCATCTATTTGCTGCCTTCAAGAAACCCATTTTAGACCTGAGGACATCTTCAGATTGAAACTGAGGGGATGGAGAACATCTACCATGCTACTGGAAGTCAAAAGAAAGCTGGAGTAGCCATACCTCTATCAGACAAAATAGATTTTAAAGGCTGTAACAAGAGATAAAGAAGGGCATTATATAATAATTACTAGGTCTATCCATCAAGAAGAGCTAACAATTATAAATGTCTATGCACCGAATTCAGAAGCACCCAAATATATAAAACAATTAATCACAACCATAAACAACCTTACTGACAAGAATGTGGTAACTGCAGGGGCTTTAACACTCCACTTACAACAATGGACAGGTCATCTAGACAGAAAATCAATAAAGAAACAATGGCCCTGAAAGATACACTGGACCTGATGGACTTGACAGATATATTTAGAACTTTTCATCCTACAGCAGTGGAATATACATTCTTCTCGAGTGCATAGGGAACATCCTCCAAGATAGATCACATACTGAGTCAAAAAACAGCCCTCAAAAAATATGAAAGAATTTAGATCATACCATGCACACTTTCAGATCACAATGCTATGAAACTTGAAATTAATCACAGGACAAAGTTTGGAAAACTTCCAAATGCATGGAGGTTAAAGAACATTCTACTAAAGAAAGAATAGGTCAACCAGGCAATTAAAGAAGAAATTAAAAAATATATGGAAACAAATGAAAACGAAAACACAACAATCAAACCCTTTGGGATGCAGCAAAGGCAGTCCTAAGAGGAAAAAACATTGCAATCCAGCCTATCTCAAGAAACAAGAAAAATCCCAAATACAAAATCTAACAGCACACCTAAAGGAACTAGAAGCAGAACAGCAAAGAAACCCCAAAGCCAGCAGAAGAAGAGAATTAATAAAGATCAGAGCACAAACAATACAGAACCCCCCCCCAAAAAAAATAGAACAGATTAATGAAACCAAGATTTGTTTTTTTGAAAAAATAAACAAAATTGATAAACCTCTAGCCAGGCTTCTCAAAAAGAAAAGAGAGAGGACCCAAGTAGATAAAATCACGAATGAAAAGGGATTTCTTGCAGCCAATCCCTCAGAAATACAAGCAATTATCCAAGAATACTATGAAAAATTCTATGCCAACAAACTGGACAACCAGGAAGAAATGGACAAAGTCCTAAACACCCACACACTATCAAAACTCAAACGGGAAGAAATAGAAAATTTGAACAGATCCATATCTAGTAAAGAAGTTGCATCAGTTATCAAAAATCTCTCAACAAATAAGAGTCCTGGACAAACATGGCTTCCCTGGGGAATTCTACCAGACATTTAAAGCAGAGTTCATATCAATCCTTCTCAAGATGTCCCCAAAATATAGAAATGGAAGGAAAACTTCAGGACTCATCCTATGAAGCCAGCATTACCTCTGGTTTGATTCACAAACCAGACAGGGTCCCCACAAAAAAGGAGAACTACAGGCCAATATCCCTGATGAACATGGATGCAAAAATTCTCAACGAGATACTAGCAAATCGAATTCAATGACATATACAAAGAATTTTCACCATCATCAAGTGGGATTCATTCTTGGGCTGCAGGGTTGGTTCAATATTCACAAATCAATCAGTGTGATTCATCACATTAATACAAGAAAGAAGAACCATATGATCCTCTCAATAGATGAAGAAAAAGCATTTGACAAAATACAGCATCCTTTCTAAATAAAAACCCGCAAGAAAGTCGGGATGGAAGGAACATACTTAAACATCATAAGAGCCATAGATGAAAAGCCCACAACTAATATCATCCTCAATGGGGAAAAATGGAGAGCTTTCCCCCTGAGATCAGGAACATGACAGGGATGTCCACTCTCACCACTGTTGTTTAACATAGTGTTGGAAGTCCTAGCATCAGCAGTCAGACAACAAAATGAAATAAAAGGCATCAAAATTGGCAAAGAAGAAGTCAAACTTTCACTTTTCGCAGACAACATAATACCCTACATGGAAAACCCGAAAGACTCCACCAAAAGACTGCTAGAACTGATACATGAATTCAGCAAAGTCACAGGGTACAAAATCAATGTACAGAAATCGGTTGCATTTTTATACACCAATAGTGAAACAACAGAAAGAGAAATAAAGAAACGGTTCCCATTTACAATTGCACCAAGAACCATAAAATGCCTAGGAATAAACCTAACCAAAAAGATGTAAAAGATCCGTATGCTGAAAACTATAGAAAGCTTATGAAAGAAACTGAAGAAGACACAAAGAAATGGAAAAATATTCCATGCTCATGGATTGGAAGACTATTGTTAAAATGTCAATACTACCCAAAGCAATCTACACATTCAATGCAATCCCAATCAAAATTGCACCAGCATTCTTCTCCAAGCTAGAAGAAACAATGCTAAAATTTGTATGGAGCCACAAAAGACCCCGAAGAGCCAAAGTAATACTGAAGAAGAAAACCAAAGCGGGAGGCGTCACAATCCCAGATGTTAGCCTCTACTACAGAGCTGTAATCATCAAGACAGTATGGTATTGGCACAAAAACAGAGACATAGACCAATGGAATAGAATAGAGAACCCAGAAGTGGACCCACAAATGGATGGCCAACAAATCTTTGACAAAGCAGGAAAGAGTATTCAATGGAAAAAAAAAAAAAAAGACAGGCTCCTTAGCAAATGGTGCTGGGAGAACTGGACAGCAACATGTAGAAAAATAAAACTAGACCACTTTCTTACGCCGTACAAAAAATAAACTCAAAATGGATGAAAGACCTACGTGTGAGACAGGAAGTCATCAAAATCCTAGAGGAAAAAGCAAGCAACAACCTCTTTAACCTCGGTCGTGGCAATTTCTTACTTGACACGTCTCCAAAGACAAGGGAATGAAAAGCAAAAATGAACTATTGGGACCTCATGAAGATAAAAACCTTCTGAGCTGCAAAGGAAACAATCAACAAAACTAAATGACATATCAGATAAAGGGCTAGTATCCGAAACCTATAAAGAACTCACCAAGCTCCACACTTGAAAAACAGATAATCCAGTGAAGAAATGGGCAGAAGATACAAATAGACACTTTTCCAAAGAAGACATCCAGATGGCCAACAGACACATGAAATGATGCTCAATGTCACTCCTCATCAGGGAAATACAACTCAAAGCCACACTGAGATACCACCTCACACCGGTCAGAGTGGCTAAAATGAATAAATCAGGAAATTATAGATGCTGGCGAGGTTGTAGAGAAATGGGAACCCTCTTGCACTGTTGGTGGGAATGCAAACTGGTGCAGCTACTCTGGACAACAGAGTGGAGCTTCCTCAAAAAATTAAAACTACAACTACCCTATGACCCAGCAAGAGCACTGCTAGGAATTTACCCAAGGGATACAGGAGTGCTGATGCATAGGGACACATGTACCCCTATGGTTACAGCAGTGCTTTCAACAATGGCCAAATTATGGAAAGAGCCTAAATGTCCATCAACTGATGAATGGATAAAGAAACGGGTTTATGTATACAATGGAATACTACTTGGCAATGAGGAAGAATAAAATCATGCCACTTGCAGCAATATGGATGGAACTGGAGGGTGTCTTGCTAAGTGAAATAAGTCAGTCAGAGAAAGACAGATATCATATGTTTTCACTCATATGTGGATCTTGAGAAACTTAACAGAAGACCATGGGGGAAGAAAAGGGGGAAAAATAGCTACAAACAGAGAGGGAGGGAGGCAAACCCTAAGAGACTCAAATACAGAGAACAAACTGAGGGTGGATGGGGATGGGGGAGAGGGGAAAGTGGGTGATAGGCACTGAGGAGGGCACTTGTTGGGATGAGCAGTGGGTGTTGAATATAAGCCAATTTGAAAACAAATTATATTAAAAAATAAAGAGTTAATACCTATTCTTAAAATATTCTAAAATATGAAAGTGGAAGGCAAGTTTCCAAGTTCATTTTATGAGGCCATCAGTACCCTGATACCAAACCAGATAAAGACATTACAAACAATAGCAAAACAACAGGCCAATATCTCCGATGAACATAGATATAGTAATTGTCGAGAAAATATTTGCAACCCAAATCCAACAATGCATTTAAAAAGTCATTCACCTTAGGTGCCTGAGGGGCTAAGTCAGTTAAGCGTCTGACTCTTGGTTTGGGCTCAGGTCATGCTCTCGCAGTGCAGGAGTTCAAGCCCCCCATGAGGCTGTGCGCTGAAAGAAAAACACCATATGACATCACCTTACGTGGAATTTGGGAAACAAAACAAAGAAACAAAGAAAATGGAGAAAAGAAGACAGACCAAAAAAACAAAAAACAAAAAAACAAAAACAGACTCTTAAATTTAGAGAGGAAATGGTGCTTGCCAGAGGGCAGGTGGGTGGGGGGTGGGTGAAATAGGGGAAGGAGATGAAGAATACACCCATGGTGAGGAGCATGGAGTCATATGAGAAGTGTTAAATCATTATACTGTACACCGTGAAGCAAACATAACCCAATGTTAATTACACTTGAATTTTAAAAATTAATACAAAATGGAAATACTCTCATAGCAACAGAAGATAAAAGTTTTAATTTTATAATCTTGGAATGAAAAGTGATATACGTAGCTTATGAAATCATTAATGAATTGGAAAAATGGGACACTGTCATAAAATTGCTCATAAACACATATGTAATTGAGTAACTCCTGCAGACATGTGAAAACTACACCCCATTCTTTTCCCCCCAAAATGGTTATTCTCCCCTTGCATCTTTCTCAGAAAATAACACTAATTTCACTTGCAAAAATTCTACATTTATGAATTTAATATGCAAATCTTCTAATTTTCTGTATAGGATATACATTTTTCTTTCAAATTCAAATACGTGTGGGATTTTCTCAGGACTAAGCCATCTAATGTATACACATACATAAAATATCCAGTGAAGAAATCCAGTATAACGAAATGAAATCATACTGGTGCACATAGACTACATTTTTTATGGAACCACTCAAGGTGGAATGATATTTTCAACTGGGTGGGAAAAGTTAAGAGACCTACACAACAAATCTTGAAGTTACAGAAACTTGCATGTGCATCAGGTCTGTCTTCTCTCTTACAGTGACAGAAAGGAGCCTTGCAAGTATGTGTGGTGAATGTAAAACTCGGGCAGGTCTACGAATCTCTGGATGAGAAAATGAGCAAAAAAGAAAAATTAAAAAACAGTGGAAATGTATCGAACAGGGGATCTGAGCATCAAGTTTCATAAAGACAGAATACCATGAGGCTTTTTCTTCTTTTTTTTTTTTTTTAATTTTTTTTTTCAACGTTTTTTTATTTTTATTTTTGGGACAGAGAGAGACAGAACATGAACGGGGGAGGGGCAGAGAGAGAGGGAGACACAGAATCGGAAACAGGCTCCAGGCTCCGAGCCATCAGCCCAGAGCCTGACGCGGGGCTCGAACTCACCGACCGCGAGATCGTGACCTGGCTGAAGTCGGACGCTTAACCGACTGCGCCACCCAGGCGCCCCGAGGCTTTTTCTTCCAAAATTGATTCACAATGTTTGCTTGCTACAGTCCTACCCACACTGAGAAGTGGCCTTGGTATGTCCTTTGACCAGCAGCAGTCACAGATGGATCCCATGAATGAGCTGTTAGTAAAATCTGCAATCAATTTAAAAGTATTTCGGATGTTCACGAGTTCATGAGAAATTAGAAAACATGCCAAATCTCAGCTAAAAAGGAGATAAGGTAACGAGTATGTTTTGAAGGTATTATTGAGGAGATTCCTTCCAACAAAGGCAAGAAAGGATAACTGTAAGGAATTCTGTTGCAGGAATAATATTGAACATTCGAATAACGGGAGGTTCCTGGCACAACGTACCTGTCAGGTTTTCAGTTGTTTTCAACGACGAGAACATTCTTGGGAAAAAATCCCCACTGAAAGTTAATAAAAGCATGTATGATGTGGAGGGCACATTGTGTTTTTACCTCGGGCTCTGGTTGCGGCAGGACTGGGAGAGTGGGTCCCAGCTCATTCTTCTAGAAGGTCCTGAGAGTCAACATTCGGCGTCTTCACTTCCCAACTGAATGCGGCTCCTGTTCCTCCAAATTTGTGTCAGGATTTCTCCCCCAAACAAGCCTGAACCTGACACAAGCCAACCCCAGCCTCTCTGACGCGGCGTGGCAGGACCCCCTGAATCCTTGGATCCTTGAGTGAAATACATCTTGTTCACAAAGCGGCAGGGGAAATGAGGAATAAGCCACGGAACAGCCCAGAAAATGTAAGGGACTGTGCCACTCACTGACCATCTGGCCTTTCTGGGGAAGCTGCCCAGCACCCCTGCCACCCCCCCCCCCCCGCCCAGGGGCGGAACCTGCTGGACATGCAGCTCTGGCTCTTTGCCCACACTCAGAGGCACTGGGTCCTCAGAAGCAAGGAAGCCTTTCCAGCTCTGAGGCGCCCTGAATCAGAAAAGCCTAACGGGCGCCTTCTCTGGCCATCACTGCGCACGCAGACGCCCGGCCCCTCCCTGGGCGTGGTGCGTGCGCGCCCCCTGCCGGCCTCCGTGGGAATTCCTGCAATGCTCAAGGCCATGGCTGCTCAGCTGGAAGTACTGAGAGTGCAGCTGGTCCAGTGAAGCCTGTTCTCCAGATTGGGAAGGGTCTTAGTGAAGGGCCTGCGACACAAAGAAATCTTTTCCTTCTCCTTTTTACTGACTGAAGAACGAAACCGAATTTATTGATGTCATGATATCATTTGTAATGCTTTAAGCAGCATTCCCAGAAATACAGACGACAAATTGACACATGCTGAATGAACCACAGGCAGTGGTGTTTACCACGAAAATACTTGGGTTGAATAAAAAATTGACACCCTTGAGAAAGACATACAGGCTTTCAGCTATGGAATGAATACGTCATTGGGATACCAGGTACAGCCTATGGAATATAGTCAATCCTGTAAGAAAGTGTTGCATGTTTTCACATGATACCTACACTTGTATAGGTATCTGGAGAGCATAACGTATACACACGGAATCACTATTATATATGCCTGAAACTAATACAACATGGTGTGTCTACTACATTTCAATAAAATTGGACAATACTTTAAATTTTTCCTTCACCATTAAAAAATTATTTCTAATTGAGAACATATGAAATTCCATTTATACCACATTCTCCAATGTCACCATCTTGATGTTGAGAGCTTATTTTCACGTTGTCAATAATGTGTTTGATGACACAAATGTGACAAGCCCAGAATGCACATCTAAAGGAAGCTACACATGCCTGTATATGGGTAATATTTTCAATGAAAAGTGCTTTAGGGATGAAGATGGGTGAAATAATTTCCATCAGACCCATAGGTAGATAATTGTGCCTTCAATAATAATTGCCATGTCTTGGGGCACCTGGGTGGCTCAGTTGGTTAAGCGTCCGACTTCAGCTCGGGTCAGAATCTCACAGTTTGTGGGTTCAAGCCCTGCATCAGGCTCTGTCCTGACAGCTCGGAGCCTGGAGCCTGCTTTGGATTCTGTCACCTCTCTCTCTGCCCCTCCCCACTTGTGTTCTCTCTGCCTCTTGAGATTAAATAAATGAAAAAAAAATTAAAAAAAAATAATTGCCATGTCTTCACAATTAGAGGAAGGCTGGGTGAAGACAGGTTTCTCCTTTCATGTAAGAGAAGGCTATGATGTTTTAAACTGCTCACTTACAATCCAGAATCCAGAGATCAGCAGTAGATGTAAGAATAACAATGCACTATCATGTTGCACATAACTAGTTCCAGAAGAAGAATATGGACCTTATTCTCAAATACTTTTGGTTGAGATCAATAATCCATCATTGCAAGTTCCAGACTGCTGGCTCTGGGGGCAGCACAATGCCTGACACCTGGTTTTGGAACATAAGGAAGGTCGTGCTCAAGCATGGGGGAATGGAGCAGGGACTGAGGGCAGTGGGGGAGGATGATGGTTACCTCCCCATGGGGCACACTCTGGACTTTACCTGCTAATGAGCTGCACACTCTGCCTCAAGCCATCTCTCTCCATGACCGATCCTGAGACTGGGCCCCCACACGCCAGGCAAAATGAGGGGGACCCATCTTCCCAGGGGCAATGGCCTCTACAGAGCTTGCCCCAGTGAGGTTGGAGCTTTGCACTCAGGGAACTGTCATGCCCAGGTTTCCTACCCTTTCTGCCTCCAACACTAAGACCATCTTCACAGAGCCCCTCCTGCATGGCCCATTGCCCCCTCCACACACTGTAACCAGCTCCATCCTTTCCTCCTTGCCTCCTCTTTGCCTCTGCTTCTCTCTCCTCCTGTCTCCCCCTGTTTCTTCCTCTCACTCTCTTGGACATGCCCAATTCCCCCATCACTGACTCAGTGTCTCTCTCCCTGCCTGTCTCTTTGTCTGCCTCTCCCCAGGCCCTCAGCCTTCTACTCTGTGCAGCCCTGTCCAGGAGGCAGGGCACCACATGTCCCGTGTCCCCCTCTCTCCTGTCATGTTTTAGCCCAGGCCCTGATCACAGTGGATGAGAATCCTGTTTACAGAAGCTGCTCATGCTGACCTTTCCTGCAGCATTGCTGTTCCAAGCTACTCCTGGGAAGCATGTGGACAGCCAGACCTTGAGCCCTTGGTGGCCCAGCCATGACCTCAAAGTTGCTGGAGGGCTGGTTGCCTCCACAACCTGGGAGGAAGGAGGGCCCTGCAGGCATCAGGGGCTCGGAGACAGAATGCATGGCCTTTGAGGACCTGGAAAGAGCCAGATGCTTACAACCAATCCTGCCTTGGTGGTGAGGGAGGAGAGGGTATCATGTCATCGACCTCTGCCCTGCCCATCCCTCACTAAGGATAGTGGGAAGAGGTGCGCCTGGGTGGCTCAGTCAGTTAAGCGTCTGACTTCGGCTCAGGTCGTGATCTCATGGGTTGTAAGTTTGAACCTCTTGTCAGGTTCTAGGCTGACAGCTCAGAGGCTGGAGACTGCTTGGGATTCTGTGTCTCCCTCTCTCTCTCCCTGCCCCTCTCTCGCTTGTGTTCTGTCTCTCTCTCTCTCTCCCGCTCAAAAAATAAACAAACATTGCAAAAAATTAAGGGAAAAAAAAGAAAACACTGGGAGGAATATGGGACATCAAAGTCTCACCCCAAAAACTACCACCATGAGTCTACCTCAGCTCCCACCTGGATTGGTGCTATTGTGAGGTAGCTGGTAGGTGGGAAGAGTCCACAACATCTGGATTAATGCAGGGTTTCCTCACTGTTCTGCCAGAGACACTGCTGACCCCTCATCCATTTCTTGCAATCAGGAATTAGCCACTTCTTGGGGACTGATAGCTGCCCTGCTGATCACCACACACCACTGTGACTAGCAGGCGCTGTGTGCTTGCGAGTACCTATTGAGGAGTGAGCACCACCATCACAAGATCTAGAGGAAGGTTGTGTCCACCACCCCAGAAGGAACCAGGGGGACATGTGCAGTCAATACAATTCAAATAGGGACTTATCTTCTGCCCCTATTACTGTAGATTCTACCGTTTTGTGACCATGTATACAGGAGTCACACTGTGTACATCAAAATAGAATGACCATAGGTCCTCCTGGAAGCAGATACTGACACAGAGTCAAAACTGTGATGGGTTTATCAGGGGAAATGAGGAAAGACAAAATAGAGGGGACAGGATTGGTCAGGGAAAGAATTTAGTCAAATACGCATATCAGACAACTTTTCTAAATATATTACATCACCCAGCCCATTTGTCACAGTTCAGGGTCCTCTTCAAACTTCAAATTCTCCTGTAAGGCAAAGAGATTGTGGGTTATTGCAATGGGATCTTCTGTTGTCCTCTATGCATTTTGTCTTCAACAATATATCTGTGGCCTTGGATGAACACTTAATTGTGTGGCCGCATCTGTGTGTCTACCTACAAGGGAAGATGACTGTCTTCAAATCTTAGATATAGATCCCTGAATGTACACAGTATCATAGTTATCTTTTTCTTCTTTGTAAAGTAGGACCTGAATTTTCATAGAAAAAACACTGGAGTCCTTGCCATATCTTTTGAAATTGTGATTGCCAAAATAGTGATTGCAAATCTCTCAGCCTCAGGCATTATACTCTTAGTTGCATGAAATTGAATGAACATCTGTTGATGATCTTCTGTGTGCAGATACATTCACTTCCACCCTGAGAAGGGTGAGTGCCCATTCATCCCATACATTTTACAAATTCCTTATTGCATATCCCCTGTTCATCATACTGATCTCAGAAACCAACATTGTCCCTGTTTCTCAGATTACAAACCTGAGGCTCTGAGATGGCCCCACTGAGAGTGTGTATTAGGGCTGAGACAGCAGGAACACAGGCAAAGCCTCAGGAAATTGTGAGGGAAGTTCCAGAGATTCAAAGCCACAGGCAGGGTGGTGACAGCAGATGCAGGGGTGTGGTGACCGGAGTTCAGCAGGGGAGGCTCCTCCTCAACCCTGAATTCCCCACCAAGAGTCTGACTCAGGCTGAAGGCCAAGGAAGCCGCTCAGCTGATCAACAACCTGTCTTCACATGTAGTATCACTGAGATACACAAACTTAGGCAGACAAGCATTTCCTAAGACCAAGTTTAAATTACCAAATCTCCAGGACATTCTTTCATACATGTGCAGACCCTTCAGAAAACCAAGGGAAACCACAATCCTTTTTTTAGATTATGAACTGGGTGCACTGTGGTAACCTTGACATTCCAGAGATGATGACTAAATTGTACACTGTGCTTGAACCCATGAAGCAGTTCCTTACATATATCCTCATGCTCCCTGCCTAGGCTGTGGGCCCTGTCATGAAAGGCCTCCAAATCCATCCTACTCACCCTAACACCCTCCCCTCTGCACCTCTTCAAACTCTGATTGCCGTCCACAACTTTCCTTCTATTCCTGTGTGATTCAAGTTTCCCCCATCCCTTCACTGCTGCTTCCATTATGGTGACCACAAGTACTGTGTCATATAATGCATGTGCCCCATTTCACTCAGGACACCTGAAGCACCTAAAGCTAAGGGTGTGTCTCATCTGTCACAGAACCCACAACATTGTGTCTGTAAAATACACACCAGTACTGCTGATATGTCTGCTTTTGTGTAAAAAATCCTCTTTCATTTTGACAAGAGAAATGTATAGCTCACCGCATTACAGGGAAATGACACTGCCCACTGTACGTATGTCCTGAGAAACTTGAGATATGCTACAGCGTCCTCAAGCAGGTCACAATTGGATTGCCAACACTCACAACCATCTCGACATCATTCCCACAAAGTCAATCATGAAGAAGATGAATACACTTTATCAGTCACTCAACCCGTTCAGGTCGTCTTACCAAATTGAGTATGTGGAGGAGCTGGTGGAGGAGGGGTAAGAGCTGGTGATGAAGGGCCATCCATGGGGTACAGTCTGCAAGGCGAACCTAGGAAAGGACCAGGCCCTCTTGCATACATAATGGCCTGTGGAACAGAAATGAAAGCTGTGTTCATAGGACAGAACCAAGCACCAACACTGGCAAAAAGCAAAAACCTAAAGAAGTCGTGCTCATCTCCTACTAGCTTCCCCACAACTGGGTTCCAAGTGGGCAACATCGGCATCAAAAGAACTCTACCCATACTTTGGGTTCCGCTGAGAGCTTTGGGGATGGGGAACAGAGGCTATGGGAAGAAACTAGTGTCCCCACATGTCTGCAAATGTAGAACAGCAAGGGCTCTTGTCCTAGAGAATTCATGGAGTGAATATGGAGTAAATGAAGAAAATAGCATATTCCTGATATGAAGGCATCTAAGTCCAGGATCAACCACCACCCCTTATCCCCCTCCACCACAGAGGCTGCTTATTTGTATGTGAAGAACTACAAAATAAGAAGGAATGACAAGGCCAGTGTCCACACATGGAATCATAGCCCTCAGGGCTCAAAGCTCTTCCTCTAAGCCCCCTCCTGTGCCCGATCTGCTTCTCTCCTGACAATGGGGTCTTCTCCTCTCTGGAAGTGCTATCCATGGGCACAGAGACACATGGGGTGATGGGGATCCTGAGGTCATGCAGAGAACCTGGAAAAGCATGTTTTAGAGAAACATGTTACCTATTCATTTTAGTTAGGCTTAGGTAATTTATTTTAATTCAGTGGTACTTCTCAGTTTAAGTACGGTACAATTTGCAGGGTAATCGTGTCCTCTGGAAAAATGAGCTGAAGTTCTAAATAACAGAATTAACACAAATACACTTTCGTTTCTGCTGTACATTTCCATGTTTCACCTGTAACCGTGACACAGGACACAAGACAACGTACTCAGGTGAACACAAATGAAGGACACAGTGGGGAATTACAATGCAGGTAATTGTACGGATTTTCTCTCTTCACCACTCATGTTCCAATGCATGTTTTCTAGGACAAATATCTCATCTCTTATACTTCAGATATTTATACCCAGGGCACATCTGAAGGGATTCCAGACAGCACATTTACAAAAAAAAAAAAAAAAAAAAAAAAAGGGCTTAATGTTGATGGGTATGAAATTTGCTTTGTCTAAGACCTCTCTAAATGACACATACAAAAATAAAATTGGAGTGAAGGCATTTTGCATTTTCCTCCCATAACGATAACTGCAGATTTTCTGAGCACGTTAATCCCCTAGACAGAAACAGAACAGGAAGTAACAGCAAGAGCAATGATTCCACTTTGAGGAGGTCCAGAAAAAATGAGGCATGCCGGAAGACTTCCAGGTGGAGTGTGGTGTCATCCTCCTTGGGTTATTTCCAGGAACATACTGGAAAAGCCCTCAGGTCCTCATCCCTGACCATGTTTGACTTCTAAACTCACCACAAAGAGTTGACAGGATGAAAATAGACAAGCCCAGAGACACTCGAGTTAAGATTGTGCATTTACAAAATAAGAAAAACAAGTAGACATATCATACAACACACAAAACAGACACAATGCCAGGAGAGAGTGCTGAAGGAAAATGAGGGTTTCCCCAAAGAGTTACAACTGAAAATGTCCATAGCACTTACCTTATCCTTCTTGGTCCTTTTGGTAAAGTCAGTGTTATTGTCAATCATGGGAGCAAAATCTGGATCTGCAAAAGACCCTAGAAGGGATGGATGTTTATTTTGATTAGAGTAGATTGTTCAGAGACAAGACAAAAAAAATCACCTCATTCCTCAACTTAAACTCTTTGGCCCAGTCATATCCCCAATCACATGCAGAGGGTATCCCACATGCTTCAGGTGATCCCAAGGTGAAGGGGAGAACCATCCCTTAAACTTTGATGAAGACCTGTTATAGCCCTGGTTCAGATGTTTTCATGACTCATCAAACAACTGTGGATGTCTGGGGTCTCAACTGGATGGATATACGTTAGGTTGAACCTCATGCCTCCCACCGCCCAGCACATGGACTGTGTATGGCACACATGTGCTGAAGTGCTATGCCTGCTTTTCTGTATACAGCCCCATTCCATCTCCACAAGAGACACCTGTACCAACACAGCGTGGGGAAATGACACAAAGATGATCTGTGGGTCATGAGACACTCGAGGAATGTGGTAATGGTGGCAGACACATTTCTCTTGCATTATAATGCCCTGTGGTAACACCTCTGCATCTTGTCCAAGACTCAACAACAACAAAAATTAGATGAATGTGCTTTGCAAGTCAACTCATACTGCTCAGATCATCTTACCAAGTGGTGCAGGTGGAGGGGTTTAGGGTGGTCCCCAGGGCCACCAAGGTTCAGGAGGTAGATGTGCCCAGGAGCCCATAGGGTGGCCTCTAGGGTAGGGTGTGCAGAATATTCCAGTTAAGGGAGGAAGTCCCCACGGATCCACACTGCCCTGCAGTACAGAAGTGACAGCTACATTCATATGCCAGACAAGAGAACCAATACCAAAAGTAGCTGAAACCCAGAGAAGTACATGTCAGCACCTGGCATCTTCTCTGCCACTATGATCCAAGAGAGCAGCATCACTACCTGACAACTCTATCCCTCCCACTGGGTACCACCTACAGCCTAGGCAAATGAATGCAGGAGGTTAAACTACTGTCACCACATGTCCCTGCCAATGTCTGAGAATGTAGAACAAAGTGATCCCATCTTAGAGGATTAAAAGAAGTAACTCCAAACAAATGAAGTAGCATATTCCAGAAGGCCGACGTCTATGTCCAGGATCACCCTGCATCCCTCCACTGTAGAAGCTCTGTTTTTGGCATCTTCAAGAATAAACACACACACACACACACACACACACACACACACACAACTGAGTGCAAATAAACAGCTCATTATCTGCACAAAAAAGCCACAGCTACTACTGGGAAAAAGTTCTGCCTGTCAGCCCCTCACTTTGCCCCCTCTGCTTCCCTCCCTGATAAAGGGGTCTTCCCCATCTCTGGAAGTGCTGTCAGAGGCCTAAGAGGCCACTGGGGAGTTCGGGATGCCTGGAGTCTTGCAGGGGAAGTGAGAAAGTGTTCGCTGTGACAAAAATATTACTTGTCAATGTCTACTAAGCCCAAATGTGTTTATCCGAATTCATAAGGAATTGATTTTGGGCACACTACAAGACACAGAGGAATACATCATATGGGAAAAAAGAAGAAGAAATTTATGTAACCGAATTAATGTGAATGTGTTTTGATTTTGGTATCAATTCCCAGGGATGTGTCATGAGTGATGGTATCAGCTCTAACACTGATTGGAGACACATTAGAACCTGCTTGTATGAACACAACTGAAGGATTTTGTGTTCTGAATATTTTTACCTAAGATACAGCTTGAAGGATTCTAAACAGCTCATTTACCAATGAAGATGTGAAGGTGGTGAGTTATGACAGTGACTTTGTCTAAGACCACTCTAAATTGTACAAGGCACACAATATAAAAATAGAGGGGCATCTTTTCACATTTCCAATTAACAGATAGCGTTAATACATCATCGCATGACCAGAAAGAGGAAAATAACAACACTGATCCCACAGAGAGGCAGTATGGTAGGAGTCAACAAACCTAGAGACTTTAGTATGCAGTGCAGTGTATCTTCCTGGTGTATTTCCAGAACACATGGGAAAAGCCAAAGTGTCCTCAATCTCTAAGTTCCTTTGGCTACTAAACTTACCAGGAAAAGGTGACAGGCTGAAAAGAGAGAAGCCTGTAGACTCTTGGGTTAAGGCTGTGCATTTGGCAAATAGAAACAGGCAGACATATCACACAATACACAAAACAGGGAAAAGGCTGGAGAGCATGCTGAATCACAAATGAGGGTGTCCTGACAGACGTACAACTGAAAATGGCCCAGCATTTACCTTGTCCTTCTTGGCATTTTTGGTAGAGTGCTTATTGTTGTGACTCACGGGAGTGACACCAGCTTCTGGATTGGCTAAAGGCTCTAGAAGGGATGGAGGTATGTTCTGATTTTAGTAGACTGTGCAGAATTCAAACAAACACCACATCTTGTGACATCTTAAACTCTTCCTCACACTCAGAACCATGAAGAGAGGCAGAGAGTAAACCACAAGCCTCAGGTGACCCCAGCAAGATGGGGGAGATCCATCCCATCATCTTAATGAAGAAACCATAGGGCCCTGGTTCTTGTTCTTCATAATTAGTCAAATAACTTTCAACAGGTCAACTCAAATAGAAATCTGGAAATTGTCACTAAAACAGCCATTTCTTAATATACATTAATATATTAATATACATTAGTATATTAATATATTAATATACATTGGGGTAATAAATCACCATCTCATCACAGATAAGAATTAAAATGAGAGTAGATAGTACAATTGGTAGATAACATCAATAAATCCTCAACAGAAGAGCATGGGTGTGTTTCTTCTGGCTCCAGGAGAACTTTTCAATCTTTCAGCTTATCTATAAGCTGCCTTCCACATGTGAGCAGGTATTATATAACTATTTCTGAACAGAAATGTCATTAGACTAATACTATAGTCAAGAGAAAAGATCTGACCCTGACCCTTGAGGAAGATTCCACAGGGCCCTGGTTCAGGTGTTTTCATAATTAATCAAGCAACTATGAACAGCTGAGGTCTCAACTAGCTAGAAATAAATTTAGGGGTGTGTCTCATCCTTCAGGGAGTCCAACACGTCGTCTCTGTAACAAGCTACATCCTAAGGAGTGCTATGACTATCAACCTGTATAAGGTCTGTTTCTTCTCTATAAGAGACACTTGCTGCCCAGCTCACCATGTGGAAATGACAGCCCATTTCATGCATGTCCTGAGAATGTTGCAATGCCCTCAGTCAGGTTGACCTGAAAGCTCTGTGATGCCATCCCTGCATATTCTCCAAAGACTAAATAAGAAAAAAAGATGAAATGTGTTTTACAAGTCAACTACTACTATTCAGATCATCTTACCAAATGGTAGAGGTGGAGGTGGAGGGTGAGGTCCCAGAGGCCACCAGGGTGGAGAAGATGGGGGTGGCCCAGAGCCCATGAATGGTGATAAAGGGCAGCCCATGGGATAGTTTCCCTTTCTGGGAAAGAAGGAAATGCTCTGGAAGCCACGTTGTCCTGCAGGACAGATATTAAACTTTTGAGATGTGTTAGGGTAAAAGGTGAAAAATCCAACACCAATACTAACATAGCTGAACCGCAGTGAAGCAGGAACAGTGCCTGTCTCCTTCCCCTCCACCTGGTTTCAACAGGGCAGCATCAGTGCCACAAAACTCCACTCTTCCCACTGGGTCCCACCTAGACCTTCTAGGAGTTTGAGAAACCAAGACAGTAAATTTCTGGCAGCATACATGGTACTGGCTATGTCTGCAAATGTAGGAAGGAAGTGGCCGGTCCTAGAGGATCAGAGAGATAATTCCAGACTACTAAAGAATGTCTGTTCCACACACACAGGCATCTATTTCCAGGACTACTCTCCATGCAGCCCTTCACCACCTCAACAGCTCTGTCTTGGCATATTCAGAGCAGAAATAACAACGGGGAATTATGGTTTCATATCATTCACTGAAATCTTGAGTCTGTCTCCAGTTAATTCTTATGAGTTGTTTCATTCCGGAGACTCATGAGAGAACCTTCTACAGGCCTTTCATGCCCGAGCTCTGATTCTCAGAACTCTGCGAGGTAAGGATGACCAGCTACACTCTGCTCTAAATATAAGGAAACAGGCTCTAAGAGGAATGAGGGTAAACAGCTTGCAAAAGGTGAAGCAGGAATTGATACCAGCTCTGCCTGCAAGGTCCTGCTGGCAGCCTCTGCTTACCTGGCTTCCTCTCTGGACCTGCTGTCCTAAGGACAAAGATCTATGGGCAGATGACATCCCTAGAGCCCTATAGGGGAATTGGGAAAGTGTTTTCTGCAGGAACAGTGCCACCTACAGGACTTAGTTAGGAAAAGTTATAGATAATATGTGAATTCACAGGTAATGCCGAATTTTTACGTACACTGTGACACACAGATTTTTTCCTGTGGAAAAATATGTTTGGAATTTTAAATGACAGAATTAAAATGAATATGTTCTGATATCAAAGTGGAAAAGACAGTTAAGATATGAATAGAAGATGCCAGCTATTACAGCTACAGAGGCCATAAAAGAACCTGGTTATATGAATATGGCATCAGCTCTTTTCCAGAAACTGGCACATCAGACCTGACTTTCACTCTCTATTCCTTCAGCTCCAGTGTACGTTTTCTACTGCAAATATGTCTTCCCTGAGAATTCATAATATTTTTTACTACTTGAACAGCTGCAGTGACTCTGCAAAAGCACATTTCCCAAAAGAGATGGGAAAACTGATGAATTATGAAATTTAGAAAAAAACAACCTTTGAATAAGAGCATTCAAAATTGCCAAGCACCTCTCAGAAAGTTGGGCTTTTCATGTTTTTCAGTTAGTGAGGATTACAATTGATGTTCTAAACAGGTTAATGACTAACTCTGGACAGAAAAGGAGTAAAATAATAACAACAATTCTGTTTCAGTTTTCAGTAACATTCCCATGAAAGGAGGTCTGGAAGAAGTGAGCCAGGCCAAGAGACATCAGTGTGGAGGGAGATGTCATATTCCTCATGTTATTTCCACAAACACACAGTGACTGCCTTGTGGTCCTCAGCCTCTAAACACTTATGGCTGCTGGAGGCACGACCAAAGATGACAAACAAGCTAAGAACAGAGAGGCCTGTAGGCTCTTGGGAAAGAGTTTTACTCTTTGTAAAGTAAATAACACCGTAGATATATCTCAGAACACACAACTTTGAGACAAGACCAGGAGAGAGTGCTGTATAAAGAGACAAAAGATCCCAGAGAGAGAGTTACAACTGAAAATGGTCACATCATTTCCCTTGCCCTTCTCCGTGTTCATAGTAGGGACAGAATTCTTGTTCCTCATAGAGGCTGCACCAGGTTCTGTATTTGATAGAGGCCAAAGAAGGGATGGAGGTTTATTCTGACTTGCATAGACTGGGTGGAAAGAACAAAAAACAAAAAAACCTCCATGCCTTCTTCCACCGTCTTACACTGCTTCCTACAATCAGGTCCCTTACCAGAAACAGAGGGTTTTCCAAATGGCAAAGGTGACCCCTTGGGACTCAGGGGAGCCTTGAGGAAGGTACCAGAAGGCTTTGGTTGGATATTTGATAATCAACCAACTGTGGACAGGTCAGGGCTCAATTCAGTGGAAATCAACACTAAAAGAAGCGTTTCCTAATACAACACATCATGGGAAATGACAATTTATCACAGATTAAAAATTAAAATAAGTTGGGGCGCCTGGGTGGCTCAGTCGGTTAAGCATCCAACTTCAGCTCAGGTCATGATCTCGTGGTCCATGAGTTCGAGCCCCGCGTCAGGCTCTGTGCTGACAGCTCAGAGCCTGGAGCCTGTTTCAGATTCTGTCTCTCCCTCTCTCTCTGACCCTCCCCTGTTCATGCTCTGTCTCTCCCTGTCTCAAAAATAAATAAACATTTAAAAAAATCTAAAATAAGAGTGGCTTAGTTAGCATAATGTCAGTAAACATCAGCATGAACAGCACACTGTCCTTTTCTATAAGGCATTGGTGGGATTTTTCAAGTGTTTTACTGTATATATCATCTGCCTTATGTATCTGACAAGGGATTATGTAAGTATTCATGAACAGAAATGGCCTTGAAAAGACTAATACTATAGTAATGAAGTAGGGAAAGGTTAATTCTGTGTGGAATGACCTGAAGTTTTAGAGTTACACTAATAAAATAACATTAGAGGAGTGATATTTCACAAGGATTTACTTTACTAATGGAGTACTATAGTTCATAATACAAAAAAAATTTTTTAAAGAATAAAGGCACCTCCAAACAGAGGAAAGAAATGTCTGCTTTCTTTATAGAAAGCATATTTTCTATGGAGGTTTTATCCAAAAGCCAAATCAAGAAAGCTCTTTGGGACATACAGCCTCCAATTCATGCTGTTGTTCATGTTATTCATGTGAAACAAAAGAAGAAGCCTTCAACACTGTCTCAAGGTGGAAGGGGGACTGACCCACATCTGTTCTAGCATCCACTCTCCAGTTAAGTGTAACCGGGAGGTTGCAGGGGGGCCCACAGTCAGTGGAGGGGCGTGAGCTCCACCATTCACAAGGGACAGACCCAAAGAGCCCTGCTGGCTGGGGGCAACTGAGGGAACCAGTGCCATGTTACCACTGTGAGACAACCTATGTAACAGGTCACAACCTCTAGTAACCACCTGGGACTGTTTGCAGGAGACCAAACAATTACACCCACTGGAACAAGAAGCCGATTGTGCAGATGTTGCCGCCGAAGTTAAGCTACTGCATTTCACAATATGCTCTGTACCTCTCCATGGAGGGATCGCCCTGTCAGGTCCTCTTGCCATTGGTTTGTGCCTCCTGAATTCCTCTGGAAGCCTCTGTCTTTGGATGACTTCCAGTCTTGAAGATTGAGATGAATCAGTTTCACTAAGAGTTACCACACCCAGGCCTCCACTGGACACCAAATAGTTTAGCCTTTTTAAAAACCTCACAGCGCCCTTAAAAGAAATATGTCAAAATCATGTACCTGTGTTTCAAGTAGGCTACCTCCCTGCTCTGCTCTGCCACTGCCCCCTCCAGATCGCGAGCCCTGAGCTGGGAGAGAGAAACACATCCACGTTCAGCTGTGGCAGGGTGTGCACAAGAGGAGGAGAGAAAAACATTCTTACCCAGTTGTCCTGGGTTGCCTTCTCACAAAGAGCAATCTGAAAGGGTCAGCACATCAGTAAAAACCCATGTGGAGAGATTCAGTGGCCCGTTATGATCATCTGCGTTAGGTGCTGAAGCACTCAGGAACTACTGGGCAGAGTGCAGCCTACAGGTGTCCGAAGGTGAGCTCTGACTGCTGCAGCTGCTCTTGTGTTTCTTCTACTCTTCTCCTGGGAGTGCAATTGCTTTAATCAGATGAAGCACAATGTTGAGGGTGATGTTAATTGGCCCAGGTTCCCATTATAAGAACTGAACTCTCATACACACGACCCAATCATATAAGACACATTTCACATGAGGAGGAGAGTACAGAAAGCTCAAAGCCATCACTACATCATCTTGGATTTATTATTTAATGCCTGTGGGGTCCACGTTGACACGGTCTCCTTACCTGTGGTGACAGCTCCCTAATCCTGCAACGAGGATCTTTCATCATAAAGTTCAAATCTTCATTTCCGTGTATCCTTGTCATATTTCTCATGGTTACAACAAGTGGGTCTCTAAAATGGGATGGTCCTACTTGTCGATGTGATTTGTCCTCCACCAAACTGCTTCCTGAGGTTTGTAATCATTCCAGAACCTCCAGAAACATGTTCAGGAACCACATTTCCACATAGTCTGGCCAGCATTGGGATCAGGAAATCTTTAGTGACTTAACTTGTTTAGATTAATATCTTTTTTAATTTTATTTTTTTAATTTACATCCAAATTAGTTAGCATATAGTGCAACAATGATTTCAGGAGTAGATTCCTTAGTGCCCCGTACCCATTTAGCCCATCCCCCCTCCCACACCCCCTCCAGTAAGCCTCTGTTTGTTCTCCATATTTATGAGTCTCTTATGTTTTGTCCTGCTCTGTTTTTATATTATTTTTGTTTCCCTTCCCTTATGTTCATCTGTTTTGTCTCTTAAAGTCCTCATATGAGTGAAGTCATATGATACTTGTCTTTGACTGACTAGTTTCACTTAGCATAATACTCTCCAGTTCCATCCACGTAGTTGTTAATGGCAAGATTTCATTCTTTTTGATTGCCGAGTAATGCTCCATTGTGTGTGTGTGTGTATAGATATAGATATAGATATAGATATATAGATATATAGATATATAGATATATAGATATATAGATATATAGATATCTCCTTTATTCCATTCATCCATCATTGGACATTTGGGCTCTTTCCATACTTTGGCTATTGTCAATAGTGCTGCTGTAAACATTGGGGTGCATGTGTCCCTTTGAAACAGCACACCTGTATCCCTTGGATAAATACCTAGTAGTGCAGTTGCTGGGTCATAGGATAGTTCTATTTGTAGTTTTTTGAGGAACCTCCATACTGTTTTCCAGAGTGGCTGCAGCAGCTTGCATTCTCATAGATTAATATTTTTAACTTAACATCTGGAAAATGTCACATTTATCTTGAAGTCTCTGTAGAAATAAATGTTCCCTGAATGCTTGTGTATATTTGTGTGCTACTTGGGTCTAAACACTGTACAAAGTTTCAAAGTAATACAATGGGTGTGTGTGAGCTGCTGGTAGGAAATGAACTCACTTGTAGTTCCGTAGCTCTTCTGCAGCTAATTTCAGTTTCTCTTCTGCAGCTGACAGCTGCTTCTCCCCTTCCACCTGCCCCCATTCTTTCAGTCCCAGCTTCCTACAGGGGAAAGAAACATAGATTACCTGGTATCCCATGTGAAATTCTGCCTTTCTTCCCTCCCTGAAATCTGAAAGCAGGACTCAATTGTCCCCACTCCTGTTCCCCGTAAATGCACAGATCTACAAACACAACCAGCGGGAAGCATTGGCACCCACCATTAAGGGACTAAACAAACTCAACTCCAGCGTGCTGGCAAGTCTTTGGCAACTCTGAGCTTCTCTTCACAGCTCTCTATTCCTACTCATCTATACATCACATAAATATAAAAAGCCCATATGAGATACACTAAGTGCCCTCCCAGGATCAGGCTCTTGTGATTGGGACTCCATAAGCGTTATTTCTTTTCAATGTACAAAACTAAGCCTGGCCAACTCATCACAACTAAACACATAAGGATGACACAGGGGTTCCTGACTTGTCTGATTTCTCCCAAGAGCCCTGAACTTTCAATCAAGGCTGGGGCCATGACACTGCCACAGAGACATCTTTCTTGGACATGGTGTCATTAACATTGTACAATGATCTACTGGACATTTCTACAGTTCATGAGGGAACTCCTGCCACCTGCCTCAAAGGCACCAGTTGAGAAGAAGACAAAATACACTGACAAAAAAAAATGATGTAAATTGCCTACCTTCAGAATACTGTCTCCTGGAAAAGGAATGCGGGGAAGGGAAGGGAAGGGAAGGGAAGGGAAGGGAAGGGAAGGGAAGGGAAGGGAAGGGAAGGGAAGGGAAGGGAAGGGAAGGGAAGGGAAGGGAAGGAAAAAGAAAGAGGGAAAGGAAGGAAAACTGAGTTCACAGGATTCACTAATGCCGGCACCCCTGATCTCCCACCAGACATAAACTCCCATCTCATCTGCAGCAAGATACCATCACAGTACAGCTGAATTTTCCTCCCAATATTTCCTACCCAATGTCTAGATTATAGCAAAAAAATATAGACATATGGCAGTTATGTCGCTATGATGGGACTGAAATGTAAAGAACAATGAAAATGAACCTTGAGGTTTCCACAAAGTGAAGGAAGGTGCAGATCACAGAAATCAAGGCAGAAGGGAGAAACACAGTTCTTTACTGATTACTATGGTAAAAGCATGGTTGGTGTTAAATGTGCTCAAAGAAAGTAAAATTATCCCCACTGTCTGACACATTCATTCTTACAACAGTATTTGTAACAACTCCTGAAAGTCTTACTCTTCTGTGAGCTTCTGTCTTTGTCCACACAGTCCATCACGAACGTCTACATTCTTCAATGTTTCCCATTTGGCTTCCTTTGACCCTTTCACACACACACCTCAGTGCATCACAGTTGTCCCCATGTTCTCTTTTGCTGCCTGTCAAGCATAAAACAGTTTAGTTGAATGTGCGCACCTGTTCCCATGAGTGTGGCCATGAGGAGGGAGAGGGGAAAGGACAGGATTCCCAAGGCAGGAAGCCACTTTTTACCTTCCCAGAGCAAACTCATTCTACCAAGGGCGGTTTTCTTCCCTCCAAGCAACACCTCTTCCAGGTTACATTTATGAGACATCAAGACTCCCTGCATCGAATCCTTGACGCGTGTACTACTATCTCCTGAGTTTAAGACAGATTTGAGAAAAGTGGAATGACTATAGAAGAACGTGAATTCACTTAGCACTACTAAAATGTACACTTAAATGTTCATGATGGGAAACTTTCTAATGCATGTATTTTACCACAGTTAAAGAAGAGAAACTTAAAAAGGAAGTAATGATGTTCATTTCTGATTTATATAACATTTGATAGTAAATCTTTTAACCTGATTCTTTAAAAAAAATTTTTTTAATGTTTATTTATTTTTGAGAGAGAGAGAGAGAGAGAGACAGAGTGTGAGCAGGGAGGGGTAAAGAGAGAAGGAGACACAGGATCTGAAGCAGGCTCCAGGCTCTGAGCTGTTGACACAAAGCCCGATGTGGGGCTCGAACTCACAAACTGTGATATCATGACCTGAGCCAAAGTTGGATGCTTAACTGACTGAGCCACCCAGGCTCCCCTTTTTACCTGATTCTTGTGGATCTTAAGCTGAGCATTTTCTTTCTGCACAGGCTGTTCTTCAGACTTCGATTTCACTTTGCTGGTATGAACTTCATTGAGGGAGAAATGAACCTGAGCAAAACTTTCTCTCTAGTGACTTACGTCCCAAGAAGAAAATCACCCAGTAGATAACATATAAATCTAATGTTCTAAGACAAAGATAAGTTCTTCTTCAAAGCTAAAGTGAACAATGGAAATCCTGCAGGAAACAGAGGGAATTTACTTCTGAAACTTCTGAATTGTTTACTAAAATAGCACCTTTGAAGCTCTTTGTAGATTTTTCCTTTCCCTGATTTGCAAGTAGGATAGAAACAAAATGTGTACTGGGCTTTCCAAACAAACACTGGACACTGTGTCACAAAGAAGCATTGTCAATAGAACATACCCCACAGCCAGTCCCTGTATCATTTAAAACATTCGATCCAGTTTGGGCCAAAGAGAAAAGCCAGACACATAAAGAAATGAAGGATGAAGAGAACAGTGGAAGGTGTAAATGTTTCAGAGCAACCGTCTTGGTTTTGAGACAGTGGAACTGTGACTGGATGACAAAGAAAAAACGAAGAAAGTGTAAAATCTTTCAAGCCAAACAGCTCCAATGAATGACTTTTCTTAATGGAAGAGAAATATTGTCACCAGATTCACTTTCAAAATTCTCTGCTCTGCATTAAGAGGAACAGAACTGTTCAAGATGGCAAGAAACCTCTAGTGCTCTCTCCCAGCAGCACTGAATGATATAAAAGTTAAGCCAGGGTTATGAAAACAAATTCTGCCTAACTCCTAAGTAAAAGAGGTACTGTGGTGTTACTGCTTGAAACAGCAGTGAATGGCATGCAAGGTTGAGGGCCTTAATTTACCCAATGACCAAAAGGGCTCAAACATCAAAATATGGTAACTCAGGAAGCCCCGATTCTTGACATTCTGATTTCTCTCAGATTGCAACAAAGCCTGAGCACTTGGAATGATGTCATTAAAAATTCATTAATGTGCTCAAGCGTCTCATTGTTATTCTTCAACAAAACATATAGTCATCAGGAATACTTACTCATTACTTTTACTTCCATTTTTAAAGGACAAAGAAGGGATTTTAACACCTTTTTTAAATTTATTTTTCGAGAGAGACAGAGTGAGCCCGCAGGGGAAGGGCAGATAGAGACAGAGGGAAAGAATCCCCACCGTAAGCACATAGCCTGATGAAGAGCTCAAACTCACGAACCATGAGATCATGACCTGAGCTGAAACCAAGAGTTGGATGTTTAACCAACTGAGCCACCCAGGTGCCCAGGACAAAGAAGGGATTTTTATCTTACATCTATGTGCTTCATAAGAGGGAAGCTTATTTTGCCACATGATTTCTTGAGCACATTTCTTTGCTCCATTGATCCATACAAATATATAATAAAGGATTCAGAATTCAAAAATATTAATTATGCTGACATAAAAACCTATCTCTGGTGGGTAAGCAACTACAAAAATAAAGAATGTGATATTTTACATATGTGATGATTGCTTTGAATTTACCCTGGTATAGAATGGAATGAAATGGGACATCATGATGAAAGAGGAGATGGCAAAATCAGTGAACCAGAAGTGAACACAATTCCAGGTGAAATCATGAAAATGAAAAAAAGGGGGGGATGGTTATACCTTCTGTTCACAAATGGATATTTTCTCTGCACGTTTTGCATTTTTCTTCATGTAGTACTTAATCTTCTCAGAAATTTGATCTAAATTAACCAAAAAGGTAAAACAGAAATCTCTTAAGATTAGTACCAAAACCAGTAAAATCAAATCACCCATTGTGTCAACAGCAAAGGCACAAGATCTGACACTGTGGTCACATATAACATTTTGGCATTACTATGGTCCCTGAAGAAAGCAAGTTTTAGTTAGTGGCATTTTATTTTATTTTTTCTGTCATTCTCTTTCTTCCTCTCTCTCTCTCCTCTTTCTTTTTCTTTTAGAGAGAGAGAACACATGAGTGGGTGAAGGGTAGGGAGAGAGAGAGAATCTTAACCATATTTCAGGCTCAACGCAGAGTCCGAGGCAGGGCTCGATCCCATGACCCTGAGATCACTTCCTGAGCCAAAATCGAAAGTCAGATACCCAACCGGCTGAGCCACCCAGGTGTCCCCTAATATCCCATCATTAAGCAACATCCTTCTTAGAATATATGAACAGTTCAAATTGCTCTGACATCACCAGATGAGAAATGGAGAAAAAATCAAGTATCCTACATACTTATATTCTGTCCTTCATGATCAAATCAACAAATCAGTGCAATTACTTTAAAAACAAAAGTCAAAAAGAAAAAATAACCCACCTAATTTCTTCAAGGTTTTCCCCCACTTTCACCCACCCTTTAAAAATAATGAAAGGGGCACCTGGGTGACTCAGTCAGTTGAGATCCAACTTCAGCTCAGGCCATCATCTTACCACTCATGAGTTCGAGCCCCATATCGGGCTTACTGCTGTCAACACAGAGCCTGGTTCAGATCTCCTGTCCTCCTCTCCCTCTGTCCCCTCCTCACTTGCATTCCCACTCTCTCTCAAAAATAAATAAATCTTTTAAATAGATAGATAGATAGATAACAATAACAACGACAATAACAAGAGAGGCGGGTGCTGGGTTCCTAATCAGTTGATTTTGGCTCAGGTCATGATCTGACAGTTGGTGAGTTTGAGCCCCATGTGAAGGTCTATGCTGAAAGTGTCGAGGCTGCTTGGGATCCTCTCTCTCCCTCTCTCTCTGCCCCTCCACCACTTGTGCACACATTCTCTCTCCATCTCAAAATAAGTAAATAAACATTTAAACAAGTACTGAGAGACAAATTATTCTAAATGTCAGTTGTTTGGCACTCAGAGGCCTCCAATCTCTTTCTGCTGCTCCACAGGGTCCCGTCCATGAGAACCAGGGAGGGATGCTCAGGTGGATATGGTCTTGGAATCAAACACACTTGGGTAAAATCTCAGCTTTACTACTTAGTGGCTAGGACCCTGGATAACTCCTCACCTCCCCAAATCACAAGATGGTGAAAGCCCAACATGCATCACTGGTAAACACCATGCAGGAAACACTCACCTTACATGTGGATAGCACATGGACAGAACCTAGAACAGGGCCCAGTACTCCAGAATCTTCTGATAGGCATTGAATTCTATTGTTTGGTCCCAGACTGCAAACTTACCTTTGTACAATGTGAGAGCTCTGCTGCCCTGAGGTCACCCTTCTCTATGCGAGCAGTACTGTATTCCCCACAGCAACACCAGCATTTGAGGACCCACTATCTGTAGGTTACTTAATCAGGACAGTCCGTGAAGCTCATACACAATCCATTAGCCCCATTTTGCATCTTGTTCACTTCCACTTACTCTCCACTGGCATGAGAGTGTCCCTCCACCCAGGACTCATAACACGTGTTTTAAACCTCTCTAGTGACACACTTGGCCTGGCAATATCTAACTTCTTCTCTAAGTCTTGAGCTTCTTGACAGGCTCAGATAATGCCTTAATCTGTACATTTCCCCCAGTAGGCAGGTCATGCCAAAATACTCCTACCACTGGATTCTTAAAAATTTCTGACCAGAGTTAAACTCATCTGCTTCTCTCCAATTGTCTGATTTTTTTCCTCTACTTGGTCACCTGTCTCAGTTGGTGGCAACTCAATCTGTGTTGTCACTTAGGATGCAAACAAGGAGGCTAAGGGGCTAACTAGTTAAGGAGCTAACTAGACCTGATAAGTCAATGTCTTTACTTCTAGCTGAATTAGAAACCACATTGAACAGCTGTATTAAGAAAAGAGTACAGGTCACTGGGTGGCTCAGTCAGTTGAGCATCCGACTCTTGATTTTGGCTTAGGTCATGATCTCATGGTTTGTGAGGTCGAGCCCTGTGTCGGGTTTTGAATCTTTTAAAAAGAGATTTAAAAAGAAAAGATTACAAGGAAAATAGAAGCCTGAAATCTTACCTTCATATACTCGACTCTTTACCTAGAAGAGGGATAAAGAAAATTAAATTTGATGTAGAAATTGTATTTTTTATAAAAGTATAGTTCGTGACAAAAAGTCAAAATCATAACCCAATGTGGTATTATAATAAAGGTGTGGTTCAGCAAAATAAATAATTTTTCTAAGTGGTGCAATGTAGTATAGTTAATATACAGTGTTATATTCGATTCGGGTGCATATATCAGGATTCAACAATGTTGTACATTACTCAGGGTTCATCATGGTAAGTGTACTCTTTAATCACCATCACCTATTTCTCCCATCCCCCCACCCACTCCCTTCTGGTAACCATCACTTTGTTCTCTAAATTTAGGAATCTGTTTCTTGGTTCATCTCTTTTTCCCCCCTTTGCTCATTTGTTTTGTTTCTTAAATTCCACATACGAGTGAAATTATATGGTATTTATCCTTCACTTAGCATTATATCCTCTGTATCAATCCATGTTGTTGCACATGGCAAGATTTCACTCCTTTTTATGGCTGAATAATAATTGTGTGTGTGTGTGTGTGTGTGTGTGTGTATGTATGAATGTATGTATATATCACCTCTTCTTTATCCATTCATCTATGGATGGATACTTGGGCTGCTTCTACAATTTGGCTACTATAATTAATGATGGAGTAAACATAGGGGTGCATATATCCTTTAGAAGTAGTTTTTTTTTCTTTTGTATTTTTTGGGTAAACACCCAGTAGGGCAATTACTGCATCATAAATTAGTTCTATTTTCAATTATCTGAGGAAATTCCATATTGTTTTTCAAAATGGCTGCAGCAATTTGCATTCCCAGCAAAAGTGCATAAGGGTTCCTTTTTCTCCACATCCTAGCCAACACTATTTTTTTTCTTGTCTTATTGATTTCAACTGTTCTGACAGGTGTAAGGTGATATCACATGGTAACTTTGATTTGCATTTCCCTGACCATGAATGATGCTGAGCATCTTTTCATGTGTCTGTCGGCCATCTGAATGTCTTCTTCACAGAAATGTCTGTTTGTGACTTTGGCCCATTTGTAAATTGTGTTATTTGTTTTCTGGCTGTTGAGTTGTATAATTTCTTTGTACATTTTGGGTCCTAACCCTTTATCAGCTATGTTCTTTCCAAATATCTTCTCCCATTTACTAAGTTGCCTTTCAGTTTTGTTGATTGTTTCCATCGCTGAACGGGAGCAATTTATTTTGATGTAGCCCCAATAGTTTAATTTTGTTTTTATTTCCTCTGCCTCAGGAGACACTCTAGAACAATGTAGCCATGGCCTAGCATAATAAAAACTTAGAAGTAGAATAAGCTATAGAAAGAATTTGCTTTCTACTTGGTGATATTTCAACCACCATTTCTAAGAAAGAGAATTAAGGTAGATATGTTATTTTTCACCAAACGCTCTGTTTCCATTCTATTAAAGAGATACCAAACTACTAATCTTCAATAATGGAAACGGCAGACTTATTTTAAATTAATAACCAATGCACCATTTACTACCAATTATTTTTTGTCAAGTCCAATAGCCATAATAAAGCCCAGAACCACAAATTGTTTCAGAGTTTCAGAGAAAACAAAAGTAAAGATAAAATCTTTGGACTAAAAGATGCCTCTGACCCAACAGACACACCCAGCTTATGCAGTTGGCTATTTCCTGAACTGACAAACAATTCTATCAAATCAGGTCCTATGATTTTTCCCACATCACCAACAATAAAGGTTTTCAAACCAGAAAGGAAGTGGGAGATGTCTAAAAAAAACACACACAAGCAACAACAGAAATGACAACAAATGTTTCCACAAAGTGCAAACAGTGCTTCTTTGACCAGAGTCATTCCCTGAAGACATTATAAAATTAGAGCAGGTACGTGAGACGTCACAGAGAGATGTGAACAAAGTAAATGAAATCTTAGGAATTATGCTCTCAGATCACAAATGACTCAAACTAGACATCAAGAACAAAAAGTTCTTAGTTGGGGAATGACAAAAAAATGAGATTAAATAACAAGCTTCTCAAAAAGACATGGATTAAAGGGGAGTTGGGTGGGGGGATGGGTGAAAGAGGTGAAGTAGATCAAGAGTACACGTGTGATGAGCACTGAGAAATGCATGAAATCACTGAATCATATGGAACACCTGAAACTGATATTACACTGTATGTTAATTACAGTTGAATTTTTAAAAAAGCCCATATAGGTCAAAGAAGACATTTCTACAGAAATTTTAACGTATTTCTATCTAAATGACAATGAAAATTGAACATATTAGTGGGAAATTTGAGATACTGAGTGCATATCAAAGGCCCAGTGACTATAAAATTTTCTGCTTCCTTATGATGGCAAGTCTATCTATAAGGTACTTTAGTATACTCACAGCGAAAACAATTCTCCAGAGGTAAATTAGACAAGCACAAGTTCCCATGGAGGCAGTAATAATGTTATGTTTCCACAGAATTTCAAACACATCAGAGCCAAGAGGGAAATGGTCAGGCAAAATATGGACAGGCTGAAATAATATTGGAGAGGAATATGATGAGGAATCTTAAAGATGTTTACAATATATCTGTCACAAAGAATCATCTTTATAAACCCTCTACCAGCCTCCAGAAGGTTATAAGCACACCTCTCAAATGTCTCCTCATGGAAACACAAGAGGACAGATGCCTTACAAAGGAGCAGGAACAAATTTGTGGAGGTGAAGACTGTGTTTGCTATCTTACTGTGGTGATGGTTTCATTGCTGCTTACATATGTCAAATATCAACAAACTATGTTCTTTAAAAAGGTGTTGGTTTTATATACAAATTATATGACACTGAAGCTGTAGGAAAGATGTAATAGGCAACACTTAGAACTTTTATTTTGCTGACAAACACATTGCAACTGTGTTTTAATAGTAAGAATTTATAAGCCAATGTAAAATAGAAAAATTAAGAAAATGCAAATGTATAGTAGATAAGAAGTCAATAACTTCTATTGTACATTTGTAAAGTACCTGGATAAAATCCTTTGGAATATCTCCAAACATGCCCCAAATTCATGGAAGAATGGAAGAAAGTAAAAACACAAAATATACTAGAGATACAAATGAGATTGTTCTAGAAAAAGATGTTTACAGATATGGATATATCTGAGAGAGATGGGCAACTGCTGTTATAATAATACGGGATTATTATTCCAAAAAAATAAATTACACCTTATGGTTCATTTTTTGGTGTTTTCTTTCAATGTTCATTTTGATTCTGAATCACAGCTCAACATGTCAGATTTCTGAGGTACATAAAGATTTGCATAATCAGGTGATATCTTGTATATTTTGATAACATCTGTGGGATTTTAAGTTACTTGAACACACATCTCCAAATAGACAATGAAAGGAATTCCTGTTTCTATTTCATGGTATTGTCCAAATCAATGAATAGCAACCCTGAAAATTAATTTCTAAAAGAATACAAAATTCCTGGATATGGTCACCAAAACAACAGAACACATATCATTCTACAAAAACTGGACTTAGAAGTATTTTAGGAGCAAAACACTCACAATGCAATTCACACTAATTTACATACCAAGCTTAATTTTGTGCAAATGAACCTGTCTAGAAAGTAGCCTCTGAAACCTATAACATTTTCATCTTCAGCTCTCAGAGATGAGGTCAAAAAAAAATGTGTAATGGTGGGAAATAGACACTGTCTTTGACTAGCCACTGTCTGAAAGAAAGCAGTAGCTGTCAGCACAATGGTTGGTCATGGGTCTCAAGTGCACCAAAGACAGAGGCCATCTTGTCATGAAGGTAAAACATCTTCAGCTGTGGGCACTCTTGGTGCATTTGGCAGCTGTCTGGCTGCTGATATTGGTAGTTGACGCTGAATTAGATTAGGTCCAATGGGGCCAATAACACTAGATTCTCACAGTCAATGGCCATGAGTAGGTGGAGGTGGGAAATGCAAGACAAGTTAGTTGATGGAAGAATTCAGAGATGAGGTAGGGACAGAGAGCTGAACCAATCTGTGAGGCAGCCTAGGTACAGGGGGAAATTCTCATCAAGATGATCAAGAATTTTCCTCCTTCATAGTCTCAAAAGAAATAGAATTGATTCTATTTAGATGGGAGGCCTTTGTGTGGAATGATTCTGCCTCAATGCAAGGGTTATTCCTGACTCCTGGCACTTTCCAGATCCCGCGCTAGGGATCTGGTACATGCCAATTTAAAGAAATCTACTTATCTCTATGGTGTTACCTGTCTGTATGTCTGTCTGCCTCTCTCACTCTCCTAGGGGTACAAGTTTTGCTTTTCAATGATAGAGTGAAATAGTCGCACTGGGAACCAGGTATTTCATTATATTTGGACAATCCTAAGGACATTCAGAACCCTTCTTGCTTTGAGTAAATCAACACTCCGCACATACTGAGCTAAAGAAAGGACAACAATTCATTCACTTCCTAATCATGTCGTTTCTAGTGATTTTCCTATTGTAAATGTCCAAGAAGGATACAGCCACTGAGTTTCTGCTGGGCTTATGAGGCTCCCATCAACACAATTGGACACTGAGTCCCTGGGGGCAGCCTCCAAGACCAGAGGCAAAGGGATGCCTCAGAAATTGCTAAAAGCTAACAAACCAGGAAGCACAGAGCCCAAAGACATTTCACTTTTTAATGCTCTAGTGCCAACACCAATGCTCCAGTTCCCACTGTTCCCAGGGCTACCAAACTTCACAAATATGAACAGTGTGCTGAGTGGAAAAGGAACTACATATAAGATGGACCCTAAGCTTACAAAGCTTGAAGCAGGATCTTAACAGGGCTTCCAGGAGCCAGTCTAATACCCAGAGTTCTTATTAAATAAGAGTTCTTGACATTTTTAAAAACAACTTAAATGAAATAATTCACACATCATAGAAACACCTATTTAAGTCAGTCAGCTCAATAGCTTTTAGTATCTTCACAAATACTTCCTTCTTGACACTATAAACCTACTATGTTCGGGTTTACATCCTGTCAACACTGCTCTTTTTGGACCAAGCAGCACAGACAGGACCCAGAACATGATGTGGACAGCTGTGGCCACAACCATTTCAGGCTGGTGGAGAAACCTGCCCTGTGATCCTCAGGAAGAAATGAAGTTCTGAAGTTCCCATCAAAAGCCCCATGGAAAAGCTGTTGTTTAACCACAGTGTGAAAGAACCCAGTAGGAAGGAAGAATCCACCAATGTCCCATGTTTACTCACATTTGTGTTTGGGTAATCGGGACACCCAAGCACAAGGAGCCGGAAAAACAGCCTCTGCACCTTCCTGTCCTGGTCCTTTAAGCGGACTCTAGGGTTCCAGGCAGGAGGTAGAGACAGGGATGGGGTATAGGTGGGCAAGGGAGAAGTGGGGAGGGGTGGTAATTGGAGATGGGGGAGGAGTATAAAAAAGGGGTAGGGTTAGGGAAGGGTGTGTCAGGAGAAGAAGGGGGTCAGGGACAGTACCAGTATCAGATCAAGTACAAGAGGGGAGGGAGGAGGGTTCAGACAGGTTAGTAGGCCAGCAGGTCAGTAAATCACTAGGTGAGCAAGACTGTTGCGACCGGCGCAAAAAACACCGAGATCAGGGTCCTGAGGGTAGGGGAATGTAAGAAAAAAAGAGAGAAGAGAAGACAGTTTGGGAACAGGAGGGTCCCCTGGGCTGATGGCCCAAGTGACGGCTTTATTGTTGCTGCACACACTCTTTTATAATATAAGACTCTTATGGATCAGGTCATTCTAAAAATAATCAGGTTTCACATAATCGCTGCCAACCAAAACATTTAGTTCCGTGTTTCTTGTGAATTTTCTCGACAGGTCACAACAAGACCTTGTTGATAAGATTGCTAGCAAAACACAATTCCCATGTTTGTTTCTATCTGACTCGGGGTAGAAAAAGGGAGGTAGCATTACTGCCAACACCTGCAGACCACAGGCTTCAGGAATTAACTTTCTCAGCCTTGACAAGGCTTTCGTATGCCCTTGAAAGTGGGGGAATGGGAGAGGAAACCACCGGGTTGGCTGAGTCAACAGGGAGCCGTTGCTTGACCCGGTCTCAGCCTGGCGTTGGGGCCCGGCCTCCCACATGAATGGGAGGGGGAACCACCAGGTTGGCTGAGTCGACAGGGAGCCATTGCTCGACCCGGTCTCAGCCTGGCACCAGGGCCCAGCCTCCCACATAAGACACAAACAGCAAGTTAAGTGGACTCTCAGGAGCAGGTGGAGCAGAGGAAGATCCTTCTTCTTCCAAGCCCTCACCTGTCTGGGTGTTGCCTTAGCAACCTGGAACCTTTATACTCTCTCTCGATCAATCAGCTGCCTTCACCCCTGGTAGAGCAATATGGACACCCCGTGTGACCTCATTTTTGAAAAGCTGCTTCCCACCTGGTGCACCACCAGGTGCCATCCCAATGACAGTTCCTCTCTGGAAACTTGGCCAACCTTTTGGTTTCTGGGCCTCTGAACCCAGCTCCCTGTCACCTCTTCTGAGTGCTCTCTCCTTCCTTTCTGAATTCCTATCTCCCATGGGCAATAGCTGAACAACAGAGAAAGCAAAGGAGGACACAACTGCAAGAACAATCAAATACACAAGCAGACAGGAAGGTTTAACCCTCTCTCAGTAAGTCAAAGCAGATACAACATCCATAAGATAGAGATCTTGATAGCAAACCATCTGAATCCTACAGCTATATCCATATATATGTCCACATGTACATAACACGGTAGAGGACACATTCACTTTAGGCACAGAGGATACAGTTACAAAAATTCACCTTATTTATTATGGCCATAAGGGAAATTTCAAAGGAATGAAATGATTTCAGAGGAAGGAAATCACACAAAGCACGTTTTGGTAATAGAATGTGCTAGAAATCACTAATATAGAGATAACAAGAAATTCTCATACGTTTAGAAATTGAGAAGTTCCTCTAGAAGTAGAATATGAGTCAAGAAATCCCAAAGAAAAAGAACTGTATTTGAGCTGAATGATAGGAGCATGATAAAATTGTAATAAAAAAATGTCTCCTGGACTGGAATATCCTGGAATATTGGTGTGAGAAGACTGTCTGGTCCCCAAATCATCTCTAATTGACCTAGACATTTTAACACAACCAGTGTTAGATCTGTCACTGACCTGTGTGACCCTCCTACCTATTGGCATGGGCTGTACATTATGAACCTTATGGGGGTGGCAGGGGGTGGGAGGAAGGCAGGAAATCCAGCTGACTCACAGGGATCTCCTGCGATCTCCAGGAATGAGAGCATTTTAAGAAAAATAGTTCATCAGCTTCTCTCCTGGGGGACCCGGGACAACACCCAGACTGTTGGCAGTACCAGGCATCCTGGGAGGGGAGGGCCAAGCAGGTGGGCAGAGGCCAGGGGCCAGGGACCCAGGTGACTAGACAAACCTACTGTGATCATCTCTCCCGGGCTCTGTCCTGAGCTGAGCTTCCTAAATAGTTTCTCTACATGATTGACTCAATGATTCCCCAACTGAAAATCATTGCTCTAAATCCCTCACTTTTATTTTTATGTAAATTTATTATAACAGGAAACACTCTGGCACTGTTAAAATAACAAAGCAAGGGCTCCAACTTAAATACAGAGAAACCATACAACACAAGCAAAACCAAAACAAAACAGGAGTGAAAAACCAATAGTGTTACATTCCCTTTAGATCCTGCTGCCTGCCTAAAGAGCCCCAGTATTGGGCTGTCCTGGTTATACAAGGAGAGACCAGCTACAGAAGGGGTGGAGTCCGACTGGCACAAAAGTGAATGGGATAGAGGCCCTGACTATAAGGGGGCCTAGGGAATTCCATGAAGGGTGGCCAGGGTCACCCTGATTATAACTGGAGCAGGGAAAGAAGAGGCAGTGAACAGAGTCTGGGGGGCCTTGAACAAGTGAGATCATTCATGGAGGTGAGGAAGGGTCTCCAAAGCCAATGTCAGCCTCCCATCTGGGAGCCCTTCGTGGACCGTGGGGGCAGGGCCAGGAGCCTAGAGTTTGAGATCCAGTGTGCTGCTTATCACCTGTGTGACACTGGGCTGGTTTCCTTCAGTAAACTGGGAGTGTCCATGCCTGTGTCCAGAACTGTGCTGAGGACAAGAGGAAGCTACGTGCTGAGCACTGGTGGATATCAGCGTCATCACCTCCCTGGGGCTTGTGTCTTCCCAGTCTGGTGCCTTAAAAGTTGCACAGCTGTTAAAGGCAACAAAGGTGAAAACCACAGTTCCCTCCAGTTTCAGGCCTGTGCCAAGCCTTTGCCTTTGCCGACATCACCTCTTGGGACCCAGTGGCAGTACTGTGGGACCCAAGGAATTTAACAAAAATCCCCTACCCCTGGACAAGCAGAGCAAGACTAACTCCATTTTGTGCTACACCCACCATCTCACGTATAACCCCCACATGACCTACTTATTGCTTAAGACACTCCCCCACCCTAGTCAAGCCGCTGAGCACACCCTTACTGGAAACCGGCTCATATAGGAATGCGGAACCCCTAACTGTCAAAGAATGTAAACCCCGCCTTTTGCCTGCCAAACTTGCGCACCAATTCTAACCACAGTGATAGGCTACTTCAAACAGTTACTATAGGGTAAATTGTAATTCAATTGGCCACCTGCATGTGGACTGATGTGACTATGCAACTTTCTGTGTGTGTTACAATCTCATTGGCCACTGGCCCCCATAAAACTGCTACGCCTCTTAACCTAGGGGTCCAAGTCCCTGCTCCGCTGTGTCAGGTATACTTGGGCCCAAGCTCGAGCTTGCAAATAAACCCTCGTGCGTTTGCATCGGTATCGGCTCCTTGGTGGTCTCTCGGATTCAAAATCGGGGGCATTACGGTACCATCCCTAACCCCTTGCACAGGTGGGGAACCAGGCTCAGAGCCCTCAAGGGGAGGGCTGGACCCAGGCTGAGAAAAGGCTTACTGCTGACTTGGGTCTGGGAGGGGATGTTGGGAGAGTGGGAAGCTGGGGCCTGGAGACTCCAGAAGGAGCAGGGGCCACAAAGATGCTTGGCCCCATAGCCCAGCTTTGCTTCAGGTCAGCCTGTACTGAAGCTGAGGCCAAACCAGGCAGCAAGGTCACAGGCCGGCTTCTGCACCTCAGGCCATTCATCTCTGTGGTGATGATAATGCTGTCATATACTAGTCCTGATGATGCCATCAGTGCTTTATTGTTGCGGGAGAGGGCACAGCCCACTTTGACACACCCCAAGGATCCTGGAGAGACTCAACTGTCTCCCTCACTTGACCTGGCCCCATGCAACACCTCAACTCTAAGTGGACCCTGTCTCTCCCCTGTGCCCCTGTCCCTGTGGCCACCCTACCCTGGCCAGTCTCTGGAATCCAGGCCTAGGCACAACCCTCCATAAGTCACTGACATGGGGCACATGCCCAGCACAGGGTTGGAAACAGGAAAACACCCCCTTCCATGACAACTTAGATGGGACAGGTCATACCAGGGTCTGTGCACCCCTTCTTCTTGTAGTGGCCTCCACTAGAGTGCCAGAGCTGTCCTGGAGTGTGTGTGTGTGTGTGTGTGTGTAGGTGTGTGTGTGTGTGTGTGTGTGTGTGTGTGTGTGTAATATGCATCATGTACCTGAGTCGGAGTTCTGTGTCTGTGGGTATATTGACTGTGGACATGAATTTCCTGTTATTTAGTTGTTTTCATGTTTTCTGATGAGGTTTGGGGGTGACAGTGGGGTTCGTGGGGAAAGAATTCTTGAAGTTGTCTTTGGTGCAAAAAGGTGATTTCATTAAAGCACAGGGACAGGACCAGTGGCCCTGGCTGAAGAGCTGCCCAGGCACCAGGAGGAGAGAATAGTTATATACTGTGGAGCTGGTGGGGAGGTCAAGTCCAGGTAGTTTCCAATGAGACTTTCATATGCTAAAGAAGACTCCCAGGATCCTGGAGGCCTAGCTATTGTCAAACTAGGGTTGTTTGCCCTCTCGCAAAGCATTAGCATTAAGACAGAGGGAGTTCCTGGAGAAATGTTTCACTCTGCTGGCCTCAAGTATCTGTCAATGGGATGCAGGTTATAAGGAAATTTAGTTCTATCTGCCATTTCCTTCTGCCTTAGTTTCCTATGGCATCACTATGGAGGGATGATGCTGGGGCTCTAGGAAACCAAGTCCATAGGTTTCTGGAGATTACTACTGCCTTTGCCTTTTTCTCGTGATTTACTAAGATATTTGTAAATAGATGGAGACAAGCCCTGCAGGACTATGATCTCTATCAGGTAACCATTTGTTTTTTTTCCTTTTGCTTTGTTCTTGGGCAGCTAGGAGTGCCCAAGGGATATCACACATATCCCACCTCGGGGTGGGGACAGGGGTTTGAGGCCTGGCAGCTTGCCTTATGCTCCCTCATCATTTTCCTCGTGTTTATCTGTATGCATGTGTTATCTGTGTCTGTGTCTGTGTCTCTGAATGAGCATATATCTGCTGTGCAAATCTCTGTGTCTGTGACTGTATGTATTATCTGTATCTCTTGGGTACATGTGTCCCTGTGGGAGTATCTGTGTGTATCTGTGTTTTGTGTCTGTGTGTGTAATGGTTGTATGTGTGAATTTGCTGTCACTTTGGGTGTTTCTGATCACAACTGTGTGTGTATGTGTTTTCTGTGTGTGTCCAGTGTGTGTAGGGTTTCCTTCATGGGAGTGTTGCACATGTCCTTGAATGTATGTATCCCTGAGTGTATGTATCCGTGTGTGTGTGTGTGTGTGTGTGAGAGAGAGAGAGAGAGAGAGAGAGAGAGAGAGAGAGATCGATCTTGCTCACTCTCCCTCTCTCCTCTCCCTCTCTCTTCCTCTCTTCCTCTGCTGTGTAGGTCTGTGTGTGAGCCTGTCCATGAGCCCCATACCTGAGTCCCCAGATGAGGCTGTGGGTGGTTCCATGCCTGTGTGTCTCTGTGTTTGTGGTGTCTGTTTCTTCCTCTGCACATGTGTGTCTGTGCAGCTCAGAAGTAAGCAGCTGCAGAGGGGGCCCTTCAAGGGTGACTCTTGGGGTAGGTGAGCAAGAGACAATATGTGCTTTCCCCACCCTCAGGCTCAGCTCCCTCTGCCCGTTTTTCTCTCATACTCTGGTGCCCCCCCCCGCCCACCCCCCGCCCTTGTGGTGCCATCTCAGGCCCCAAGGATGGACGGAGTGAAGGGTCAGCTCAGGATCACAGGCCAGCAGCTGGGAGAGCTGAAGATGGCAGGAGTAGGTGATAAAGTGGGGGTGGAGTGGGGGCTCTGGGCCCCTGGTGAGGCTGAGAATACTATTCCTGGACCCTGGGAAGGGTGAGTGAGTGAAGACCCCAAGGGAGGGCTGGGGAAACAGAGCTCCTGGGACCCATGGAAGGAATGCAGGATTGGGCACCCCGGGAAAGAGCTGGAGGAGTCCTGCAGGACTCATGAGTCCCCAAGGGGCAGATCCCTCACTCACCTGTGCTGGCACAGGCTGGGGCCGAGAAGCAGCAGCAGCATTCAGAGGCAGCAGAGGCAGCAGATCCATGGGATGGTGGATGGAGCAGTGAGCCATGGTTTTACAAGCAAGTGGAGTCACCACGCTGGGCTGCCCTCGGCCCCTTCTCCCTTCCCCAGACACCTCACTAGCTCTGGCCCAGGCATCACCTCCAGCAGGGCATGGGCAAGCCAGGCAGAGACGGACACCTGAGGCCACAGGAGTGTCCCCCTGACCTCTGTGTCCTAGTTGTTGAACGGGCATAAGGAGTCACCCAGGGCCCCTGGAACCAGGAGGGAGAATCTAGCCCTGGAAATTTCTCTTATGGGACTTGGACAGAATTATGCAGGGACAGCATTTAGTGCCAGTTCATTCACAGGATAAAACCACAACACAGGGTCACCTTGGCTGCTGATGTCAGTGTTCTCTTACCCAGGCCACATTTGAGCACTTACCCAGGGATTTGGAGGAAGGATAGGAACTGATATTAATTTAAAAGAACAAAAATGTTGGAATGTGGGCACTCTTGATGCAGTTACAGATCATTGCCCAACACTCCCTCCTCATCCTCTCCATTGTGGGGAAACTGAGGCAGTCAGGGATTGTCCATGATCACACAGTGGTTTCTGAGTGTTTTGCAGATTACATCTGACCAAACTCCTTTTTCCAAAGTTCACTTCTCTTAGTCTTGCCAGTGATGATTTTGGGTAGCTCTGGGACAAATTCCACCTAGTTGAGGAAGAACCCATCCTTAGTCCTGCTAACATTTCCTACCAATATTCCACACGTCCCTCCTTTGCCCCTGCACAGTCCCCCAGACAGGCTGGTACCTTGTGGTAGCCTCACTAGGCTCCACCAAGCATGCCACATTGTCCTCCTGGAAAGCTAGACACAGCCCTGTGATGTGCTCTGACTAGTGAAATGTGAGTGGGGGTGAATTGTGCCACCTTGAACACAATACTTGGGAACAACTGTGTCTGGTCACCTCTCTGTCCATCTCTTATGGCACCTGGGAGTTACCTATGATGGGTGCTCTTTTATCCTGGTCTCAGGAGGACCATCGTGGACATGTGGCATGAGCAAGGAAGAGACTTCCCTTATTATAAGCCATTAAGACTTTGAGGCTATTTATTACCCACAATAAAATCTAGTCCATACTAACTGGTATGCATCTTGCATTCTCCTCTCTATGAGGCAGTACAGCCTAACACTCGAAGCATGATCTCTGTTGTTAGATACATGTAAGTCTGAGTTCCAGCTCCATCCTTTTATTTTTTTAATTTTTTTATTTTTTAAAATTTACATCCAACTTAGTTAGCATATAGTGAAACAATGATTTCAGGAGTAGATTCCTTAATGCCCCTTACCCATTTAGCCCATTCCCCCCTCCACAACCCCTCCAGTAACCCTCAGTTTGTTCTCCAGATTTATGAGTCTCCTCGGTTTTGTTCCCCTCCCTGTTTTTATATTATTTTTTGTTTCCCTTCCCTTATGTTCATCTGTTTTGTCCCTTAAAGTCCTCATATGAATGAAATCATAGGATTTTTGTCTTTCTCTGACTAATTTCACTTAGCATAATACCCCCCAGTTCCATCCACGTAGTTGCAAATGGCAAGATTTCATTCTTTTTGATTGCTGAGTAACACTCCATTGTATATATATACCACATCTTCCTTTTCCATTCATCCATCGATGGACATTTGGCTCCATACTTTGGCTCTTGTTGATAGTGCTGCTATAAACATGGGGGTGCATGTGTCCCTTTGAAACAGCACACCTGTATCCCATGGACAAATGCCTAGTAGTGCAATTGCTGGGTCATAGGGTAGTTCTATTTTTAGTTTTTTGAGGAACCTCCATACTGTTTTCCAGAGTGGCTGCACCAGCTTGCATTCCCACCAACAATGCAAAAGAGATCCTCTTTCTCCGCATCCTCACCAACATCTGTTGTTGCCTGAGTTGTTAATGTTAGCCATTCTGACAGGTGTAAGGCGGTATCTCATTGTGGTTTTGATTTGTATTTCCCTGATGATGAGTGATGTTGAGCATTTTTTCATGTGTTGGTTGGCCATCTGGATGTCTTCCTTGGAGAAGTGTCTATTCATGTCTTTTGTCCATTTCTTCACTGGATTATTTGTTTTTTGGGTGTTGAGTTGGATAAGTTCTTTATAGATTTTGGATACTAACTCTTTATCTGATATGTCATTTGCAAATATCTTCTCCCATCCTGTCAGTTGTCTTTTAGTTTTGCTGATTGTTTCCTTTGCTGTGCAGAAGCTTTTTATTTTGATGAGGTCCCAGTAGTTCATTTTTGCTTTTGTTTCCCTTGCCTCCAGAGACATGTTGAGTAAGAAGTTGCTGCGGCCAAGATCAAAGAGGTTTTTGCCTGCTTTCTCCTCAAGGATTTTGATGGCTTCCTGTCTTACACTTAAGTCTTTCATCCACGTTGAGTTTATTTTTGTGTATGGTGTGAGAAAGTGGTCCGGGTTCATTTTTCTGCATGTCGCTGTCCAGTTTTCTCAGCACCACTTGCTGAAAAGACTGTCTTTATTCCATTGGATATTCTTTCCTGCTTTGTCAAAGATTAGTTGGCCATATGTTTGTGCGTCCATTTCTGGGTTCTCTATTCTGTTCCATTGAACTGAGTGTCTGTTCTTGTGCCAATACCATACTGTCTTGATGAATACAGCTTTGTAGTATAGCTTGAAGTCGGGGATTGTGATGCCTCCTGCTTTGGTTTTCTTTTTCAAGATCGCTTTGGCTATATGGGGTCTTTTCTGGTTCCATACAAATTTTAGGATTATTTGTTCTAGCTCTGTGAAGAATGCTGGTGTTACTTTGATAGGGATTGCATTGAATATGTAGATTGCTTTGGGTAGTATCGACATTTTAACAGTATTCGTTCTTCCTATCCAGGAGCATGGAATCCTTTTCCATTTTTTTGTGTCTTCTTCAATTTCTTTTATAAGCTTTCTATAGTTTTCAGTGCATAGATTTTTCACCTCTTTGGTTAGATTTATTCCTAGGTATTTTACGGTTTTTGGTGCAACTGTAAATGGGATCGATTCCTTGATTTCTCTATCTGTTGCTTCATTCTTGGTGTATAGGAATACAACCGATTTCTGTGCATTGATTTTATATCATGCAACTTTGCTGAATTCATGAATCCATTCTAGCAGTTTTGTGGTGGAATCTTTTGGATTTTCCACATAGAGTATCATGTCATCTGTGAAGAGTGAAAGTTTGACCTCCTCCTGGCTGATTTGGATGCCTTTTATCTCTTTGTGTTGTCTGATTGCAGAGGCTAAGACTTCCAATACTATGTTGAATACCAGTGGCTAGAGTGGACATCCCTGTCTTGTTCCTGACCTCAGGGGGAAAGCTCTCAGTTTTCCCCCATTGAGGATGATATTAGCGTTGGGTCATTCATATATGGCTTTTATGATCTCAAGGTATGCTCCTTCTATCCCTACTTTCTTGAGGGTTTTTATCAAGAAAGGATGCTGTATTTTGTCAAATGCTTTCTCTGCATCTATTGAGAGGATCATATGGTTCTTGTCCTTTCTTTTATTGATGTGATGAATCCCATTGTTTTGCATATATTGAACCAGCCCTGCATCCCAGGTATAAATCCTGCTTGGTTGTGGTGAATAAGTTTTTTGATGTATTGTTGGATCCGGTTGGCTAATATCTTGTTGAGGATTTTTGCATCCATGTTCATCAGGGAAATTGGTCTATAGTTCTCCTTTTTAGTGTGGTCTCTGTCTGGTTTTGGAATCAAGGTAATGCTGGCTTCATAGAAAGAGTTTGGAAGTTTTCCTTCCATTTCTATTTTTTGGAACAGTTTCAAGAGAATAGGTGTTAACTCTTCCTTAAATGTTTGGTAGAATTTGCGTGGAAAGCCATCTGGCCCTGGACTCTTGTTTTTGGCAGATATTTGATTACTAATTCAATTTCCTTACTGGAAATCTGTCCAAATTTTCTATTTCTTCCTGTTTCAGTTTTGGTAGTGTATACGTTTTTAGGAATTTGTCCATTTCTTCCAGATTGTCCATTTTATTGGCATATAATTGCTCATAATATTCTCTTATTATTGTTTTTATTTCTGTGTTGTTGGTTGTGATCTCTCCTCTTTCATTCTTGATTTTATTTGGGTCCTTTCCTTTTTCTTTTTGATCAAACTGGCCAGTGGTTTATCAATTTTGTTAATTCTTTCAAAGAACCAGCTTCTGGTTTCATTGATCTGTTCTACTGTTTTTTCGGGGTTTTTTTTTTTTTTTTGCTTTCAATAGCATTAATTTCTCCTCTAATCTTTATTATTTCCTGTCTTCTGCTGGTTTTGGGTTTTATTTGCTGTTCTTTTTTCCAGCTCCTTAAGGCGTAAGGTTAGGTTGTGTATCTGAGACCTTTCTTCCTTCTTTCCGAAGACCTCGATTGCTATATACTTTCCTCTTATGACCACCTTTGCTGCGTCCCAGAGGTTTTGGGTTGTGGTGTTATCATTTTCATTGACTTCCATATACTTTTTAATTTCCTCTTTAACTGCTTGGTTAGCCCATTCATTCTTTAGGAGGATGTTCTTCAGTCTCCAATTATTTGTTGCCTTTCCAAATTTTTTCTTGTGGTTGATTTCAAGTTTCATAGTGTTGTGGTCTGAAAATATGCACGGTATTATCTCAATCTTTTTGTACTTACTTAGGGCTGATTTGTATCTCGGTATGTGATCTATTCTGCAGAATGTTCCATGTGCACTGGAGAAGAATGTATATTCTGCTGCTTTAGGATGAAATGTTTTGAATGTATCTGTTAAGTCCATCTGGTCCAGTGTGTCATTCAAAGCCATTGTTTCCTTGTTGATTTTTTGATTAGATGATCTGTCCATTGCTGTGAGTGGGGTGTTGACGTCTCCTACTATTATGGTATTACTATCAATGAGTTTCTTTATGTTTGTGATTGATTTAAATATTTGGGTGCTGCCACATTTGGTGCATAAATATTTACAACTGTTAAGTCTTCTTGGTGGATAGACCCCTTGATTATGATATAATGCCCTTCTGCATCTCTTGATACAGTCTTTATTTTAAAGTCTAGATTGTCTGATATAAGTATGGCTTCTCCGGCTTTCTTTTGTTGACTATTAGCATGATAGATGGTTCTCCATCCCCTTATTTTCAATCTGAAGGTGTCTTTAGGTCTAAAGTGGGTCTCTTGTAAACAGCATATAGATGGATCTTGTTTTCTTATCCATTCTGTTACCCTATGTCTTTTCATTGGAGCATTGAGTCCATTGACATTTAGAGTGAATACTGAAAGATATGAATTTATTGCCATTATGATGCTTGTAGAGGTGGAGTTTCTGGTGGTGTTCTCTGGTCCTTTCTAATCTTTTACTGTTTTTGGTACACACACACACACACACACACACACACACATCTATTTCCATCTTTTCCCCCCTCAGAAAGTCCCCCTTAAAATTTCTTGCAGGGTTAGTTTAGTGGTCACAAACTCCTTTAATTTTTGTTTGTCTGGGAAACTTTTTATCTCTTCTTCTATTTTGAATGACAGCCTTGCTGGATAAAGAATTCTTGGCTGCATATTTTTCTGATTCAGCACACTGAATATATCCCACCACTCCTTTCTGGCCTGCCAAGTTTCTGTGGCTAGGTCTGCTGCAAACCTGTCCTGCCTTCCCTTGTAGGTTAAGGACTTTTTTCCCTTGCTGCTTTCAAGATTCTCTCCTTTCCTATTTTGTGAATTGACTATGATATGCCTTGTTGATGGTAGGCTTTTGTTGAATCTAATGGGGGTCCTCTGTGCTTAGATTTTGAAGTCTGTGTCTTTCCCCAGGTTAGGAATGTTTTCCACCTTGATTTGCTCACATAACCCTTCTACCAGTATTTCTCTCTCTTCCTCTTCTGGGACCCCTATGATTCTGATGTTGTTCCTTTTTAATGAGTCACAGATTTCTCTAATTCTTAAATCGTGCTCTTTTGCCTTGATCTTCCTCTTTTTTTCTTCTTTGTTATTCTCTATAAGTTTGTCCTCTATATTGCTGATTCTCTGTTCTGCCTCATCCATCCTTGCTGCCGCGGCATCCATCCATGATTACAGCTCAGTTATAGCATTTTTAATTTAATTCTCATTATTTTTTACTTCTTTTATCTCTGCAGAATGGAATTCTAACCTATTTTGGACTCCGGCTAGTATTCTTTTTATTGTGATTCTAAATTCTGGTTCAGACATCTTGCTTGTATCTTTGTTGGTCAAATCCCTGGCCGTCATTTCTTCGTGCTCTTTCTTTTGGGGTGAATTCCTTCGTTTTGTCATTTTGAAGGGAGAAAAGGAATTAATGAGGTAGAAAAATTGAAATTAAAAAAATTAAAATAAAAAAGCATTAAAATTAAAAATTAAAAACTCACACACACACACAAAATTGAATAGATGATGCTAGATCCTAGGTGTGTTTTGGTCTGGATGTTGAAAGTGGTTTGACAGATTAGAGAAAAAAAGGGGGGGGGAGGAAAAAAAAAGAAATCATTTGAGAATTTGAAAAAATGAATGCACTGAAGTCGACCAAAATGAGATGATGGGGGCAAAATAGAATTTGAAAAAATATACACAAAAGTAAAGAATATAGTAGAAAAAAATTTAAAGAAAAATATTTGTAATAAAAATTAAAAGTATGATTTTTTTTAATTTTCTGTATTTAAGAAAAAAGAAAAGAAATGAAAAAGAGAAAAAAGAACAAAAAAGAAAGAAATCTTTTGAAAATTTGAAAAAAGTGAATACACTGTAGTAAACTAAAATAAAATGATGGAAGCAAAATAGAATTTGAAAAAATTTACATAAAAGCAAAAATATATAGTAATGAAAATTAAATAAGAATATTTTTAATGGAAATTGAAAGTAAAAATGAAGTTTTTCTCTTTCTGCATTCAAGAAAAAGAAAAGAAACAAAAAAGAGAAAAAAGAAAGGAAAAAAAGGAAATTGCAAATTTGAAAAGGTGAGTACACTGAAGTAGACTAAAATAAAATGATGGAAGCAAAGTAGAATTTGAAAAAAATTACACAAAATAAAAAATATAGTAATAAAAATTAAAGAAAGATATTTTTAATAAAAATTGAAAATAAAAGTGAATTTTTTCTTTCTGTATTCAAGGAAAAGTGTAAAAGAGAAAAAAAAATGAAAGAAAATTGAATAGGTGGACCTAACAGATTGAAGTAGGACTGAAATCACTTTGTTAAAGTCAGTCTATGTAGCGCTTTATAGTCCCTAAACTAAGCCGATAGTGAAACTTGTGTTCTTGAAGGTCGAAGTTGGCCCAGTTGGGCTGGGCTCAGTGTAACAGCTCTGCTCTCCACTAGATGGCGCTGCTAGCCTACTGGGGTGGACTCTTGCAGTGCGCATCGGTGGGAGTGGTGAAAAATGGCGCCACCCAGCCACCCAGTCTGTTCTCCCAGATCAGCAATTGCACACCGGTCCTCCATCTTCAGCTCTCATCCACTCCCTGCTTTTCCACTCTCCGTCACCAGGCCCCAGGCAGTACCTCTCTCCCAAGTTTTGTCTCAGATGTGGCTGTTTTCCCCAGACCCTTACTTCTGAAGGACTGTGGCTTTGACCCGCTCCGCCCCTCTGCGGGAGGGTCTCACCGAGCAGTGGCCGAATCAGCAACGGCTGAATATCGGCTGCACCCAGTAACGCTTGCTGGACCCTGCTGTTGCTGGTGCCCCGAGACTGTGGCCAGGTGCCATCCCGCCCCCAAAAAAGATCGCGAGATAGTATAGCCTCAGGGTTTCAGGGAACAGGGAAAATCACAACACACATCTGGCACCAGGCTTCACCCTCAACAACCTTGCCCCAGCACCAGCGAATGTGGCTGCCTTCCGGGGTCTGCTGGAACCAGCAGTGGCACCGCTTTTCCCTGTGTGGCCCGAGGACCTCCCAGACCCCACTTTTTTCCTGGGGATTCTCCCCTTCCCACCAGAGCACCGCCAGGTATCGAGCTGCATAATTGCAGCCTTTGCGTTCCCCTTGTTTACAGTCTTAATGGAATTTAAACCCTCTCCTTTCTCTTTTCTCCCTTTTTAGTTTAGTCCCTGTGGCTGTTTCCAATTTTCCACTTTCTCTCCAGCTCCTTTTGGGGAGGGGTGCTTTTCCCATATTCTCCCCCTCTCCCCAGTCTCCATCCTCTCTCCGCCCACAAAAGTGGTTCCCTACCTTTTGCCGCTTCTCGCTCCCCAAGTTCAGCTCTCTGTGCTGTGTGTACCTGCTGAATCATGTGGTTCAGGTTGTGCAGGTTGTTGTGTTAATCCTCCAATCAGTTTTCTAGGTGTGTAGGATGGTTTAGTGTTGGTCTGGCTGTATTTCATGAACATGAGACACACCTCCATCGTTTTATTAACCCCAACTGCAGGCAATTTACTTGGGAGTCTCTGAGCCTCCATTTTCACTCCATAAAATGGATGGTTACACCATCTTAAGTTTGAAGGGAATTAAATGAAATTATAAAACTCGTAAATCTTTGAGTCCAGAGCCTGGCACCCATAGTGAATGCTCAATAAATGTTAGCTGAATGGCTTTATGTCCTGATTGTAAACATTCTGAAAATGCAGCAATGTATGATTACAAAAGAAGGAAATGTTAAAATTTTGGCATATGTATCCTTTCAAACTGTGTTTCAATGGATAGGATATTATGTACATTCATTTACAGCCTGCGGTTTTTCTCTTAGTAAGATATTGTTGTGATATTTTGATGTTTCAAACTAGAGATCTGCATCATCTTTTTAAATTATAAGAACGTCAGGGGCGCCTGGGTGGTTCAGTCAGTTAAGCGGCCGACTTCAGCTCAGGTCATGATCTTGTAGTCTGTGAGTTCGAGCCTCGCGTCGGGCTCTGTACTGACAGCTCAGAGCCTGGAGCCTGTTTCAGATTCTGTGTCTCCCTCTCTCTGACCCTCCCCCGTTCATGCTCTGTCTCTCTCTGTCTCAAAAATAAATAAACATTAAAAAAATTTTTTTTTAATTATAAGAACATCAAATACCATGAATAATTTAATCATTTCTCAACAGCTAGACATTTCCATAGGTTGAACAGGGCACTGAAAACAAATGAAGCAGAATAAAAACTATCAGAATGTATTGTATGTTAGAATAAATATTAGCTCATTAGCTTTTATCTGTTATGTATCTAAATGTGTATTGTGCTGCAATTTAGAATGTATTTCTTAATACAAATAATGTTTTTAAAACATGTGGCAGTCGTCTACTGGAATTTCTTTTTCAGTTTTTAAAGATTACAAATAACCTTCTTGGATATTTCTAGGCACTCGTGTGATTTTTTTCTTTTAGGTTGACCTGCCAGCCATGGATTCCTTTTGGTTTTCTGACAAAAGATAAAGATTCCATCTGATTAAGTTGGTTCCCCCAAACCACTAAGTTAAATGCTTTTTCTGTAGAGAAAAATGCTCAATCTGTTGGCTACATAAGATTTCCATGGCCACGCTAGGGGATTTGGGGCAGCAGAGCCCCAGGAACCACTGGCGGGGACCAGATCCCATCCATCTGCCCTCAATCACCTTCCTCGGGTACTTATATGGGGCTGTCACTGACTTCACATGCTGCTGCAGCTCCTGGGTGAGCTGGTCCTGGTCATGGGAGAGGAATTCCAGGGTCAGGACAATAAATGCCTTCACCACTCGCAGTGCAGAACCAGAGTGGAGTCTCAGGGTGAGTGGCAACCAATTGTATAGTTTAAAAAGTAAATGTTTATTAAATAAATGGAAAAACAACACTTGATTCAGTATGTGTTTATGCCAGGAATGAGCACATAGTTGCAACTCTAGCTTCAATGTTATGAAATACAAAGTAAGCTTAAGTACACCAGATTTTTCCAGGGCAAATTCTCAAACAAGTTTAGGTTTTTTTTCCTCAAACCATACTGTTAAGTTTTGGAGTCCAATGATTCAAACCAAATATTAAAGAGTAAAAACAAATAAGAAGTCATTCTCATCAAAAGAACAAAATGAGAAGCCACAGACTGGGAGAAAATATTTGCAAAAGACACATCTGTAAAGGACTGTTATCAAAATACACAAAGAACTCTGTAAACTCAACAGTAAGAGAACAACCGAATTGAAAAATGGGGCAATGACCTTAAAAGACACCACACCAGAAAGACATACAGGTGGCAAATAAGCATATGAAAATGTGCTCTACATCATATGTCACGAGGGAAATGCAAATTAAAACAATAGAGAGGGAGCACCTGGGTGGCTCATTTGCTTGAGCATCTGACTTTGGCTCAGGTCATGATCTCATGGTTCATGAGTTCAATCCCCACATTGCTGCTGTGAGCACAGAGCCTGCTTTGGAATCTCTGTCCCCACCACCCACCCCACACCTCTCCTGGTCTCTCTCTCACAAATAAACATTTAAAAAATAATAAAATAAGACAACAGTGAGATACCACTACACATCTGTTAGAATAGCGGCAATGCAAAATGGTATGGCCACTTTGCAGACAGTTCAGTTGTTCTTACAAAACTCTTCCCCTACAGTCCAACAATTGATTGTGCTCCTTAGTATTTATCCAAACAGCTGAAAACTTTTATCCACACAGACACCAACACATGGATGTTTAGAACAGTTTTATTCATAATTTCCAACAGTGGGATTTAACCAAGATGTCTGTCAATAGGTGAATGGTTAAGTAAACTGTGGTATAGCTAACAATGGAATATTATTCCTGTAAATAATATTATTCCTGTAAAGTGCTGTAAAGAAATAAGCTATCAGGGCGCCTGGGTGGCTCAGTCGGTTAAGCGTCCGACTTCGGCTCAGGTCATGATCTCGCAGTCTGTGGGTTCGAGCCCCACGTCGGGCTCTGTGCTGACAGCTCAGAGCCTGGAACCTGTTTCAGATTCTGTGTCTCCCTCTTTCTCTGGCCCTCCCCTGTTCATGCTGTCTCAAAAATAAATAAATGTTAAAAAAAATTTTAAAAAAGAAAGAAGCTATCAAGCTCTGAAAAGACATGGAAGAAAACCTAAAGAGATGTTATTAGGTGGAAGAAGCCAATCTGAAAAGGCTGCATACACTAGGATTCCAATTATATGACATTCTAGAAAAGGCATGATGATGGAGACAGTAAAAAGGTCAGTGACTATCAGGGCTTAGGGAAGAGGGAGGAGGAGGGATGAATAGGTGCAGCACAGAGGATGTTTAGAGCAGTGAAACTAGTGGGTATGAAACTATAATGGTGGATACATGTTATCAAAAATTTGTCCAATCCCACAGAATGAACAACCCAAGAATCAACCCTAGTGAAATCTGTGGACTTTGGCTGGTAATGATGTGTCAATGTAGGTTCATTTATCTATTGTAATGAATGTACATCTCTGGTAGGAAACATGGATAGAGGGGAACCTATGCATGTAGAGGGCAGGAAGCACATGGGAAACTTCTGTACCTTCTGCTCAATGTTGCTGTAAACCTAAAACGGCTATTAAAAGAAAAAAAAGATATCCTCAGACTTCTACTTCTTGGAAATCTCTGTTCTTAATTCCATTTGTGTCTTCCGATGTTCTTTATGCACAATCAAGCAAATAAACATCTGTATCCCCTCTTATGCAAAGGTAGCCAATCTGTACGCTAATTTTCACCTTAAAACAAGGTGAAATTGTGGGGATATGGTATATGCATCTTTAATTTTATTAGACTGCCTTCCATACCTAAATTGTTTACTTGTTTGTACAGTTTATTCATTTTTAAGAATTTTTTTAACATTTATTCCTTTTTTGAGAGACAGAGACAGTGTGAGCAGGGGAAGGACAGAGAGCGAGGGAGACACAGAATCTGAAGCAGGCTCCAGGCTCTGAGCTATCAGCATAGAGCCTGACACAGAACTTGAACTCAGAATGGTGGGATCATGACCTGAGCCGAAGCTGGTGGCTCAACCGACTGAGCCACCCAGGCACCCCATGTACAGTTTATTCATTTTTGTATTGAAGTATAATCAACATACAGTGTTATGTTGTTTTCAGATGTACAGTATAATGATTCAAAAATTCTATATATTTCTCAGTGGTCCTCAAGATAAGTACACTCTCAATCCCCTGTATCTGTTTCACATGTCCCTCACCCACCTCCCCTCTGGCAACCACCATTTTGTTCTCTGTATTTCAGAGTCTGGTTTTTTTGTTTGTCTCTTTTTGGCTTGTACATTTGCTGTGTTTCTCCAATTGCACATGTCAGTGAAGTCATATGGTATTTGTCTTTCTCTGACTTATTTCACTTAGAATTATACCCTCTAGTTAATAAATTGTTGTTTCACCAATTTATATTCACACTCCCACCAGCAATGTCTAAGAATGCCTGTTTCCCCTAAGTCTTGCTGACAGTGTGATCAAACTTGTGCATTTTCTGTGTACCTAAGAGGTGAAAATGACATCTTAATTAGTTTTAATCTGTATGGAATCAAAACACCAAAGTGTTTCCCTTAGCAATTCCCACAAGGGGACAGAGTACACTGGGACCTGACCCCTCCATTCATTTTTGAGCTTGTCTTATACTTGCTACTGTCCTTTTTCAAACTGCAATGAGCTAAAGCCCATTCAAGGGACTTTTCAGGCAGGCAATTTCATCTAAATACAATTGAATATCATTGTTCCCTTCCCTGTTTTGGTTCCATTTTAGCTTAGGGTTTTGTTTTTGTTTTTGTTTTTTGGGTTTTTTTTTTGATGCTTTTTAATGGTTTCTTTTTATTTGCCTTTATATCAGTGATCCAAACTTTACATTTATAATAAATTTTCTGATTTTATTTATAGTATGCAAATTATATATACTTTAAGTTTTTAGTTTTAATTCCAGCATAGTTAACATGCAATGTTTTGTTAATTTCAGTTGTCCAATAGAGTGAATAAACAATGCTATACATTACTCAGTGCTTATCATGATAAGTGCACCTTTTAATCCCCATCACCTAATTTACCCATCCCCCAAGCAACTCCCCTTTGGTAACCATCAGCTTATTCTCTATAGTAAAAAAGTCTGTTTCTTGGTTTGTTTCTCTCTCCTTTTGTTCCACCCTTTGTTTCTTAAATTCCACACGTGAATAAAACCATACTGTATTTATCTTTCTCTGACTGGCTTATTTCACTTAGCCTTATACTCTCTAGTTCCATCCATGTTGTTGAAAATGGCAAGATTTCATTCTTTTTCATGGCTGAATAATATTGCTGTGTGATAGATATAGATATAGATATAGATATAGATATAGATATAGATAGATATATAGATATATATATCGATATAGATAGATATAGATATAGATAGATATATATCGATATATATATCAATCACTTCTTTACCCATTCACACTAAAAGACAATCTACTGAATGGGAGAAGACATTTGCCAATGACAACTCTGATAAAGCAATCATATCCAAAATATATAAAGAACTTCCACAGCTCAATACCCAAAAAACTGTAACAAGTCTTAATTTTAAAAAGTGCTGAAGTTTAAAGCAATACTTTTTAAAAAAATTTTTTATACATTTATTTTTGATAGCGAGAGCGCGCGCACACAAGTGGGGGAGGGGCAGAGAGAGAAGGAGACACAGAATCTGAAGCAGGCTCCAGGCTCTGAGCTGTCAGCACAGATCCCAATGCCGGCTTCGAACTCACAGGGCGTGAGTCACCTGAGCCAAAGTCGATGCTCAACAGACCTAGCCACCCAGGCAGCTGGGGATACATTATTTTTAAGCACACGTCATATGTTTACAAAAGTTTTTTGTTTTTTTTTTTTCATTTAAATTTCAGTTAACATAAGGGTGCAATATTGTTTTCAGGAATAGAATTCAGTGATTCACCACTTACACACAACACCCAGTGCTCATCACAAATGCCCCCCCTTAATACTCATCACTCATCCAGTGCATCTCCCACCCACCTTCCTCCATCAACCCTCAGTTTATTCTCTATTGTTAAGAGTCTCTTGTGGTTTGTTTCCGTCTCTCCTCTTTCCCATAGTTTGGCCATAAAGCAAGTCTAAATATATTTCAAAAGAATGAAACCCACAGAGGATGTTCTTGGAACATAATTGCGAATGTGCAGAAATCTATAGATTATACATATATTTTATATATATACACATAGAAATTGATAGAGTATTTCTGTATATATTTCTCTCCCTATATTTACATTTATCTTGTGTATTTATACATCTATATATTAATATTTATAATTAATTATATTTCTTATAATTATTATATTGATTATAATATACCATATTAAAATAATATATATTTATGATAAATCACATACACAAAATACATAATACATAATTATAATATATTAATAAGTATTAATATAAGTGTTATTATAAAGTATTAATTTTTATAAATAACAATTCTGTATGTTAATATATTATGCATTAGATTTTAAAATTTATTTATAGTATTTGTAATATTTGTATTATTTACATTTAATTATATATAATATTAAAGTTTATATTTTGTATTCCCTAATACCTACTAGGAAAATATATTAAAGCATATTTTATTGTATCTATTTTAACTATTTATTTAACATATGTTTATATATACTATCTACATATATTTCTATATATGTCTATGTATATAATCTATATTAAGATGGCTTCCTGTTCAAATCTTCTGCATCCTTACTGATTTGGGGTCTGCCCATTATCAGTTGCTGAGAGAGGGCTGTGAAAAAATCTCCCACTCTACTTGAGGAATTGATTATTCTTGCAGTTTTTGGCATACTTCCCTTTATATGGTTGGCAGTCATATAATTGGGGATGCACAACTTTTCCTTTCTTGGTGAACTATACATTTTATTACTTTGTACCAACTTTCTTTATATCTAGCAATGCTTTTTGCCTTCTGTATATTTTATCTGATATTACTATACCCAGAGCAGCTTTTCTTTGATTGGTGTTTGCATACTTTAGTTTTTTCCAGTGTCTTATTTTCAAAATGTCTATGACCTTGCATTTTAGATTAGTATCATGTCACCAGCTTATGGTTGTTGGTTGGTTGGTTGGTTTAGCTAGTTGTTGATTTTTAACAGGATCTTTTTATCCAGTGAATTCAATGTGACCTTCTTCTCTTGGACTTTACATTCACCACCAATATGTGCATTCTATTTTTCTATACTTTTCTGTTTTTTCTTCTCTTTTCAAAATCTTTTACTGTCTGATATTGTGCCCTTCACACTGACCCTGCATCATGAGCCACATGACACAGCCTGGTTTCTTTGTATGTTAGTTATTAAGTTCACTGTGGTTCCCACAGTCCATTTCCTATGCCCCAACATTATTTCACCCAACAACTTTAGCATCTACTGATAATTGGTGGCCAAACTGTTAGAATGATGGTTTTTAAAAGGTGATTTCTTATCTCCATTTTCTATTTCTACCTTTATTTGTGTGTAATCTTTTGTAAAGGTATTTCTCTTTTCTCCAATCCCCATTTTAAAAATGTTTTTTAGGTATCACTGTAGACTCATGGATTGTTTATCATTCAGTATTGGGAAACCATTCCTGCCATGATTCATTTTAATGTTCAGGTTGTCTTGATCTGATCAGTGGCAATCCTTTCAGATAGTTCCTGTGTCTTTTTCATATGTCCCATCTACTGTTGAAGATTACCTTATTCTTGGGCACAGCCATAAGTTCAGGCATGGAAACACAGAGACAGAGGAAGGATCCATCCATATCTGAATGATACAATGATTTCTCAGTCAAGTACCTCTAACTGACTAGGAGATTGTTATATCAATCAGAAATGGATCCTTCCTGTGGCTCCAAAACAGTATGATACTGAAGCAAAAACAGACACAGACATCAATGGAACAGAATAGAAAACACAGGAATAATCCCACAATTATAGGATCAGTTAATCTTCAACAAAGCAGGAAAGATGATCCAATGGGAGAAAGTCTCTTCAACAAATGGTGTTGGGAAAACTGAACAACAACATGCGAAAGAATGAAACTGGACACTTTCTTACATCATACACATAAATAAATTCAAAATGAATTAAAACCCTAAATGTGAGACCTGAAACCATAAAAATCCTAGCAAAGAATATAGGTAGTAACTTCTTTGACATTGGACATACCAACTTCTTTCTAGATACGCCTCCTTAGACAAAGGAAATTAAAGGAAAAATAAATTACTGAGACTACACCAAAATAAAAACCTTCTGCACAGCGAAGAAAACAATCAATAAAACTAAAGGGCAACAGACATTGGGCAACATCTTCTCCAAAGAAGGCATCCAGATGGCCAACAGATACATAAAAAGATGCTCATCTTCACTTATCATCAGGGAAATACAAATCAAAGCTACAAAGAGATATCATCTCCCACCTGTCAGAATGGGTAAAATCAACAACACAGAAACAACAGGTGTTGGCAAGGATATGAGGAAAGGGGAACCCCTGTGCACTGATTGGTGGGAATGCAAACGTGGTGCAACCACTGTGGACAAGAGTATGGAAGTTCCTCAAAAGGTTAAAAATAGAACTACCTTATGATCCAGCAATCACATTACTCGGTATTTACCTAAATAATACAAGAACACTAACTCAAAGGGATACACGTACCCTTATGTTTTTAGCAACATTATTTATGACAGTCATATTATGGAAGCAGCTCAAGTGTTCATTATTGCTGAATGGATAAAGAAGGTGTGGTATATATAGATATATGCGATGGAATAGTATCAGCCATAAAAAGAATGAAATCTTGCCATTTGCACCAACACGGATAGACCTACAGAGTATTATACTAAGTGAAATAAGTTAGAGAATGACAAATACCATATAATTTCACTCACATGTGGAATTTAAGAAACAAAACAAATGAACACAGGGAGGAGATGGGGTGGGGAGGAAAGAGAGAGAAACCAAGAAACAGACTAGAAACTATAGAGAAACAAATGGTTACCAGAAGGGAGGTGGGTGGGAGATGGGTAAAATAAGTGATGGGGATTAAGGATTGCATTTCTGGTGATGAGCACCACCAGGTGTCATATGCAAGTGTTGAATCACTATATTGTATACCTGGGGCTAATATTACACTGGATGTTAACTAACTGGAATTTGAATGAAAACTTTAAGTCTTGGATGTAGCAAAAGCTGATATAAGAGGGTAGGTTATAGCAATCAGGCCTACCTGAAGAAGTAAGAAAAAATCTCAAAAAAAAAACAAAACCAAAAACAAACAAACAACAACAACAAAAAAACAACTAACCTTAAGCCTAGAAGAACAAAGCCCAAATACAGAAGGGAGGAAATAATAAAAACTAAAGCAGAAATAAAGGAAATAAAACACACACACAAGAAATAGAACACATCATGAAAACCAGAGCTGGTTGTTTGAAAAGATAAACCAAATTGATAAACTGTTATCCAGACTCATTAACAAAAGAAGAGAGGACAAAAATAAATAAAATTAGAAAAGAAAGAGGTGAAATAACAGCCAACACCCTAGGAATACAGTGTCTTAACATCAACTTCATATCATCCCCCACAGTAATCTATATCGCCCATGTTGGTACTATTCTTTTATTGTAATTTTTCTCTTTATGAATACTAATTAGCCAATGTCACGGTAGGCACAAACTTTATAGAAAGTGCATCAGTGACACACCCATTCTAGATCAGAAATCATTATATATCATATGTTGTATATGTTTTATTATCTTAACATAAACTATAGAAACTAGATGTTTCTGTTTCTGTGAATTACATAATACTGTGTATCATAGTTTTCTATAACATAAATGTTATTATTTAAATAAAACAATAGTAAGAACTATAAGAGTAGATACTAGTCACTCAGGGCAGGACTAATTATGCCATATTATATGTTAAAAACATAAACCAAGACTACTAATAAACTTTTAATTTTACAATAGGTTTGATTTACTGAATAAAAATTGTGGGGATAGTACTGAGAGTTTTCACATACCTAAGACTCAGTTTGTTGATTATTAATGTCACATGAGTTGGTACAGTAATCAAAAATTGATATAATCGACCAATGTCTATTTTACTCAGATTTGCTGAGGTTTTAACTTTTCCTGTTCCAGACTCATCCCAGCTGGCACATTACATCCAGTCATCCTGTCTCCTTAGGCTCTACCTGCCTATAACAATTCTCAGACTTTCCATATTTTTCATGATCTGCAAAGTTTTGAGGGGTACTTTTGTAGAATGTATTTTGTGGGATGATCCTCAGTTGGTATACGTCTAATTTTTTTTTTAACGTTTATTCATTTTTGAGACACAGAGAGAGACAGAGTGTGAGTGAGGAAGAGGCAGAGAGAGAGAGACACGGAATCCAAAGCAGGCTTCAGGCTCTGAGCTGTCAGCACAGAGCCCGATGTGGGGCTCAGACCCATGAACTGTGAGACCATGACCTGAGCCAAAGTCCAATGCTTAACCGACTGAGCCAACCAGGCGCCCCTCTAATGTTTTTTCAAATGACTATACTGGAGTTATGTGCTTGGTGGCACAAGATCAGAGAGGCAAAATGCCATCCTTATTGATTCATATCAAGAATGTTTACTCTCAAGATGAATTGCCACTGTTAATTTTATGTTTCATCACATGGCTGAGGTAGTGCTTTTCAGGTTTCTCCCCTGTCCATGATGTATGTTCTCTCTAGAGAAATAAGTGCACATCTCAAGAAGTGGGAAGTTACATGTCACCTCTTGAAGGACTGGGTGTCTACATAATGCAAATGCTTTCAGCTTTGAAAATACTCATTTATTTGGTACCATATGGACTCTTTTTAAAATAAATCTAAAACTGTAATAATATTAAAAGTACATGAATAATCATTGTTTTAACACATGTAACTGCATAATGAGTTCTGTTATTTACTAACAGTTGACACTCATTTTCATGTTCTTACTGCTGTTTTATTTAAATAATAGCATGTATGTTATAAAAAATTTAATACACAATAAATATAATTGACAAAAGTAGCCATTTTACATATTTTACACTAAGATGATAACATATATGCCACATTGTATTCTATAGTATGGAATTATGTGTTTTTCTGATTTTCAAAGAGTGTGTCACTGATGGGCTCACTATAAAGTTGGTGATCCTACAGCATGGACCTATTTAGATTCTGGACAATGTTTTTCACATCATGGCTTAACATTTTCCAAAAATGTACAAACGGCCAGGTGTTTCATTGTGACTAGCTCACTTATTCTAAAGAATCCTTGTTTTTAATTTGTTTCCATGCATTCTTTTTAGCGGCAATACAACAGAATCAAATAATTCCAATTCAGAAAAACATTCAATGTTGGGAAGAATGTACAGTTGAGTTCAAGAGTTTTCAGGCTGAAGGAGAAAGATGTGACCATGAGGTAGCAGCAGCATGCAGGTAGCATTATTTGGGCCACTCTGACAGGTCTGCATGAGGGGAGGTCCTTCACAGCATCTGACCTTCCCGTGGCTACCACCCTGAAGTAGAAGAGGGCAAGGTAGCGTCTTAGGAAGAGGTAATGTGGAGAGGGTACTTACATGCCTACGTGTTGTCTCTCAGCAGCCTGGCTGAGGGACTCGAGTTCAGAAGTCACCAGTAGCTTAGGGTCTTTGACAGCCGGAGGTGATCTTAATCTCTGATTAGCGGATGTTTGTCGTAATTTCACAGGCATGAAGATCAGGCAGACAGTGAAATGGCAAAAAAAAACAAAACAAAAAACAAAACAAAAAAAACCACAATTGATGGCTACTTAAAAAAATTTTTTTTAATGTTTATTTATTTTTGAGAGAGAGAGAGAGACAGACAGAGGGAGAGAGAAGGGGAGGAGCCAAGAGAAAGGGAGACACAGAATCCAAAGCAGGCTCCAGGCTCTGAGCTGTCAGCACAGAGCCTGACACAGGGCTCAAACCCATGAACCGCAAGATCATGACCTGAGCTGAAGTTGGAGGATTAACCAACTGAGCCACCCAGGCGCCCCTAGGGCTACTTAAAAACAACAACAACAACAACAACAACAACAACAACAACAAAAAACTGGATGTATAAACATTTGAGCTTGGCAGCAACAGGATATTGAGCAAATGGGACCAGCCTGCCAATATACAGCAGCCATTTTTAATTCATTTATATTACAGAATGGAAAAAGAATTAACATGAAGATATGATGCTTCATCAATATGTTTTTCAAACATAAGTGTTTAAGAAAATCACTTAAAATCACAGTTTACTAGATGATGGTTGCAAGGGAAAAGATCATTTTTAAAATGAAGAATGCTTTGGGAGTGATTGAGATGTTACATTTTGTGCAATAAATAAATTATAGTTTAGAAGATCACAAGAACATATTTGAAGCCCAAATACTAGGATGTTTCCAAATTTAAAGTAATTAGAGATTGCTATAATGAAGATCTATCTAATCATATAGCTAGTGATGGGTGAGATTTGGTCATATTTTGTAATTAAATTCAAAGGAATTGTAATGCTACTAGGAAATTATGTTATACCTGAACACTATTGAGAATATAAGAAGAAAAATACTTCCCCTAGATATTGATTTTAAAGCAGATGCAACCAATCATGACAAAATGCTTCCATTACAAGAGGACGTCATAATAAGAATACTGTCATGCTGATAAATGGATAAAGAAGAAGTGGGATATATATTCAATGGAATACCACTTGGTGATCAAAAGGAACGAAATCTTACCATTTGCAATGTGGATAGAATTAGAGTTATTATGCTCAGCAAAATAAGTCAGTCAGAGAAAGACAAATATCATTATGACTTCACTCATAAGTGGAATTTAAGATACAAAACAGTAGAACATAAGGGAAGGGAAGCAAAAATAATATAAAAACAGAAACGGAGATCAACCAAAAGAGAATCTTAAATACAGAGAACAAACTGAGGGTTTCTGGTAGGGTGTTAGATGGGGGGAAAGGTTAAAGGGGTGAGGGGCATTAAGGAAGACACTGGTTGGGATGAGCACTGGGTGTTAAAGGTGTGATGAATCACTATTCTATTCCTGAAAAAAATATTTTGATTAAAAAGTTTTTAAATAAAAATATAAACTTAAAAATAAATAAGCAAATAAAACTGGGCAATCTATTTGGAAAAAGAATACTGTCATGAAGGATGCTGGGAAGATGGCAGTGTAGGAGGGTCCTAAGCTTACCTCATCTCATGGATGCACCTAGAAAACAGTCATATCAGGAGAACTAACCTAGAAAACAACCCCAAACCTGGCAGAAGTGACTGTCCACACTTAATCGCTCAGAGGAGCTACACTGGAAAGGGTAGGGAAGCAGAAGAGCAGGCTGGTACTGAATTCCCAAGGAGACCAAACACAAATGGGAGGGAGACCACAAAGGCAGAAATGGGAGAGGAAGAAACCCCTCACCATTCATCTCAGATACGGGGAACCTCCACTGAGAAGATGAATCCCCATAATATTCGGCTTTGAAAATCATGGGGCTTAAATTCACGAGTTTATACAACCAGTGGGCCTTAAGTCCATGAACTTTAAAAATCAGAGGGCTTAGCTCTGGAGAGCTGGAGAGCCATAGGAATCCCCTCCCTTAATGAGCCAGCATAGCAAACATCCAGGCCAGCAAACACAGAGGCAGCCCTTTGAAAGGCAGCAACACAATAGAAGATTTATTTACTAATCTCAGAACATGCCCAGCAGGGGCAGGGGTCTCCAGCCGACTTCTCCAAGAATGAAAGACCAGGTGGGTGCCATTTCTTGACCTTGCCCAAGCCTAGATACGCAGACACTTGCTGGAACCAGTGTGAACGCTCTTCACCTCCCTTGCTACACCTGGAGCCCTGTCCTGCATTCTCCCGGGGACTGTGCCATCCAGTCCCACCCAACCCAGCCAGAGTCCCTGCAAAGCTATTCTTGACATGACTCTTTCTGCAAACATCTCTGACAGCCTGTTCTGGCGCAGGGAGAGGGGAAGATAACCATGTACACCAGTGGGCTGCAGCCCCCGCAGTGGGCTGGAGGCAGACATCTGATGTGAATGCCGGCCTCGGCCACCAATAAAAACTTCAAAGGGGCTGCACAAGGAGAAAGTGCTGCACTTTGGGGGTTACTACAACCCCAACAGACAGACTGGTGGCAGATATCTGGGCTGACTGAAGGCTCTACTGACTAATGAGAGTCTCTCAGGGGCAGGAAGAGCACCCTGCAGTTAGGGGTCACCACAGCCCCAACAAATGGATACATCTGGTCAGACCCAACTACAAGCCCAAGGCAGCAGCAGACTGGAATATTACCGGAACAGGGACCAAACCCTGCTCGGAACAGGCAAAGTGGACCATTGCAGCTGACTGGGCTGAAAGCAAACATCGCTCAGCCACGACCATAAGTTGCATGTAACATGCATATGAAACACCCAGGAAGTGCATGGTTCTGATGAAAAGGGGACTGTCTGAACACATTAATTGCCTGACCAAAAAGAGGAAAATAATGACAATAACATTGATCCCACAAAGTTGAGGTATGGAAGGAGTCAGTCAGGCCAGGAGACTGGTGTGTGGAGTGTGGGGTCATCCTCCTTGTGTTATTTACAGAAACACGCAGGAAAAGCCCTAAGGTCTTCAACCTGTAAGTTCTTCGAGATTCTAAACTTACTACAGAAAGACGATAAGCTGAATGAAAACAGAGAAGCCTGTGGGCTCCTGGGTTACGAGTGTGCATTTGGAAAACAAAGAATTAAACAGACATACCACACAACATGCAAAATGAGACAAGGCCAGGAGAGTGTGATGTACCGAAAGATGAGGGTTTCCTGAAAGACTTATACCTGAGAATGGCCCCAGCATTTACCTTGTCCTTGTCTGCATTCTTGGTATAGTCAGAGCTGCTGTAACTCATAGAGGTTTCAGAGTTTGTGGATCTACTAAAGACCCTAGAAGGGACAGAGGTTTATTCTGCTTTTAGAGGACTGTGCGGAATGAAAACAATCTCTCCTCTCATTCCTCAAATATCTTAAATTTTTCCCTACACTCATGGTCCCTGACCAGAGGCAGAGGGTATCCCACATGCCTCAGGTGACCCCCAAGGATAAGGGGGAGAACCTCCCCTCACCTTGATAAAGACCTCATGTTGCCTTAGTTCATGTTGTTTTGTAATTAATCAAATAACTGTGGACAGGTCAGTGATGACAGGCTCAATTAGCAATCTAGAAGTCATCACTAAGACAGAGGTTTCTCAGTGTACATCATGGGAAATCACCATTTCATTACCGATTAAGAACAAAAATGAGGATGCCTGGGTGGCTCAGTCAGTTAAGCATCTGATTTTGGCTCAGGTCATGATCTCACAGTCCATGGGTTCGAACCCCGCGTCGGGCTCTGTGCTGACAGCTCAGAACCTGGAGCTTGCTTCAGATTCTGTGTCTCCTTCTCTCTCTGCCCCTCCCCCACTCACACTCTCTCTCTCCAAAGTAAATAAACATTAAAAATTTAACTAAAAAAAAGAATACAAATGAGAGTATCGATTGGCGGATAACATCAAAGAACCCTCAACGGAAGAGAATGTGTGTGTTTCTTCTGGCTCTAGGTGGATTGTTCAATCCTTCAGCTTATACGTAAGCTGCCTTCCACATGTGAGCAGTTATTATATAACTATGTCTGACTAGAAATGTACTTAGACTAATCTTATACTAATGAGAAAAGGAAAACTACAGAAATTTAGCAGTGCTGCTAGGGCACCAGAGGAGAACACCCTCCTGTCACCCCTTCAGGCCACCTGCTATCCTTAGGTAGTGCTTGTGGTTCTGTCCAGGCCACACAATGATCACCGACAGGAACAGGCTTTGCAGCAGAAATTAGGCCAGTGCATGTCACAATGTGCTCCTTACCTCTCCCTGGACGGTTCTGCCGTCTCTGGTCTTCCAGGCATTGGTTTCTGCCTCATGTGTCCGTCAGGCAGCCTCTTTCCTTCCATAACATCCAGTCTTGGATACAGAAAAAGAATGGACTTCTAAAGAGTTACAACACCACAGATACACAACAGCACAGCTGTCATCCCTTGAAACACCCATAAAACCACATGTCAAGCTCCCACACCTGTTTCAAGTGGGCGACCTCCCTGCTCTGCTCTGCCATCTCCCTGTCCCAGATCTGAGTCTTGATCTGGGGGAGAAAAAAACACATCCACCTTCAGTCTTCCCAGACTGTGCACCAAAGAAAGAGGAGGAAACAAGAAAACACTTACTCAGTTGTGCTGAGCATTCTTCTCATGAACTGCAATCTGAAAAAGCCAACAATGAAAAGCCCGTGTTTAGGGATTCCAAGGGCCACTACACTCACCTGTATGAGGTGCTAAGGGTTTAGTAAGTCAGGCAGAACTCAGATTACCTGGTGTCTGAAGGTGAGCTCTGCCTGCTACAGCTGTTCTCGTGTTTGCTCAATTTGCTGCCTGTGAGTTACAATTGCTTTTGTCAGATAAGGCCCAATATTGGGTATGATTTTAAATAATCTGCCCACGTTGCCATCAACCTCGTATCTGTCCCCTGATACAATTTATTCTTACATGATTATAAATGTACAGTAGGATCAAAGCTATTGTTACATCCTTTCCTTACTCATTATTCCATGCCTGTAGGGTTCAGAGTTCATAGAATTCCTTCCCATTTTTAATCTTTCCCTAATTCATCATGTGACAAGTGTCTTTCATCATAAAGCTCTTTGTCCCTTAACATATATTTTCACCATATTTCCCAGAAACCAGGGCCATCAAATGGCACTACCATGTTGATGGGTATAATTCATCCTACCACACACTGGTTTCCTATAGATTATGAGAGTTGACACCACCCCTGAGGAATGTTGGCATGGATGAAGTTTCCACATGGTCAGGCCAATACTGGAGTTCTGGAAATGTTTAGTAACTTGACTGTTTTTTGTTCTTTCTAAATCTTATATTTTTCTATCTGTTCATTCTCTATGGATATGTCCTCTGAATATGTATTTATATTACTTGTTAATTGAGTCTAAATTTGTACAAATGTGAAAAACAAGAAATGGACAGGGGTTTCATGAGCCACTGCTAATTAGTATCTGAACTCACTTGTACTTGTATATTTCCTCGTTAGCTATTTTCAAATTTTCCTCTGTAGCTTCCAGTTGATTCTCAATTGCCACCAGTTCACATTGTGCCATTTTCAGTTTCCTAAGATGAGAAAGATATATACCTAATCCAGGAGCCAAGGTCCAGAAATTCTTCCTTTTTTACCTCCCAGCACTTTTGAAGGCCTAGATTCAAATATCCCTTCCCTCACCTCTCCCATAAATGCAGACTGACACCACAATCAGAGAAATGAACTGAACACCTCATTTAAGTTAAAATCAACCTCTGGTGCTCGCTTCGGCAGCACATATACTAAAATCAACCTCTGTCTGCTGCCACGTCTCTGCAATTGGAGGTGTCTTTCTAGTTTTCTGCTTCTACTCCTTTGTCACGAAGTCATCAAATAACATTGCACTTTGTGCCTTCCCAGAGCTGGTCTTTTGTTTGGGATGGTGAAGACTCATTTCAGTTCAATGTGAAAAACCATGTCTGATCAACTATACCCATTAGGATGGAGCAACAGATCATCATTAGTCTTACACCTCCACAGGGAGCCCTGACTTTTAGAAACTGACAAAAAATCTCTAGTCAGAGAAAGGCACGTGCATTTCCCTCTGGCTTCTCAGGCAGTCCTTCAGCAAATGCTTTCTGGAGTGGCTGTAATATAGTGGCTCTGTTGTAAGAGGCTGAAGATAGAAAGGTGGTCAGGGCTCTGTACCCCCACAAAGAGCTTACAAATTAACAAAAACAAGATGCCAATGAGACACAGCAGCCCCCACCCCAGGTGTGGGAAGGACTATCATGAAGCTGAGTCCCCAGGGAAGGGAAGGAAGAGTTTACTTTTCAACGTGAATGAGGGACTCTAAAGGCCCCGATCTTCTGAGAACAAAAGGAAATACTGCACAAAGGAGGAAACAAGTGAGTGAATGCACCAAATTTCTAACGACCCCATGAAGACACACGAGACCAAGATGGAGAAGAAGGAAGCCCAGGACAAAGCCAGCCTGGCAGTTGGAGCCAGTCTCCCCAGGACTCATCAATACATTCGGGGACAGAAAACTGAACTGCAAAGCAGCTAAATAACTTTATGCACATAGACGTAGAAGTAAGTGTAGTTGAGGGTCAGTCAGCAAAGATGAGCCCTAGCGAAGCTGCAGGTTTTGGTTGGAACCAAAGATTGTTACACATAAGAAATGCAGGGGGACAGGAAATACCCAGGCCTTCGTAGGGATTGGGCCTGCAGTGAACAACCTCACTGGCAGACTGCATGAAGGGGTCCAGTACTGCTGGTGCCCCAACCCATTTTCCAGAAAGAAATTCCCATTGTTTCTGCAGCAATATAACTCAACTTCTCTTTACCCAATTAAAAAAAAATGTTTACTTATTTATTTTGAGAGAGAGAGACAGGGAAGGAGGGATAGAGAGAGGGAGAGAGAGAATCCCCAGCAGCTGCAGCATTTTCAGCGCAGAACCCAATGTGGGGCTCGAACTCACAAACCATGAGATCATGACCTGAGCCAAAATTAAGTGTCAGATGCTCAACCAATTGAACCACCTAGCCGTTCCCCCCTATATATTTTTGACCCATGTCTGGTGCTGAACAAAAATGACCTAATTCCCGGCTGAGAAGACAATGTGATAGGATTGAAACCCATGGGACAATGTAAATGGATCCAGAGGGTATCAGGGATCAGTGTTCTTAATGCTGGTACCTTCCCTCTTTCACCCTAAATACATGACACAATAATGTGTGACAAGCACTAAGGACAGAAAGGAAAATGCAGGTTACAGAAAGCAAGGTAGGAAGGTCAAGCACAATTCTACCGAATGCATTTGGCAAAAATTCTCTATACCGGCTACGACATTCATTCATACAACAGGATTTGTGACAATTAATATTTGAACATCTTACTCTTCTGCAGCCACTCTTCTTTGTTTATAGAATTCTTCAAGGATATGTGCTTTCTCCTTCAGCTGTTTGACTTTTGCTTCCTTGATTGCTTTCACAGACCTCAATGCATTACACTTGTCTTCTAAGGCCTTTTTATTTTCTGTAAAAAATGGATTTTCTTTATAAGTGTGCACATGACCTGAGAGTTGGCTTTGGTGTGACAGGAAAAGGGCAAGAACCATGAAGGCAAGAAGGCATTCTTTCCCTTCCCAATGCAAAGTCATGTACTCATATGGGGATTTCTCCCCAACAGACAGCATACCTTCCAGTTCACAGTTATTGGACCTCAAGGTTCTCAGCTCTCAATCCTCGAATTCACCATTTCCATCTTGTGACTTTAAGACAGATATGAGAAAAGACATTCAAGAAATAATGATCATACAACAATGTGAATGCACCTAACACAACATGATTGTACACTGCAACAAAGAAAGATCCTGAGGCATATATATAACAAGGAGAAAGCCAACTTGGTAGAAAATAGTTTAAATCAAAGAGCTCACAAATGGCTTTCTTAGTGGAATATATATCAATAGATAGATAGATAGATAGATAGATAGATAGATAGATAATAGATATCTCCTTCCCTATTCACATTGAAAATTATGTGTTCAGCATTAAGACAGGAAGGGACTACACAATTTGGCTAGTAATCACCCTTCATCTCTCAAATATCTTCCAGAATTTTCTTCATATCTTGGAGGGCAGAGCTGAAATGATGTGATAATTACCTAGTTGTGAAAACACAGGTACTTCTTAGTCCTTGAAATAGCAAAACTCCTCCTGGTGGTCCTAGTGAAATTCCAGCTCACATTGCAGATGGAGATTTGGCTCCCAGAGGCCCAATCTCTACTGTGGTAAACAGCAAGTGAACATACTGTGCTCACCTCACCCAATTAACAAAAAGCCTCCAAAGCCAAATTACAGTAAAACTCAGCAGCCAACTCTTACCAAGTCCTTATTCTTGACATTCTTCTCTGTCTCAGATCGCAAGGTAGCACGTGCACTTTGAAGACTGTCACTTAAAATTTCATTAAAATATTCAACTGTTTTGATGTCCTCCTTCAACAAAATGCAATGAATCAGTAATAATAACTCACTATTTTCACTCCTGTTTTGAGAAAGCAATCCAGGCAAAGAAGGGATTCTTACCTTTAATTTAAGAGCTTCATCAGAAAGAAACTTAATTTCTCTTAGTTTCTTAAAGACATTTCTTTGATTCATTGATCTATAAAACATATGATAAAGGATTAGAATTCACAAATAGCATAGTGATAGACAAAACTATCTTTTAATGTGTGATTCCTTCCACAAATAAACAGACAGTGCTTGACATTTGTGAAGCTTGTCTTGAACTAGAACTGTTTATAGAACACATGAAATAGGTCAGTAGGATACGCTACCAGAGGTACAAATAACCAAAATGAAATCAGAAAAAATCTTTGAAAGGGTAATGATCCCTTCTGCTCCCAAATGGATACTTCATCAGCAAGTTCTGTTTTCTTTTTAAATGTATTGATCTTCTCAGTTATTAGCTATAAACTAACTAAAAGGAGAGAAAACAATTTCTAAGATTATTAGCAAACCCAGTAACATCGAACAATCTCAGTGTATTAGTACAGACACATTATGTTTCTGAAAATCTCCAAGAGGCAAGAGAGTATGAAGGTATCCCCAAATTTATTTAGCCAAGAAACTTTCGTTTTGTAGAACATCTCAGAGGACTAGTGTTCAGTGGAGCACCCACTAGGAAGCATTAGTAGAAGGACAGATCAGGGGTGTTTGGGTGGCTCGGTCAGTTATGCCTTCAATTCCACCTCAGGTCATGATCTCACAGTTCATGGGTTCGAGTCCCACGTTGGGCTCTGTGCTGATGGCTCAGAGCCTAGAGCCTGCTTCAGTGAGATTCTGTGTTTTCCTCTCTCTCTCTGCCCCTACCCCATTTGTGCTCTTTCTCTCTCTCTTTCAAAAATGAATAAACATTAAAGAAAAATTTTTTAAATAAAAAAAGGACAGATGAACAATTGAGACACACTATAATAGATGTAAAGCATTTAACACAATGCCTAGTTACAGCAGGCTCTCAAAAACTGTAGAGACAGTTTATGGGGCACCTGGGTGCCTCAGTCAGTTAAGCATCTGACTTCAGCTCAGGTCATGATCTCACAGTTCATGAGTTCAAGCCCCATGTCGGGCTCTGTGCTGACAGCTCAGAGCCTGGAGCCCGCTTTAGATTCTGTGCCTCCTTCTCTCTCTCCACCCCTCACTGTCTATCTCTCTCTCTCTCTCTCAAAAATAAACATTCAAACAAATTTTTAATTAAAAAATTGTAGAGACAGTTTATACTTAGTATCTCACTTTGTTCCTTCTCATTTCTGAATAGCCTTTCTCCACATTTACTACTATAACCCCTCCCCTTCCCTCACCAGACTCTTGCCGTATTGGGTTTCCTTTAGTTCCGCAGGCATGGTGAAGTATTTTCCTGCCTCAGGGCCTTTGCACATTCTGTTTTTTTCTGCTGAGAATACCATTTTCCCCCACCTTCATTTGGACGATTCCTTCTCATTCATCCTTAGGCCTCACTTGAATTGTCACCTCCTCAGTGATGCTAGCTTTGTTATTCCTTATCCCATCACCTTCCTTGTTTCGCCCTATACACATCACAAATAATAATTCTTACTTTTATCTATTAAATATAAAAACAGTTTTCCATCACTCACTTTGTAGGCTCCAGAGGTCAGAGATGTAGCTTGTTTTTGCTCCATTAGCACAGTGTTTAAACAAGATAATGCAAGACAAAGGTCTGTTGAATGAATGTGTAATACAGAAGTCATTCTCTATAGAAAGAATTGCACAATAGACTTGGCCCCATTTTCAACAGAATATTTACAAGAATCCATATGCATTATTCATATTGCCCTTTGTTACATCAAGCATGATTAAACAAAATGAAAACAAACACAAGGATATACTATGAATACAGTCCTGGATTGGCATGCCTATAGGAAACTATAAGTAATGCAGTTCTGATATGTAGTTTTATGGTGGTAAGACTTGCTACCTGTAAATATGTTGAGAACCTAAGAGAACAGAAAGTTATCAAATGCCTCAAACTAGCCATTCATGTATTCATTTATTCATTCAACAGAGATATGCTTACACTCAAATGTGCTATACATTCAAATGCCACATGTTAGGCAACACACACTTGAGGCCTTTCCAATCCATCAATTTGGTTTATATTCCCTCATTTTATATTATATTTATCTTCCCTCATTTATAAAATCATAAGTCTTTTAAGGGGATTTTATCATATGTGTTGCAGAAACAGGGGTAAACATAAATAGCACACAAACAGCAAACCCGGCTACTCAATCTCACCACTCATGCCCACCAAGCTTGAATACAGCCTCAAAGACCCTTGTAACACTCCACTTCAGGCAGACACTGGAGGTCATGAGTGATAGCACCCAAAAGGAACCCTAGGGCTGCTTATTCTGGGTGGAAGAAAGAGCCCCGGCTTTGCAGTCAGACTACATTGCATTTGTTTTTGTTTTTAATGTTTATTTATTTTTGACAGAGAGAGAGAGAAAGAGAGAGACAGAGAGAGAGAGAGCACAAGCATGAGTGGGGGAGGGACAGAGAGAGAGGGAGACACAGAGTCTGAAACAGGCTCCAGGCTCCGAGCTGTCAGCACAGAGCCCAATGTGGGGCTTGAACTCACGGGCCGCGAGATCATGACCCGAGCCAAAGTCGGATGCTCAACAGACTGAGCCACCCAGGTGTCCCAGACCACACTGCATTTGAATCCATCTATCAGAAGGATAATCTGTACCTGGTTACTCTGTCAGATATAGATAATCCTACCCACTTTCTTTTTGGTAAGAGAATTAAATAATATATTTGAAATATCTGGCACACAACAGGTATCCAATAAATGCTTTCGGTGCTATTAGTTTTCCCCCAAGGAAGCCTCATAACTGTTTCACATACAGTGATGGCTTAATAAGATGGGCTGGCATGAACAGAAACCTTCCTGAAGCAAGCACGATGGGTCACAAAGAATGAAAACCAAGAAAAGGGAACCAAAAAACAAAAAAAAAAACAAAAAAAAAACAACTTCCTCTCTCCATACAACACATTCTATCTTATTTTCTTTCCAGACATTTACTAACAAGTATCCTGGGTGATAGGAGATGCTCAGAGAGTTCCTGATTGAAAATCCTAAGGCTGCATCTTTTGTTCTTAAGTGCTTTTCTTAGCTTGACCTGATTTTGCTCCAGAGGGGAGGATTATAAGATCTGGTGGCATATTTGGGGCATTTGGGGACTCAGAGTCAAACAGTGGCTAAGTACTTGATCGAACCCATGGATAAGCCAGGGCTTAGGGCCTGCCATTGGATGAATGCCCAATTACAGGATATGAAATGAATCTGTGGATCTGTGGTGACCTTTTCTCCCCCCTCATACCCACTACTTCCTCCCTCTGGGTTGTTAAGACTTCCTTTAAAAATTTTTTTTAATGTTTTTATTTATTTTTGAGACAGAGAGACAGAGCATGAGCAGGGGAGGGGCAGAGAGAGAGGGAGACACAGAATCTGAAGCAGGCTCCAGGCTCTGACCTGTCAGCACACAGCCCGATGTGGGGCTTGAACTCACGGACTGTGAGATTATGACCTGAGCTGAAGTCGGATGCTTAACTGACTGAGCCACCCAGGCACCCCAAGACTTCCTTTTAAATATAATAATTAAATGTGGAACATAGCTGCTGGAGATGTAACACTCTGCTTGGCAATACATTTAAATTAATATTGTGATCCTAAGCAGGAGATGATTAAGGTTACTCTGCACCACCAGTCTTTTTTTTATTATCCATATCAACACACCATAGCAATTGCATAACAATTAAACACACCCAACTCCTTCCTTAGTTTGCTTTTGGGCTGATGAAATTGAGAGTCAGCATGGATAGGACATTACATGGCCATCTATGACCCAAAGAAGCTGAAAGAAACAAACTGGGGGGAAATGCTAATGACAAAAATCAATTGTGATTATATCGGTGGACTGGATTCTGAAAGCACTGTCTCTGTGTGACATTTCATAATTTCCAGGCAATGCTGGAATATCTTATCCACGATCTTTTAAGTGATGCAACTTCTCTTGGCATGTAAGTTGGCATCTGCTAAGCTAAACTGATAGCAACACTAAAGATTTAGATCACAAGAAATAAAACCCCAATGAACTGACAAAGAAGTAAGAATAGCAAGTACTTGAAAATGTGCCCAGTCTTGTATTTTGACAGCATTCATTTGAGTAGTTTTTGTAGAGCACCCACCATGTGCCAGGTGCTATGCTAGGCATACAAGTGGGGATACAAGTGGGGAGCAAGACAGACAAGGTCCCTGATATCACGGACCTGACACTTTGGTGGGGAAGAAGCAAAGAAAACAAGTAAACAAGATAATTTTAGGTAATGTGCTATGATGAAAATAAAATGGCTGGGCACCTGGGTGGCTCAGTTGGTTAAGCATCCAACTGTTGATTTTGGCTCAGGTCATGATCTCACAGTTCGTGGGATCAAGATCCGTGTCAAGCTCTGCACTGATAGTATGGAGCCTGCTTGGGATTCTCTCTCTCCCTCTCTCTTCTGCCATCTCCCCTGTTTGCCTGCACACATGTGTGCACGTGCTCTCTCTCTCAAATAAATAAACACTAAAAAAGAAAAGAAAATGGTGACCTAATAGAGAGGGATGGTGGTAGGATTCTTTATATAGGGTGGGCTACCTTCTATAAGGAAGGCTTCCCCAAAGAGATAACAGTTTAGCCAAGCCCTGAATGGCAGGAAAGAGCATCCACTTGCAAAGATCTGGGGAAAAGTGTCACAGGCAGACGGAAGAGCAAAAGTGAAGCTCCTAAGATGGCAGCAATCCTGACATGTTCAAAGTAGAAAAAAGAGAGCTTGCCGTGGTCGAGCAAGATGAAGAGTAGAAGGGCAAGAGCTCAAGCAGGTTACTTAGGACCTTGTGGGCATGTGAGGAGTTTGATATTTTGTTTTTACTGCCATGGAAACAAGCAATGGAAAGCTCAACTGGTTAGTGTTAAGCAGGTAATGGAATTCGTGATGTAATGAAGTTAAGGTGAAAACCCACATATCACTATACCCCAAAAGTGGCCAGGCCTCAAAGGCAAGGTGGGCAATCAAAGTACTAGACTGGGGTTTGAGTCCTTGTTCTGTCCCTTAGCTTCGACCAGTCACGACAAGTTAAGTGGCAGGGCTTCAATAGTTTCTTGACAAAACATTTACTAATTGCCTACCATGTGTTCAGGTCCAAATGCTGGGACCTAAACCCAGACCTCAAAGAGCTCACAGTCTAGTAGGATAAAATCACAACAGAATTAGCACATTTATGCATATATTTGGATATTCCTGGCTAGTAGGCTGTAGTCCCAGGTGAATCTTGTAAGAGTTAAATGAGATATCTGCTTTGAAAACTGTGACTAATTAATAAAAGGTAGCTTTTGCTTACAGAAATCAGCACTCTTTCCATTGAAAGCGACAGAAATCAAGCTCAAGCTGATTAAGTTTGAAAGAAATTCATTCTCTTAGGTCACTAAAAATCTCACTTCGGGGGTGGCTGGATCCAGGAACGCAACCAATATCATCAGAACTAAACTCACTCTCTCCATTCTGCCTTCCTACACAATAGCTTTATTTCATGGAAGGTTTTCTGCCTTGCAGTGACAAGATGGCTTCCATCAACTCCAGGAGTACATCCTATCTTCCTTACAACCCTATCAGTAAGTTATTTTTCTCTCCAGTACAGAAACAAAATTGTGAACCCAGTTCTTACTGGGTCAACTGCCCAGTCTTGACACCCATCGCTGTGCTCAAAACAACTATGATGAAAAATAACAAAGTTGTATGACCAACATTACATTATTCCAAAATTTAGAGTACACTGTGGGAATAGAATACATTTGTTGGCTTATGACAGAGTCAACACCTCATCCTTGGAATAGTAGGATGAGATGAGCTCCACCCAAAATGCAGATGAGAAATGGTTCACCCAACAGAAAAATCAGGGTGCTATTGTTGTCCCAAAATGAGGCAACTTTAAGCAGGTAAAATTATAGATGATTATTCAGTACTGTAATTAAATTGAGGTGACCAGCTAACTAATCTCTGAATTTCCTTCTAGTACCAAAATTCTATAAATTCATTCACTCATCTAGCATTACACATTGAGCACATACTATGTGGCAGACCTTATTACAGGCACTGAAGACAGAACACTGAACAAAGTAGATGAAATTTAAGAATGTATATCATACATGGTAGTTACATGTTGAAATAAAATGAATATTCTAGTTTACATAGAATTGATAATTATATGGCTTAAGATCCTGTTTTGTTTTATTTTTAATTTTTTTAACATTTATTTACTTTTGAGAGAGAGAGAGAGAGAGAGCATGAGGAGGAGAGGGAGACACAGAATCTGAAGCAGGCTCCAGGCTCCGAGCTGTCAGCATAGAGCCTGACATGGGGCTCAAACCCACAAACTGCGAGATCATGACCTGAGCTGAAGTCAGTCGCCTAATTGACTGAGCCACCAGGGTGCCCCAAGATCCTGTTATAAAGGAGCTATTAAGGACAGAAGCAAGAATTTTCAGTACCACATTAGATGAAAACTTCTGTAATTATATGTATGTATGTAACAGTCGTAAGTAAAACACAACAAAACAAGAAAACAATAAATACATGTTTTAAAGAAACATACCAGAATCTGAATCTAGCCACCTCTAAGCTGATTAGAGAAGAAAAATGTTCACAAGGAACAATTTTTAAAAACATGTTTGTGCAATGTCTTTGTTGGCTATTATCAAAGAATTGTTTGATGACCTTCTTGGACTTTGAATACATGTGCTAAAATTTTTTAAGTAATGCCTCTGAAGAATGAGGTGCTTTCTCCGTTCCATGTTACTACTCAATAAACAAAGACAAATACCACATGCTGCCCTTATACAACTTCCAATTAATGGGCTTTTGACAAGTCAATATTTTGTTAAAAATGTTAAAAATATCTGAATATTTCAAAGAGGTCCTTTGGATTAGAGGTAAGGCATCAAACTAAACTAGTACTGTACCAATAGCCATAGTCTATTCCTACCCTTAACATCTTTAAGTCCATTTCAGAGAACTGCCGAGTAAATATGTATTTGTGATCAGTTATTATGTCCTAAATATTCAATAATATTTTTAAGACAATATTAATCTCATGAGTTTCATTGTTGTGTAACTTTAAGAAAACCCACACATTTCCCTGGTCGTCAGTTTCATTATTCATAAAATGCAAAGAATGGACTGAGTATAATGTCTAGGAAGGGATATATGCATATATACCTACATACTTACACACACACACATACACACACAGAGCCAATCTCTGTATCCCTAGCACCAAGCCCTAATAAAGTCAATAAAGACTCATTCAGTGAACAAAGCATTTAAGGAATAATCAATTATTCCTCAAACTGCAAATCCATGTTCTCATTTTCAACTTATTGGAGGCAGAAAGAGACAGAGACAGAGACAGAGACACAGAGAGAATAAGGACAGTGGAATGAATTTTTCATAAAACTAACACTGCATTTGATTTAGGAATTGTATTTTGTTTTGAGAAAATACACGTCTGCTGTTAAAATGCCCATATCATTTGTGAAATGATGGTGATAGTATTTTATAGCTACTTTTTACAAAATTTCCTTTCTTGGCAAAATTGGAAGTTAGCACACTATGTTGATCCCCCAGTTCATAAGTTTCTTTAAAATTTTTAATCATCTTTGAAACCAGTAGTGTGGTGAACCAAAGGCAAGAATGATTCCTGACATTCTCTCAAGCTCCAGCATTCTAGGAGATAAACTTTTCTTGCTGGGTACTTTGAACTATATAACTGCATCAGGGAGTGATTCAGCACCATGGACAGATGTCCAGATGTGGGGCCCATCTTGGGGAACAAATGGGCTGGATTTAAATTAGTAGAAGACAGTGCAGGCTCTGCTTTGAGCATGGCAGTCTTCATGTGAGCACACAACTCCAGGCCTAACACCTAAATTAATGAGTTTAAGTCTCCATTGAATAAAATATTCAGAATATGATTACATTTAGTTTCATCAACTGCATTCTCAAATAATGTGATGGGGTTTCCCTTTCAACTTGTAATTAACTTTACTGAGAATTCTTATCGGGGTTTTCAGGAAGCTTCCTAAAACCTTATTATAAATTATTTTAATAGATGTATTATGATATTAAACTATGTTGCTCAATTTTATATTAGCTGTTATTTTTAAAAGAAGAAAAAAATTCAACACAAATCTTAAGAACAGTGAGCTGATTGAACTGAAAACAGTACTTTGAAAAGGATCTGTACTCAACTCCTGACAGCTAATCCTGAAATTTCAGTCCTTCCATGTCAGATGTGGCATTTTCATTTTCTACCAAAAGGAGTGTGACCCTAACCAAAGAAAATCCCCTTCTCCATTAGATAATCTGTATAAAACTAATCAACCCTGCAAGAAAGACCTATATTCTAAGACTGATAGATCTCCCCTCAATAAAAGGTGAGGAAAATCAGTACATGAAAATTTTCTGGTTACTTTCACTATTGGCTGTCTACAAGAGACTCATTTTAGACCTGAGGGCACCTTCAGATTGAAAGTGAGGGGATGGACAACTATCTATCATGCTACTGGAAGTCAAAAGAAAGCTGGAGTACCCATACTTATATCAGACAAACTAGACCTTAAATTAAAGGCTGTAACAAGAGATGAAGAAGGACATTATATAATAATTACAGGGTCTATCCATCAGAAAGAGCTAACAATTATAAATGTCTACTCACCTAATACGGGAGCCCCCAAATATATAAAACAATTAATCACAAACATAAGCAACCTTACTGATAAGAATGTGATAATTGCAGGGGACTTTAATACCCCACTTATAGCAATGGATAGATCATCTAGACACAGGATCAATAAAGAAACAAGGGCCCTGAATGATACATTGGATCAGATGGACTTGACAGATATATTTAGAACTCTGCATCCCAAATCAACAGAATATACTTTCTTCTTGAGTGCACATGGGACATTCTCCAAGATAGATCACATACTGGGTCACAAAACAGCCCTCCATAAGTATAAAAGAATTGAGATCATACCATGCACACTTTCAGACCACAATGCTATGAAACTTGAAATTAACCACAGAAAAAGTCTGGAAAATCTCCAAAAGCATGGAGGTGAAAGAACACCCTACTAAAGAATGAATGGGTCAACAAGGCAATTAGAGAAGAAATTAAATATATACGGAAACAAATGAAAATGAAAATACAACAATCCAAATGCTTTGGGATGCAGTGAAGGCAGTCCTGAGAGGAAAATACATTGCAATCCAGGCCTATCTCAAGAAACAAGAAAGATCCCAAATACAAAATCTAACAGCACACCTAAAGGAAATAAAAGCAGAACAGCACAGACACCCCAAACCCAGAAGTAGAAAAATAATACAGATCAGAGCAGAAGTAAACAATATAGAATCTAAAAAAACTGTAGAGCAGATCCATGAAACCAAGAGTTGGTTTTTTGAAAAAATAAACAAAATTGACAAACCTCTAGCCAGGCTTCTCAAAAAGGAAAGGGAGATGACCCAAATAGATAAAATCATGAATGAAAATGGAATTATTACAACTAGTCCCTCAGAAATACAAGCAATTATCAGGGAATACTATGAAAAATTACATGCCAACAAACTGGACAATCTGGAAGAAATGGACAAATTCCTAAGCACCCACACACTTCCAAAACTCAAACAGGAAGAAATAGAAAACTTGAACACTCCCATAACCAGCAAAGAAATTGAATCAGTTATCAAAAATCTCCCAACAAATAAGAGTCCAGGACCACATGTCTTCCCTGGGGAATTCTACCAGACATTTAAAGCAGAGATAATACCTATCCTTCTCAAGCTGTTCCAAAAAATAGAAAGGGAAGGAAAACTTCCAGACCCATTCAATGAAGCCAGCATTACTTTGATTCCCAAACCAGACAGAGACCCAGCCAAAAAAAAGAGAACCACAGGCCAATATGGCCTGATGAATATGGATACAAATGCCAATTTGGCCTGATGAATGGAACTGATGAATCTGGATGCAAAAATTCTCAACAAGATACTAGCAAATCGAATTCAACAGCATATAAAAAGAATTATTTACCATGATCAAGTGGGATTCATTCCTGGGCTGCAGGGCTGGTTCAACATTCACAAATCAATCAATGTGATACATCACATTAATAAAAGAAAAGAAAAGAACCATATGATCCTGTCAATCGATGCAGAAAAAGCATTTGACAAAATTCAGCATCCTTTCTTAATAAAAACCCTCAAGAAAGTCAGGATAGAAGGAACATACTTAAACATCGTAAAAGCCATTTATGAAAAGTCCACAGCTAATATCCTCAATGGGGAAAAACTGAGAGCTTTCCCCCTGAGATCAGGAAAACAACAGGGATGTCCACTCTCACCGCTGTTGTTTAACATAGTCTTGGAAATTCTAACATCAGCAATCAGACAACAAAAGGAAATCAAAGGCATCAAAATGGCAAAGATGAAGTTAAGCTTTCACTTTTTGCAGATGACATGATATTATACATGGAAAACCTGAAAGACTGCACCAAAAGTCTGCTAGAACTGATACATGAATTAAGCAAAGTCACAGGACAAAAAATTAATGTACAGAAATCAGTTGCATTCTTATACACTAATAATGAAACAACAGAAAGACAAATAACGAAACTGATCCCATTCACAAGTGCACCAAGAATCATAAAATACCTAGGAATAAACCTAAACAAAGATGTAAAAGATCTGTATGCTGAAAACTATAGAAAGCTTATGAAGGAAACTGAAGAAGATACAAAGAAATGGAAAAACATTCTGTGCTCATGGATTGAAAGAATAAATATTGTTAAAATGTCAATACTACCCAAAGCAATCTACACATTCAATGCAATCCAAATCAAAATTGCACCAGCATTCTTCTTGAATCTAGAACAAGCAATCCTAAAATTTGTATGGAACCACAAAAGACCCCGAGTAGCCAAAGTAATGTTGAAGAAGAAGACCAAAGCAGGAGGCATCACAATCCGACTTCAGCATCTACTACAGAGCTGTAATCATCAAGACAGCATGGTATTGGCACAAAAACAGACACACAGACCAATGGAATAGAATAGAGATTCCAGAATTGGACCCGCAAAATTATGGCCAACTAATCTTTGACAAAGCAGGAAAGAATATCCAATGGAAATAAGACAGTCTCTTTAACAAACGGTGCTGGGAGAACTGGACAGCACATGCAGAAGAATGAAACTAGACCACTTTCTTACCCCATTCACAAAATTAAACTCAAAATGGATAAAGAACCTGAATGTGAGACAGGAAACCATCAAAACCCTACAGGATAAAGCAGGGGGAAATATTATTTATTTATATATAGGTATAGGTTCACAAAAACAAGTTTTGCAATGAATGATATAGTTATAAGTCACCTCTATCTGCCATTGCAAGAACTACTTGAGCAACCACTGTTCTTTTTACCAAGATAGTCATTTTTAATTTTGTTTTATAATGGACATCAGTCATACAAAGTCTACAAAAATAGAGAGAGAACAGTATAATAAACCACATAAACTCATTACTCAACAATGTTTGACACAGAACTAGTCCTATTACATCTCTGTCCTCAGCTAACTCTCTGCCCTGCATCACTTTAAAACAAATCTCAGACATCATATCATCTATAAATATTTCAGTAAGTGTCTCTAAAGGATTTTTTAAAATATAGTATCAAATCACACCTAAAAACTTAATAATTCCCATAAATCTAACCAAAGATATAAAAGATCTGTATGCTGAAAACTATAGAACGCTTATGAAGGAAATTGAAGAAGATATAAAGAAATGGAAAAACATTCCACGCTCATGGATTGGAAGAATAAATATTGTCAAAATGTCAATACTACCCAAAGCTATCTACACATTCAATGCAATCCCAATCAAAATTGCACCAGCATTCTTCTCGAAACTAGAACAATCAATCCTAAAATTCATATGGAACCACAAAAGGCCCCGAATAGCCAAAGTAATTTTGAAGAAGAAGACCAAAGCAGGAGGCATCACAATCCCAGACTTTAGCCTCTACTACAAAGCTGTAATCATCAAGACAGCATGGTATTGGCACAAAAACAGACACATAGACCAATGGAATAGAATAGAAACCCCAGAACTAGACCCACAAACGTACGGCCAACTAATCTTTGACAAGGCAGGAAAGAACATCCAATGGAAAAAAGACAGTCTCTTTAACAAATGGTGCTGGCAGAACTGGACAGCAACATGCAGAAGATTCAAACTAGACCACTTTCTCACACCATCCACAAAAATAAACTCAAAATGGATAAAGGACCTGAATGTGAGACAGGAAACCATCAAAACCTTAGAGGAGAAAGCAGGAAAAGACCTCTCTGACCTCAGCCGTAGCAATTTCTTACTTGACACATCCCCAAAGGCAAGGGAATTAAAAGCAAAAATGAACTACTGGGACCTTATGAAGATAAAAAGCTTCTGCACAGCAAACGAAACAACCAACAAAACTAAAAGGCAACCAATGGAATGGGAAAAGATATTTGCAAATGACATATCGGACAAGGGCTAGTATCCAAATCTATAAAGAGCTCACCAAACTCCACACCCGAAAAACAAATAATCCAGTGAAGAAATGGGCAGAAAACATGAATAGACACTTCTCTAAAGAAGACATCCAGATGGCCAACAGGCACATGAAAAGATGCTCAACGTTGCTCCTCATCAGGGAAATACAAATCAAAACCACACTCAGATATCACCTCACGCCAGTCAGAGTGGCCAAAATGAACAAATCAGGAAACTATAGATGTTAGCGAGGATGTGGAGAAACAGGAACCCTCTTGCACTGTTGGTGGGAATGCAAACTGGTGCAGCCACTCTGGAAAAAAGTGTGGAATTTCCTCAAAAAATTAAAAATAGACCTACCCTATCCAGCAATAGCACTGCTAGGAATTTACCCAAGGGATACAGGAGTACTGATGCATAGGGGCACTTGTACCCCAATGTTTATAGCAGCACTCTCAACAATAGCCAAATTATGGAAAGAGCCTAAATGTCCATCAACTGATGAATGGATAAAGAAATTGTGGTTTATATACACAATGGAGTACTAAGTGGCAATGAGAAAGAATGAAATATGGCCCTTTGTAGCAACACGGATGGAACTGGAGAGTGTTATGCTAAGTGAAATAAGCCATACAGAGAAAGACAGATACCATATGGTTTCACTCTTATGTGGATCCTGAGAAACTTAACAGAAACCCATGGGGGAGGGGAAGGGAAAAAAAAAAGAGGTTAGAGTGGAAGAGAGCCAAAGCATAAGAGACTCTTAAAAACTGAGAACAAACTGAGGGTTGATGGGGGGTGGGAGGGAGGGGAGGGTGGGTGATGGGCAGGACACCTTTTGGGATGAGCACTGGGTGTTGTATGGAAACCAATTTGACAATAAACTTCATATATTGAAAAAAAACATTAAAAAACTTACTAATACTTTAATATCAAATATTTAGTCAGTGCTCAAATTTCTAATTGAAACATATGCTTTGTTTATGGACTCAAAATGAAGACAAGATCCATACATTATGGCTGGTTGAACATTTCTAAACTTTCTTTCAATTCATAGTTTCCTCTCTTCATCTTCTTCTCGTTCTTACCATTTATTTGTTGAAGAAACAAGCTCATTTATCTTGAGCTTCCCAGTCTGGATTTTGCCATCTTCATTCATCATCAGGATGTCTCCTGATGTGATCCTCTGTCCTCTGCATTTCCTGTAAATTGGCGGCTGTTTCTAGAGGTTTGTTGAGATGCAAGTTTCATCCATTGGCAAAACTATCTCAAAGGTGGAGATGTATTCTTTGGTCAGGAGGCACATCATGCGTGGTTTCTTCTTTTTTTGAGATATTAGCAGCCACTCACGTTCAATGTCAGGATCCACTCATTGATTAGTGGTTCTATCATGGTGTCATTCCAATGTTATCATTGCGTCTTCACTTATTAACTGGATACTTCTCTAAATATAAATTTCCCATTATCTACTATTTGGTTACTCAGTGGTACAGTTTGTATAGGAAAGACAAAATTAATATTTGATTCTTTCTTTAGTGTTCATAATTATGAGTTGGTTCCCTAGCATCCTTCAATGGTGAGCAGTTAGGGTTCTTTTCCCCTCTGATGTCATTTTGAATTCATGGATTTATTTATATGTGATGAATATCCATCCATTCAAGTTAATGTCCTTATTTGATCCTCAAATTGTTTCATCTTTGACCAGTGGAGCCTGGTTAAAGTTGACTCTTAAGTCCTTTTGCTATGATCCTAGTAACACAATGTTTATAGCAGCACTTTCAATAGCCAAATTATGGAAACAACCTAAATGTCCATCAACTTGATGAATGGATAAAGAAACTGTGGTTTATATACACAATGGAATACTACTTGACAATGAGAAAGAATGAAATATGGCCCTTTGTAGCAACATGGAGGGAACTGGAGAGTGTTATGCTAAGTGAAATAAGTCATACAGAGAAAGACAGATACCGTATGTTTTCACTCTTATGTGGATCCTGAGCAACTTAACAGAAGACCATGGGGGAGGGGAAGGGGAAATAAAAGTTAGAGAGGGAAGGAGGCAAACCATAAGAGACTCTTAAAAACTGAGAATAAACTGAGGGTGATGGGGGGTAGGAGGGAGTGGAAGGTGGATGATGGGTATTGAGGAGGGCACCTGTTGGGATGAGCACTGGGTGTTGTATAGAAACCAATTTGACAATAAATTTCATATTAAAAAAAAAGAAAGAAAGTGGTAGGGCTTTTTTTTCCGTTTTAAGTGCTCTTTCTGTGTTGCTCGCACATGCACACGCATGCACACACACACACATACACACACACACTCATGAATACACAATCTCATTTTTCTGGGTGAAAATACAAGGTGTTTTTGAGACCATACAGATTCCTATGGTCCTGGTCTGCCATTGTAAATAAAATATTAAAACCAATATTCCTAATAGAACAAAAGATCATGTGTTTCAACGGGAATAGAAAAAAAACATAAGACAGGAACAAATGGTTAAGAGTAGGACAGCTTCTCCATCAGAACTACTTCCTTGGGAAGAAATTGACAGATCCTTCAGTTCTCACTGGCATCAAACACGTTAGTAGTAACACACACACACACACACACACACACACACACACACAGACTGTGTCACCAACTGACACACGCAGAGGGCAAACATTTTCACTTGAAATATCAACTGCACAATGAATTTGTGTGTTGTGTATCATTGCCCCCTCATTAATGGACCACATTAGCACGAATGTTCACTCGTTCCACAAATGATAAGAGTAACGGCCAACATTTAGGTTACTGGCCACTATGCTAGGTTCACTATATGTGTTAATATATTTAATCCTCCCAAACAGTCTTGCATTTTGCTCCTTTTATAGAATGGGAAACTGAGGTTCAGAAAATGAAATTAATTTTCCCAAGATTACATACCCAATAGGTGACAGAGCAGATACCCAGTTATATCTACCTCCCAAGTCCATATGCCCCACTGCCTCACTGCACTATCTCAGAGACATACTGGACATATTTAGTGGGCATCAACCACATGTGAGAGACCCTTCCGTAACACTGAATAGTTCAAGAGAAAAACAGAACTTTTGATTTAAAAGCATACAAAAGTGATTCAAGCCATTGCACTGAACCTACAAATGTGTTTGGTAATCCACTACAGATCCAACCCCTAACTCTTACTAACGTCATCACTTACTGACCCATGTGCCAAAACCATAACAGTCATAGATCTTCAGATGGAACAATTTTAGTCTGCCCGAATGGGGAAAAGAATGCTCACATTTCAGAAACAAGAGTGTTGGTAGCTATGGCTTCATTCAAAAGAGAGCCTCACAAGAGTTGGAATTGGCCATGTTCCCTCAAAACTCAAAATCCTAAGGGTCCTGCTAACGGGTTCCATTGGCTAGAGATTCATTCACCCATGTAGGTGTTCGTTCATTCAACAAACACCTATTGAACACTGCGTCATTTCACTGGAGATACAGGGGTGAATAAAACAAACACAACCCCTGCCCCCTCCCCAACAAAGCAATCTCCACCCCACTTCTCAAGCCTGGCCTTCTTGGAGAACCGGCTCCACCACAGCCATGAGAGAGGCTGAGATACTCTCCACCTGACTCAACTGACTGAACCAGGGTCAGACAGCTGATCCAGGGGAAGCCAGACCACTGGCTGGTCAAAAGCTCATCATGTTTTCTCTCTGTGCAGAATATGAACTAAAAGACACAGCAGTTAAGTGCATCAAAGACAAAACTGATGCTTTACTCACTCCACCTACTAAAGTCCTGAAGGTAGCCCTGATTCCTACCCTTCCTGAGCCTGGATATTCACCAGAAGATACCCCATGTGTATCCAATAAAGTTCGGGCTATGTAGTCAGACAGACCTGCGGACAAATCCTTGTTCCGCTATTAACTATGACACCGTGGACAAGTTTTTTCGCTATTAATTTTATTGTGGATATCTTCAAATAAACACAAAGATAGAATGGACTCCCATGTATTTGGCCACCAAATAATAATAATAAAAATATTTGTTAGTAGTAGTATGCAATGATATTTCCCCCCTTCTGTTTCACCTGCCCCCACAATTTTATATTTTCCTGGCAATTTTTAAAGTAAATCTCAGTCATCATGTTAGGTGAGTTCCTTAGTTTCTATGAATCTGTTTTCTCCTCCATGAGACAGGAATAATGATACCCCTTCCATAGTCTTTTTCATTCACTGGACAGAAATGGATGGGGCTGCTGCCATGAGCCAGCCCGGTTCCCACGGTATGGGATGCTGCTGTGACAATACAAAGTATGTGCTCTCATGAAGTTTACATTGTAGTGGAAGAGGCATAAATAAGGAGGAAGACAATTTCAGAAAGAACAAAAGTCATGAAGAAAATCATGGGGGAAAGAGGAACAGTAGATAACTTGGGGGCCCAAGGGAGACAAGGAAGTCCTCTCCAATGAGGCAGCTTTGCACATACGATGTAAAAGGTAGAGGCCTGGGAGCAGGGTTCTGTAGGCAGGGAGCACAGCAAGTGCAAAGATCCTTGGGGCAGGGATGAGCAAGGCTGTTCGAGGATTGTTTTCAGTACAAAATGAGCTAATGCGTCCAGAGCTTTAACACAATGCCTGGCACACAGCAAGTGCTCAATAAATGTTAGTTCCTGTTCCTCCTAAAGAAGGACTCATCACAAGACCTACACTGGAATGTGTTTTGGAAATAGCTCTTTCCTACAATGCCAATGGATCTTTTGGTTCACTTCACATATCCTTCAACCACTTCAACTCCTAGGGGGGGAAGACTTCCCCCTTCTGCAAACACCTGTACCCAAAGGAGAGGTCACGTAGTATAGTGGTTAAAACATAGACCTTGGGGTCTGACTGGCCTGGTTTAAATCCCAGCTCCACCATTCAGTAGCTGTATGAACTTTGGATAAGTCATTTAACCTCTCTGAGCTCCAGTTTCCCCACCTTTATGATGGTGGAAATAACAGTACCAACCTAATAAGGTTTTGAACATTAAATGTGGAGGGAGGGGTTAGAATACTGCCTATATAAGTTACTGTTAATATTTCACTATCTTACATATTTTTTTTACTCTTATACACCTCCCCTGATTAGGAAATTCCCCCAATTTTTAAAAGATATTTGGCAATATCCCTGCCAGTGTCTCCAAAAGTCAAGTATAGGACATTTGGGTGTCTTGGTAAATATAGGAAATGAATGGAAATCCATCTGGCCCTAGATATGAGGTGCACAACATCTTCAGAAGCTAAATCATGAATCTGCTTTTCATCTGGTTCTTTGTAAACCCACTAGGAAATGGTTCTGGAGGTGAGCAGGGGAGTGGTCAGGGGAGAGCTGAGGCTGGAACGGGAGCCTGGTCTTTCAGATGGTTTCTGTGTCAGGAAATATCAAGCCAGTATTTCTCCTCAGTTTGGTGTGAGATCTCACCTGCTAAGTAACATTGTAACATCAACCCAATTCAAAAGAGGGGTTGCATGTTTGGGTAGAACACTCAGGGGGACTCTGTCCCATGAGCCTATATGAGAGCATAGTCAAAACATGAACTGATTCTATTCCAACACTGACCAGGTGAATAATTTTATGTGGATGCTTTTATAGACCCTGGGAGACACTTTTTATACCGTGGCTATAAAGGCTCTGTAATTGCCGCTGACTTATTTGGTGTCGTTTTCAGTCTTTACCACATCACTAAACGATACCGCACAGCCAAAATTCTACTATCAAGCTGCCTGTACGAAATGCAATGTAGTATGCTGGAGTGGATCCTGGAACAGAAAAGGGACTTAAGAAAGGGAACTAGTGAAATCCAAACACTATCCACAGTTTAGCTAAAAATAATGTACTAATGTTGATGTCTTAGTTTTGACAGGTATACCACAGTAATGAAAGATGTTAACATTAGGGGGAAGTATGGGTGAGGAGTATATACAACTCTGGGTATTACCTCTGCAACTTCTCTGTAAATATAAAATTAAAATTATATATATTTTTTAAAAAGTGTGCTGTTAGGGGCGCCTGGGTGGCTCAGTCAGTTGGGCGTCCGACTTCAGCTCAGATGATGATCTTGCAGTCCGTGAGAGTGAGCCCCGCGTTGGCCTCTGCATGGACAGCTCACTGGAGCCTGCTTCAGATTCTGTCTCCCTCTCTCTCTGCCCCTCCCCCACCTCTTTGATAGAGGTCGAGGCCCTTTTGATTATCAGACTAAATATTTTTAGGCAATATCACTGAATGCCTGGAAAGAACATGAACACTATCAGCTGAAGAAAAATTCATCTTCAGATAAAAAGGCAAGTCTTGCATATCACAGGAAAAATCAACCCTAGGAAATTTATAAAGGGAAGTTGACCACATTTCCCTACAATGAAGCTTTCTCCACCCCCCCACCCCAATTTGCCTTTACCTTAGTCCTCTACTTCCTTCCTTCCAAATATCCAGATTTCTGCAGACTTTTGATTCTCTTAGCTTGATTAAGGCATAATGGAAAGATCAGAAAGGAGTCTAGCATTAGTATTAAGATGAGAAAAGAGGGGCGCCTGAGTGGCTCAGTCGGTTAAGTGTCTGACTTCAGCTCAGGTTCATGGTTCGTGGGTTTGAGCCCCGTGTCAGGCTGTGTGCTGACAGCTCAGAACCTGCAGCCTGCTTCAGATTCTGTATCTCCCTCTCTCTTTGCCCCTCCCTCGCTCACACTCTGTCTCTCTCAAAAATAAATACTAAAAAAAAACGATGAGGAAAGAGAAATAGATGGAGATGAGTATCCTCTGAAAGCTATGTTGAATGGGTCACTGAATAGAGATGAAAATGACATTCAAGTCTGGGTTATCGAATTCCCAGTCAGATCTGATAACTTGAATGTTTAGTGAAGAATACCGCAACAATGGCATGATGTGCCCCCTCTTGGTATATCACAAATGGATGCATCTTTCTTTCCATTTTTGGTAATGGTAAATCTTTGTTGCTCACAGTGTCCAGAGAAGAGTTCAATTCAATAGGTGCACTCTAATTCTGGCACCAAGAGCTGGTCTAACTTCTCAGTTGGAATGAATTCCTTCTCTCCTAGTTCTCTATAGGTCAAAATGGGCTCTGGTGACTGCCTGGCCTCTTGAACCCCTAATAATTGACAAATATCAGTCATTTAGGCCTATCCTCTCAATGAACTCCCAAAATCATTCCCTCTTCTGAACATGTAAATTTTCCCTGTGTCTACAATATGTAAATAGCTCTTGTGAATCAATAAAAAGATAAAATCACTCCAAGGAAGGCTATCTTTACTAACAACTATTAAATTAATTGTAAAAGTTAAATTGATTAAGGAGCCCCTCAGTAACTCAATTGGTTAAGCGTCTGACTATTGGCTTTGGCTCAGGTCATGATCTCACAGTTTGTGAGTTCAAGCCCCCCATCAGGCTCTGAACTGATGGTGTGAAGCCTGCTTGGGATTCTCTATCTCTCTCTCTGCCCCTTCCCTGCTCACTCTGTCTCTCTCTCAAAAATAAATAAATTAATTTTAAAAGTTTTTGAATAAAATTAAACTGATTAATGTAAATCAGTGGAAGAGCTATATGCTTCTTATCTTTCCAGATCTTCCCCAAAATTCTAGGAAATAAGAACTGGATTAACCCAGCAGCAGCATAGGAAATTAACATCTTGCAAGAATGCAGTAAATGTTTGTGTACACTTGGCATTCTCTCCTGTAGTCCACCAGCAATGCTCTGGCATACATCTACCCAGTAGAATATTACAAGGCATTTTTTAATTGGTATAAATATCTCTGATTACTGAGACTCAGACATAGACCAAAAGCAAGAATCATAAATAAATCAAGTTAGTCTGTCACAAGAGACTTCTGAATTCCTCAGTGCCTAGACACTCATCTCTGAGCAGTAATTTGTTTTCAGTACAACGTTAAACAGAAGTCCCTTACTTAAACAAGATTCATTAATGTACCTTGCCCTTTGGCCTGATAAAAATGAGTTCAATGAGTTTGTTATTTCGTTTGAGTGTTGATTCAAAAACCATCTCAAAGCTTATAACTTCACATGAGAAACTTGTTAACAGTCCCCTTGGATAGCCACAGACTCCACACCATTTCACCTTTGTCTATTTCACAATCATATTCTCTCATGTGTGACGTCCGGGACCCACATACAACTAGGTTCTGCTTACTTCCCAGTGACATCTGAAAGGGAATGTGCTCATTTCTATCAGAGGCAGAACGGGACTCAGTGATCGCCATTTCTGAGTTGGTGCAATTTACTGTATCTTTCAGGGCTGTGAGATTTGGTCATAAAACTTACAATTTCTGACGTATTTTGCTCTAAGATGTGGCCGTTCCTCATGCCATTCTATGGCCCGATTCATAAATAAATAATGCCAAATCACTGAATACAATGAAACCTAGGACGTTCTATTTAGTAGCCCATTTCCAAACCATGTAAACATTGACTTGATAAATATGTGGCAACATTTCCAAGGCTATGAAAAATTATCACGGTGCAGAATCGGAGAATCCACATCACCTGTGTCTAACACCGCCGATTTATTCCTCTACCCAGCCAGCATAAAAATTTGCAGCCAAACAGTCCAAAACGATGATTCAGCAAATAAGATACCAATGCAGCTCTTGTAATGGGGCTTCAGCAAAGGCCACCCAGATTATAAAATGTGCCATGTTTTTAAGAACCTACAGCCACAACTAAATGCATCCTTTAAACTGTCTGGCTTGTGTTATTTTAAATGAAGCCCTCCACATTACTTTAATGTGGGGGTAACCTGAAAACATAATAGCAAGGAATAAGCACCCCAAACCATCATAACCACAACTCAACACCCCACACACAAACGCATGTGTATGTGCATGCATGCATACTCACACAGAGTAGTTTGGGATTATTTTTATGAAACTCTATTTTTATGAAAAAGAGATCAAATTCTTCTGAACTACTATCTGTTCATTGACAACAGCATGAAGATTAAAGGTCATAACTGGTCCACCTCAGGAAGCAGACAAATAAGCAAATGGACTGTTGGTTAACCGATTTCCCGATCAACATGAACCAACAAAACGGGTTATTGCCAAACAGATTAACTATGTAAAATGAAACAACCAAATAACCCATTAGTTAACTAAGTACCCATGATGAACCAACCAAGAGGGCCATTAGTTAACAGAAGAACCAACCATAAGAAACCAACCAAATGGATCAATCTTTAACAGAGACACCAACCAAGGGAAATCTGATGATGCCAAACATCCCAGAGAGATGAAAGAAAACTTCTAACTAGTCAACAAACAGAAAAGCTCTTAATGAACCCAAACACACCCCATGAAATCTGGACACGTGACCACTGCCTGGGTCACCAAGTGGGGCTGGAAACAGACTGCACTGCTATACTTATGAAGATTATTTATGGGAGTTCTGGTATCCATGTTTTCATAATGCTGGACATGAACCACAATGTTGAGGTCCCTCTCCATGGGGTCAGTGTTGCAGTGGCCCTGTGGCCTCATGACATCTGCAAGGGCCCTGAAAGGAGAAAGAATTTAAATCTGTTCATTCCAAACACAATGATTGGCACCTGTTGTGTTCTGAGCACTGTGCTTATGAGGACAAGGCCCCTTACTCCACGGAGTTGCATGCTCGTTAGAGGTGGGAGGGAGAAAAAGACAGCAGGAAGTTACCAAAGATCACTGCAATTACAGATTACATAGGACTTCATGCAAAACAATCCACACGTTTCTCACAACAGATGTGTATCACCCACAGATAGCAGTATCACCCACCCTGCAGAGCTGTGGAGAAGATTTAATGACAAATATACGTAATGTGTCTGCACCCCATAAACTCAGTCCCCCCTCATAGCTAACGCCCGATACCACACTCCATGTACAGCAATGGCCCACCATTAACCACAAATAACATTCATGGAGTGCTTACCATAAGCAGGGCACCATGCCGATCACGTTACAAGCCTTAATTCAACTAAGTAGCTTACAAACACTTTATGAGGTTTATTACCCCTTCTTTGCAGATGAGCAGACCAAGGCTCAGAGAGGTGAATTAACCTGCTCAAAGTCACACAGCCAGTTGTACAGGGCTTTGAACAAGAGTCTGTTTTCACAGCTCTGTACACTGAGTGCATTGGGTTTCCTGTAGTTAGGGAGGATTTGGTATGATCCATCCACACCCCCCCCCCATGTTGGTGCCCCTCTTAATCAGTAGCTGGGATGGAGGGCAAGGTTACAACCTGAGTCACCAACTGTGTTTTATTATCATGTTTCATCTCCTTGACATTCATCCAAGGGTCAATATGCTTTTTACTATTATTTGACAAGAAAATAAGTTGAGAGGTGTTAAGTGACTGTATTAGTTTCTCCCAGCTGCTGTAACAAAGTACCCCAAACTAAGTGGCTTCAAACCATGGAAATGCACTGTCTCACAGTTCCGGAGGCCAGAAGTCCAAAACCAAGACGTTAGGGGACTCCTCCCTTCCCTCTTCCTGGCTTCTGGTGGATTTCTGGTGGAAATCTCTGGCATTTGCTAGCTCGCAGCTGCCTCACTCTTCCTCCATCTTCACCTGATGTGTCTCCTGGAGGCTCTGTCTTCCCATGAAGACCTGCTTTTAAGGACACGAGTCATACTGGGTTAGGGGTGCACCCTCCTCCAGGATAACCTCATCTCAAATCATTACATCCGCAAAATCCTATTTCTAAACAACGTCACATTCTGAGGACCACTTTCTGAGGATCACTAAAAAAGACCAGGACTTTAAAAAAATTTTTGTTATGGGGTGGGGGTACACAATTCACCCAGAACAGTGACCTTCACAATTAGATGTAACCTTAGTAAAGCAGTTCAGTGTTTGCACAGAGAGCAGAACACAGGTAAGTGTCAAGCAGATATCACATCTAAGGTCAGACCTCACCACCACATTTCTTTCTCTTCACCTACGCTCCACCATGTCTTTACCGAGACAGGACTATCCTTGAATGATATATACTATTGTAGGTATAATTGCATAGGTGTGTATCTTTGACATGAGTAGTGTTTTGACCACAAATCTCATTCTGTTTCTTCCTCTTTGCACGACATGAGAGCTAGCCAAAGTTCTAACTGTGAATCTCCTTTACCCAGTGGTTTCATGGTGAAGTAGAAGAATATCAGCCCTGCTTATCCAGTTCCCCAATTATGGACACCTACATGGTCACCACCTCCCTGCCTCTGAACACAACACAGCAATAGGCATCCTCATCCATGTCTCCTCTTGGACCAGGGAGAGCTTCTCAGGGTACACACTCACAAGTGATACTGCCATGGTTTAGGATACATCCAGATGCTCTTAACAAACTAGAACCTTCTGAATCCACACCAAGGGAGACAGAGAAGGAAGGGGAGCTGTTTGAGTGAGGCCACCCTGCCTGCTGCAATTTACCCCCCCCCCAATAGCACCAATTCTCAAATAATGTCTCCCAACAAACGGCAATAGCATCACCTGGGAGCACGTTAAAAGGCAAATTTTCACATCCACCCAGACCTACTGATTCAGAAACTCCAGAGTTAGCTACCTGTGTTTTCAAGTGCACATTCAAGTCTGAGCCTGTGCTAGGCTCACAGAGGCCCCAAGCTTGGGGACTGAGTGGTTGCTCAGGGGGCAATGAGACAATGGCCCAAAAACCACAGCTGGTGAGAAGTGTCAGATGTGAAATACAGATAACACAGCAAGAGTCCCGCAAGAATTAGAGGAGTGTGCCAAGACACAAGAGAATAACAACAGCTCCCAATCATTCATTCATTCACTCAACAAACATTCATTGCCTACTATGTGCCAGGCACTAGTCAAAGCTCTGGGAACACAGCCAGTGTGCAAGATGCACAAGATCACTGTCTTCCTGGAGCTTGTATTCTAGGGGACAGGATAAAAAATATATGCATATTAAATAAATTTGAAAAAGTGTAACATGATCAAGCCACACCAGCACATAGCAGCCTTATTTGCAACAGCCCAAAAGTGGAAACAACCCAAATCAGCTAATGAATGGACACACAGAATGTGTAATATGCAGTGGAGTATGATTTGGCCATGAAAAGGAAGGAAGCATTGACACCTGCTACAACATGGATGGAACCTGGAAACTTGAGGCTCCTGCAAAGGACCCAAAAAGCCACAGGGTACGTGATTCTATTTCCATCAAGTGTTCAGAATAGGCTAATCCACAGAGATACAAAGTAGACCAGTGGTGGCCAGGGGCTGGAGACAGGGAGGACTGGGGAGTGGTTCTGGAATGTATACAGACTTTCAACCATGAAAATGTTCTGGAATCAGATAGTAGTGATAGTTGCTCAACTTTGTGAATATGCCAAAAATCAATGAATTGTATACTTTTCTAAAATTCTAAATAAACTGAGAGACACACACACACACAAGGTGATCAGGAAAAGCTTTCCTGAGGAGTTGACATTTGAGCTGAGCCCTGAACGGTAAGAAGGAGTAAGTCATGTAAAGATGATGGAAAGAACCTTCCCGGCAGAGGGAACAGCAAGTACAAAGGCCCTGGGGCAGGAAAGAGTTCAGATATTTGAGGTATAAGCCAAAAGGCCAATGAAGCTGGAGGATAGCCAATAAGGAAGGGAGCATTTAAGGTGAGGAAAACCTACCCATTTTATGGAGCTAAAAAACTGTTCAAGTTCACCTGGCGCATCAATGCAGGGACTGACATACAAAACTGAGGGTCTCTGAAATCGGAGTTCAGCCTCCTTCCTCACTCTGTGCTGTAAGCATAGTCTGAAACTCAAGGAGGCTGCAGGAAAGGGAATGTTTGAGGTAAAGCAGGCCCTCCAAACCTGATTTGCCTTTTTCACTTCTAAACAGGTTCTTCATCATGAGTTTCAGGGGGTCCCTGGACCCCTCGGGAGTTGAGTGGAAAATTTGTGCATTTTTCTCAAGCAAGAGGCCATAGCTTTCACCAGTTTCTCTAAGGAGTTCCCCCCCCCCCCCATAATTCCATGTTATTCAGGCTTTCAAGAGGTTCGCATAGTAAGTTATCAGGACAGCTACCATGAACTTGGTCAGCACTACTATCTGCAGATCCCTGGGCTTCTCCAGAGTGCTGAAATTCCTGAAAAGCCAAGGATGCTTTTCCCCAAGGCAGCCCTTCCCAGGGCATGCAATGGAGATGAGAGTTCTTAAGAGGCCTCCATATCCTGGAAAAGCAGTCTTCAAAGTAGAGTCCACTCACTCTACAGACCACATAAAATGATTCGGCATAGGGGCAGGAAATCCGAGAACTCCTGCGTACGGTCTTTAGTCGTCAAAGTGGGGAATCAACGCAATATATGTATGGATGCTGGCACCCTCACTTGAAATGCCTGCGTCAGACAGTGACAATCAGGAAGCTCAGACCAAGAACGATGACTGGCAGTGGCACCATCGGTGGGGTATGTTGCCCATATTACAGCTATGTGCCCCCCTAAAGGAGATATGCAGATTCATTGTCTAGGGTTAGTGAGGCTAACCATCACTAAGCAGGCACATGGCTTAAACCACTACCCCCACCCCCTGCCATAACAAAACTACAGACTCAAGAAAATACTGATAGAGGAAGCACAAGAAAACAATTGCGTTGACTCTCCCCATCTCTTGAACAGCTAGCTTGTCACAAGGTTAAAAACAATGATGTTCTATTCAGATCAAAGCAAAGTCAGCCAAGAATAATCAAAACTCTCATGAAAAATATTCAAAATATGGACTGTTTATTAATGCTAAGTTTCATCCTCAACATACATCATGCTTTGACATTAGCTAATGATTGCACGATGTCATCGTGCTTACCAACAAATTTTACAATAATATTTACTGCACCTACAGCTCAGTTTAAAATTTGTTGTTATGTATGCTTTATAATGTACCTAATAACTGTTCACTGGTACATGCACATACTTATTAGTATAACAGATGTGTATGGATTGGGGTACATACTAAAAAACATGTGAAAATACATGTCCAAAAAGCTTCATAAATAACACAGTGGAAATCACCAACTATGTGCTATAAACCAAACAAACTCCCAAGGATTTGCCATCTATTTGTAGCACATAGTTTGAGTGCTTCTCAAACGATATGCATTCATGCTACCTAGGGGCCTTGATAAAACGCAGATTCTATTTCAGTAAGTCTGAGGCATGGCATAACATTCTTCCGCTCAAGCTCCCAGGTCATGAAAATGAGGCTGCTCCAAAGGACACACCCTGAATACTAAGTTCCTAAAAGAACTATAATGGTAACTTTTAAGTGTCCACTTCACTGGGCCACAGGGTACCCAAATATTTGGTCAGGTCATCCTGGATGCATCTGAGAATGTGTGTTTGGATGAAATGAACATTGACATTCAACAGACTGAGTAGATTGCCCTCCATCATTCGGGTGGGCCTCGTCTAATCAGTTGAAAGCATGCACAGACCAAAAGGCCGACCCTCTCCTGAGTAAAGGGGAATTTTCCCGTCTGACAGCCTTCAACTGTATATATGTATATATAAATATAGTCCTCTTTCTCTGGGGAACCCTAACTAATACAGGTACCTTACTAAAGAAACTATACTTTTCCTTGATATCCCTTGTCCCAGTTCAGAAAAATTAGGTTCAGACATTGCCATTTGTGTGGTCAAGGATGATGGAATATTGGCAATTTCATAAGGTTCAATTTAGTGTCAGTTTCCTTCTATATGTACTTGTGTGTTACTTGTCTTGGGCCATTTGACTGTTAGTTCTTTGAGCGCAGGAATTGTGTCTGCACTGTCACTATTCTCTTCTAGCTCTCAAAACAGTGCTAGGTATGCCATAGGTGCTCCATAAATACCTATTAAATGAATAGGTGAATGGGTGAATGAATGAATGAATGAATAAAAGAGGAGGTACTTTCTTTTGTAAACTGGGATGTCAGAAACCAGAATTCCTCTGTGCCAGATACTGTTCTAGGCACTGAGGATACAAAAGAAGAGATTTGTGGAGTGTCCCTGCACTCCTCACTGTGGACAGTAATGCAAACAGATAATCAAGTAGCAAACCAGGGAATTAATAAGTTAATTTTAGACTATCATGTGAAATGAAGCAAGGAACACCAAGCAATGGGCTGGAGGGGGTGGGGGGGGGGGCAGTGGTAACTGAGCCTGGGTCATCCGTCAGGGATGACTTCTCGGAGAAGGCGACATTGGAGCGGAGACCTCAATGGCGAGGGAGCCAGCATGTGAGGTCTGATGGAGGAGAATTCAAGCCAAGCCAACACAACAGCTCCAAGGTAGCAATGAGCTTGATACATTTGAGGAACAAAAAGAGAACACGGTGTTCCTTCATTTTCCAATTACGGCGAGCAAATAAAAGACCCCAACATTCCCAAACAGAGCTCAGAACCTCCTCATCTTGCTTCCAAGGTTCCAGGAGTCCCGAGGTCTAAACTGTGTCCTGACATTTAAACACTTGACTAGGATTCTGGAGCATTTCCTGTTGTACCAGAAGCATCTTTTAGTCTTTCAAGAACGCAAGGGTTGTGGGAATGAGGTAACTTTCTGGAGCGCTGGTTACACAGGTACAGGCAAAGCTCCTCAAACCACACTTAAACTTAAAATGTGTGCCTTTTAATGTATAAAGTATACCCCACTGAAGGTGACTGCTAAAATGCAAGGACTCCATTGCCCAAAGAGAAGTAACCTGCCATGAAAAAGAATATAAAGAGACTACTCCATGGGCAAGGAGATGTGCCTGCAAGGGTTTCTCCAGCTGGGGAGCTGGTCAAAGCCACAGGGTAACCACAGACATGCAGGAAAAAGGGGAAACAGGAGGAAGAGAGAAAAGGCAAAAGAAGGGAAGACATTTATCCCTTGATGCCACTTCTTTAAAAGGGACTCCAGCTCTTCTGAAGTGTGTTTGAAAAGCACCCAGGACACTGTGCTGTGTAATGTGCCACTTGGATTTCTGATTCTGTTTGAAGGTGGGCAAAATAATGGCATGTGTTCCCTACTGGCCTCAAGTGTATGGAGCTTCAAACAGGCATTCCTGCCCCCAAGGTCATTTCTCATCAATGCCTCCTCCAAGGGTGCTGGTCCTGCCAGGGGCAGATGCAGGAAACACTCCTGGTCTTGATCTTACAGTGTCTTCTTGATCTGGCCCCCCTGGCACATGTTGCCATTTGCAGAACTGCAAGCACTTCTAGGTGATCTGAGAGCACGGAAGTCCTGCACATGTCCGCTCAAAGGCCATGCAGCCTAGTGGTCAAGGACCTGTGCTCTGGCCTCAGACTGTCTGGGTTGGAAGTCTGACTCCTCCACTTTCCAGGGCCTTGTTCATCCTCATGGAAAGCAATCTGTGCCTCTTCAAAGGCACACGTCCTAACGCCTGCTTCACTGGGGCAGGGCCTGAAATTAAATGAGAATTTATACCCAAGCTCATGGCAAAATAGCAGGCTAGACAAGAGTTCTTTAATATCACCCAGGCCAACACTTTGCAAGGCATTCAATGTGGCCATACCTGGGCCTTCTCTCCTATTCTGAACCTGTCACCTTCCGCTGCTTATGTCTGAAGGAGTTAGGAGCCTTGACCAATATCACATAGCTAAAAAGATATAACAGAGTGAGGGCTAGGAACCGAGTTTCAGACTACAACATTTACCCCTCTGGCAGGTAAGGGGTAGAAAATTCCAATAATAAGGGTCATGGCAAAGGGGTAAAATTTGCAGAGCAGTGACCATAAAGAGGTCCTGTGCTAAGGGCCTCCTAAGCCCAGTCTCAGTGAAACCCTCACACAAACCTAGGACATAGGGATCGCCGTGGTCTCATTTTACAGTCAAGAACCTAAAAGAGAGGTGAAGTCACTTTCGCAAGGCCACACAACTCTTAAGTGGCCAGGCTGGATGGAATCTCCGGACATCTGACTTGAGGTCGGCCTGACCGCATCTCCAGGCACTGCAGGGACCAGCACTAAGTGAACTGGGTTGGGGGTGGAGACAGAGGTGAACCTGAGAGCTTCCTAAGGAGGGAAGTCACCACTGGGTGGCAACCAACAGCTTCCCTGTGAAAATGCACGTCCGGTGTTGTCGGTTCTACCAATTTCTCAAGAGAAGTCAGAAATCGGGATTTCTATGTGAAATCTCCTTGGTTCTAAGTTGGTTTTAAAACACAATATATAACAGACACTGAAGACATTTTACAGCCCAGATGCAGTGAGCCTTGACTGGATGTGAGTTTGGCAGTCCAAGCTCCAGAGGACATTTCTGGCATGACCAGGAAAATGTTACCATGATTGGCTATTTGATGGTATTACAGAGTTTCTGTCCTTCTTCTTGAGTGTGATCCTGGGATTGTGTCATGTGGGAGAATGTCCTTGTTCTTAGACGATCCACACTGAAGGATTGAGGGATGAAGTGCCACATCTGCAATTTCTTTTCAAATGTTTCCACCAAGAAACAGAGGAAAAAGAAATGGAGGGAGAAAGGGAGAGAGAAAATGAAAATATAGAGTGTGTTAAAGCAGATATGACAAAATACTAGTAATTGTGTGGTCTAGATCTGTAACTCGCAACTGGGGGTGATTCTACCCCCGGAAGACATGTGGCTATGACTGAGGACCTTTTTTTTTTAACTGTCACAGCTGGGTTGTAAGGGAGCTGCCACTGGCGCCTAGTGGGGGGAGTCGAAGCAGGCTGCCAGACACCCTACAACGCATAGAACAGCCCCCCACAGCTGAGAATGAGCCGGCCCCAATGGCAGTCGTACCGGGAGTGACAAACCCTGAAGACATTCCTGTCCTTCTTTTAAGTTTTTTCTTTTGTATGTGTAAAATGTTTCACAGTAAGAAAAGAGAGAGAGAGAAAGAGAGAGAAGCTAAAAATAAGAATACATAAATAGGGGCGTCTGGGTGGTTCAGTCGGTTGGGCATCCGACTTCCGCCTAGGTCATGATCCCAGAATTCCTGGATTCGACCCCTGTGTTGGGCTCTGTGCTAACAGCTCAGAGCCTGGAGTCTGTTTTGGATTCTGTGTCTCCTACTCTCTTTCTCTCTGCCCCTCTCCTGCTCATGCTCTCTCTCTCTCAAAAATAAACATTAAAAAAATTTTTAAAAAGAATACATAAATAGCAATACCTTGCAGACCAAACAAAACATGTCTGCGTGGATGGGTAACCACAGCTCGCCACTGTTTGCAGTCACTTGTTCCAATACTTAGTTGCTGGATGTAAGGCTGCTGTGGCTGGTGAATGAGGGCCTCTAAAGTTCTTCAGACAGGTGGGCAAGACCCCCACAGCTCCTGGAATTAGCGACTTTCTCTTGTTTTCAGGTCCCAGTCAGCCCAGAAAGGAGCAGCCGACATGCCTAGGACTCTGGGTCTGAAAACTGACATCACAGAGGCCTCTTCTGGGATACCACAAGTGCATGGGTCACGAGAAGCAGTTGGTGACGTGGGGGTGCTTTCCGATGAAATGAGAATGAACCCTTCATCTCAGTGACCCGCACAGCCCAAGACAAATTAAGAGGCTGTGGCCGAGATGTTAATTTCACCCGGGAGCTCTCAGGTGGCTGGGTATATGCCACCCAGCCTGACCTGTGGCTGAGACTTGAAATGATTAACTGCATACACAGTGCAACATGCATTTGGACAGTCCCTGGGGCAGCCCCCAGCACCACAAATACACAAGCAGAAATACGTGCAGAAAACACACAACCAAATGCAAATAAGAGAGTGGCACTGGATTAATGCATCCATCTCCAAGACTGTAAAATAGTCCCAAACTCAAGAACAGTCTTCCTTAAATGTGTAGGCCACTTTTGAGGAGCAATTCGAGGAGGCTGTTACATGCGGATTTCTGGGGCTCATCCCAGACCTTTACTGACCCGGAATCGTTCCCTTTCCGGACAGAACACAAGAATGTGTGTTCTAGGAAGCCCCCCACCCCCACCCATTGCTCACTCAAACTGGAAACACAGTTGAAATCAGGGGGCTGGGGACTGCAGTTTTATAACTAACTGTGTGACATTGGAGAAGCCACCCAACCTGAGCCATGATTTTCTCTTCTGTAAGTGGGAACTGTCAGCACCTGTCTCCTAAGGCAGTCATGCACACTAAAGGAGCATTTACACACCCACACATGCGAGTACACACACACACACACACAGACACACACACCTCTAGTGCTGTGCTTGACAAATGTTCCTTCCATTTCCGTAATAGTAACTGACTACACACAGGAAAGCCTAGAGAGCTTTACAGAAGTATACAGACTCAGCAACCCTAGAGATTCTGATCTAAATTGCCTAGGGCGGGGCCCCTAGCAACACGTTTGTTTGTTTGTTTGTTTGTTTGTTTGTTTTTGTTTTTTAAAGCACTCCAGGTGCTAAACAGCAGCTGGGGTAAAAAAACCACACCGGGGAAACTGCCAATAAAAACCAACTATCCTTTCTCTTCAAGAGAATGTACTTCCACCGCATTCTAGAATTCCCAAACTGTGCCCAGGGAGAGTCTTGTGTCCAGGCTCTGTTATCAGAGGACTGGGTGCCCCGAGATTCCACCCCCAAGCAGCCCTTTGTGGTCCCTGCAGAAGTGGCTGCAACCCCTGGGGGATTCTTTTTCTCCAGACAGAGCTTCAAGGTGGCAGGACACGAACATGAGTCCCTCCTGGGCCGTGAGGTCAGCAGTGGAGCGCTGTCTCAACAGGAATGCCCAGATCACACAGAGCCTGAAGATCACACATCACCTCCCCCCCCCCCCCCCCCCCCCGCGACAGGCCAAAGGGAGCCGCCCACCCTTAACTCCACTCGAACCATCCCACCTTTCCTACCCTCCTCCACCCCCACCCAAACACCCAGGAGAGCTCCTGGAAACGCTGGTTTGCAAGAAAGGCTCAGGGGATATACTTCAGCAGAGGAATTAAAACGAATCTGCAAGGGAGCCTACCTATCCCTGGGGGACTCTCTCCCTACCAAGGCGACACCCGTCCCCTGCCGCAGTCCTGCCTTGGTACTCTTCCTTCATCTTAACACAGACCCTGGGAAGCTACAGGGACTGGTGGGGACTGCGGGGAAGTGAAACTGGCCTGTGGGGCTGGCGACAGGGCATGTTGAGGGTGCAGGAAGTGGGCGGGGCCAGCGTGTTATTCTCTCAGTTGGTCAGAGTATCCTGAGTCCCCTGAAGCTAACTTTTGTGCTTCAAGACCCCAACATCCACCCACACCTCCCTGCTGACCCAAACCAAGAGGAATTTCCTCACCTCTTGCCCCAAATCCCTCCCCTCTGTGGGGGGTGGGGGGGAATCATCGGATACTCTGCGTATAAGTAGAAAATAATGACTAGTGAGGTGGTAATGTTGCTTCGCCTGTTTTGGGTGGGTCTCTGTTCAGATTTTTTAGGCAGGCGCACGGAGCTCGTACATCCACACGAGCACACATGGGCCCCCGCCGGAGGTGTGGGGAGGGTATGTGTCTGTGTGTAGGGAGGGTAGGGGGACACATGGCGACCCCGCTGCCCACACTCGGCCAGATCGAGCTAGCTAGCACCCAGCCATCCACCTGTTCCAAGACCGCCAGTCGCTCGCCAACCCCGCCCGCCCAGACCTCACGCCAACCCTGGCCTGCGACGCGTCTGGGGGCTGCTTCCCTGTGGCTGCGTCCTCTGCCTCCAAAGTTACTGGGTCGTGCGAATCAATTCAGACACTTTTTTAAAAAGCAAAAGGCAGGGGCGCCTGGGTGGCTCAGTTGGTTGAACAACCGACTTGGGCTCAGGTCATGATCTCGCGGTTTTTGAGTTCGAGCCCCGCGTGGGGGCTCTGTGCTGACAGCTCAGAGCCTTGAACCTGCCTCGGATTCTGTGTCTCCCCCTCTCTATGCCCCTCCCCTGCTCATGCTCTGTCTCTGTCTCTCAAGAATAAATAAACGTAAAAAAAAAAAAAAAAAAGCAAAAGGCAAATCGCTCCATTAATCCCCAAATGCCTTCTCCCATCTGCTGCAACTCGCTCCCGCTGGGACTTGCATAATGAATAAAGCAAACTGGAAAGTTGAGGAATCAGGGGGGCTCCCGCCCATGGAGTCCGGGCCAACCCTGCAAGGGGCGAGGTGGAGGCCCTGACCCCCAGCAGGGAGAAGTGGCGCCAGCGGAAAGCAGGGAGGAGTCAGGAAAGACAGGAAGGCAACCAAGGTCCCAATTCCAGGGACCTGGCAGCTCAGGGAGAGAGAGGCGGCCGCTCCAGGCAAGGCTTTTGTTCTCGCCCTCCCCTCTCTCTCTCTCTCTACCTCCCTCGCCTCTTCTTCGCGAGCCTTACGAGTTGCAGGCGGCACACACTCCTTCCCTCCCTTACACAGGCCGCCCTTCCCTTTGGGCCCACCTGCCCTGTTTACCTAGAACCTAGCAACTGGAATACGAGGGGTCGACCCTTCGCCAAAACCCAAGACTCCGGGGCCGTGGGCTTCCGGGCTGTGTGTCTCAGATCCGCTTCAATCCTAGGCGGGAGGGGGCGGCGAGAGGGTGAAGGAGGAGGGCAGAGACCACCCCCACATACACACAAGCGCTCGAGTCCACACCTGTGCGGAGCCCAGCGCCCCCTCTCCGAGCTGGGAGCCCAAGTTGGCTTCCTGGGCGACCTCCTCCAGCGGAGATACGGGGGGTGGGGGAAGCGCCATTGCGCAGGCAAAGGTGGAGAGGGAAGAGGAGGGAGAGCGGCGCCTGGAGGGGAGAGGGGAGGGGTTGCAGCCCACCTGGACACGTGCTCCCTTTGCAGCCGGTGCGCTTTCTACAGCCCCCGCTTGGTGAAGATGCCGACAAGCACCATGACGTCCCACCCGCAGATGATGTAAAGGATCAGGGTGGTCTTGTCCTTCGTGGGGTGGTGTGGGGAGTCGTCCTTGCGCGCGGGGCCTTGCGGGTGTTGAGCCACAGCGGAGTGTCGTAGTTGGTGCAGGTGCTCTGGCTCAGTCGCCGCTTCTTAAATGTACAGCAGAACCGGAAGTCACAAGTCCCGCAGCAGAAGATGAAGTCGCCCGAGTGAACCGCTGGTCCCACTGCCCCATGACATCGAAGTAGCCCCGGTAGAAGTCCGGCGTGGACGCTCTGGTAGGTGGCTTGTCCGAGACCCCCGGGTCCTCGCCGGCCTCTCCCGAGGTGGCCCCGGAGCAGCTGCCCCCCCCCCCCTCCGCCAGTACTACCACGCCTCCAGCTGCGCCAGCTGCCCGTGCCCCGCTCGCTCCTGCGCCGGGCACACGCGGGTGCACAGCTCGGGGAGGAAGCAGCCGAGGAGAAGCCGTGGGACGCGACGAAATCATGTCTCCCAGCCTGGGCTCGGTCGCTCGGCCGCCGTCAGAGCCGCTGCAGCCGCCTCTTGAGGTGCGGCCGAAGCTGCCGAGGCTGCTGCCGGGGGCTTCGAGCCGCCGCGGGCCGGACAGGCAGGGAGCTGCGCGGGCCGCTCAGCGGTGGGCGGTCACTGCACTGGGCTGAGCCAGCGTTCGCCTCCCGCCCGCCGCGCGTTGCGCGCCGAGGGGGAGGGGCCGGGCGGGGAGGAGCGCGCCCAGCCGGGCGCGGGGAGGATGAGTAGGGACAAGGGCTGGGTGTGGGTCCGGCGGGCTACGGGGAGAGGCGGGAAGAGGCGGGGAGAGGCGGGGCGGGGTGGGGGGCGGAGAGCGGCGGTGAGTCGATCTGTCAGCGCCTCGCCTAGGCGGGAGGCTCCGGACTAGCCGCTCTGCGCCCGCTCTGAGGATCCCTATCCCTCTCACCTCTCCAGCTCGCCAAGTGCCCTGGAGAGAGCCAAGCAACGCTTGTGGGATGAAGGGAAGGCAGGAGGAAAGGGGGAGGGGGACGAAGGAAAGGGGGGAGGGGGTTGAAAGGGCGCGAGCTCCAGAGGGGCGGGGGCGCGGAAGAGGTGACTCAGGAGGGCTAGCGGGAGCGAATTGGGGGGCGTGCGGAGCTGAGCTACGCTAGCGGGCGGGGAGGAGGGAGCTTAGGCAGCCACTGGGGCTGAAGGCACCGCTCGGGTTTCCCAGCAGGTGGAGGATGGCTGCGGGACCTCCCGCGCCCTCTCCGGGAGGGAGTCGCGGCTCAGACCTGTTCCGGGCGAAGAGGCGGGCTCCGCCCGTGGCTTTTTCAGGCGTGAGTGCGCAGGAGCTGCGTCTCGAATCTGACCTCCAGGGAAGGGGGGACTCGGCGGGGTTAGGTAGGGACCGACTAAGTGGCTTCCACTCCAAGGCAGACTGGGACACAGTCTGATCAGGATCGCCCCTCCATAGTGCCCGGGGCCGTCTCGCCTCGCCCTTCCCTTCTCCCGACTGCGCCCTCTAGTCAGGCGCGCGCATCCGGGATGGTTCTACTCCCCGGGACTTGGCGGAGGACCGAGGCTGTGCTGGGAAGGCGGGGTGGCAAGCCACTGGCCCCGGGGTAAGCACCCCCGGGAGAGGGCCGTGGGAGGAACTGAAGTCAAGAAGCACAGGGGGTAGGGAGAGGCAGTAGACCAGGCCCAGGCAGGGGCACGTCCCACGTGCCGGAAGGTCTTTCCTTGGGACTCTCCCAGGCCCCAGGACCTGCCACTTCTGTCCCTTTACGACCTCGCGGCAGCGTTCCTTGCGTTCCACAGGAGGGCACACCGCCGCGCCGCCTCTGCGCGCCCAGATCGGTGCAGCGCAAGGCCTGGACACCTAGCTTCAGCCACCCTCCCGCGCCTGGAGCCCGCGCGTGGGTCTCCGGAGACGGCTGGCCCCTGTACTCACGGAGCCCCCCAGACATCCGCACCGGATGTGGCGCAGTCCGGCCTTGTTTCCTCAGCTTTCAGCCTCAGGTCGTCGCCCATCAGCATTTCCAAATCTGCCCTCTCCACTCAGCCGATTCCAGCCATCCGTCAGCCCTCTCTCATGTCTACCACTTCTTTCCTCTGCTTGAATTTGACTCCAATAGCCCCCAAAACAGGATTTGCACCAAAGCTGCTACACCGAATTTAGATCTCCACACGCCCCTGCGTTTTGTTTTGTTTTTAATTGCATTAATTAAGTATACACTTTGCAGTCAGCTGGGCGGTTTGCAGGGAAATGATATCTCCACAACCCCAGCCCCTCCATTGGGCTTCGGTTAGGGGCTTCTCGGGTCATTTTCATTTTCAAAGCATCAAAAAGTTGGGTCACATAGAAAATGACATAGTGGGTTCTCTTTAACTGAAAAAGCATGGTTGGGGAGGCGGTTATTGGACTCTATGGCAAGTTTTCTCAAAATGACAGGGAGCTTGGAGAATTAATTGTGCCTTCTCTTCAAAGAATGTCACCTCCTGTCTTCTGAAACACTAGCATAGAATGACCCTTTTCCAGCAAAAAATGAACCAGGCCGACACTGACCCAGCATATCCAGAAGTATGCCAGCCCTGGGAAATTCATTGAATTGCGGGCTGTATTATGTCCCAAACCACCTGGGCAAGGTGTGAGATTGTTTAGTCTAAATGCATCAGAGCCATCGGAATGAGATTTCCAAAATAAGGTAGTGTGGATGTCTGTCGACCCACACCCACCACCACTGTGTGAGCCTCTACAAACACAAGCATTGGTATGTGAAAGCTCATGATAGCTGACATTTATTTGATGCTTACAACATACCCACTAAGCTTATCTTTTCTAAAATCACCTCCTCACAGATGCTTCAAAGCAGTGCCTGGCATCTCAGAGACAATCTGGGAATAGTTGCTAAACCACTGGAGTGACTGATCTCATTTAACTCTATCTCTAGGTAATACTATCAGGCCCATACAACAGAGGGAGAGACTGAGGCCCAAAGCAGTTAAACCAGTTGCCCACAGTAGCACAGCAAGGGATGCTACACAGTTGGCATTTGACCCAAGAAAAGTGACTCTTAGGTCTGTGTTCTAACCACTGCAGGTAGTGCCTTCCTAAAATAGGCCCTTAGACTCCCTGTCCGTTTGACATTACATTATATATTTGGTTTGTGCCCGTCTCCGCACATTGAATGGTAAATTCCAGGGCAGAAAGGGGCCTTGACTCCTGCAGCATCTCCCAACACCTACAGCAGCGAGAAGCATGAGAAACACTCAAAAACTATTTATAGGCTGTTTTGTTTAACTTATTAAGCTCTTATCCAAGACCTTGGTGTGAAACCAAGGGAGAACTGACAATGGAGTTTCTGCTGTCGGGACCACACAGAGGGATTGGTCTAAGCACTAAATCTAGGCACTAAATCAGAACCTGAAAGGACTGTTCCAGCACGCCTGCCAAGGTCCAAGAAGCTGAGGCTCAGAGAGGTTAAGGGCTTTGTCCCAAGGTCACATGGTCAACAAATGGGAAAGCCAAGGCTGGGTGCAGAATGCCAGACTCTTAACCTCTGTTTTCCTGCCTGGCCACCCCCACTGCACCCCACCGAGGCACCTCCCAGCAAGCATCAGAGCTGGGAGCCTAGGGCAAGGACCTGGTAGAAGAATAGGTCACAGACACCTTCCCTCAAGAGTTGGGGGTGTTCGGACACTTCTAAATTTGATTTTAAAAAAGAGAGACAGAAAACACCTTCATGAAAAGAGACAAACTCTAGACAGAAAAGTCCATTTTAGAATCAGTCTCCAATCTCTGTAAAATATTGCTTGTCACCAGAACATTTGAGTCCGGTCCTCAGAGGAGACTCACTCTGGCTGCTGTTCCCGGCTTTAATTAAGAGACTGCCCCCTGTTTGTCACAAGGAGAGTGCAGGGAGCCTGTTTTGGAAGGAAGCCAACCTGATAGACCGACCCTTCATGGCTTATTTGCCAGATCCCAAACTTTAAACCTGCTATCCCTGTGAACTTTAACCAAACCAAATTCCCTTGTTGTTCTGGCCTGGAACATTGCCCACACCTGTTTCCCAAGCCTTTGAAAAATATGTACAAGAAGGGGAGAATCAGGGTCATATTACTCTTTGAAGGAAGAAAGCCATTTTCCTCTGGGTATGTCAACTCAGTAAATAGAGTCACTGCTTCCTAATAGATGTGTGATTATTGAAAACATGTCCCCATTTAGGACATGTGGTTGAGAAAGCATTTCTCTCAGGGTTTCTGGCAGGGAGGGGTGCGGCCTGTGTGTGTGTGTGGGGGGGTGGTTATTTACTTCCTAATTGAAACACCTGTCAAATTCATAGAAGATGTAAAATCATCATCAAAGACCACCCCCACCACTACTCAAATGAATTCATGTAAATGTGTTGAAATTAAAACGCAGCTCTTCAGGAAAGTGCTTTCTATGAAAGAGATGATGACATTAGTATTTACAACACAGGCACTTTTAATATCAAAGGAAGAATCTTGTTTGCTCTAGGCTTAACTATGTCAGTCTGCAGCACAATTAGCAAGGAGCCTGCAGCCATACTCCCCAACAATTAAGGGGAAAGAGCGATGTTACAAAGGGGGTTTGTTCACCAAGACTTGGAGCTTGCGTCCATCTATACGCAACTCCACAAATTAGACTGTGTTGTGGCCGAAGGCGTTGATTGTTAATAGTCCTCATCTGGTGACTTTTAGGGTTTCAAAAATGTTTCTTAGCAACTGTTAGCCTTGAGAAAAAAGAGATGACACAGAAGCTGTTGGTTGGGAACTTTAAGAGCTACCTGGGGGCTGGGGGGCAGGTGGGGGGGTCAAAACTGGACCCCCGTATACAGAGGGCAAGGAGAGACCAAAGAAGGAGGCAGATGTCTCCAGATGGGTGGGTGGTGGGGGTAATAAGCAAGGGAACTTACAAGGCCTGCCCTGGGCCCTGCAAGGCAAGTGGATCTCTGCACCTGCCTGCCAGAATCTTACAAGTTTATATTACACACAACCCAAAACGGAGGTCAGGAGTATATCGTCCAGATGGTCTTAACAGCACTTTGCTCTCTCAACGCTGCATCCCTGAAGCAGACTCCTAGTGCCAGTACAGTGTTTGGAATATACATTGCAAGGACAGGGGAGGGGATGATGAGCCTCCGATTGCCCACCTCCAGCTCAGGGGTCAACTGAAGGTCATGTCCCCTTGATGACTTTCTCCAACAGAAGCCAAAATGTGGCTAGCACCTTGCCGTGCTGGGGCAACACGCTGATTTGATATATTTTATTCTTTTGTTCTGAAAAGATAAAGGAAACTATAAGAGAAGTGAAATGGGTCTAAATTTTGGTTCCCCCAGACCACAAGTAGTAGGTGAGATGATTTTTGGTGGTACCCAAACATGTTTTTTTAATAATTTTATATTTATTTTTAATGTGTGTCAGAAAAAAATTTATGACACATCAAACACTTGGCTTCATGGGCAGAAACATTTAAGGTGCACATCAATTTAAAGTCCATTTAAGAAGAATAATAAATACATTATAGTATTTACTAATAAAGTATAAATAAATAAAATAAGATGAAGTGTCTTATGTTTGGGAAACATGGGTTTTGGTGTGAGTACAGGGTTTCTTAGCTTCAATGCTATTGACATTTTATTTTTTTAATGTTTATTTTTGAGAGAGAGAGAGACAAAGCGTGAGCAAAGCAGGGACAGAGAGAGAGAGAGAAAGAGAGAGAGGAAGACACGGAATCTGAAGCAGCCTCCAGGCTCTGAACTGTCAGCACAGACCCGGATGAGTGGCTCAAACTCACGGACCGTGAGAACATGACCTGAGCCAAAGTCAGTAGCTTAACTGGCTGAGCCACCCAGGTGACCCAATGCTATTGACATTTTACAGTGGATCATTCTGTGATGTGGGGAGCTGATGTGGGGGGCTGTCCTGTGCATCATAGAAGGTTCAGCGGCATCTCTGGACTCTACCCACTAGATGCCAGTAGCACCTCCCAGTTGCCACAACCAAACACTGTTGATGAGCAGACATTGCAAAATCAATTGAGAACCGCCCCATGTTTAAATCCTAGTTCTTTCTATAGGAGATTTATGACCTCAAATGAGTCGCTTAACCTCTCTAAGCCTCACTTTCCCCATCTATGAGATGTGGATATGAATGGTGCTTTCTCGGGGCACCTGTGTGGCTCAGTCGGTTAAGCCTCTCTGACTCTTGATTTTAGCTGAGATCATGGTCTCATGGTCAGTGAATTCAAGCCCCGTGTTGGGCTCCATGCTGACAGTGTGGAGCCTGCTTGGAATTCTTTCTCGCTCCCTGCCCTTCCCCCATGCGCTTCCTTGCTCTCTCTCTTTCAATCAATCAATCAATCAATCAAAACTGTACAAAAAGAATGGTGCTTTACCCAGGAATATTTCAAACACTCCATATCTACTAATATTTCAAACACCCCATATCTTCTAATCTTACAAACACTCCATATCTTGCATAGAGCACTTAGCACAGTGAAATGGAACTTTGGCAGTGCTTAGTAAACAGTCACTCTTATGACAGGAAACCTGAAGAAGCCTAGCAGGTGTCAGGCACTGCCCTGAGCCCTGGGGAGACAGAAGGCTGAGACGACATCCTAGCTCTCCAGGATCTCAGATCTCCAGGACAAGATAGAATATAGAGGCAGGGCAAGCTTCCTGGGCATGCAGTCTGTACACCCTTACAGCAACCCATGCTCAGGAGGGCCCCATGCTTCGTCTGCTGCTCTGCCATTGCTGTAAAACTCTTAAATGATTTCTGAACACGGGGCCTCACCAATTCTGCAGCCAGTCCTCTATGTAGGGGATGCAACTCTGGCAGAAAGAGAGGTCAAGCATATGGGAACTTACAGGAGGATGTTTCACTCCGCCTACACAGGCAAAGGCTTCTCTCAAAGTGTTGACATCCCAGCCGTCCCAGCTTACATGTGTGTAAGCATTCTCAGCAACATAGCAAGATGAATTTTTTTTTTTTCTAAGTAGGCTTTATGCCTAGTGTGGAGTCCAGTGCTGGTCTTGAACTCACAACCCGGAGATCAAGACCTGAGTTGAGATCAAGTTTAACCAACAAAGCCACCCAGGCACCCCCATAGCAGGAAGAAATTTGGTAGATTCTCTTTAAAAATAGTTCTCGGGGCGCCTGGGTGACTCAGTCAGTTAAGTATACAGCTCCTGATCTCGGCTCAGGGTATGATCTCACAGTTCCTGAGATCAAGCCCCACATGGGACTCTGTGCTGACAGTGTGGAAACTGCTCGGGATTCTCTCTCTCCCTATCTTTCTGCCCCCCAAAATAAATAAATAAAATACAACAGGTAGTTCTCAAATGTCAGTCCTAAGAACAATACTGAAGTTTTCCATAGTTAACTTTCTAGTCCATAGAAAATTGAGAAAAATTATGGTTGATGAAATAGATATTCTATAAGCACCTCTTTTAAAGCTGTATACTTTATTTGTGTCACAGTTCACTTTCTAAATTATGTTAGTCTTATATTTATGTATGTGTGTGTGTTTAAATATTTCTTACCAGGGAAAAAATGGTAAACTTATCATGCCTAGTTTTTGGTCATTTTACTATAGATGAAATCCCAGAGTTTGGGATGACTAATTTAAGAACCTCACAGTAGGTTTTGTTCACAAGTAAAGTGGTAGTCTGAGGCAATTCTCTGAATAATTTAAGTCCCTCCAACTGTGCTGTGAAACCAAAATAGGTTTTAGGGTCATGCATTTTCCAGCTAGCTACATTGGCTAAAATGATGAGGTGCATCCCCAGGAATCAGCTATGGCTGGATGCAAACCACACAACTCCCCAGACCCATGTCTCTCTGTTCCAATAAATGCCTATAAATACGGATTGTATCAGTTAGTTTTTTCCATATAACAAATCATCCCAACATTTAATGGCTTAAAATAATAACTATTTATTTAACTAACAGTTCCATAGATTGGCAACTTAGGTTGGCCTCAACTGGATGGTTCCTCTGGTCTTGGTTGGACTCACTCTTGCATTTGCTGCTAACTGCCAGGTCACCAGGGTGCTGGTTGGTCTGGGAAAGCCTTCATTTGGGACAGTTCCTCTCTGTCCCATGAGATTTCTCATAAGCCATCAGGCTAGCCCAGGCTTTTTCACATGATGCCTGGGCAAGGATCCTAGTCACTAAAATAAAGCACATAAGACTTATTGAGACCCAGGTCAGAACAGGCACATTATCACTGTTCTTTTGGTACAAAAGAATATCACATTCTTTTGGCACAAAACAAACTACAAAGGCAATTCATATTCAAGGAGAATATGGAGGAGTGGCAAAGTTGCATTGCAAAGGGACATACCTGTGGTGCCTGGGTAGCTCAGTCAGTTAAGCATCTGACTCTTGATCTCAGCTTGGGGCATAATCTCACAGTTTGTGAGTTCGAGCCCTGTGTCGGGCTCTGTGTTGACAGCATGGAGTCTGCTTGGGATTCTGTCTCTCCCTCTCTCTGCCCCTTGACCACTCACACTCTCTCTCTCTCTCTCTCTCTCTGAAAATAAGAAAAGAAAGAAAGAAAGAAAGAAAAGAAAGAAAGAAAGAAAGAAAGAAAGAAAGAAAGAAAGAAAAGGGACATGCATGCAGAATGTGTGAATCACTGTACCTTTTTTTTTTTTTCTTTTTTTTTTATCAACTGTCTTAGTCCATTTGGGCTGCTGTAACAACATGTCATACACTGGGTGGTTTGGAAATAGTAGAAATCTATTTCTCACAGTTCTGGAAGCTGGCAAGATCAAGACACAAGCATGGACACATTTTGATGACAGCCTTCTTCCTGGTTCATAGCAGGCACCTTTTCACTGTGTCCTCACATGGTGGAAGGGATGATGGAGCTCTGTGGAGTCTCTTTTATAAGAAGAGTGATTTCACTTGTGAAGATCCACCCTCATGACCTAACCACCTCCCACAGGCCCTACCTTCTAATATCATCATATTGGTTATTAAGGTTCCAGATGGGAATTTTGAGAGGACACAAACATTTAGAGGATAGCTTCAACCTACCAAATAGTTCAAATGCCATTACTCCCAACCATGGTAGAATGAAAATCTCCCTATCACCAAGACTGCCCCACCGACAGTATTTCAAGAGAAACTTTATACACACGGATTTTACTGTCAGCAAAGAAGCAACAGTCACATAAAGTTATACAAGCTGTGTTTTCACTGACATAATCAGAACAACCCCTGTAACATTAGAAAGTTCGGTGCACCAGCAGCCAACCATGTGTCCCAACCAGTAAACTGGGTGGTCCTTAGTGCCTCCCTTTGTCTCATCTCCCATATCCTGTTGGTCACCAAGTTCTGTTAATTCTCCCTCCTGAACAAACATCAGATCCTTCCTTCCTGTCATCCCCGTTCCTCCTGTTTCACTTCAGCCCTCATCATCTCTCATGGTGACGGTGACACTTCTCCCTAATTTTGCCTACCCCTCCCTTCATGTCCTCATCCTGAATCCAGTTGCCTTTCATTCACTTAGCAAGCCTTTGTTGAATGCTCACGTTCTGCCAAGCACTCTGCTGGTGGTGGCAGATACAACAGGAAATAACAGAGCCCATAGTTTGCTAAAGGAAAGAAGCAAAAAAGACTTAATTTATTCATCAGGGTAGGTCATGTGCTGTACTGCATAACCGCAAAATCTGTGGCTTAACCCAGTAAATGGTGACTTAGGAATCCAGGTCCCTCCCATCATGTAGCTCCACCATCACAAAATCATTTACTTTCAGCCATGTGGAAGCCATGCAGAGGCAATATGGAGCCATAGAGGAAAGAGCAGAAGGATGGAGTGAGGTAGTTTATGGCCATGCCTAGGAAGTGGCATACATCTTTCCCACCGTATTCCATTAGCTGAACTCGGTCACATGGTCCCAACTTAAGCATGAAGGAGTCTGGGAACTGTAGTGTTCCTACATGCTCAGAGGAGGAAAGAGAGCTGGTGAGTGTATAACCAGTCCTTTCCTCAATGGATGATTGTCATGCATATAACCGGGAAGTATGGCATCCTAAGGGAACCAGGGGAAGATCTAATGTATTTACTATATCCTTGGATTCAGGATGGCAGGGCAGTGGGCTACATAATGGCCCCTGAAGATATCCAAGTCCTAATCCCTGGAATCTCAAACCTGGCAGGAAGGACTTTGTAGATGTGATTAAGTTAAGGATCTTGAGACAGAGAAATTGTTCTGGATTATCCAAGGGGGCCCTAACTGTAATCATTAAGTGTTCTTCTAACAGGTAGATGGAGGGAGATTTGACCAGGGAAGAGAAAAAGGAGACGGGATGACAGAAGCAGAGATTGGAGTGATGTTCTTTGAAGATGGAGGAAAAGTCCACAAGTCCCAGAAACTGAAAAGCTGAGAAAGGCAAGGAAAAGATTATCTCTTGGAACCTCCAGAAGGAATCAGCCTACTGACACCTTGATTTTAGCCTGTTAAGGCTCAATTTGAACTTCTGGCCTCCACAAGTATAAGAGAATACAGTTTTCTTGCTTTAAAACACCGAATTTGTGGTCATTTGCGACAACAGCGAGAGGAAACTAATACAAGCAGTAATGCCTAGGCTGAGTTCCAGATAAGGATCACTCATTAGTAGCTAGGCAAAAAGACTGGAAGGCAGGGCCAGAAGTGGAAGTTAAGACTGAAGGGTAGCAAGGTCCAGATCCAACAGGAGAGGGAGTGGAGGGGAGGAGGGAGGGTAGTGAATTTAAACCTGAGGGTACCAGGAAGGCTTTGAAGCAGAAGTGACCTGACCAAGATTTGCATTTTTGCAAGATGACCCCACCTGCTCTGTGGAGAGCAGATCAGGGTAACCAGTGCTGGTGGCAGAAGACAGTCATTTGCTTTATCCCAGGAGAAAAGTAGAAAGGCAATAATTCAGGGTCCTGGCAATATGTAGTGAAATCAACAGGACTTGGTGATGGCCTGCCTCTGATAAGAGACATCCACTCCATCACCAACATCAGCTGCACCAATTCTGGTGGTTAATGGTACCTGCAGAGGACATAACCTGCTTATCCACCTATCCGGAATAGAGACAAACTAGGGAAGTCTAAAGGAACAGGGAAGGTGCCTGTGAGGACCAGGTGCTATCTACTGGATGCCTTCTTTCAAATCCTGTAGTTGCCATGACCATCATGTCCTTTGTAATTTGAATAAAATAGTTAAAGCACCATCCCCATATAAAGGGAAATCCAGCATTAACCTTCATCACCACCCACACCACGATCAAGTGATTTCTGTTTCTCCTAATCTCTTCTGACTCTGATTTCCTGCTTCTGCTTGTACACCTATGTTGATGTGCGCTTCACAAAGATGTCCCCAACCGATGGGTGAGCTGGGGCTGAAATCCAACCTGCAACTGTCCTGGCCAAGTGATGCACTCTTGGTGTCTACAGAAAATGATTTGATGCTTGGCATGGCCAGAACTTGGAGCTTTTGAGGAGAAAAGACTGGAAATAAACGTCAAGTAGGGGGTCAGCTTAAAGTGTTTCAAAGCCTTGCTAAGGGGTTCAAGACTGCTTCCTATAATGATGGTACCTTGTCTAACAATGTAAAGCAAAGATAGACACATCCATTCAGATTTGCATCTTTTGCAGATCACTTTGTCAGCCAATCTGGTCCTCATCACCCATCTGGGACCGAGAAAAAGCAAACCAGTCTGAGCTGAGAATGTCTATACTGAGTCCTGTGGGGAATCCCATTGGCCTCCATGCACAGACAGGATCCAACAGTGCTGGGAAACAGAAAGGGAAAATGGATCTGATTCCAGAGAGAAGCAGAAACAAGACAAAAAGAAACTTAACTACCTTGTTGATGGCTTTCTGGATCCTGAGATTTGGGGTTCTGCATGCTACTACTGGATCTTCCAATGCAGTCCTCCTACCTTCCTCCTGTTTTTGCCCAAATTGACTCAAGTTGATTCCTATTATAATTCTGACCTGGATACTGTGTGTCCAGTTTCTGTCTTCAGGCCTTCACCACATCACCAACAAGTGTCACATTTTGTGTCTCTCCTCCCCAATGCCATGAGTTGGCCAGATGGAGAGGAGAAGGAGAGGTCAGGGGAAGGCAGGGGTGGGGAGAAGAGGCAAGAAAAGGGGAGGAGGAGAGGGGAGAAGAGAGAAAGGTGTCATTGCATACATACTCAGATGTAGAAAAGTGTTCATTATGGCAGTTTGTGATAGCAAAGGACTGAAAACAACATCCATCAGTGAGAGACCTGATAGTCTCCCAGAGAGATCTCTCCATCAGTGAGGTATTGGCTAAATAAATCACAGAACTTCCATATTGGAATACTGTACAGCAGTTACAAAAAATGAGCAGTGAAAAAAAATTCTAGCGGTGCCTAGGTGGCTCAGTCAGTTGAGCATCCGACTTTTGATATTGGCTCAGGTCACGATCTTGTCATTCGTGGGATTGAGCCCTGCGTAGGGGTCTGAGCTGACAGCTCAAAGACTGCTTGGGATTCTCTTTCCCTTTCTCTCTGCCCTTCCCCCATCTCTCTCTCAACATAATTCAATAAAAAAAAAAATCCAGAACTCAGTTTAACATTATTGCCTTACTTACATATTTAATAAATAAATACGTTTATATTCTAAACATGGTTTAAATTATAATAAATCATAATTCACATTATTATACATCTAAATGTATTTTATAAAAATATATAATAAATATACTGTCCTTTATTAAAATATGTAAAAATATATAAGTATATTTATTATATGAATGTATTTATATAAATAACACAAATATTAAACTTCGAAGTAAATTTATATTTATAATAATAATATACATATATTATATGTAAAGGAGAAATACAAGCACACTTACTTTAAACTTTTTTTAATGTTTATTTATTTTTGAGACAGAGAATGAGTGGGGGAGGGGCAGAGAGAAGGAGGCACAGAATCTGAAGCAGGCTCCAGGCTCTGAGCTGTCAGCACAGAGCCCCATGCGGGGCTTGAACTCATCAGCTGCCAGATCATGCCCTGAGCCGAAGTCAGACAGACAGTCAACCCACTGAGCCACCCAGTCGCCCCAAGCACACTTACTTTTAGAATGCACAGACTGTTTCTGGGAAGATGCACTAGAAGAAGTCGTGGCCCTCAGGAACTGGAAGGGTGGGGAGGCACATTGCTCTTCCCTGCATGCTTCTGTGTACTGTTTTTTAAACCTCTAAATGCTTCAACTATTCCAGAAAAGTAATCAATTAAAATGTTTTTAAAAGCAAAGAAAACGAGCAAATGCACTGAACAAAGGGTAGATGAGAAAGAAAAGAAAAGAGCACCAAACAGCTCAACAACCACCACCTGAGTTCCAGTCTCAGCCCCTCCATGATGGATCCTTGACCTTGACTAAACCATTTCCCTTCCTTGGGCCTCGGTTTTTTCATCTGCAAAATAGGTCAGTAGAATCCAATGGTCTCTAAGGTCCTGGCTCCAAAAAACGTCTGCTAATTGCTCGGGCAGAACTTTCTTTCAAATGAAAGCAGTAATTGTCCTAGCTTCCCACAACAGCATAGGATGTTACCATTATAATACGAAATGGCTTTTTCTTTATTAGAGTTATCTTTGGAATATGGTGCCTTAAAGGATATAAAATGAATCATAAATAACATTTTTGCAAATCATGTAGAATAAGATGATTTTTTACAAGAGGCACATTTGGGTGCCTAATCAACCCCGTACCCTCTGCAGAGAAAAGTCCTCCATAGCCTGGCCAGAGATGGACGCAGATGCCTGACCCAGGAGGATCCAGTCAATTGTAATGCTGCCTAAAGCCAATTAGATTTGTCCTCAAGAACTTGAGTTAAGAAAACACAGCCGGGGGGGTGGGCAGTCCCATTACCTTAATGCTTAGGAACCAGACAAAGTTGCATGAGAGCAGGAATTGTACAATCTTCCTCCTGCTGTATGCCCAGTGCTTACCACCACCCTGGCACATAGTAGGTGCTCAATAAATATTTGTTGAGAGGTGCCGGGATGGCTCAGTCAGTTGAGTGTCTGACTCTTGATTTCGGCTCAGGCGATGATCCCAGGGTCATGGGATGGAGCCCCACGCTCAGTTGAGCATGGAGCCTACTTGGGTTTCTCTCCTCTCTCCCTCTGCCCCTCTCTTCTGCGTGCTCTCTCTCTCAAATTATATATATATATATATATATATATATATATATATACACACACACACACATCTCTCTCTCTCTCTCTCTCTCTCTCTCTATATATATATATATACACACACACACACACACACACACATACATATACAGCTGAAGATTCCCTGGTACCACCCAGTTTCTTACTCTGAGAGACCTAGATTTCTAGATTTTCTTGGGATTTTGATCTTTCTTTAAAAACCCACTTCCACCTAAGCTAATCTGAACAGATTTGGGGTTCTTTCATCCAAAAGAGCCCTAAGACAACTATTCTTTGTTTTCTCAAAACACGACTCATTTTTTTCCAGAGATTACTTTCCTTTAATTAAATACCATCAAAATTCATAGTAATATATTCCATGGTTCATTCCCCGCAGCAAACGTGTGTTGAGCTAGAAACTATGTGAGACCTGAAAGATGAATGGGGCAAGTCGTGGCCACCCGGACATTACATTCAGATACAGAAAGGCAGACATACAGTTAAGTCCTTCGAAGAGCAGGTCATCTGAAAGAGAAGGTTTCAACAGTGCACTCTGGGTATAAGTGAGAGAAAGAGATCAATATCCGGGAAGACTTCATGGAAGAGATGACCATATACAGGGGTTGTGAAGAATGAGCAGGATGCTTACGGTAAGGGTTAGGTCACCCTCGCAACCCTGCTTGGCCCAGGGCGAAGGCGAAGGGGAGGGAGAGGTAGGCGGATCACGCTTGCGCCGTCGTCTCATTCGGGAGGGGGTTCACGCATGCCCCCCGCCCACCCTCAGCGATGGAGAGGGGACATGCATGCGCCACGCCCCCCTTTGGCGCGGGAGGGGTGGTCACGAATGCGCCCCGCCCGTAGTCGAGGGAGGGGGAACACGCATGCACACGCCCCCTCCGGGAGAGAGGATGTCTCACATGCGCCCCCGCTGGGCGAGGGTGGTGGGTCACGCTTGGGCCCCCAGCTTGGGGAGGGAGGGGGGGTCACGCTTGCGCTGCCGCCTTGGCGCGGGAGGGGGCAAGCACCCCTCTCCCCACTCGGAGGGGGGAGTCACGCATGTGCCCCGCCCCCCCTCGGCTTGGGGTGGGGGGCAGTTCACAAATGCGCTCCACCCTCTTCGATGGCGCAGTGGGGTCACGCATGTGCCCCACCCCCCTTGGCACTGGAGGGTGTTCACGCATGTGCCCTGCCTGCCCCCTTGGCTCGGGAAGGGGGTCATGCATGTGTCCCCACCCCCCACCTCCCCGCGATGGAGGCGTCATGCACGCGTCTATTCTTCGCCCTTTCATCGAGGATGTAGTAGTGATGTTGGTTTTAAGTGAGATGTTTTCTGTGGCATGTTGGTAGTTTAGTGGGTTAAGAGTCCCATTTTGGCTCGAGACGCCCTGAGTCGGCCTCGGTGCTGACGGCTTTGAACCTGGAGCCTGCTTTAGATACTGTGTGTCTCATTCTCTCTCTGCCCCTTCCCCACTTGTGTTCTTTCTCCCTCTCTCAAAAAAATATACCGAAAAACATTTTAAATCAGAGGTTTCCTGGATGGCAGGCATCTGTCTCGTCTCTTGTTCTTTGTTATCTTTGGGATAGTTGACATATACAACATTTCCCCAGCCAGCATCAGGGACGTGCAGCATTTCTTCTACTGGCTGGACACCTCTCATCCACTGTGACACTGCATTCCTCTAGCGCATCCCACATGCCTCTGGAAACTGGACTGTAACTGTGGACAGCAGCACTGACCCATTGTCTTCTGATGGTACTTCAGTAGGCTCCTCATTCACATCTTTGGTTACCTGAGTGTCTTCTGACATCTCTTATTTTTCTGCTAGGCCGCTGCTAGGACGCCGGACAGGGAATCTGAAGCAGTGAGGGATCCAGGAGCAGCCCAGCTACTGCTTGGCTCTCACAAAATGGTTGCCTTGTAACTCTTTACAGGAGAGGAGAAAACACTGCCACCACCACCATTTCATAATCTTGCACTGAATGTGGAGATAACCACCATCCACCCTGAAAAGGAAACTCTGGCAGGGTATGTGTATAGTATCTACAGTGTTGATCAACTATTCTCGACCAATAAGTGATGTACTTTTGACTGGTAAGTGTAAATTTAAATCCCTCAGAGGGGATTTTATTCTCTGAGGTCATCCCAACCTAAATTATTGGCCCATGGGGAGACTTGTTGTCCATATTGGTTGTATTGGTGTAGTCTCTTTGTGCCAGTGAATTAAAGCTCCATAGGGTCTTCTTGTCCTATTCCTGCCTTTTCACAGGAAGGTCCATTTCACCGATTGGAAGAGACAGTAAAACCCTCCTGTGGCCATTCATAGGAGTCACTATTTACGGAACAAGTGATTATGCTACCTGTGCTGAGTCGGGATACCATGGTTGTTTCACGAGGTTCCTGTACAGGCAGGGCCTCCAATACTAGAAATATTAGAGGTGGTATGATTGGTAAACAAGTGGGGTTTGTGTTCGTTGAGTTCCTTTTACTTATTTTCGTCTTTCTTTCATTGCCTATCTCTGTTGGGTCAACAATTGGGTTCATGTTGACTTTATACTCAGGTTATTTTTGTCTTATTGTTAACTGTCCGTGGTTATCCGCACTGAAAGAAACTTATGCAAGGACAAACATTTCTTGTTGCACATACCAGCATTATTGCTTTTATTGTGAAATTCATCTGTTCTTAAGAATTGGTTGTCTATTTTTGGTATTCAGATCTTAAGATCATACACCAATGCCTGAGCCCTACTACCAATGCTCATGACCACAGCCCTAACATCTGCCTACAGTATGCAAATCATATTTTTCGCCCTTCTAGGACAGCCTCGATACACCTACATCAGCAATGCATAGGTGTCATTCTTGAACCCCTAATCGGCGATGAAAGGGTGTCACGCTTACACCCCCCCCCCCCATCTGCGAGGGAGTAGTGATGCCACTATTAAATCTGACGTTTCCTGAATAGCTTTTTTCACTTTCAGAGCTGAAGAAGCAGGCATATGTTACTGTTAGGGTTAGGGTTAGAGTTAGGGGTTTGGGTAAGGATTAGGTCACACCTGCACCCCAGCTTCAGCGGGGGAGGGAGGTCACTTATGCACCTTGCACCCCTTGGCACTGGAAGGGGTCACCCATGGGCGTTGCCCCACCTCAGTGAGGGAGTAGTGATGCCACTATTAAATTTGACAATGTGACTCTTCTGTTTCACAGCTGAAGAAGCAGGCATCTCTTAAGGTAAGGGTTAGGGTTAGGATTACTCTTTGGGGTTAGGGTAAGGGTTAGGTCATGCGTGCACTCCCCTTTGGCAAGGGAGGGAGGTCACACCTGACTCCACCCCCTCGCGCTGGAGGGTGTTCAGGCATGTGCCCCACCCCCCCTGCAAGAGAGTAGTGATGCTATTATTAAATCTGAGGGTTCATGACTGGCTCTTTTCTCTCTCACAGCTAAAGAAGCAGGCATCTCCTATGGTAAGGGTTATGGTTAGGATTACCTTTAGAGTAACAGGTCAAGCTTACTTCCCTGCCTCCAGGCATGGGAGGGCTTCAGGCATTACCCCCGCACCCCTCTGCAGGAGGGTGTTGATGCATGCGCCCCGCCCCCGCTCCTCAGGAGCGTATTCACCCATGAGCACAGCACGCCCTCAGGGCGGAATGATGTTCATGCATATGCACCACCACCCACCTGTGGAGGGAGGGCGTACCTGCATGCATCGCACACGCCTCATGGCGGGAGGATTTCACACATTAGCCCCTCGTCATTAAGGAAGGGTGTTCATGCGCTCCACCCCCCGCTTCGGCACAGGAGGTTGTTGACATATATGCCTCACCCGCTCAGCACGGGAGAATATTCACCCATGCGCCCCGACCCCCCCAGCGAGGGAAGGTGTTCACGCATGCGCCCTGCCCCCTGGGCGCCAGAGGGTGTACACGCATGCGCACAGTGCCCCCTGGTGGCAGAAGGGTGTTCACCCATGAGCCCCGGCCCCCCTTGGTGCCCTAGGTGGTTTATACATGCTCCCTGTTCCCCTCTGCATGGGAGGGGGTCACACATGTGTAGCACCACTCCTCAGCGAGTGCCAGTGGCGCATGCCACTGGTAATTTTGACTTTGCATAAATGGCTCTTTTCACTTTCACAGCTGAAGAAGCAGGCATCTCTTAAGGGAAGAGTTAGGGTTAGCATTACTGTTGAGGGTTAGGGTAAGGGTTAGATCTCGCTTGCACCCCTCCTTTGGAGTGGGAGGGTTTCCCACCATCAGTCTTGCCATACAACACAGCCGGGTTAAAAATCCTGCCTTTGCCTCTTAGTACTTGCCAACAGATGGAAGCAACTTAACTTCTTTGAGCCTGTTTCCTTGTCTGTAAAGTGAGTATGATAAATATGATATGGGATGATAAAACAATAATAATACCAACTTCTCAGAGTTTTTACAAATATCAGTGTTGTAATATATGTACTATGCTTGGCATGGAGTGAACATTCAACACTGGTAATAATAATTATTATTAACTATTAATTGTTATTTTCATCAAAACCCTTTGTACATCTTTCCATGCCATGACAGTTATTCGGTGAACCCTTCTTCTCCCTCCCAGACCCCATTCCTCTTGATGGAAGAGATCAGGATTTGCTCATCTTTGTACTTACCCAAAAATGTCATGAGTCCTTGCAGGTTGTCAGTCTTCAATTGGTAATAAATTCAAACGTACAAAATCAATTGTGTTTGTTGGTCTTGTTTTGTCGTCTGTAAAATGGAGAGGAATCTGTACTGAAGTCATCTTCAAGGCCTCTTCCAGCTCCAACGGCATCAGCCTATGAGCCCACTCACCACATCCCTGTGGTACAGCATGCTTGTTGTCTGTGTGCGCGTGTGCTCACTTGCACATGCATGTGGGAGGGGGAAATAAACATGAAACCAGATAGCCCGGACAGAATAAAATCTGCAAAAGCACACTGTGGGCTCTTGGATGCTGCTGGGCTGCTCTTCTCTATTCTAACTTTGAAGATGGTATGCTACTTCAGGAGGTAACTCTTTTTATCTAAATCTGAAAATTAGTACTTTTCTTAACATCATTATTAAAGGAACATACCCTGGATATGAATCCCCTCTTACTATCTGTTTGGCCCTGGGAACATGACTTAGTCACTCTCTTAGGATTTTCCATCAGAGAAATGGATTTCACAGTGTTGTCGGGAGGATAGAATAAGTTACCACAGGTACTTAGGATGTGGCATATGAGAAGTATTTGATAACTGTTAGCTATCCCCATCACCAGCATCACCATCACCTCCCTCATCATCATCACTTTAACATTCTTTTTTTTTTTTATATATATATATATTTTTTTACATTTATTTATTTTTGAGACAGAGAGAGAGCATGAACGGGGGAGGGTCAGAGAGAGAGGGAGACACAGAATCTGAAACAGGCTCCAGGCGCTGAGCTGTCAGCACAGAGCCCGACGCGGGGCTCGAACCCACGAACTGTGAGATCGTGACCTGAGCTGAAGTCGGACGCTTAGCAGACTGAGCCACCCAGGCGCCCCAACATTCTTTTTTTAAGTTCATTTATTTTAAGAGAGAGAGAGAGAGAGAGAGAGCGCTTGAGCAAGGGGGAGGGGCACAGAGAGAGAAAGAATCCCAAGCAGACTCCGTGTCAGCGCACAGCCCCATTCCGGGCTCGAACTCATGAACCATCACATCATGACCTGAGCCAAAACCCAGAGTGGGTTATTTTATCGACTGAGCCACTCAGGTCCCCCATCATCATCATCATCAATTTAATTTCATGTTCACAAAGAACCAGGCAGGACCAACATTATGTTTTGTCCATAAATTGACCATACCTTATTGTGAGGGCTTGGTTTCTCCTTCCTCCATTCTTAATTGCCTATTCCTGCGCAACTCCTAACCTATTATACCATTAGGACTTGCATCCATAATGAAAGAGAAAGCCTTACTAGGGGTAAGCAGATAGGAGAGACTTTTGTCATTAAGACTCTGCTGCTTATTAGATGTCCTAACAATATTATGTATCTCAATGGAAGGGAATAGTTACTTTTTCCGCAGCGTCCAGGCTGAGAGGCAGACACCGCCGGTCTCAAAAGCCTTTTGGGAACCATCTGATTCAAAGATCCTGACCTACCCATTCCCACCACTAGATTGCGCTGTGCCCCCAGTTTTAGATTCTTCATCATCGCTTTAGAAGAACTAAAGCAGGACAAAAATATACAGAGGTTTCTCGACAGGATTACTTAGTGTGAAAAGGTACCTCCCAGGATTAAATTAAGAGCTTTTAGAAACAGCTGGTGGATTTTGGAACAGTTTAAACCCCTTTTTCGTGTTTTCTTAATTCCCAGTAAGGTAATTGTTAGCCAGCAAGCAAAAAATTTTTGAAATTCCTGCATTAGTTCTCTTGATGAAATAGCAATCATTTCTTCACCCCACCCTCCTTCTCCTTTTTAATCCTGAAATATAATCTTCCCACCTGGGCAAATGGAACTTTGAGCTTATTTTTAAAAATGGCTCTTAAGTGATACCAACAAAATGGTGCAGATTAGATTAATACTTAAAGAGCTGAAACGAATTAAGCAATTAAAGATACTTTCCTTCATGATTTCCCTTTTGGATACAGGAATTTTAATGAGCAAGAACACCTGGAATTTGCAAACAAGGAGGTCATATACGTGAAAGTAATTTGTAAAATGTAAAGTGTAGTTGATCTATTAATGCTATTTTTAATTACATTTGTCTCATTGAACACATGAGGATTGTTTATTGAATTGTGATTTTGATAATTACCAGATAAAGTTGTGGTTAGGTGAGAAAATAACCACAATGAAGAGGGGAGAAGATGAGTGAGAGAGAATGAAGAATCTATGGACCCTCTGAGTGAATTAGACATTAAAATTTTTTTTTAATGTTTATTTTTGAAAGAGAGAGACAGATCTTGAGTGGGGGAGGGGCAGAGAGAGAGGCAGCCACAGAATCCAAAGCAGGCTTGAGGCTCCGAGTTGTCAGCACAGAGCCCAATGCGGGGCTTGAACTCGCAAACCGCAAGATCATGACCTGAGCTGAAGTTGGACACTTAACAGACTAAGCCACCCAGGTGCCCCTTAATTAGACATTTTGGAGGAGAGAACTGAAAAAGCAGACCCAAAGAAAGGATGTGTCTCTGATCTCTTCTCTTGAGAATTTATAGTGTAAGGTGAGACATAAAACATCAGTAGTAATTTGGTAAGATTTACAGAAGCAAATGTCAATTAATTTAGGGTAAAGTAGAGCGTGTACCTAATGCTAGTAGGCTGCATATTGACCTGATTAAAAGGAAAAGGCTCAATGACTGAAAGCCTCACAGTATGAATGGATTTCAAGTTTCATAAAATGGAAGAGAGAGCCATGTTTTGGTGAAGCCTGGGATAATGGCAGTTGGTGGGGGGGAATTTGTGTGTTGGGGAGAAACATGGGAACCTCTGAAGATTGAGCAATGAAAGGAAGACACATGAGAAGGGATGTCCTGCTGATTTATCGAGTCCCCACAGTAGATGCAAACTTTAGAGTGAAAACTGTCTTTTTTTGAGCATGCCAATTCACCCTTAGAAGTAGGTGTGCTGCTCACCTCTGAGGAAATTTCAGTAGGGTTTTGGCTTTCAGCTCTCAACCCTCTCATCTAATGCTCTCTTCTTAAAAGCATGATGCTTTGCACACAGGCACATTCACTCAAGATGGAGTTATTGGTTGAGTGCTCAGTGGCTCTTTGAAAAATAGATCTGCTTTAGAAATGAGATCCAAGGTATTTTTGCTTTTTTGTTTTCTTTTTCTTTCTCTTCTCCCTTCCCCCCCCCCCACCCCCACCCCTTTCCAGGTTATTCCCATTGAGGAAGTGCTCTCTGTTTTCCTCTTCAGGTTATTCCCATCTTCACATGACTGAGAACAAGTGGTGGAGGCACAATAATTACTTGAAATAAAGTACGAGAGAGGAGCCCCCTGAGTCAGGGGCTGTGTTTCAGCCACTTACAAGATTGTAATGCATTGTCTCCTCTAGGCCTTAGTTTCTTCATCTGTGAAATGGAAATATTACCTGATGTTGCTGGCCACATGGTTGCGGAGTGGTAAACGGAAGTGCAAACTCTCTGAGATTTGAAGATGGTGCGAAATAAAGGTGAGTATATTTAAAAAGCTGTGATAGATATTAACGATGTCTTCCTTTAAATGCCTCCTATAGGAAAATACTCTTAGCATTGGATCAAATGTTGTATTTTTATGACCTTTAGATCCATAACATTATAAAACTTGTATTTATTGAGCACTTATTATGTATAATGGTCCTTTTCTTTTATCAAAGAACAAAAGAGATTCAAACTTGTTCAATATTTTTATTATGACATGATTACTTCGGTTCCCTGTCCCCCCCTCTTTTTAGGGCTGGAGAAATATAGAAAATTGGTTGTAAGAATGGCATGATTGTAAGAATTTTTTGAAAGTGTATTTGGGTGCTCATTAAATGTATCGAATTACATCATTGCTGAATGCGTCAGCTCATAATTGCAGTGAGTTTCGTATAGCATCTTAAAGCTGCATATGGTCCTTTATTGGCCTCCTGGGTGCTGTCTGGGGCCTATCTCTTTAAGCTGGCAGTGCCTCATAGAACCCTCAGAGGCAGTGGCAGTGGTGACTGCTGCTTTATATTTGGCTGCTCTTTTGAGTGTGCCTCTTGGTGAAATTTAAGTGTTCTAATTAATTTCACTCTTTAATCATGCAAGTTTTCATGGTTTCTGAAATGAAGGGCCTGAGTTTTGGAAAAGAAAAATCCACCACTATCTGTTCAAGTCTGTGTGGTTTTATCCATGGATAAGAGGCACACTGCTTTCAAAATAGGAAGGGATCTGGCCCCCACTTCTGAGCCACAGTAGGGAGGGTATTGGATTAGTGGTATAGTCCAAGGTCAAGAACAAAAGGCTGACTAATCAAACACACAAGCAATGCAGAAGCAGGGATAGGGGGTGTTGAGAACACGGGGACTGGTCATTTTGTGGAAGCAGCCCAAATGTCAAAAAGTGGGGTTGGGACTTCTGGAGGTCAGCACCCAGAGCACCCTGGGGAAGCTCATAGTTCACACTCAAGGACCGGAGCAGTGTGGAGACCTAGAATCAGATCAGCTGGCGGACAGACTCTGTGGCCCTCCAATATCCACTGGACTTGGTCCCCTCAGTTGGGAGGTCAATTCTAGCTTTTGTCTTCCTGTCTACCTGCCGTCCCCACTAACCACCCTTGATGGAGGCAGAGACCCACAGGGGTAGAGGAGGCTCAGAACAATAGCTTCAAGATGCCTGAGGCTTAATGTAGATGTGCTTTGTCTGGGACTGTGCTCCTCCCGTGCTTGTCCAATGCCTGCAAATGCTCCTGGACTCAGTTTCTGTGTTCCCTTTCCCAGACAGTTTCCCTGGGCAGGTCCCTCGCATCCCTGCATTTATGGTGGCCATGGCACATTCTTTTGCAATGCCTCTCTTACCTCACTACCCTTAGCCTGTGAACTCCCCAAGGGCAGGTCCTCGACCCGGCATGGTGCTTGGAGTCAAGGATGTGCTCAGTGTTTGCTGAGAACATGACAGGGGTCTAAATCAGATTTTTCAAAAGTGCAGCTATTTTGATGTCCCTGTCACAATTTTTGCCATGTCTGCGGACCTCCTCATCAAATTGTTTTTAAATCCAATCACTTTTTGAAAATCCAGCTTTGTTGTAAGCACTGATATCTATGGAATGAGAGGCCGGCTATGCTGGCAGTCATTTTTCTAAATATATTAAAATGAATGCATAAAAATGAGAGCAAAGTGTTCTACCTGTATGCTCATCTTGTGAACCACTTCGGCTGACTGTGTGTGCTCCAGGATGCTTATGCTAGTCCCAGAGGACCAAGTTTCTTGCCACTGTTGATAGCATCACCGTTACTCTGCTACTGCCCCAGATGACACAGACCCTTTCACCCACTATCACCCACCTGCTTGCTCTCAACGACCTCAGATCCACAGGCCTTTTCTGCCTTTCTCTTTGCAGACAGCCTCCTATTCCCACATGACCTTGCTCTCTGCAGGGTATATGTGGGTGGTAGATTTTGATCCATGACAAGGCATTAAAGGTTAATAAGGTGATACAAATTAATGTCAAGCATGGGCTCCAGGAAATGGAATTTTTAGGCACATGTGGCAGATTATCAAAGGAAGAAATTTGTAGCAGAAAGACCCTTTTGGCATCTTTCATTACTTCTGCACAATCACCCAGAGACATGTCTTGACTCTTCAACTGAGAATTACTTACTATATGACCATAAACTTTCCTATTTCAGGATTAAACCATCCTAGCTTCCCTAACTTTGTGTTCCACTGATTATTTCGTATTCCTATTTTTCTGACTCCCCCTTATTTTCCTTGAAGTGTTCTTCTTGGTAAATGGGAGTTAGCAGATTGATCAGTGGCTTCTGGGGAAGTGGAAGACTCAGTGTGTGGGTTTGTGCATGTAATTGTGCCCGTTTCCTGGGCACAGGTCTCTGTGTACGAGAAACACACACAGCTGCTTTATGAACCCTGGTCCACAAAGGCTAATAGGATGAGTGTTTCCCCCTGGGGTTTTTCCTGGAGTGCAGGTCCAGATCTGGCCTCTGTGAATTCTAGCTCTTTGACTTTGAGTAAACCGTTGATCTCTTATTCTTGTTTTTTTTTTTAATCTGTAAAACAGGGATAGTGATATTTTCCATGTCCTGTTCACGCAGGAGTGAGGGAGTATACCCTGTCATGTACCTACCTGTGTGCTTGACCTGGTGCCTGGGCCTTGCTGTGCTATAAATGTTGGCCGACTCAGCCAAGGGTGACGAAAGTCTCTTCTCTTACCTGATGTCCATCTTACAGAGATGGTGCTTTTATGGTTGCTTCAGACACTGCGCAAGACCCAGGGGAAGATGTCAAATGTTCTGAAATGCTTTCAACCTTTAGAATCACTGTACCTTACAAGGAGTTGTAATGCAGTTGATACAGACTATAATATTTTTCTTATCCTTTGAATTGGAAGTATGTTGAGCCATTACATTTTACTGTCTCCTTGTGTTGATTCCACTGCTTTACAAAGTCTGTAGAGCAGGCCCTGAGCCAAATCGTGGGCAGCGTCTGCCAGGGCTGTCTGAAAGCCAAGTACAAGCCTCCTGGGTCAACAGTGGTTTTGGCCCAGGGAGGCCACAACACCTCATATCCAGCAGGGAGGGGAACCCACTGCCCGTAAAACTCAGTGGAAAAGAACAAAAAGAGACATTGAAGTCTATATAACTCAGAGGGAGTTTCAATGTAGTCTGGCAGATAGAGGCTCAAATTATGGAATCTTAGGTCAGATTGTTGCCTCCAGTCACAGAGGTGACACTCCCAGGTACTTAGTGACCTCATTTTGCTCCGGAGAGACATGATAGGTATCACAAGACTCTCATCTGACTAGGTCTGAATGGTAGCCTCTGTTTAAAGACAGAGGTCTGATAGGACTAGCTGGGATGATGTAGGATGTCAAGACAGCCCTGACAGGACAGAGGGGCCACTCAAACAGTGCTTTTCTGTGTGCTGGCTGGAACTAGTGCGAGGGGTCCGGACGCTCATTTCACAAGCTTCTTCTTCCCCCCTTTTCCCACTGCCAAGCGAAATGATGTAATTGTGTTAAATAACCACAATGAGCATCCTGGCCTGCATAAATCTATCCTTGTTATTTGTGCTTAGTTTGAAACCTTTGTCATCACAGATCACGCCTAATCCAAATACATGCCTAAACGTAGTTCTCGACCAGCAATGTTATTAGTGAATTATGTCAGTTTGAGGTGAGGGTGATATATTATTAGCAGGCTACTCAGCTAGAGGAGGGAACACTGGGTGTTTCCATAAGACCTGAATGAAAACATGAGGCCGGATATTTCAGCAAGTGCCCCCCTTCCAGAACCATTCCCAAACCCGGCCATTAGGGTTGCTGTTGGAATCCTGGCACATTCTTTCTGCCTCATTGCTGGGAATCATTTGTAAAGTGATGTTGTGGCCATGTACTAGAATGATACTAATCATGTCCAACTCTGTTATTTCTTTCACAGGAGGGACTGTGGATTAGTAACCAACTCAGAGCCTATCATAAAAATCTATTTTTCTCTGTGACTTTAGGATGGAATTTCTTCTTTAAAAAATCATGCATTTTGATTACTGCTGACCCTTTTCTGGTCTAGAGATAAACTCGGACCAGAAACTATCAGTCTGAGAGATACTTCCAGGAGCATTTCTTGGCCTGAGTTTTTCTTTAGGGAAAGAATTGAATGAGTAGGGAATGTAGAATGCATGTACTTTGGAGCAGCATTAAATCTGACTGTTACAAGTGGTTTAATTCTATGTAATGATTATTGTCTTTTTCTAATTAAAAATTTGGGGGGACTTGGGGCAACTTGGGGCAATCAGTTAAGTGTCTGACTTCGGCTCAGGTCAGGATCTCACCATTCATGAGTTTGAGCCCCACATCGGACTCTGTGCTGACAGCTCAGAGCCTAGATCCTGCTTCAGATTCTGTGTCTCCCTCTCTCTCTCCCCCTCTGCCACTAGTGCTCTGTCTCTCTCTGTCTGTCAAAAATGAATAGATGTTAAAAAAATTTTTTTTAAAAGGGGGGGGTGGTCCTAGATAACTCTTGAACATTGTAAAAACTTCTAATGGTACCAAAAAATATACAAAGTGACAGTGACACTTATACTCCTGACTTTCAGCCCTGCAGTGCATCTGCTCCAGGCAGCAATTGTTACTGTTTCTTTGTTGTCATTGCAGAGATGGTCTATGCATAGCAAGTGGGTTAGACTGTAAGCTTGGGGTCCTACATTTTATCTTGTTCACCACCGAATCCCCAGCTTCTAGAATAGTTCTGGGCACATAGGAGATCAACAAGTATTTGTTGAACAAACTGATGAATAAGAAGGAATGCAAGCACATACACGTACATACAATTGGTAGTATGCTATTTATATTTCTCTGCACTTTGTTTTTTTCACTGTATGTATTTTATAGCTATACCTAAAGAGTTGGGTCATTCTATTAACAGTTGCCTAGTACATTCATAGTAGGAATGTACATAATCTATTTCTACTATTCCACCAATAATGAGCATTTAGGCTGTGTTTCTTCTTTCCTCCATTGGAAAATAAGTTGCCATAATATCTGTGTGTCTATGTCTTCATGTACAGTTTGAATTTATCCATAAGATATATTTCTAGTTAGGCTCTGAGATAGCTGTAAGTAAAAATTCTTGGAATTACTTGGTCAAGGTGTATGCATATGAAATGCCTAATTTCTAAGTAAGTAGCTGGTGAAAATTCCAAGGGGAATTTTCTATTTTCATTGGTAATGCAAAACTTTTTTCTTTCGTTCCCTTTGCCTAGAATCACCTTCTCAGGCTCCATAATTGGAGGATTCCTAGTTAGCTTTTTTGAACCACTCAAATATCACCACTTCCATGGAAATCTTCATAACACATTAATTATTATTTATTTATGCACCAGTTTCTTTAACTAGACCAAGAACTCCTTGAGGACTAGGGCTGTGTCTTATTTCAGTTCTATGTCCCCAATGACTAGCATTATGCCTGCCATATTGTAGGTACTGATGAATATTTGTTTAATGGTGAATGTGACATTGAATTTTGGAAAGTCCACGTAGAAAAAAAAAAGTATAAGTACTACACAAGGCTGTGACTTTGGCGACGGTAGGAAGAGGAGACTTACTCAAAGTTAGTAATCTGAGGCTCACAAAAAACTAGAAGGCTGGGCCAAGGGAAAACCTAGATGGCCAGTTATCAGGAGCTTGGAAGCCAAGTGTGCAGCCTGTTGGTAGGTCAAAGTTGGGCAGCTGGCCTGGAACCATGTGGATGCAGATACAAGAAGAGAATGAGATTAGTCCTCAACCAGGCAGAGCAAATGGAATGGAAACAGCATCAGGAATCAAGGTGAGTTGTTGAGGCTCCAGGGGAAGTTGTCTTTAAGGATTGACTGACTGCAGTGGCTTAGTTTCAGGTCTAGTCCTTTCAGCCAGAAGAAACAAAGTCATATTCAAATCATTTCCAGGAAGTAGGTGCTTTTTAGAAAGAAGCTTATAGGGCAATAAATAGAGCAGAGATCTCCCAGGAGTGAAGAAAGTATATTAGTTACCTATTGCTCCATTACAACTCACCGTAAAACTTAGTAGTTTAAAACAACAAACATTTATATCTGTCAATGTCTGTGGGTCAGAAATCCAAGAGCAGCCTAATGGTGTGGTTCTGGCTCTAGGTCTCTTATAAAGTTGCTGTCCAGCAGTCATCTTAAGGTAGGATTTGCTTCCAAGCTGGCTCACATGGTTGTTGACAGGCCTTACCTCACAGGCTGTTGGCTGACAATCTCTGTTCTTCCAGGCATGCCTCTTCGTGGGCTGCCTGAGAGTCCTTATGACATGGCAGCTGGCCTTTCTCAGAGTGAGTAATCTAAGAAAGGAAGGCCAAGACAGAAGCCACAGTCTTTTATAACCTAATCCTGGTCTTAACACCTAATAGGCTTTTATAATCTAATCCCAGAAGTGACATACCATCATTTCTGCCATGTTTTATTATCATACATACCAACCCTGTGGGAGGCACCTCTGCAAGGATGTGACTAGCAGGAGCTGGGGATCACTGGGTGCCACCTTGAAGGTTGCCTTCCAGAGAATGTCCAGATCTCATAGGAACAGGAAGAGGAAGAACATAAGGTAACAAATCTACTCTTTTATTGACTCCTTTAAGAGCTGTTTGGTCTTTCCCTCATTGTTCATAGCATTGCTGTTACTTTCTGTATATCTGTCCATCCACCTCTAGACTTATTCATTGACTTTCTCTCTTTCCATCAGTTGGCTTACACACAGCCCTACAAGTGCTCTATGGTCCAACCCCACTCATGCTCATATAACTTTGTTTTTTTCTAACTGCGCAGTGCCTTGGATACCCAATGTTAAATTTCCACAAGATTAATCTGATTGTTCCAGCTCATCTTCTTACATCAAATCATAGGTAGGGAGTCAGTCTCTAGTAGGACAACATGTGTGTTAAATGCTCACTTCCCAGCCATCAGCTGCTGTTAGTGGCTTGGATTAGGTGGTTCCAACAGGACATCTGAGACATGAATATCCAAGGTTGGTGTCAAGTGTCCTAGAAGCCTTGGGGCCAGGGCAAACACTGACTGACACCTTTAGTGACTAAGAACACAGACTTGGAAGCCTACCAAAGATGGGCCTAAATCTTGGTCCCCAACTTGTTAGCCAGGCACATATGTCATCTCTGCAAAATAGATATAATAATAATAATAATAATAATAATAATAATATGGTACTCGATAGCATTGTCATGAAAATTAAATGAGATTATGCATTTAACGTGCTTGGCACAGTGCTAGGAATATAATGAGCTTCAAAAAATACTAGGTGTCATTTCTATTGATATAGCTTATTTTGGGTGATGTTTTTGGAGACCAATGGATGGAGGCAAATGGGATGTCACTATCAGTTTCATTCATGAATTCGTTAATTCAACAGGTACTTAGTGATAACTCTTCTTTTCTGTGGGAATTTGCCTTCTGGTTATAGCATCTGTGTTGAAATTGTACCTATTGTTGACTCATTACCACATTAGTCACAAAAGCTTTTTCAAGCTTTTTTCCTTTTTAAAAATTCTCTCCAGGAGCCCAGTTCCCCTGGAAACTTCTCTCACTTTTCGTAGGTAACATCTTGCCTCCTTTATCAAAAAGAGGCAACAATAGGTAATGGAAAGAATGCTGGACTTGGCATAGGAAGATGTGGATTTGAATCTTGGCTCTGACTCTGATTGGTAGGCAAGTTTCTCATTTTCACTGAACTAGTTTTCTCTTCTGTAAGGTGGTTCCAATAAAACTTACCTCACCTCACGTCAGACGCCACAGGGCATGGTGGTGGAGAACATGGATTCTGGAGCCAAATCAGCAGGTTCAAGGTCTGGATCTCCTTTTCACAAGCTGACCTTGCATGGGTTACTGAACCTTGTGGTGCCTTTGTATCTTTCCCTATAAAATGGGATGATAATACCAGCGCCATGCCCATCAGGTTGGAGTCGGAGAGCTCAATGAGCCAATGTCAGTAAGACACTTAAAATAAACTGGCAATGGTAACTGCTGCATAAGTATCATCTATTTTTGTATAGTTTTGCTCACGCTCTAAGAGCCAGTGATAGTAACCTTTTACTATCTCCTTCAGACACAAGAGTAAAACAAAGAACAGACATTCAGAGGTTGGAAGTCAGAAATCTCTCATTCCCCTATGTCTCTCCCAGGAGTGTTTTGTATCATAACCTTTCTCTCTTGCAATATTAAAAAATATGTCCTAAGCTGCTACTACCTGTTTCTAACTCTCCCTCACCAGTTTCATGAAAAGAGAGCCATAGTCACACTTCATTTTTAACCACTTCGGCCTCCGCTGACCTTGAGGTCTGACCTCTAGCCTCTGCCTGCCTTCATTCACTCTTTGCTGGAGGAATGTCCTTGCAGGGAACTAAGGGCTTCCTCTTCAGGCATAGCTTAGACTTCTCCAGGGCTCCCTCCTTCTGAGGATCCATCTGGAATTCTGTCCTACACCTCACCTCCTTCTTAAAAGTTATGCCTTTTTATTTTCTCTTTTTTTTTGGTTTTTAATAGATTTCCTTGTTGTATCCTCTTAGTTCCCAAGTCTGTTCTCAACAGCATGCTCATGGAATATTCCTTTTGCATTATAGGACTCTCCTGTCCAATGGCTTCAATGCTCATCACTGTGGAGAGGGCTTCCAATCTGTAGTTCTGACTCCAGCTTTCCTTTAAGAGTTCGAGTCCTTTGGATTGTAGACTCAGTGAGTCTGAAGCAAAGTGCATCATCCACCTTTCAATCTAACATCTCACATCTCCTTACTTTTATAAGTGACATCACATTTGCAATGGTCACCAAAAGTTTAGAGTCATCCGTTCATTGCTCATCCAGCTATTTCAGTGTCTATTGTGTGACAAGAATTTTGCTAGGCACGGAGAATGCAAGCATATGTTTGACACAGTTCTTGAGCTGGGGAGAGCTAGGCATGGTGGTGGAAGACATTGACAAGTATGCCCGGAGGTGAAGGAGGAGGAGGAGGAGAAGGAGGAGCAGGAGGAGGAGGAGGAAAAGGGCACTCCCTGTATGCCTGGAGACGGGTGGCACTCAGAAAGGGCTGCAAGAAGGAGGTGAAGCTTGACCAGAATGTTATAGGTGAGAAGATATTCAAAAGGAGGTACGAAAATCCAAACAAAGGAGAATTTCAGCCAAGACAAGAGAAGAGGAACAGCCAAGAGCTGTCAGGACCTGAGCGACTGCCCAGCCAGGCACTCGGCCAGGGGCTAGGTGTCCCTGCAGGCCTACACAGATATGTCTCTGGCACCTTGTCTCTCTTTCCTCGGCTCCTTATTCAATCCTTCATGGCTTTCTTATTGTTTTGATTTTACTATTAACATTTTATTATGGAACATTTAAATCACATGCAAAAGTAAATTTTTAAGAAACATAACCACAAAATATTATGTACAGCTCAAACAAGAGATTAACAATAGTTTCTTCATATTATTATGTACTTAAAATCTCATAAATGGTTTTATTCTTCACAGTTTGTTTCTACCAGGATCCATTTAAAGTCTACATTTGTGAATGGTTGATAGCACTTTTAAGTGTTCTTTAAGCTACAGGTTTTCCATTCATCTCCCTTTTTCTTTCCCTTGCAGTGTATTTGTTTAAGAATTCGGGCCTTTTACCTTTAGGTTTTTTCCACGGTCTGAATCTTGCTAATTGTATCCTGTGATGTCATTAGACATGTTCCTCTGTGCCTTTTATTTCCCATTAATTGATTGGTAGGTCTACAGATTTGATTTACAGATTATTTTTTGGCAAGACTTCTTTAGAATGGCATAAGAAGTACACAACATCTGTTCGTCTCTCCTTTAATGGTGATGCTTAGAACCATTCATTCATAAGAAGTGGCAAAATGGTGATATTCTAAATTTTATCATTCCTTATGTGTTTACCAGCATTAGAAGATAAACTTCCTTTCATTGAACATGTGGGTTCCCAGTGGCACATTTCATGTGGGAAAGATAAGTGCATGATCTTTTCCCTTACTTAACAGTTGGTTTTCCAGTATCTTTCAACAGTGACCAATTAATGCTTTTCTTTTAAATAAGAGGTTGTAGATTTAATATGTGTGATGTACTTTGATTCCCTTTAGTTGTGTTCCTGATATGGTGCTTGAATTGCTCTGTGTTTGGCCTGTGGTAGCTTCTCCAAGTTGGTTTCAAGTTTTTTTTACACAATTCAATAGTCTGACATAACAAGATATTCCAGACCCATCTTGTATATCTCCTGCCCCAGACTGGGAGCCAATCACATCTCCAAGGACTCCTGGTTTCTTGTACTGGGAAATGTATGTCAAGACCACAATTTGGATACTAGTGTTCTCCATTACTTTAAATCTCAACTGCGATAGCAAACTTGACCCACCTATAATTCCTATAATCATCACAACTACTGCATTTTTTGCTGCCAGATCTTCCTCAAGGCCAGAACTAGTTGGTTCCTGCTTTCATGTAGTCATTTCACTGGTCTCCCTGATCCATCAGGTCCATCACCTGGGCATTCCACATATGTTTCCCCACCTACCCTAACCTGAGTCCCTAGCTGTGACCCTGCTTCTCCCTTGTGTGCCCTGCCATGTACCAGCCCAGCTGACCTACTAGCTGTTTCATGACCCTGCCTCCTATTTCCCCACCTTTGTGCTGTTGTTCATGCTATGCACTCACCTGGACCACTCTTCCTTCTAGACCTCTGTTTTTAGATGTCCTTGAAGACATGGATGATTCCAAGTCTGGGACAGGAAATGTGCAAACTCTCCCTTAATGTCACCTGTGCTTTAGAAGCTGGTCTAATCACCTCATAATGAAAGTTCTCCTTTCTGTAATTTTTTGTGACTCTGTCTTATGGCACCAGACATAGATGTATCCTTAATGGGACTATGAATTCCTAGAATGCTGGGATCCTGGCTTATTTATGTTTTAAATTCCCAGTGCTAAACATTTTGTCCTGACACATAGCATATCATCCAATACATGTCTTTAGAATGAAAGAGATGTGATGACTGAATGAAGTACTTACGTTCTGCTTGGTGTTAGGGGTATTAGGTGGCAATCCTGTTCTTACCCACTTTCAGTCTTATCAGACCATAATCTCCTTGAAGGCAGGGATGACACTTCTCCACCTTTGTCTCCTAACACAATGACTAGCTTATCTTGGAGGAGCTGCCCACTGCCTACTAGGTGAGTTGAATTTATGGGGGAAAAAAAAGATGAATTTAAATCCAAAGACTCAATCTCTTGTCTCAGCCAACAAAGAGTTGAGCTTTTGACCTGTTCTTTTCTGTCTTAGTGGCAGAGAATTTCAGAGCCAAAGGAAGGCAAAATTTCATTTGCCCAGTTGTGCCATTAAGCAGTTTGGGATAGACCAGCTTAATACTAACATTGCAATTCTTTAAGTTTTTTTCTTCTTGCTTTTCTTCTTTTTACTGTCTGAGATACCCTGTGTGATTGAGGCTCCTCTGAGCTCACTGCAGAGACTCAGCATGGCAGTAAAAAAGCTTCCCAGAAAACACTCCAAGAACAAACAACTAGTGACCCTGGGGATGATAGCACAAAAATGCTATTGATAAAAGATGGGCAGAGAGCAGTTGCCTTTATTTGGACAGAGTGAGGAAAAGAACTCGAAGTAAGTCTGTTGGCCAAGTACACCCTGGGTGTTCTATTACTCTTTTGGGGAGAGTTGCATGTCTATGATATCTGGAATTAGGAGACAGCTCTTAGCAGCTGTGGAAGGGCTTCTGATGGCAGACATGGAGATGGGTGATATTACTTGGACCAAGACACCCAGCCTGGTGGCCAGAGTTGGGACTTGGATTCCATAGGCTAAAATTTTAGGCCCATGAACTTTGTGCCATACCAATCTTCCTTTTCTTTTCCTTTTATGAGGAGGCCAAGGTCACTTTATTTTTCTTATTACTTTTCTTCTTATTATTTTTTTGCCTGATGAAATGCAAAAGCCAGCTGGATATTGTGGATCCTGGGTATCCCTGAAATCTGCTCTTTAACTCCTGTTCTTTCACAAACTGTTGCAAGACACTAGTCCTCGGGACATTCTTTTCCCCAGTCTCTTTATATACCTATTATCTGCTCTGTTATCCTGAAAGTCCTTTCTAGTTCTGAACACTTTTTATTAAATTTCCGGCTTTCCTGATTAATTTTTAAAGGGGCCTTTAGAATGTTTCAGCTGATGATTTTAAAGAAATCATCAGCTCTGGAACTCTCACCTCTCATTTTCAGGCCTGGTCTTAAAATGTGGAATTTTAAACACGAAGGGAGAGTTTCCCAAACAACAGTACATGGCCTGCACTTTGTTCTCCTGGCCAACCTATAAAAGCTCAGCCCTTTTAGCTTCCTCGTGCTCTCTCAAATGGAGAGCACACCCCCTCGTGCTCAGGATATTTCAAGCACTTGAATCAAGAGAAAGATGTCTGGCCACCTGGGTCTCCTATGAACATTGAAGTTGTTCCCTGACTTCCTCAAGTGTAAAGTTCAGCAGACTGGAGCTGCTTTTGCAAAGGGAATGTTGACAATATTCATTTCCTACATGCCTCCTGTGTGCTAGGCACAGGACTACCTGCTTTATGTAGAGTCTGAAATTCATTTCTCACAAGAAATCTGTGAAGTGGCTGTTATTTTCCTTGATTTACTCATGAGCCTGGTAGAGAGAAGGTGCTCACCAAAACGTTACTATGAAGAAGAAGGAAAAAAAAATGAGCAGTGGGGGAAGGAGGAATAACAGAAAAGTCATTTGCTCAAAACCATATAGAGGAATATTCTCTGAAATCAGGTCTGTCTGATTCCAAATGCAGTGTTTTATTTCCTCCTGACTGTTACATTCAGAAAGGCCTGTGAATACCTCTCTTTTCTATTTAGCATTTTCTGGGTTAGGTCACTGAAGGGCTGTGTGAAAATGCAAATGTTTCCTTTGAGAGGAAAGAGATGGGAAGCCTCTCTCTTTCTTGCCTCCCAGAGGAAGATTCCTTGATCAGATTAGTTTCACCTTCCATGTTCTGAGGCAAAGGCTTCATTTAAGAATGGATCCGAGGGAAGGCAAGCCACTCAGGCACTGGGGAAGCATCAGGAAAGGGATCATCTCATCCTTCTTGAGACACAGGCCTGAAGAATAGTGCGATAGGTCCCCAGACATTTCTTTTTGCCTGTACCCTGCTTCAGGGTGATGTGTCATATCTCTGTCCTATGCTCTTAATTTACCGAATGTGGCTCATCTCCATTACGTGGTAAAACCTAACTGCTGATTAGAACATTATGCTTTTGATTTACTCAGCTGGGCCTTATTCTAGGAATCTTCCTCCCTCAATTTGCTGCTGACAATAAACAGTCTGACTTTTATCAGTGCCTAGATCCCCCCCTTAGAATAGATAGACACAGGCATTGTATTTTTAGATCTTGGTGGGGGGCATTCAAAAAGCCACATTTAGTCATTGTTCCTCAATGCTGTGGGCCAGCGTTTGTGTGCTCCATTTTAGTGTGAATTGGTCAACATTGTTTTCATGACTCTGGGCTACCCTTTCAACCCCAACCAGCCAGCTTGCAACACCATGAGGTGTGCATGGGACCAGAATGCTAATGACTCAAGACAACTCTTTGTCTCTATGGGTGAAGTCATTGATTTCACACGCTCCCCTGACAGAGACTCTCCACCCCACATTCCTCCTGCACTGAGAAAGAAATTCTTTCTTAAAGGGAAAACTGAGATGGCCTAAGATAGCACGGGAAGCAGCTGAGGTTCTGCCTCTACTTTCCTCCCCCACTACCCCAAGCCAGTACCAGCTCCTTACCAGCATATCCTGGGCAGGGCTGGGAAGTAGTGCTACTGCCTCTTGAATACTTTGGCCCCAGCATGGACAAAGTTCCTTTCACTTCAAACCTTTTCATGAAACGGACACAAGATTTTTGATCATTTGAATTTAAGGCTATGGACAGCTAAAGACCATGTCCTGCTTACTCCAATATGGTTGTAGATTGGAGATAGGTTGTAGATAGGCCAATGTGGTTGTAGATAGGCCAATGGAAGGAGCCCCGTTTCAGCAGCGTTGCCTTGGTCTCTATTCAGGTCAGCTTTCTGACCTTGCTTCCACCATATCCCTGTGGTTGGTTTCCTAGTAATGATATCCAATCTCTTTGGGTTTTATCTGCCCTAGACAACCTTCCAGAAGTAGACTTCCAGCTCACTTTTACTGATGTCCTTCAAAATGGCACCAACCCTCAGGTTTGGCCCTGATGTGACTTTAGAGAATTGGGCTCACCAGTAGTCTCACAGTTTCCACTCATCCCTGTGGTCCTATATTTCAACTTCTGGTAGCTGATTTCCCACCCCCCCTCGCCCCCCTGCCTCCAATTTCTACCATGGAGACTATGGGAGCTGGCCTGATGGCCCAATTTGGTCAGGGTTACATTGGAAAGTAAGAGTACCACTACCCACAACTGCCTCATGTAGGGTCAGAGGGTGAAGGTCAGAACTAGGATTGTGAGAACAAGGAGATCTGATAAAAATTTCAGAAGCCACTGGGTGTTATCAAGTTGGGTTAGTGTCTCAGAGGAAAGAAGATGAAAATGAGAAACAGTGAGCAGGAATGAACAGATGGCACAGCCCCTAAAGCAGTGCATGTCCCCCCAGCATTGGAGTTTGCACATTTTCATCAGAGTTTGTGTGGATGGGGCAGATCCATTCACAACAATGGGGCATGTTGTGCCTCTAGCAGATAAACTCATAATTCTGGGTCAAGTCACTGCTGAACTTGGATCTGACACTGTGGGTTAATAATGAGAAGAGTGAAATCATAATGAAAGCATATGGCAACCACATATAATATGTTTTCTTATTCTGGGGATCTCATAGAAATGGATGGGAAGAATATCTTTTCTTCCTTTTCTAGATGCCAAAAGTCTGGCTCTAGTTTTCTTTAGCAGTTGACTTTGTCAAGCTTACTCCCATAGAATAGCCTTTTGTGTATTTTTTTCCACCAAATCCCCTTGGCCTCTGAACTAAAGCAAACTCCACTGAATGTTATTGCTGAATAGCTCATGGCATGTTTATGATATGTATGACTTTCTCTGGCTGACCTCACTGAAGGGGGCTGTTGCTTAGCCAGGGACTCATTTAGAGTGGCAGGGGATGAGGAATTATAGACCATCCAGCCTAACCTCAGAGGTAGGCAGATCTGAGAGACATTAAGAAGGAATGAGATCACAAAACATCTGGAGAAATATGAACTGACAAAAAACTAGCTATTGTGGTTTTGTAAAGGGTAAATCTTGCTTGACAAATGTGGTGGGGATAAAAAAGAGAGAAAGAGTATGAAGGAGATAATGTGGAAAGCAGAGGGTTATGAGACAATGAACTTAAACTATTAGGATTTCCAAAAGACTTTGCACAAGATGTTGCTAAATAGGCTCACACATTGGGTGACATCTTTAGGCTTCCTAAAGTAGTGAATTTCAAACATTGCAATGAAGAGCTCAAGTCAAATTATAATTATCCCATTTCTTTTCCTAAGGGTACTATCTCAAATCCTCAGTTATTATACACTTGGGTAGTGAGACTAGAGCCAAGTAGGATTGTGTAGTTTAAGACCTCCAACGTCTCCTGCAAGGTGGTTAGAATAATAGGTTGGCTTTGGTATGTCTACAGAAGCTATTCTGGAAAGATAGCTGGGCCTCTTGAGTAGGACCATCAAGCCATCAATGAAATAGATTTCTAGTTCAGGGATTGGCCAACTATAGCCCATTGGCCAAATCCACCTGTGTTTATAAATAAAGTTTTATTGGAACACAGCCATCCATACCCATTCGTTTATATATTGTCGAAGGCTGCTTTCATGCTGTGGTGGCAAAGCTGAGTACAGATGGTCCCCAATTTACAATGGCTTAACTTAAGTTGTTGTTGTTGTTTTTTACTCTATGATGATACAAAAGGGTATGCATTTGGTAGAAACCCTGCTTCAAATTTTGAAGTTTGATCTTTTCCTGTGCTAGTGATAGGCTGTATGACAGTCTCTTGTGAGGCTGGAAAGTGGCAGCCAGCCACAGCTCAGCCACACAATTATAAGTCGGCCACACAATTATAAGAATAAATAATTGGTACACGTATAACAATTCTGTATCCCTACAACCATTCTGTTTGTCACATTCAGTACAGTAGTCAGAAAATTACGTGGGATAGTTAACACTTTATTGTAAAATAGATTTTATATTAGATGATTTTGACCAACCATAGGCTAATCTGAGTGTTCTGAGTACATTTAACAAAGGCTAGGCTAAGCTATGATAGTCAGTAGGTGAGGTATATTAAATGCATTTTTGATATGGTATTTTCAACTTAGGATCAGTTTATCAGGATAATATCCCTATTGCTGAGTTGAAGAAGTTTCAAGGTTGCAATTATATGGTCCACAAAGCTTAAAATATTTATTGTCTGGCAATTTACAGAAAACATTACTGATTTCTATATTTAGTTTATCTGCAACCTTCTCCAATTAGCCATTTTCAGGAGCTTTGTCATTTCCTTCTGTCCTATTTTCTTTATAGAATGGTTCACTGTCTAAACTATCTTGTTAAGTTATTTACTTTTTTTTTTTTTTTTTAGCATGAGCAGGGGAGAGGCAGAGAGAAAGAGAGAATCCCAAGCAGGCTCCTTGCTGTCAGCTCAGAGCCTGATGCGGGTTTCAATCCCACCAACTGTGAGATCATTACCTGAGCTGAAATCAAGAGTCAGACACTTAAATGACTGAGCCACCAGGTGTCCTTATTTACTTACATTTTGACTAGTTCCTCCAATCAGAAGGGAAGCTCCTTGAAAGCAGAGGTCTTGCTCATCCTGTTCATCACAGTGTATCCCCAGCCATTGACATACAGAAGTTGTTCAACCACTAGTTATTGCATGAATGAATGAATGAATGAATGAGAAAGATAAAGAAAGAAAGAAAGAAAGAAAGAAAGAAAGAAAGAAAGAAAGAAAGAAAGAAAGTGAATGCTTGCAGGTGAGAAAAAATGGTGAGGGAAGGGTGAAAGAAAATGAGACAGTGAAGATGCTTAGTGACTGAGGGGAAACAGAATGATCATATATAGGTGCACTTCATTTTATTGTGCTTCACTTTATTGAGCTTTGCACATATTGTGTTTTTTACAAGTTAAAGGTTTAGGAAAACCGAGCATCGAGCAAATCTATTGATGCCTTTTTTCCCCAACAGTATGGGCTCAATTTGTGTCTCTGTGTCATGTTTTGGTAATTCTCAAAACATTTCAAACTATTTCATTATTATTATATTTGTTATGATGATCTGTGATCAGGGATCTTTGATGGTACTATTGTAATTGTTTTGGGGTGCTATGAACCACATCCATATAAGATGACAAATTTAATAGATGAATGCTCTTTGTGTTCTGACCAGTCAGTCCTTTGTCTCCCTCCCTCTTCTTGGGCATCCCTATTTCCTGAGACATAACAATATTGAAATTATCCCAGTTCATAATTCTATAATGGCCTCTAAGTATGCCAGTGAAAGAGTCAAATGTCTCTCACTTTAGATAAAATGCTAGAAATGATTAAGCTTAGTGAGGAAGGAATGTTGAAAACTGAGATAGACCAAAAGCTAGGCCTCTTGTGCCAAAGAGTTAGCCAAGTCGTGAATGAAAAGAAAAACTTCTTGAAGGAAAATAAAAGTGCTATTCTATTGAACATATGAATGATAAGAAAGTGAAACAGCCTTATTGTTGATATGGAGAAAGTTTGAGTGGTCTGGATAGATCAAACCAGCTACAATATTCCCGTAATCAAAGCCTAATCCAGAGCAAAGTCCTCACTCTCGTCAATTCTATGAAGGTGAGAGAGGTGAGGAAGCTGCAGAAGAAAAGTTTGAAGCTAGCAGAGATTGGTTCATGAGGTTTAAGGAAAAGAAGCCATCTCTATAGCATGAAAGTTCAAGATGAAGCAGCAAGTATTGATGGAGTAGAAGCAGCAAGTTATGTGGTAGATCTAGCTAAGATCATTAATGAAGCTGGTTACAATAAATGACAGATTTTCAATGTAGATGAAATAGCCTTCCATTGGAAGAAGATGTCATCTAGGACTTGATAGCTAGAGAGGAGAAGTCAATGGCTGATTTTAAAGCTTCAAAGGACAGACTGCATGTTAGGGGCTAATGTAGCTGGTGACTTTAAGTTGAAGCCAATGTTCATTTACCATTCTTAAAATCCTAGGGCTCTTAAGAATTATGTTAAATATATCTGCTTGTGTTTTATAAATGTAACAATAGATCCTGGATGACAGCACATGTGTTTATAATATAGTTTACTAAATATCTTAAGCCCACTATTGAGGCCTGTTGTTCAGAAAAAAAAAAAAAACAAAAAACTTTCAAAGTGTTACTGCTCATTGACAATGTACCTGGTCACCCAAGAGCTCTGATGGAGATGTACAACAAGATTAATAGTTTTCAGGCTTGCTAACATAGCATCCATTCTACAGCCCATGGATCAAGGAGATATTTCTACTTTCAAGTCTTATGGAAGAAATGCATTTCATAAAGCTATAGCTGCCATAGATAGTGGTTACTCTGATGGATCTGGGCAAAGTAAATTGAAAACCTTCTGGAAAATATTCACTGTCCTAGATGCCATTAAGAACATGATTCATGAGAAGGGGTCAAAATTCAGCATTCACAGGAATTTAGAAAAAGTCAACTCTAACTCTCATGAATGACTTTGAGGGGTTCAGGACTTCCGTGGAGAAAAGCACTGCAGATATGGTGGAAATAACAAGAGAACTCGAATCAGGAGTGGAGCCTGAAGATGTGATGAAGTCCTGCAATTTCATGATCAAACTTGAATGGATGAGGAGTTGCTGCTTATGGCTGAGCAAGGAAAGTGGTTTTTGAGATGTAATCATCTCCTATGCTGTGAAGATTGTTGAAATGACAACAAATGATATATATGTAAAATTTTAAAATACTATATAAAATTAGTTGATAAAGCAGCAGCAGGGTTTGACAAGACTGACTCCAATTTTGAAAGAAGTTCTACTGTGGGTAAAATGCTATCAGACAGCATCACAGTGAAATTGTGAGAGGAAGAGTCACTGATGCGGCAAGCTTCGTTGTATTGTTTTAAGAAATTGTCACAGCCCCCCAGCCTTCAACAAACACCACCCTTATAAGTCAGTAGCTTTCAACATTGAGGAAAGAAAGACTCTCTATGAACAAAAAGGTAATGATTCATTGAAATATCAGATGATGGTTAGCATTTTTCAGCAATAAAGTGTTTTTGATTGAAGTATATACTTTATTTTAGAGACAATGCTATTACACACTTAATAAACTATAGTGTAGTGTAAACACAACTTTTATATGCATTGGGAAACAAATTCATTTGACTTGCTTTTTTGGAGAGTGGGGAGAGAGAGAATGCGAGTGAGCAGGGGAGGTACAGAGGGAGAAGGAGAGAATCTTAAGCAGGCTCCGTTCACAGAGCAGAGCCCTACGCAGGGCTGAGTCTCATGACTGTGAGATCATGACCTGAGCTGACACCACGAGTCTGACATTTAACCAATGAGACACCCAGGTGCCCCCATTTAACTTGCTTTATTATGATACTTGCTTTATTATGGTAGTCTGGAAGTGAACACATAATATCTCCAAGATATGCCTGTGTTTGTGCTTTCTGCTTAACTGGTTAGACAACATTAGTCCCACACTAGTTGGAAGAAAAATTAAATTGATCTACCCACTCTGTTATGGTAAAGTATAATCCACCTTAAGTTATCCATGTCACATTTTGTCTCCATGATTTGTAAACATTTTTGGGAATGGATATTGCACACTAAACAGTGGTGGCTTGGTGCCTTCTTTGTCCTTTTGTGGCTCTCTCATTGTTGAGCCCTCGATGTCTGGGCCATTCCCCCAGGATGGGATTATTACTCACTTCTAGGTGGAAGGAGGTAAAGAGAAGTCAGGCCATAGGATCATCTTGACTAACCCCATTTGCCAGTTGGAATTTGGGCATTATCTACATTATATTTACTTTTACTTCCAGAAGGAATCATTGCAAAATTGACTACTGCAATTATATACTCTTGCAAACTAATAATAAAGCCAAATGCAGGTTTGTAGTCTCAAGAAAACAATAATGTAACCTGCATAGTTAACAAAACACCCTCATATTTCCTGAGTGCTTGACAACTATCTGCAAGGTAAGAGGGTATGGCTCTAGCCCTTGGGTTCCAGTTTTTTTCCTGTAGCATTTCTCAGGGAATTCTCTGAATCAAGTGAACTTCAGTGAGTAGCATGGCATAATTAGACATGCTACCATGTGGGAGAAAAGAGAGGTGCTCATCTGCATAAAAGTTCTCTTTATTCTGTGGCTGTTTTAATTTGTCTTAATGTAACTGTCATGGGTTACTAGGATCATAGCAAAAGGACTCAAGAGTCAACTTTAACCACGCTCCACTGGTCAAAGATGAAACAATTTGAGGATCAAATAAGGACATTAACTTGAATGGATGGATATTCATCACATATAAATAAATCCATGAATTCAAAATGACATCAGAGGGGAAAAGAACCCTAACTGCTCACCATTGAAGGATGCTAGGGAACCAACTCATAATTATGAACACTAAAGAAAGAATCAAATATTAATTTTGTCTTTCCTATACAAACTGTACCACTGAGTAACCAAATAGTAGATAATGGGAAATTTATATTTAGAGAAGTATCCAGTTAATAAGACGCGATGATAACATTGGAATGACACCATGCTAGAACCACTAATCAATGAGTGGATCTTGACATTGAGCATGAGTGGCTACTAATATCACAAAAAAAGAAGAAACCACACATGATGTGCCTCCTGACCAAAGAACACCCCCACCTTTGAGGTACTTTTGCCAATGGATGAAACTTGCATCTCAACAAACCTCTAGAAGCAGCTGCCAATTTACAGGAAATGCAGAGGACAGAGGATCACATCAGGAGACATCACGGAATGAAGATGGCAAAATCCAGACTGGGAAGCTCAAGGTAAATGAGCTTGTTTCTTCAACAAATAAATGATAAGTACGAGAAGAAGATGAAGAGAGGAAACTATGAATTGAAAGAAAGTTTAGAAATGTTTCAACCAGCCATAATGTATGGATCTTGTCTTCATTTTGAGTCCATAAACAAAGCATATGTTTCAATTAGAAATTTGAGCACTGACTAAATATTTGATATTAAAGAATTATTAAGTTTTTAGGTGTGATTTGATACTATATTTTAAAAAATCCTTTAGAGGGGCTCCTGGGTGGCTTGGTCGGTTGGGTGTTCGACTTCGGCTCAGGTCATGATCTCTCGGCCCCTGAGTTCGAGCCCCACGTCGGGCTCTGTGCTGACAGCTCAGAGCCTGCAGCCTGTTTCAGATTCTGTGTCTCCCTCTCTCTCTGCCCCTCCCCTGTTCATGCTCTGTCTCTGTCTGTCTCAAAAATAAATAAACGTTAAAAAAAAATTAAAAAATAAAAAATCCTTTAGAGACACTTACTGAAATATTTATAGATGATATGATGTCTGAGATTTGTTTTAAAGTGATGCAGGGCAGAGAGTTAGCTGAGGACAGAGATGTAATAGGACTAGTTCTGATCAAACATTGTTGAGTAATGAGTTCATGTGGTTTATTATACTGTTCTCTCTCTACTTTTGTGTATGACTGATGTCCATTATAAAACAAAATTAAAAATGACTATCTTAGTAAAAAGAACAGTGGTTGCTCAAGTAGTTCTTGCAATGGAAGATAGAGGTGACTTATAACTATATCATACATTGCAAAACTTGTTTTTGTGAACCTATACCTATATATAAATAAATAATATTTCCCCCTGCTTTATCCTGTAGGGTTTTGATGGTTTCCTGTCTCACATTCAGGTCCTTTATCCATTTTGAGTTTATTTTTGTGAGTGGGGTAAGAAAGTGGTCTAGTTTCATTCTTCTGCATGTTGCTGTCCAGTTCTCCCAGCACCGTTAAAGAGACTGTCTTATTCCCATTGGATATTCTTTCCTGCTTTGTCAAAGATTAGTTGGCCATACTTTTGTGGGTCCAATTCTGGAATCTCTATTCTATTCCATTGGTCTGTGTGTCTGTTTTTGTGCCAATACCATGCTGCCTTGATGATTACAGCTCTGTAGTAGAGGCTGAAGTCGGATTGTGATGCCTCCTGCTTTGGTCTTCTTCAACATTACTTTGGCTACTTGGGGTCTTTTGTGGTTCCATACAAATTTTAGGATTGCTTGTTCTAGATTCAAGAAGAATGCTGGTGCAATTTTGATTGGGATTGCATTGAATGTGTAGATTGCTTTGGGTAGTATTGACATTTTAACAATATTTATTCTTTCAATCCATGAGCACGGAATGTTTTTCCATTTCTCCATTTTCCAATATTATCTTCAGTTTCCTTCATAAGCTTTCTATAGTTTTCAGCATACAGATCTTTTACATCTTTGGTTAGGTTTATTCCTAGGTATTTTATGATTCTTGGTGCACTTGTGAATGGGATCAGTTTCATTATTTGTCTTTCTGTTACTTCATTATTAGTGTATAAGAATGTAACTGATTTTTGTACATTGATTTTGTATCCTGCGACTTTGCTGAATTCATGTATCAGTTCTAGCAGACTTTTGGTGGAGTCTATTGGGTTTTCCATGTATAATATCATGTGTGCAAAAAGTGAAACTGCAAAAAGTGAAAGCTTGACTTCATCTTTGCCATTTTGATACCTTTGATTTCCTTTTGTTGTCTGATTGTTGATGCTAGCACTTCCAACACTATGTTAAACAACAGCGGTGAGAGTGGACATCCCTGTCGTGTTCCTGATTTCAGAGGGAAAACTCTCAGTTTTTCCCCATTGAGGATGATATTAGCTGTGGGCTTTTCGTAAATGGCTTTATGACACATCTCCAAAGGCAAGGGAATTAAAAGCGAAAATGAACTATTGGGACCTCACAAAGATAAAAAGCTTCTGCACTGCAAAGGAAACAATCAACAAAACTAAAAGGCAGCCAACATAATGGGAAAAGACACTTGCAAATGACATATCAGACAAAGGACTAATATCCAAAATCTATAAAGAACTCACCAAACTCCACACCCAAAAAACAAATAATCCAGTGAAGAAATGGGCAGAAAACATAAATAGACACTTCTCTAAAGAAGATATCCAGATGGCCAACAGGCACATGAAAAGATGCTCAATGTACAAATCAAAACCACACTCAGATATCACCTCACGCCAGTCAGAATGGCCAAAATGAACAAATCAGGAGACTATAGATGCTGGGAAGGATGTGGAGAAAAGGGAACCCTCTTGCACTGTTGGTGGGAATGCAAACTGGTGCAGCCACTCTGGAAAACAGTGTGGAGTTTCCTCAGAAAATTAAAAATAGATCTACCCTATGACCCAGCAATAGCACTGCTAGGAATTCACCCAAGGGATACAGGAGTGCTGATGCATAGGGGCACTTGTACCCAATGTTTATAGCAGCACTTTCAACAATAGCCAAATTATGGAACTGTCCATCAACTGATGAATGGATAAAGAAATTGTGGTTTATATACACAATGGAATACTACTTGGCAATGAGAAAGAATGAAGTATGGCCTTTTGTAGCAATGTGGAGGGAACTGGAGAGTGTTATGCTAAGTGAACTAAGTCATACAGAGAAAGACAGATACCATATGTTTTCACTCTTATGTGGATCCTGAGCAACCTAACAGAAGACCATGGGGGAGGGGAAGGGAAAAAAAAAGTTAGAGGGGGGGGAGACAAACCATAAGAGACTCTTAAAAACTGAGAACAAACTGAGGGTTGATGGGGGGTGAGAGGGAGGGGAAAGTGGGTGATGGGTATTGAGGAGGGCACCTGTTGGGATAAGCACTGGGTGTTGTATGGAAACCAATTTGAGAATAAATTTCATATTAAAAAAAGGAAAAAAATAATAGAGATAATAAATAATGATTTATGTATAATATAATGTTTTTTTTATATTATAACATGGGGTTGTATATAATTATATATATGTTATAATAAACAGGTATTACCTAGTTAATCACTGTGTTATCTCAGTGATTTCAACATATTTAAATAATCAGTTAAAAGGATTTGCTTAATGCAGTGTGTGTTACTATTTTTTTGCCAGGCTGCATCTAATAAGGGCAATTCCAATTGTGGAAAACACAAACTTCATTAATTATTTTTTTCTCTCAAAAACATGTCTCAAAAGTCCACTATGTGCCACCACTAGGCTAGGCTGTAAGGATAAAGGTCACCTAAGTCATGGTCTTACACTGGAGAAACTCATTTTCTAGAGGGGAACACAGACAAGTAACAACTACTGAACAGTAGAAAAGCAGCCATGTGAGACACATGAGTGTGTAGTCAGCTGGTCCTGGAGAAAAGGGGTACCCCAGCTGGAATGAGGGAGGTGAAAGGGCAGGGGAAGAGATAAGGTGGAAGGATAGTTAATGACACAAGGCACTGCGGGAGGACACTTACCTGGCTTTTTGCTCAATAGAACTGGATTACTGTGGGTGAGGCAGAGTGAGAACAGACACTGGTTGGGGAACATTTAGTGCTAGATATTTTGGAGGATGTGGAGAAGCAGAAGGCACACGCTCTTTCAAGGTCCTTGATATCTCACCCCACAGAGTTTCTGTACTGCTCTTGACCAGGATAGCTGATGAGAAACAAAGTCTCTCTCTCTCTCAGGAACTGCTCCCCAGAGTTCATGTGCTCTCCAGAGTTCTTACCAAGCTTTCTTCTCTGCAAATTCCCTTGTTGACCTTCTGATCTATCCTCTGTCCTAGCCCCAGCTTCTTTTTCTTCCTTCTCAGTATAAATCTCAGAAAGGCAAAGGCTCTGACTTTCTCTGCACTGCCTTTAGCAAAAACTGGACACTATCTGCATTGGTGTTCGTCAGTGACCCTCATGGCCTTTGTCCAGCTGAATTTGTCAACTAAAAAGACTTTGGGAATTAAACATTTTTTTTTTTTAATTTGAAGGATGATCTCAGAGTGGTAGCATGTATTATAATATGATTATTTAGCTCTATTGCTTTGGTTTAACTTACCAAATTAACTTACCGAATGTTAAAAAAAAATTCAAAAACTTAAGTAGTCCAATGACGGCAATTCCTTGTCATTTATTGAGAGCTTTTTCTTGGTCAGAGCAAAACATTGGCATTCTTAGCTGTTCACTTATTTATACTACAGGAAACCAACAGTTATGCAAAGCCACTGCCAACATAATCACGAGCTGCTGTGTGGAGTCTTAAGTACCTCATGGAAAAATAACTCTGAATTGGAATTCTTCCCAAAAGCCAGCTTCGTTAATGCTTTGACAACTGAGGTTGGTGAAAAAAAAAATCTAGAAAGCAGTTATAAATGTGAATGGCTGTTAAACCTTCCAGCAGGGTGATTTAGTGTAAAAACTGTAAGATATTAGCAGATATTCTTGCAATAGTACCATGGCTGTGTCATGCCTTTAATTTACCTAGAATTAATTGTAGGTTTAAGATGCTTTATAGTTTAATGAACACACAGAACATAGCCTCAAGCATGTTTTGTTAACCTGGCTGTGCCTTGTGTTTCAAAACAGCCTTCGAAAATGCGGGAGACAAGCTCTGTGTATGCATGTGTGTGTGTACACATATGTATATATGTGATGTGTGAATATGTGTGTCTGTGGAAATATTTGTGTCCCCACACAGAAGTAATGTGGAGCAGGAAGGACATTGGGGTGGTGGGTGTAGTTTGTTGACATAGTCATTCTCAAAACTATCATTTCAATCATATGACAGTTAAATCTTGGATGGGCACCTTCTGGGCCCTTGTCCTTAAAAGAAGTTTCTGTTTTTCTTTTGTTCATTAACAAGATATTTTAGGGGCACCTGGGTGGCATAGTTGGTTAGGCATTAGACTCTTGATTTTGGCTCAAGTCATGATCTTATGGTTATGAGATTGAGTTCTGCATTGGCCTTTGCACTGTGTGTGGAGCCTGCTTAAGATTCTCTCTTTCCCTCTCTCGCTCTCTCTGTCCCTCCTCCTCTCACACTCACATGCACGCATGCACTCTCTCTTCCAAAAAGAAAAAAATGATTTTTTTTAATGGGATTTGCCATGAGTACTTACTGAATATTTGTTCTTTGCTTGTAAGTGACAGGCAGGAGCTATGAACTGAGAGCAAGATCTTTGGAAACAAAAAGGGTTTACAGGGTTATTGGGAGCTTTTCATCCTTAGTAAACGGGAGAGTGATGGTAGATACCATCTTTTTGAATAAAATTGTTGGCATATTCTGAGACCTGATGGACATAGATTGGACTTTCAGAACTTAAATGCCTGTAGCCCTTTAAGAGGTGTTCCTTTAAGCCTCATTAATCTTTTTCATCAAGTTACTTGGCCATAGTCTCTCATTTATAGTCAGACCCCCTATTTAGTGTGCTAAGTTAGTTCTTCTTGTCTTTGGGCTGCTTCAGATGACCTGATCAACTTGCAGTCTTGTTTCCAAATTGCAAGAAAGGGTTGATAAGAGTTCAGTGTGTCAGCAATGACCATGGTGGCCAGTGCTGGTTGAGTCCAACAGTGCACCAGGTGACACCCAAAGCGCTTTCCTCAGACCTCATTCCATATTCACAAGCCTATGGGGGAGGACCAATCATTGCTGCTTTTATGCAGGTGAGGAAACCAAAGCTTAGTATGGCCAAGTCATGACCCAGGGACAAAGATACATGCATATAGCAGAGGTGGGCTTGCAGTTCAGATAGCCAACTGGAGTGTCGCTCTTGGCCAGTGTGTTTTTTCTCAAGTGTTGCAAATTTCCTAAACCAGAGGACTCTACTCAGCCTCAGTCTTTGCCAGGACACTTGTGATTTCTCTCCAGATCACTGGATGTATGTGAAGTTTCCAAGCTGTCTGTGAATCACATTGGCCCTCTTTCCATTTTTAAAGTAAAAAACAATATTTCTAAGCCCTTTCCAGAAAATCAGAACATGTTTTTCCAGATTTTAATTTTTTATTGTGTGATAATGCTTATTATAAAATTTAAACATTATAAAGTTGTAATAAGGAAAACTTTTCTCTATTTCTTGTTTTTTTTTTAACTCTCTTGTCATATTCCACCTTTAAGCCTAATTACATTTACTAGATGTAACCAAGTGTAAAAATTTGGAATCAGTCTCTTTATGTCTCTGTCTCTGTATCTGTTTATCTGTATCTTCCCCAATGCCTCCCAACACACTACTTGGCAGTGTTAAGTGGGGAGACTGAGGCTAGCCTCCCTGGATTCAAATCTTGATTCTGCCATTTATTAGCTAAGCCATTTTATGCTAGTGTTTTCTCTATGCTTCAGTGCCCTTATCTGTAAAAGTACATAATAACAGTACCTACCTGTATCATAGGTTTATGTGAAGATGATATATGGTAATTTATAAGCCAGTTAGAACAGAGATGGGCACAGAGATAGCCCTCAATAAGTGGGCTATCTATAGAGCTCTGTGTATATACATATATATTAGTGATAATATATAAAATATTTTGCATTTTGTTTTTTGACTTATCAATATATTACTTTAGTAATAGAAAACTGCTTTAAAAACCTAATAACACTGTATTCCATTGCATATATATATATATATATAACCTGTTAGCATACATTTATTTATTTGTTTTTATTTATTTTATTTATTTATGGGAGAGAGAGAGTGAGAGAGAGCATGAGCAGGGGAGAGGGACAGAGGGAGAGAGAAAGATGCTCAAGTAGGCTCCATGCTCAGCACAGAGCCCCACACGGGGTTTGATCCCACAACCCGGGATCATGACCTGAGCAGAAATAAAGAGTCAGATGCTCAAACAACTGAGCCACCCAGGTGCCCCAGCAGACTTTTAGATGTATCTATTTTTCACTCCTATAAACAGTGCTCTAATAAACTTCTAGGTACATAAATCTCTGTGCATTTGTCTGAGTACTGCTGAGCACTGAGTAGAAATGGAATTGCTGATAAAGATATATGCATATTTAAAATTTTGGTTGAAACTGCCAAGGTGCCTTCCCCAAAGGCCATAACAGTTTACATTCAGAACATCAAGATTTTATGTATCTATTCCCCCACATTCCTGCTGGTGCTGCTTATGAGAGTATTTTTTAATCTTTATCAGACTGGTAGGTGAAAATATCTTATTGATGTTTTGATTGCCTTTCTTTGATTAGTAGTAAGGTTAATTTTAATTTTTTATAATGAGTAAAATGACTATTTGTAGTCTTTTGTGAATTGCTGTTCTTTTGTCCAATTTTTATTAGAGCATTTTTCAAATTGATTAAAAATTTATTTTTTAATGTTTATTTTTAAAAGTAATAGACAGACTATGAGCAGGGGAGGGGCAGAAAGAGAGGGAGACACAGAATCTGAAGCAGGCTTCATCCAGGCTCTGAGCTGTCAGCACAAAGCCCTACGTGAGGCTTGAACTCACAAACCATGAGGTCATGACCTGAGCTGAAGTCAGACGCTTAACCGACTGAGCCACCCAGATACCCCCAAACTGATATTAAAAATTTTTATGTATTATGGATTTAAATCCCTTACTAGTCACATATGTTAAAAGTAACCACATGTTTGTTGATATTTGAAGTTTTTAATACTTTTTACCTCATAGAAATTTGAAACGTATACATAGACAAATCTGTGAATCTTCCTCACTGGATTAGAAAGAATTAAGTTATATTTATATTGACATATATGCCAAATAAGATAGCATTATAAGTATATGGTGTAAGGTGGGAGAATTTAACTTCATTTACTCTTAAATAAGTAAGCTATTTTTAGAGAAGTTGAATAAAGACAAGGAAAAATATGTATTTGGAAAAACCATAGTACACATTCATTCACTCATTTAGACAACTGGTTAACATGTATTTCCTGATTATTTATCATATGATAAGTACTGTATAGGTCAACACTGGCCAATAAAACTTTCTGCAGTGATGAAAATGTTCTCTATCAGTGCTGTTAAAAGCGGTAGCAACTAGTCACATGTGGCTACTGCAGTATGGCTAGTGTGATCAAATAACTGAATTTTAGATTGTATTTAATTTCAATTTCAATTTCAATTAAAGAGCTATGTGTGTCTCTTGGCTACCATACAGGACAGCACAGTTATAGATGACAGTGAAACAGCAGGGATGTGTGTGTGTGTGTGTGTGTGTGTGTGTGTGTGTGTGTGAGACAGTGAGAGAAAGGGAATGCATGTGAGGATGCAAAGGGCATAGCCAAACGCTTTCTGTTTGAAATAGTGAAATTGTAGAAAAAGTGCAATTTCGAATCTTGTTACTATTTAAGGATAGGAAGAAAAGAAAGTTTAGACAAAAGATACTATGCCTTTTTGGCTTTGAGATTCCTGGATCCCCAAATGGGAGAGAATGAGTTTGCTGGTCAACAGCCCTTCCTCTGCAAACTTTTAAACTGCATTCTTGCCTCATTTCTGCAGACCTCACCTCTTTTCTACATACCAAAGATTTCTTTTAAGAAGGCTATAGCAAACTTGCAAACCCAGGGACCTGCCTTTATATTAATTTCTCCCTTCTGGGGAATATGAAGCGCTTCCTTTAAAAAATGAGCCAAGAGGATACCAATATGAAGCATTCTTGAAATGGATTCTAAAATTTCTCTGATCTTTTCTGGAGAGTTCCATTAGTGTTTTAAGAGTTTGGGGTCATGGCTGTTAACTCATTTAATACTGAATTGTTTGGGGGAGCCCCAAGAAATACTCATTTAATGATGTTAACATGCGGATGTATTTGAGTGGTAGAAAGCCTTGCAGATTCTAGACAGGGAGCCCTTTATTTTTATTTTCAAAAGAAAATAGGCCTATTGCTCTGCTGTGTAACATGTGAACCCACGCAGGTTGGATTCATAGCAAAGTTGTTCTTATGGGTCTGGAAGCACATGGTTGTATGAAGAGGAGGTCGTTGACTGTGCACGTATGGCAGGAGGATGGGGAAATGCTTGCCTGGGTCCAGCAGCATGAATATGCAAGTGCCTGGAGCCACGGGCAAGCTGGCAGGTGTACAGCCACCAGATTTATTACCAAGGTAAAAGGCATATATTATGTGCAGAGCCAGCTGGTCACCTGTCAGGTGGGGAGCTGAGGCTGAAAGCAAGCTGCTCAACACCGAGGAGATAACAGCTCTATGAGGAATCCACAGTGGGGGTGTCTAAAGGAAAAAATTCTATCCTGCAAGGTGCACCTGCACGCTTTTTCCGTGATAACACCAGAGGATGAGAAGACAAAAGCAAGTGCTATAGAAGTGTTAGACCTTGAGGTTTAGAGACTGTTTGATGTGGCATCTCATGAAACTTTAATCATGAATTTCATTCCAATTCATTGAGATGTGTGGGATGATAGGGACTGACAAGTGGCAGAAGCCCTCCCAGCTCAGGGCGGTGATTTATGGGGACGCAGAGAGCAGGGGGCTTTCACTTCCCCTCCAGTCTCACTTAACAGCTTCATTAATAACCCAGATAAACAAGCCAGCTAGTTCATGAATAGCATCTGATATTAAATTGAGAGGTGTTGGGAATAAAAAGAAATCCCGAACAGACAGTGGGCCCACGTGGAGAGAAACTGAGAATACTGATCAAAAGTAAGTAGAATTGTATCTGAGCATGGAAGATTTGGAATTTTCTTCTGATAATCTCCAAACACATTTAAGGAAAGAGGGAAAATCCTCTGAGTAATGGCTCATAATTATTGAATACCTATTTCAAATGCTCTCATTTAATCCTTATAGCAATCTTATGATGTGGATTTTATTATCTTTTTACAAATGTAGCAAACTGAGGATCAAAAAGCAAAAGTAATTCACCAAGAACAATGCATATAGTTAATTGTTAGAGGTGGGATTTGATATCCAGATTGCTAGCGTCTGAAAGCCAGTGCTCTTTCTTCTGTATTCTTGCTACTCAAATTGTGGTCCATGGACCAGCAGCATCAGTATCACCGGAGACCTTACTAGAAATGCAGAATCTCAACCCTTTCCCTGATCCCACTGAAAAATAATTGGCATTTTTAGCAGGCTTTCCAGATGATTCAAATGCATGAGGAAGTTTGGGAGGCCTTGGTCTACACTCAGTGGATGGGAAAGCAAGATCCTCATGTAGATGACTCTTTGTATTCTTCTCGCTTGTGTGCCCCAGCATCATCTGAGTGTCATCAGCATCCCAGTCAAGGTCATTGCCGGCCTTACACAGCCCTTGGTGCCCACATGTGGCCCTGCCTATTCTGGAAGTAAAGACAAGTTTACAGAGCAAATTAACCCTGACCGTTGCTTCATTCATACCCTGTGTTCACTGCTAACACAGCACTGACCACACAGACTTGGGGTTGTTAATTTAATTGCTGTTAATTTCCCGGTAGGCTCTGAAGTCTTGGAAGGAAAGGGTTTGTCTGTTACCCATCGTTGTTTCCCTGGCAGCTAGCACATGGCCTCACCTGGCCCAGAGAAGATGCTCAGTAAATGTTTGTTGAGAGACTATGTGAATGAATGAATGAATGAATGAATGAATGAATACTGGCAAAATTTTTGTTGTACCTGGTCTATGTATCATTGATGACTTTCCCTAGACACTTAAACATCAGAGCTTGGTGGAAAACATCTGGAAAACTCTTGAGTTTCTGCCCCATCCTTAAACACAGGTATATTTTCCTTCTAGGCCACAGCAGATGTTCTCTTCTGGCAAAAACCAAAGAAAGGAAATCTTTGGTATCCTCTTGACAGTGAATTTAGAAAAAAAAAGTTGTAAATAAGAAAGACACTTTCACAGATGGAATTTTTATGTTCTCATTTCTCCTGCAACTTGAAATTATAGTGAGAGGCTAAGGTCAGGACACATTCATTCACCCATTCAACAAGTATTTATTATGTCCCACTATGCACCAAATATTAAAGATATTCATGTGATCAGATATACATCTTACCCACCCTTGTGGAGCAGAGAGACTGACAGGGTAGATAAGACTTAAATTGGAAGAGTATTTCAAAGTAGCTCATGAAGTTCAACAAACATTAAGTCCCAGCTCTGCACCACTCACTGTGTTAGCTGCTGGGGAGTCAAAGATGCTTAAAATGGAATCCCTGACTCAGAGTAGATCACAATCCAGTGAGACCAACACGTAAGCAGCATCTCTCTGCTGTGTCAAGGGCAGAGACAGAGGGCTGCCAAGGACCCTAAAGGAGCTTAGAGGCTGACAATGAATGCGGAGGGAAAAGGGAAGGGGTCTAGAAGAGTTCTTAAAAGAGGTGGTGCCTGGTCTGAGTCTTCAAGCATGAGTAGGACTTGCCTCAGGCAAGAAGAGAATAAACATAGAGGCCAAAGTTTCTTTGACCTAATTGAAAGATCAAATAGCTATGTGCTAAAATAAAGAATACTGACGTATTATTGTAATTCTGGGGGGGAGGGGGAAGCAGCCAGCTGTATCTCAGACAGGTGAGATCATGTAAAGGTTAGGTAGGGCTCAAGGCACTGAGATGGGAAAGGACATTCTATGCTATGGTAAGGATGTGAGAGACATGCAGGTTGCTCCCTTTCTCTCTTTCTTTCCCATTCTTGGTCCCTCTTGTACTCTCAACTCTCACCTGTTAAAGTTTCTAGTATATTAAAAAATTAAGATATTAAAATGGTATTTTTTAAGTTTGAAAATTTAAACCCAATATATTTTTTAAAATTTTTTTAATGTTTATTTATTTTTGAGACAGAGAGAGACAGAGCATGAGCGGGGGAGGGACAGAGAGAGAGGGAGACACAGAATCTGAAGCAGGCTCCAGGCTCCCAGCTATCAGCACAGAACCCGACGTGGGGCTTGAACTCATGAACTGCAAGATCATGACCTGAGCCAAAGTTGGACGCTCAACCAACTGAGCCACCCAGGCGCCCCACAACCCAATATTTAAACACAAAAGATAATCATGGGATTCATGTCATGTATCAATTCATTGTTCACTAAAGCTGGTTAGTGTAGTTCAACCAGTGGACAAAAAATTAAAGATGTGTGATGCTCATATACACTTTCCAATCTTGTCAGGGTATCTCTGTAGCTAATGATATGAAAGCCTCTTTTGAAGATGGCTTCCAAAGTCTAAGTTGGAAAGCCCCTTGAGAATGTGCAGCCTGGCCCGAAGTATTCTTCTGGCCTAGCTACAAGCTACAATGGATTTTCTTTTTTTAATTGGAGAAGATATCTCCTGAGAATGTGATGGGTCCACTCTTTGATTGGATGGGATACCTCAATTCTAGTGCACATGTTACCCACTGCCTGTTCCCTGCAGGTGTTATCACATTAAAGTTCCACAAGAGGACAGAGTTTTATCTAGAATTTCCAATAGGGCCTTCTCCTCATGGCAGAAACTCCCCACTTTTCTTATCCCTGGGAGCAAGATGTGAAATTTGCCTGTAGGGCGAATCAGTGATGGCATACTACAAAAAGCTTCTCCGTGCTCTCCTAACATATTGATGGAAAGACTTTGGTTAGAAATTCCAAAGCAACTTAGTGCATAAAAACTTTTAGGTAAAATGACTTGAACAGAGCACTGGGGCCCTTGTTTATATTCCTCTTCTTGTCCTTCTACTCCTCAAATGGGTAGAAACTCTATCTCAAACTTTTTTGCTATTGTTTCAGAATAGAGTTCTTCCATGCTCTGGAGCTCTCCTTTTGGTATCCAAGATATGAATTGCAGGTAATGTGGAGCATCTCAGTGGGTTTGGATGACTAACTCATAAATATGAGCATGGTCAGAAACCCCCGTGACGACTCTTCACTGAGTCTCCCTAAATCACAGCCAAGTCTTTCATGTGAGGATTTTCAGGGAAGCCAAAGGTCATGTTCTCTGCTTTCTTTTGTAAATATGTCACAGTCCAATGGACGCAGAGACCAGGGCCCCTCACAGCTGGTGGGGGAGTCATAAGTGCGATCTTTATTAAGATTTAAATCACTTAAAGTCCCATTACTTTCTCCCTAGCCCCAAACATAAAAAAGATGTGCAATATCAAAAAACGTTTTCTATAAGAATCAACTATCTTTTGTAAAAGTAAAAACATTGACATAAGAATGTGTAATTATTCAGGTTACAAAATCCATCCTGTGTGATTTTTTTTAAAAAGTAAGCTCAAAGGGCAAATTGTTTTTAATATAATGACTCCCTGTTGTGGCATTTTTCATATTCAGTTCAGATGATGTATAATAGAGGACATGTTAGTTGATTTACTCACACAAAGTCAAGTGTAGTTTTGGTAATTGTAATGGTACTAGCCATGGAAGTAGTGCTTTTATAGGAGAGTGGAACATGGATAATTTTCATGTCATTACCAAATAAACCCATAATTCTTAGCATAAAATCCTTCTACATGTAGCTTTAATGGCAAAAACTTGAGGAAATTTCCAAAGCTGGATCTCATATTACCTAGCTTCCATGAATTAGACATATTTACTATGAAGTAATATCATAAATACTTAAAATTAAACCATAGCTGTCAAGATGAATAAAATATGCTTTATGATCTAGAATGTCTCCTTTTATGGCTAGATTTACTAGCTGCTCATCCCCCAACTTCATTAATACATAAAACATTTCCTATTCAATAATACAAAGTGAGAAAATGCAGTCTTTTTGCTTTTAGTGTAATCTTTAAAGCAAAATTGTATCTGTGTGTTTGTGCTTGTTTTGGTAAGGGAGGGAGAATGATTGTTTTCATTCCCCAAGACTGTAAAGTAATAAATAGCAAACGCCCTTCCTGTGAGTTTACTCTTCTTTGTTTTATAGATGCACTGTGCTTGCCATGAATAAGGCATCCAGTTCCCTGAGGCCTGTGGTGAAGTCAGACAGATTCGGGCTGAAACTTAGGTTACTATATAGTCTTAGGCAAATCATTTAAACTTCTTTGAGTCTCAGTTTTTTCAACTGTAGAATGGGGATACTATCTAACTCTCAGGCTTTTGTAAGGATTGGAGATATTACACATAAAATTAGTATAGTACCTAGCTCCAAGTTGGTCCTAAGTGAATGTATTTATTATATGACAAGTAAATGCTAAGTAAGTGTATTTATTCTACACTAGACATTGTGTGATCTACCAGGAATAAAAAAAAGAGGAAATCCTAGTTCTTATTCTCTAATTGCTTATGATTTTGTGGGGAAGGGAGGCAAGGAGACATCCACACAGCAAACTATAAGTCAGACTGTGTTTAGACCTGTCAACAAGGGATTATGAACAGTGCCTGAGAGCCCAAAGGTGGGAATAATTCTGATTAGGAAAAGTGAATGGGAAGAATCAGTGTGTTCTTAGGGAAAACTTCATTTAAAAATGACATTGAGTATCTTGAAGAATAAATAGAATTTTGACAAGTGGAAGAAGAAAGAGCATCTCAGCAAGAGCAGATAGTGTCAGTCAAGGTACAGTGATCTGGGACACGCCCACAGAGCCTGAACTGCAACTTGGCTCTTCCTGGGTCTGCAACCTGCTGGCCACCCAAAAGATTTTGGAGTTGCCAGCTTCTGTAACTGTTGGTATGTATTTATGTATGTGTGTGTGTGAATACATATTCACAAACATTTTATATGTATACACACACACACACACACACACACACATACACATATTCAAATTATTTGTTTCTTTGGAGACTCTAACACAGACATGAAATTAATATTTAAAAGCTTATATAGAATTGAGATAACTTGCTCCTATCTAAATATGAACGGTCATATACAATGTCAAGATACGCTATTAGTGTCAGTGTCCCTCATAAGAGATAGAACTCAGGGCACCTGGGTGGCTCAATGGGTTGGGCGTCCGACTTCTGCTCAGGTCATGATCTCACGGTTAATGGGTTGGAGCCCCGCATTGGGCTCTGTGCTAACAGCTAAGAGCCTGGAGCCTGTTTTGGATTCTGTGTCTCTCTCTCTCTCTTTGCCCCTTCCCTGCTCGCAGTCTGTGTATATGTCTCTCTCTCAAAAATAAACATTAAAAAAATTAAAAAAAAAAGAGATTTAACTCTACTCTTAGAGGAGTTCTCTGTTTTTGTAAACTCACTGCTTCTTGGGTTTTTCCAGGCCCACCCCTTGTTACATGGCCCTCCAACAGTGGTGTTATGGTTGTGATGGAGCTGAGGAGTAATATGCGCTGTGCTCTGGAAGCTGCCTGAAACGATTGTATCCATTGGCCTCTGGCTTCACTTTACTACTTGAGGAACCATGGAGAAAAAGGCACATGTTATCTTGTCATGTTTGTACACGGCTGTCCAAATTCTTTAACACCTGCATGCGACATTACTAAGTTCCGAGGTTTGCAGCCACTTGGGCCGAATTGTTCTTAAAACTGTAAAAATCATGGTATCTTTCCATGCCCTGCAACAGCTGATGTGTGCTGCATAAAAACCAGGCCCTGCCCCATCTTACTGATGCTTGTATTTTAATAATAACATCTCATATTTGACGGCTGCTTCATTTACTGCTTCATTTACTTTTATAAGTAGTACTTCATTTGATCTTCACAAATATTAGCCAGGGAAGGAGTTCTTAGCCTAATTTTATATACATAGGCATATGGACATGGAAACCTTGAGAAATGAGATGTATAGGAGCACACAGCTAATGGTAACTGGGGGTGCTGGGTTCCCATCCTCCTCTTCCAATTTTAAATTCCATATTCTTCCTCTTCCCTCCATCCTCTTATTCCGCCTCCTTCAGTTTCATCCTTCAACTTATTAAATTATATGTCAGGTATTGTTCTAAGTCTTGGGAATACAGCAGGCAATAAGACAGACCTCTTCATGGACCAAATGGTCCAATGGACTATGTCCATGGAGCTTAAGAATCTAAAATGGCAACTAACTTCAGTTGTGATAAGTACAATTATGGGGGAGACATTTAAGAGGACTCTGAAGTGAATAAACATACTTCCCTGCTTCATTAAGGGCATGTGGGATACATATTATCCTTGGCGTGACTTCTAGGTCATCCTGATGTATCCAGTAATGGTCTGGATATTGTACGAAATTCATACTCAACAGGAAACAAATAGTATATTCCAATGGGGTGCTTAGGAAAATACAATAAAATGAATCCTTATAAATATGTAGACATCTCTGAAGGGGTGAGAGAGGGAGCAGTTTCCAGAACCTAGAATGCATAGCTATCAGAAAAGGCTGCCTGATAGGAACTGTTCTCTTCAGTCATGTGGCAGTTCACCGGGGAAGGAGGGAGTCAGGGAATAAACACCCTTCTAGTTCCCCTCCAGCCCATTCCTCTGCTGAGACAACCAGTAGTCTAAGGTCAAGGGAGCTTACTGGAGGACTCCCTCGTAGGGCGGGGTGTGGAGGGTGGAAAGTGTCTGAAGTGGCAAACGGAAGATGAATAGCTTCTGATTTTTGCAAGCGAGTCCATCGCTCACAGCCTTTCCAGCCTGCCCTTTTAACTCCCATAGTCTCATGAACTGTCTCCCTACTTGCATGTACTGTTGTCCTTTATAACGCAACTCTTTTTCCCAAGCAGCCAAAGTGAGTCTAGAAAAAGCCCACAGATCAGATAATGTGCTAATCGACTCCTTGACGCTTTAAAGTCAGTCAATTACTTCCTATTGCCCTTAGATTAAAATCTAGACTTCCATAATCATAAGGCCCTACTTGAGCAGCCCTGTCTGCTTCTCCAGATTCATCAGGAACTCCTCCCTTCCTTGTGCATTATGCCCTGGGCTTCCTGTCACCATCTATAGCAAGCCTGTTCTAGCTTCAGGAACTTGATATTTTCTGTTCTCTCTGCCTAATGGTCTCACAGCTGGTGGTTTTCCTGTTCTCCCTTTTCCTCCTCCTCTTCTTCTTCCTCTTCTCACCCCTCTTTCTTTTTCCTTCTCCTCATTATTAAAAGTAATGTACCTTTTTTGAGGTATAACATCATACATTCAAGGGCCCAAACTTGATAAATTTTACATGTATACACCCATAAAACAACCACTCAGATCAAGATATAAAGCATTTCTAGGTCCCCAGAAGGCTCAATTGTGTTCCTGCCAGTCATTGTCTTACCCCTTCCCCAGGAATTAAAAAAAAAAAAAAAAAAAAAGTATTCTGAGCTCTATCACCATAGAGTAGTTGTGTCTGTTTTTGAACTTCACATAAATGCAATTATGCAACATGTACATCTTCATGTCAGGATTCTTCTGCTCGACATAGTGTCTATGAGATCTCTGCATGTTTTTGCTTCCACCAGCAGTTGGTTGTTTTTGCTCTGTAGTATTTGATTGCGTGGACATATTAGTGTTTACTTATCCATTCCACCACTGAGAGATATTTGGTTCTTGTTTTTGGTTATTATGACAAACACTGTTATGTACAATCTGTTGGGTGCATGCCCAGGAGCAGAATTGTTACGCCATAGGATTGGGGTAAGTTCAACTTTGTTAGACCCTCCCAGATGGTTTTTGAAAGTGGTTGTGTCAGGGGCACCTGGGTGGCTCAGTCGGTTGAGGAGCCGACTTCGGCTCAGGTCATGATCTTGCGGTCCGTGAGTTCGAGCCCCACGTCAGGTTCTGTGCTGACAGCTGGGAGCCTGGAGCCTGTTTCAGATTCTGTGTCTCCCTCTCTCTGACCCTCCCCTGTTCATGCTCTGTCTCTCTCTGTCTCAAAAATAAATAAACATTAAAAAAAAAATTTTAAAAGAAAGTGGTTGTGTCATCGTACCCTCTAGCATATGAATGTTATGCTCAGTGTACGAGGGCCCACCCTTGTCAGCACTTGGTGTTGACTGGCTAATTTTAGCCATTCTGGGAGGCGCATAGTGGTGTCTCACCACGGTTCTCGTGTGCATCAGTTTGATGACTAACAATGTTAAGCAACACTGTATGCTTATTGAGCATTTAGATAGCCTCTTTGGCTACAGAAAGCCATAAGTGTTGGGGTCCCTTCAGCTTTACAAGTAGCTACTCACATATTTTCTCTGACTGATTCTGAGCGACTCTGCTCAGAACCCCCACTTCAGAAGCAAGTCATTCCTCTCTGCCCTCTACCCCAGGGATGCTAGCTGCTAATGACTTATAGCTGATTCTCTTTCAGGGGTTACTCCGATATGGGATGTCTCTAAAGAACCATCCCTTTTTTTTCAGATCAGCCAAGGCTTCTTTTACAAATAAATTGTGATTCACTTCACCCTCTACCTAAGTCCCTTGCTTTCACTCCCTCACAGGTACAGATCCTGGAAGCCCTCTTCCAGAAACTTCCATCAAGCAGTTCTCTGGACTCAGGGACCCCCTAGGTCCCTGTGACTAACGCCCCTTCTCTGCTGCAGCTGTGTCTCATCAATATTGGTTCATTCATTCCCAATAAAGTCTCAATGGTACAGGTGCTTGGAATGGTACCTCTGCTGGCTTCCCGTTCACCTTGGGTCCAGTATAAGCCTTAGCTGAAGGGTTCCCTGAGGAAATGTTGATAAAGAGTCAAATCCTCAGGCATCCCTGATGCTAGAGGATGACCACCAAACCAACTGTTAAATTTTCTTCCCTAGGGTGTGCATACACCAATGCCTACAACAGGAGTGAAAGAGAAGACACCAAGCCTTATTAAAAATGTCCATTAAGTGACTACCACAGGCATTGAGTACAGGGCCAGGGGTGAATTGTAGTTAAGGGGAGTGGTAGCACTTTTTGTTTGCTCTATTTTTTTTTGTGGAAAGGCTTGGGATGGCAGGGTGACTAGCCCATCTCTGGGACCTTCCTGGCTGCAACAGTAAACTTCTGCATCCTGCCAATGCCTGAGTTCTGGCAAAGGAGGACCACTGCTTGGTCACATTAGGTATTGTCAGGAAGCTGATTAAGGAAGAGTTGAATTTTTCTGACAGCTGAAGGGCCAGTTCTGTCTTCTCAGCACCTACTTAGAATGATTAAGAAAAAAAAATCCCATAAATTAGTGAGGCTAAAAGATTTATGGTGTATTCTGAACATATCAGCATTGGATTAGTTATCATGTGACGAAAGAGAGCCACTTCAAGAGTGCATCATACGGAGGTGAAAAAGGTGTGTCTTGATAAATAGAAAGTAATTGGAGTGGCATCTCATTTTCTGCCGCTTTCCCTTTGTTACATTCTGAATGGTACATGCTTTACTGCATTGATTTGAAGATTTTATGAAAATGCATAAGCTGCTGACATTTTGGGCACCGTTAATGATGAAAACTTATTGTACGTTATGCCAAATTGAAAGGAATAGAAATTATAGTGTCTGAGGATGATGTGGCAGTATGGCGCCCAACACAGCCACAAACTCCAGTGAAAGGAGCAGAGCTTTGTGATGTTTGCGTAGAAAATACTGTGCTGTAAGAGTGCCCAAGCCCAAAAGCGACCTCCTGCTTAAGTAGAACATTTAGCTGCTGGGACACATCTCCCTGTGAGTACTGGCTACAATTGCTTTCTGCTTCTGCTGAAGGTTCAAGGGTCTGAGAAAGAGTTGCTAAACTTTGTGGGGAGGTTACTTTCTACTACTTCATAAAGTGAAGTCAAAAGGTAGCCAGTCCTGCGTTGCAGCTCCTCTGTGCCAGCAGGGACCAACTGCTTCGTTCTGTTTAGCCATATTTACCATGCGGTTTTTGTCTTCATGCTTATTGCATGGTTGCAAGATGGTTACTCCACCATCTACATTTGTCTGTTCTTGTCGGGGGGAAGGGAAGGGCAGAAGGCAAAAATGTGAGTGCCAGGTAAGTTCAAAGTGCTGTCTTGGACTGTAACAATTCCTATGTGTATCTCATTGGCTAGGGCTGTGTCACATGGCCACCTAACCATATGATTGCATAGGCTCTGTGAGATGGCCGCCTATGGCTGCAGGTGGGAGAGAATGCAGTTGTTTTTTGTTTGTTTTGTTTTGTTTTGTTTTCTTTGGCTTGGAACATCACTGCTTTCTATACCCCTTCTATCAGAGTTCTGTTAGTGGGGAAAAGATGAGATATGGCGGTAGGCAGCTGGTAGCGTTCAGCACAAGATGAGAGCCTCCCCATCTCCTGCCTGAAAGTAGGTTAGAAATCTATGTCTGATTAGGACATCTGCTTGGATGTAAGCTCCAGGCTATGTATTACACAAAATTCCTTGGTGAGAGGAAATGTCAAATGAATGAGAATAAGCAATAGAAAGACTTCATGCAACTCTGTGAAGATAAAGAAAATGTCATTTGAGTGCATGTAAGGGGAGAATAATCTTGACTTTATTTATAAGAAATGAGTTGGTAACACTTCATAAATGGATTAATCTGGCACATGGTTCATGTAGCACCTAAAATTGTGCCTTGCACTTCCTGTCGACTTGAGAGATAATGATAATCTACTATTTCTACCCATAAGGTGAAATATCATATCCTCATTGGTGGTGTAGGACCAACAAATGAAAAATGGTAACCAACTGAGTAACTTTTCAGTAAGAGAAGAGAGGTCACTTGGCTGGGGTGGGGTTAGGAAAGGCTTCATGGAAAAAGGAGGCTTGTCTGGGACCTTGGATGAGGGATTCAATTTGGACATTTAGATAAGATGGTGCAGAAGGCATAGAGTCCATTCAGTCCTGGTCTAGTGACCTTTTGGATGAGGAACTGTGAGAAAACCAGCTTAAAAAGATGCACAGGGTACCAGTCGCCTACATATTACTACCTTCTCTGTTTTCTTTCACAGGAAACCTGGCACATTATTACATTAGGTGATAGGTCCATTTTGAAAACCACATTTCTCTGCATCTTTTGCAGCAAAAATGGCCAATTAGGTAGGTGGAAGAGTAAGTCTTTTAGGACTGGGACTCCCAGGACAGATCTTTGAAAGGCCCTGACTCAGTCATAGGCATGTACGTTTTTATCCTTGTCTTTTCCTCTTTTCTTGCTTCTTAAAACATTGATGTGATCCCTGGAGGTGCAGTGGCCACCTTATAAGCATGAGGTTATCTTCAAATTGGAAACTAGAAGATAAAGATTAGAGAGGAAAAAGATATACAGGGCACTGGGCTGGCTCAGTTGGTTAAGCATCCAACTTCAGCTCAGGTCATTATCTCACAGTTTTTGAGTTTGAGTCCCACATCGAGCTCTCTGCTGTCAGCGTGGAGCCTGCCTGGGATCTTCTGCCCCCTATCTCTCTGCCCCTCCCCTACTTGCATGTAGGCGCGCGCTCTCTCTCAAAAATAAGTTAACATTAAAAAAAAAAAGTATACAGTGCCTGAACCCCTGCTGACCATGGAGCTCCAATACCAAATCCAGACACTTTTATGAAGTAAGAAAATAAACTTTTATATTAGATCACTGTTATACGGAAACCCAGTTATATGCAAGAGAGCCTAACTCAAAGGCTAGGAGATGAGATTGGAAACATAGGATCAGGCCAATTTACAATTTTTGACCATCAACTGTCTGCCAGACATGGAACCTTGTTTTACATTGTGGACATTCTCAATTCCCTCCTTTTCTCTCTGTTATGTGTCAAGCTATTGCTGAGGTGAGGCACAACCAGAGCTGATAAAGCTGGCATTGTATCATCTCTCCAATAAGGGGGTCTTCTTGACAACTGATCGTTCCCAGACATACTGTTCCTATGCCTGCTAGTGACCTTGTGGTAGGCAGCTGTTACCTGCTGTTCCCTGACCGACACAAACACGCCGGAAGATTTCAGGTCTTCTCTACTCAAGAGTTCAGACAATACATTCAGGGGTGCCTGGGTGGCTCCATCGGTTAAGCATACAACTTCAGCTCAGGTCATGATCTCATGGTTTGTGGGTTCGAGCCCCATGTCAGGCTCTGTGCTGACAGCTCAGAACCTGGATCCTGCTTCTGATTCTGTGTATCCCTCTCTCTCTCTCTCTCTTTCTCTGCTTCTCTCAAAAATAAATAAACATTAAAAAAAAGAGTTCAGACAATACATTCATTTTTTAATTTAATTAATTAATTAATTAATTTATTTTTTAAATATATGAAATTTATTATCAAATTGGTTTCCATACAACACCCAGTGCTCATCCCAACAGGTGCCCTCCTCAATACCCATCAGACAATACATTCAAAACAAATCGTGGCATTTACCGTTTCGCCCTGGGCCCTAATCCACAAATCTGGCCACCTACCTTGCCCAGAACACAGAAGCAGGTCCTAACCAGTGTAAATGCACCTTAGGCCTCTCAAGGGCCTTCCAGGGGTATCCTCTGTCTTTTTTCTAATGATTCTTTTCCCTTCCCTGGTCACTCAGGTGCTCCACAAAGAAGATGCTGAGACTGAGTTAGGAGCACAAGCAGTCTGAGTAGGGGGGAGGGGAAAGGTAATATCTGTGAAAGATGGAAGGTAAAAGAAGAGCGTATTGTACCAGGAGACCTCAGGCTGTGATGCCACTCTGACCAATTCGGCTGATGCAACAGCCGCCCACTAGAGGGGTCCTGCTCTGGGCAGAAATGGTCAGATTCCCTTGCTGTCACTGGCTGGCAGATGCCCAGGCAAAGTGTGGCATCGGCAAAAGGGCTGAGACGAAGCCTGAAAATGCTAGCAGCTGCAGGCCATCAGCTAATCACTCTTCCAGAAGCTGGATAGGAATTCTTCTTGCAAGGATCTTTTTAAAAAAATATTTTTAATTAAAAAAATTGTTTTTATTTATTTTGAGAGAGACAGAGATAGTGTGAGCAGGGGAGGGGCAGAGAGAGAGAGAGAGAGAGAGAGAGAGAGAGAGAGAGAGAGGGAGAGAGAGAATCCCAAGCAGGCTCTGCACTGTCAGCACAGAGTCTGGTGCAGGGCTCAAACTCAGGAATCCCTGAGATCATGACCTGAGCTGAGATGGAGAATCAGACGCTTAACCACCCAGGAGCCCCTCTTCTTGAAAGGACCTTAGTGGCACCTCCATGGCTATCACAGCCCTATCCCCAAATTCCCCTCTATTTAACCCTCTCTTACTCCCCAGAGGCTCCCAGCAGACTTCTGGGTCCATCTACGCCCACTCAGAAACCCATCAATTCCAAAGTCTCTCTTGCGTCTGACACATTTCTCAACCTTGGTTATCCACTTAGTGCTGAGCTACTTCTCTGCAGTTTCTGCTGCCATGCGATGCGGACAATGAAGCATGGTTTCAGGGTCTCCCAACTTGGGAGCTGGAAGGGAAGAAAGTGAGAATTGATCATCAAGGGGGTGGGGAGGGCCAAAAAGAGAACTTCCACACTGGCTGCAGCTTGTTTTCAGCTAAAATGTTTATAATGCAGCAAACCTCACAGCTGAAAGATGACTCTCCTTCACAGACCCCCTATTCACATGGTTTTAACACTATTTCTTAAGAACTATAACCCAGGCTGCATTTTGCTAAGAATGCATCTGCTTCCTTCCCAAAGCAGCTTGTGTTCACTGGACCCCAAAGGGATCTGGGCTCAGCTCCTTCTGCTCCGGATAGCCTGGGGAGAAGGAGACTCCACTCAAGTCTACTCTGACACTCCAAAATGACCCCATTTCATCCTCGTGGTCACCCTGCAATGCATTCCATTCATATTTAACATCGCAGGCAGCCAAGATGCCATGTGTTGAGGTAATTAGAATAGAAGGAACCGGGACACAGACTCAGATCCATCTGGCAGTAAAGCTCATTCACTTTCTGATGGTCCACGCTCAGCAGGAGAGTTTGGACCTTATGGATCCATTCATTCATTTGTTCAGTACATGCTAATTAGGCACCACTATGAGCCTGTGGGTCCCTGATTCTAGGTAGCTTTTGTTTTAGTAGAGGCACAGACCTTGGTTTCATTTGTGATGTTAGCTAATGTGGACCAAGCATTGCCAGACGCAGGCATTCTCCTGTGTTACCTTCTCACAGCACCCTATGAAGAAGTAGGAGGTATTTTTAATCTGTACTTTGCTGCTGACAAAGGTGGAGTTTAGCAAAGTTAAACAATTGCTCAAGGTCATGCAGCAGGTAAGTGGCAAAGTGGGGATTTAATCTCAGGCAGTCTGATGCCAGGGTTCATAAACTCAATTGCTAGACTATATGGCTGCTCCTTAAGGAAATTAAGAGACACAGGAGGTCTTTTTTTAATTAAAAATTTTTAATGTTTATTTATTTTGAGAGAGAGAGAGAGAGAGAGTGCACAAGCAGGGTAAGGGCATAGAGAGAGGAAGACAGAGAATCCCAAGCAGGCTCTGCGCTGACAGCACAGAGCCCAACGTGGGGCTCAAACCCACAAACTGTGAGATCATGACCTGAGCTGAAGTCAGACGCTCAACCAGCTGAGCCACCTAGGTGCCCTGAAGCACAGAAGATCTTTAAAGCAAAGTGTGGCGTGCTAAAAGTCACTTGCAGGATGTAGTATAGGACAGGGTGCTGCTCATCCAGGATGCCACCAAGTGCATCAGAAGGGACAGTGTGCTCTGTCCATACTTGGCTGCTGATGCCAGTCCCTAAGACTGATGTTGCTGAGTCCAAGATAGTCATGAGAGATACAGCTAGAATGATGAAACAGTTTTACCTTGAGAACCGATTTTTAAAAATAATCTTTAGTGAAAAAGATTAAAGACCGCATTGGGCTATTATGTCAAGCCTATGTAAGCCCACCGGGTTATGGACAGTGTGAATACTTTCAAAATTATGAAGACGAGAAACAGGTGGCTCTCTCATTCTATAATACAAGGAGGGACATGTTTCCCATTGCTGGTTGGCTGCTTTCTTTGTTTCAGGAAGAGCAAGCACTTTGCCCTCCCTTATGCCACTTCTGAGAAAAGCTGTTGTTTCCAAAGTTCTTATAGATAAAAGTATAACTTGTTCAGATGCCATTTTATGTGAATGCTTGATACATAAAACAAATCAAGAGGATCTTCTGGAGAGAGGGCAAAGGACTATCTCCTGGCTTCAGTTTCTTCAGGACTGAGAAGGCAGATTCCATGTCTGCTGGTAAGCAAAAATTTTTAATCTTGTGATACAACGTCACTCTTTGGTCATCAGGCAGCATAAGAACCCTTAGCAGTCATCAAGCAATGAGATAGTGTGAAATAGATTTTGGAACATGAAGGTGAGGAAGTGGAAAGTGTCTAGGAACCCGTGTTTGCAAGCCTGGGAGAAGAGGCTATCCTGGACATGGCTGGCCTTCTACATAGAACAGGGAGGAGATGATGAGGAGGAGGTAGATTTTGAGGCATGCATCTTCTTGCTTGTGATGTGTGGGTGGGGAATAAAAGGGAATGTCCCTGTTATCAACTGAGCTTGAAATTGTGCAATGCTGGTGATTTGTGGGGGAAGATGTTACAGTCCAAGCTTATGGTCTGAGATACGCTCTAAAGTCATATCTAGTCATAAATTAGGATATGGCTGGGGTTAAGGTTTTCATCCGATTATAAGATTTGTGATGCTCATTTTTAACATTTTTTGGTTTGGAACTCAAGTAGAGAAGCACAAACCACATTTGGGCTGACTTTCACTTTGAGAATAAGGCAGTAGCTCTCAAATCATGTTTGTAATTGCTTCCCGATAGTTTTTAGCAATAGAATTCTGTTTTCAAATTAAATATTACTTGGGATTCCATGATACTGACTAGACAATTCAGTATTTTATCAGCATAAATGTGTAACTTTTGTCTTATATAAAGTTAGGGATAAAAATGGGACTGTTTTGATGATCTATAATATTTGAAATTAGAACATAATGTTGCAGTCTTTTATCAATTCCAGTTTCCAATTTGTTCTACGTGTTCTTCCTTGTTACCACAGATTTGAGAAAATGGTGGTTTACACAGATAAGAGTTTTTAAGTAAAAGTTAAGTGTTTTTAAGTAACTTACTCTTTATTCCCAGAATACTATGTAATTAACCCAAAGTAGCAGAAGATATTTTATCCCGAGTTTTTCGTCAGAATAAGTTTTATTGGCACACAGTTTATCAGTTATTTCCCACAAGCTAATTTTTGATATTAAAATTTAAAAACTGATTCTTTAGTAAATTATGGCTGTGGCACCCAGTGCTCTTTCTTTCCTTGGAATGTTTTTCCTGTCTCAAGTATCACCTGCTCCTGGGCAGTTGTAGAATCTTCTGGGGCAAGCTGGGTGCCATCAGTGATTCATCATTTTACTGGTTTTCAGTCAGAGTTCCATGTAACCAAAGAGTTTCACTCGGAGTTCATTAAAAAATATATTACCCATTTTCAAAGTGTCATCTTGAAAAGCACATACATTTTGTCACATTGGAAACATTTCATGCACTGACTGTGCATTCCACCAGCCCAGTTTCTTTGGATGGTGTTTGCATCAAGCATCTTCTGTCACCTTTGGTTAATGGAAGAGTATACTGAGATTGAGGACAGATTCCCTACGCAGCAGAGATTTGTAACTGTTCCCGCAATATCTGTTTTATCCTTCGTTCTTAAAAATGGGAGCCCATAACAATGTAGAAGACATTTACCAGCCTCCTTTGTAATACAATGTGATCACATGACCTAGTCCTGGAGTTTAAGCAGTGTTGTATGGTACTTTAGGATATTCTTTATAGGCAATTTAGATATTTAGTATTCTTCTTTATTGACCTTCCATGCTTTTCCTTTCTTTTGTCCTGGAATGTGAATGGGAAGGCTGGGGCTCCAGCAGCCACCTGAGACCATGAAGTGATCTTGAGAATGGCAGCCTAAGGATGTTAGTGCAGACTAATAGAAGAAACCTGAGTCCTTGATGACTGTGGAACCATCACGCTACCTCTGAAGTCCCTACTTCTGAACTTCTTTCACTGCTAATTGTTTAAGCTATGCTTATATATAGCCAAACCTAATTCTGACTGATGCTAACAGAAAGCCATCGTCTGGAATGAACTATGAATCTTTAGGTTGGTAGATGTACCAGTTAATATCCTTTTGATTACATGTAATAGACATTGAAGAAATGGTGGATTAGGTAATAAGGTGTTTAATTATCTTATATAATGTGAAGTTAGAAGGTAGGTAAAAGTCAATTGGCCAAAGTCATTTCAACAGCTTGGTAATTTCATCATGGACCCAGACTCTTGCCATTCTTCTGCTCTTCCTACCTCTGTGTCTAGGAAATGTCTCCTTTGTGGTCTAAAAGTATCTACACACAACTACATTCATGGAAGAGAGAAAAGAGGTTGAACTATCTTTGAACATCCCTATCATTTCTTTAAGTCAAGAAATACAGGGGCACCTGGGTGGCTCAGTTGGTTAAGTGTCTGATTTCGTCTCAGGTCATGATCTCATGGCTCGTGAGTTCAAGCCCCACTTTGGGCTCTATGATGAAGCTCAGAGCCTGGAGCCTGCTTTGGATTCTGTCTCCCTCTCTCTCTGTCCCTTCCCAGCTTGTTCTCTGTCTCTGTCTCTCTCTCAAATATAGATAAACATTAAAAAAAATTTAAAAAATACTAAAAATAAAATCAAGGAATACATATTTCCAATATGCTCTCAAGCAGACTTTCCCTTATTAGCCAGACTTGGAAATATTGCCCCCCACTAGACTGCTCACTAACAAAGAAATGGATTACCATAACTGACTTAAGAGCAAGCACAAGTTATCCTTTGAGATTGTGCACTTTGCAACCCAAACAAAATTGAGATTCTGTAAAGTAGGGAAGAAGGAGTAAATGGTTCCTGGATGGGTAACATAATAGATGTTCCCAAGAGATTTTAAAAATGGCATGAGAACTGGCAGGTCAGCTAGAGAGCAGTGACCCTAATGGAATCTACCATAATGCAGGGCCTCCTGGAACCTGCCTCTGCCCACAAGGCAGGTGAAAGTTTACTCCCAGACTGGCCCAGCAAAAGCAGAGAACACTAGCAGGCAGAACTTCCCTAGGAAATACTGTGGAGGTAAGGACTCTCCCCACCCCCACCTCCACATACACACACAAGTTTCTTCCTCTGGAAGCAGGAAGAAGCTGCAGGTGACCCCTGCTTGGGAAAGACCTTATCCACCAGCCTCAATAAGCTCCTGCTTATTGGGAAATAAAGTGGACTTGCATTAACAAAATGTCTGCATAATTTAAAAGGCTGAAATGTTAAAGAAATTTTCCTAAAATATATATTGTTCCTCCTTCATAGCTGAAGTATATGAAATACTTTAAGCCTTTTCCTGTTTTGTTTTTGGTTTTTTGTTTTTTCTTTCTTTTTTTTTTTTTTGGTCGATCAGGGTCATCTTTAAGAACATCAATTTTTTTTAACAGCTTTATTAAGATGTAATTTACATACCACAGAGGACACAATTCATGATTTTTAGTGTATTTAGAACTGTGTAACCATCACCACTATCTAATTGTAGAACATTTTCTTCTTCCCCAGAAGAAAACCTGTACTCAGCAGTCGCTCCCTGTTAATGCTCTCTGGCACTCCTCCACACCCACCGCACCCCCAGCCCAGCCCTAGGCAACTGCCAATCTGTTTGCCTCTGTGAATTTGACTACTGTGGATGTTTCATATAAAATGCATCACAGAATATGCAGTCCTTTGTGTGGGACTTCATCACCTTAGAACATTTTTCATAATCACTCACATTGTAGCATGTATCCATACTTCATTTTATTACCAAATAGCATTCCATTGTAGGGATATGCCGCATTTTCTTTATCCACTCATCTATCGATAGACTTTGGAATTGTTTTCACTTTTTGGCTGTTATGCATAATGTTGCTATGAACATTTGTATACACGGTTTAGTGTGGACATAAATTTCCATTTGTAAGTGCATTAATGTTTTGCAGAAAAAGATCATTTTAAATAACAGTGGGCATTGGGGCGCCTGGGTGGCTTGGTCGGTTAAGCGTCTGACTTCGGCTCAGGTCATGATCTCATGGCCCGTGAGTTCGAGCCCCGCGTCGGGCTCTCTGCTGACCGCTCAGAGCCTGCAGCCTGTTTCAGATTCTGTGTCTCCCTCTCTCTCTGCCCCTCCCCTGTTCATGCTCTGTCTCTCTCTGTCTCAAAAATAAATAAACGTTGAAAAAAAAATTAAAAAAAAAAAATAAATAACAGTAGGCATAAATGCTTATGAATATAAGGTAAAGTATGACTCCCTTATATTGCTTATTTGTGTGACAGTAGTGATAGTGTTGAGAAGGGTTCAGAGGAGGCAGAACTCCAATGAGGTGAAGCAGGACAGTGAGAGGCCTGTGCTTGCGAGATTGTGTACACGTGCATGCGTGTGTGTACCTTGCTTTAAGCCATAGTATCATGTATTAATCAGTCTTTCCTCCATTGACTTACATCATGGTATCAATTCAATTTAGCGAACAGCCATTGAGCCCTGAAAATGTACAAGGCATTTGTGTGCATCTGTAGTTCATCTGTGGCAATAAAGCTTTCTTTCATGTCTGTCAGCTTCTTAATGTTCTCTGGCAGCTGTCTCCTGGTTAGTAAATGAACTCTTGGTTGGGTGGAGCGTGAGTATAAGAAGAATCATTTCACAATGTTTTTAATAAGTGCTTAATCTTTCTATAAATCAGGCAACATTCCCCTGCTTCTTTTGTACTTTTGGATACATGTGTATATAGAGAGAGTAATAATGACCACCTTTTAGTGACTTTACTTATTTCTGTTGCTAGACAAGTGATTTTTTTGCCCTAGCTTCCCATTAAAATCGTATGGAGGAGCTTTAAAACTGCTCTGGCCCCACTCTTAGAGATTCTGTTGTAACTGGTCTGGGGCAAGTTTTATTAAAGTATGCCCAGGGAACTCTTAAGATATATACTGGCTTCAGAACCACTTACACCAGACTGTGTGGGTACTTTTCATGCAATATTTCAAATCCTGTCCATAACCTGCCCAGTGGATATCAGTACATCCTATTACAGATTTTGAGAACATTTCTTGAGCACTTACTATGTGCCAAGCACTTTTAAACGTTTTACATGCGTCAACTCATTTAATAATTATAATGGCCCTTTGGAGTAGGTGCTATTATTACCTGCATTTTTTAGATGAAGAGGCTGAGTCTCATAGTGGTTAAATAGCTTGCTCAACATTGTGTAAGTAATAAATGGAGGAGGAGAAGGAATTAGAATGAGAATCCACAGTCTGAACCCTCATTCTCTATTACAGAGCAAGAAATAACATCAAAGATCTATTATAGGAAAATAAGTTGTTCACAAAACTAGTTTGGAAACCAGGTCTTCTGACTTCAAGTAATAGCAAAACTGCTGCTACTACTACTGATGATGATATTGATGATGGTGATGATGATACCATCATTCATAACATTTTACTAGCATTTATTGACAGCTTACGTGATCCAGACTTGGTGCAAAAGAACTTATTTAATACTTGTGGCAAATTACTGAAATAGCTGCCATTATCTCCACTGTTTTTTCCCATCAGATGACTGAAGCTTAGAAGGGTCAGTGATGGTGCCTAAGGTTCTTGATTGAGCTGGGATTCAAACTCAGTTTTCGCTATGAACTGCCACTCTTTCCATGGTACTCTCTCTTTGTAAACATCAGTGTATGCCCACAAGAATATTGATATTCCATTCAGCCCCTCCAGTGACTCCTTGATAGGGGCAATCAAATTCCAAAGAGTTTTTTAAAAGTTACCCAAAACAGTTCTTATCATTTGAATAGGGGTTCTGGATGAATATTGGCCCCATGTAGAGAAAAGAATAAAAGACAAACTCAGGGAAAAGTAGAAAAAGTTGTAAAGAGTTAGTCTAGGCTTCTAAGGGTCAAGGATATGTTTTCCTCATGCCTGTATGAACCATGTCCAAAGCCTGGGTGCACTGTAGAGGCTAGGGAACCTCTAGGAGGGAGAAGGCTAAGTGGAGGATGAGGAAGAGGAAGCCATCCAGCCAAGTCAATGAGGGAAGACTGGAGGATACTCTGTGGGGCCACAGATCTGGCCCACTTTGCATAGGATGCTTACTCCTGGTGCAGGGAGGACTGTTTGGTAGTTAATACAGAGGAAGGCATGTGGCTTCATATGATGAGGTTGCAAAATTAGTTTCATGTCCTGAAAATAGGCAGACTAGAGGTTCTAAAGACATGCAAAAATGAGAAGAACATGGTGGGCCTGGGTGGCTCAGTTGGTTAAATGTTGACTCTTGCTTTCGGCTCAGGTCATGATCTCATAGTTTCCTAAGTTCAAGCCCTGTATCAGGCTCTGCTCTGGCAATGCTGAGCCTGCTTGGGATTCTCTCTCTCTCCCCTCTGTCTGCCCCTCCCCCACTTGTGCAGTGTCTCTCAAATACATAAATATACTTTAAAAAAATGAGAGGGACATGGCTCACAGCTCATGATGACAATTTCAAATATGTATAAGTGGGAAGCAGAGGTCATACCTTTGCTATTTTGGGAACAAGGAGATTTATTTGATCGTTCATGAGCAGTTTTTGACAATACTCTGGATGAAAGATATGCTAATGGATTGCAGAGCGTACAGCTTAGGTTGAACTGACAAAATGGAATGGACATTGAGAAGCTTTGCCATTGATTCCAGAGCCTGCAATACAAGTGTAGCCTTTTGCTGAGAAATTTGATTGTGCTGAGAAAGGGGATGGTGTATCCTTCTGATGGCCTTGTCAGAAGGCCCCCAACAACTCCGTCTCCTGTGGGCTACTTGGGACCACAAGTTGTTCCTGATCCCTTCTAAGTTTGGGCATTTTGGGCAGCAGTGTTGGGTTCTGTGGACTTCTACCAGGAGGTGATGAATTGGTTGAACAAATGTGTTCTATCTCGAGAACAGGTCTGTTCACAGTCCGCCTTGCACAGCCTCTGAAAGCCAGTGTTGTTATTTCTCCCCGGGTGTGTGAGTGTGTGTGTGTGTGTGTGTGTGTGTGTGTGTGTGGGCACTCACATATGAAGTTTTAGGTAGGAGCTGGAGATGGGGAAAAGGGAAGGTCAATATTTATGAGTGGGTTTCTAAGATTTTCTTTTATTTTTCTTGTTTCATTTTCATGATCAACATATGCCTTCTGGTGTTGAAGTCCCCATGATTTAGCATTTATAAGTAACTAAAAACAAAACCTTATAGGAAATTAGATTCTTTTGCTTTAGCTTATTTTTCATTTTTGACTTCATAAAAATGGAAAGAAATTCTATTACCTGAGAAAAGGCTTTCACTTAGAATGTTATTAAAACAAATACCCTGAATGCCTTCAGTGTAGACTGGATTCTTTCCATAAAATTGCAAATATATTCACCACATTGCCTGAGTTTTCTGCACACTTTCTCCAGGCCCAGCCCACATGACACATGCATTTTCTTTTCTCTCTGGGCTGCAGGTTCTTTCTTGATTTCCTCCTTCTTTTAATTTCTAGCTGTCAGTCTGTTGAGCTTCTCCTTTTTACATAAGACTAAACTTACCCTGGGAGCTTCTCAAGTTTCACTGGGAGCAATCTCATACTGGGACTTCGGTTCTAATTATTTAAACCACATGACTAATCTATGGAAAATCCCCAGGTTTTTGCTATTTTCAGACATACTGGTATCCTTGCAACAATGATGTCTTTTTTCCAAAAGGCTGAGTTTGATGGGTTTGTTGTTGTTGTTGTTGTTGTTGTTGTTGTTATTTTACGCCGTTCATAGATCTTGTCCTGGTGAATCCTGTTGCTTTTGCCAAATAGATGACCCATTTTTCCAGTGTCTGCTGGGAGTGGAGATGCTGGTGAATATCTGGCAGCAGCATGTATCGAATGCCCACCGTGCGCCCAATACTGCAACTGGCAGCTGCAGGAAGGTTGGAAAGACAGCAGTGACATTGTGTTTGCCCTCAAGGAACTCGCTGCCTAATGGGGAAATGGGGTGAAAGACAAACAGTGGTGAAAGCAGTTAAAAAGAGAGAAAAGGATCAAACATCAATGACTTCAAGTGCCCCGGCTTTGGCTGGATGCCCATGAGATGACCCCCCAGGAACAGAGACTGCACACAGAGAACAGGGAAGGGTGAGAAGGAGAGCCACAGAGTAGGGGTACACTCACCGAACTTTATTCAGGGGCCTTCACGCTTTCTGCGTTATGTGTCCTAATAATTTTCAAACATTTTATTCCTCTGTGTTACATTCATTTATTTAAAAAATATATTTAAAATTAAAAGGGAAACTAATATCAATATGATTGCTCTAAATCTGAAAAGGTAATAATAAGCCATTTTTTTTTTAATGTTTAGTTTTGAAAGAAAGAATGTTCAAGTGAGCAAGGGAGGGGCAGAGAGAGAGAGGAGGGCAGTGGATCTGAAGCAGGCTGTGTTGACAGCAGAGAGCCAGATACAGGGATCGAACTCACCAATCGTGAAATCATGACCTGAGCTGAAGTCAGACCGTTCACTGACTGAGCCACCCAGGTGCCCCAATAGGCATAGTTTTTAATTGGTTGCATAAATCAGTGAAAACACAACATTATTATTACCTTTTAGCTAGCTAGTGTTGCCAGTGGAAATCCTCACCTTGAGACTGGTCATCTTGTTTTAAAGGGAGATTGACCACTGTGAGGGAAGTGTTCCAAGCACACCAGCACCAAGCTGAGACTGCTTCTTTTGTAAGAAGGGATGGGAAAAGAAGAGGAAGGGGAATGATGTTCTGCATGTTCTTACTGTGATGTGGTATTGTTTTCCCCTCAGATGTGTGTACAACATGATGGAACCTGGTGTCTGGCCTGAGAAAGGCCACACATTGGAAAGCCCCTATCTTGTCTAGAGAGGGTACTCAAGGGAACCAGTTGCGATTTGGAGGCTGCTGTTGCTGAGGGTTGCTGGGTACAGTGTCCAAAGCCGGTTCAGTTGTGATTTAGGCAAAACCATCCCTGGGAGGTTCACATCCACTAGTGGAGGCAGGCTTCTGTGTGGCTGAGCAATTGAGAAATCACACACTGTGGTTATGGTCCACACTGACAGAACTCTCCTGAGGCCCAAAGTGTACTGGCGGGCAGCATGGAGGAGGATCCAA